>NC_044310.1:200874730-201482951 GCF_007474595.2 Lynx canadensis
CTCCCCCCCCTTCTTCTTCCTCCCTTCCTCCTCCTCCCTTCCTTCCTTCCTTCCTTCCTTCCTTCCGAGAGAGCAGGGAAGGGGCACAGGGAAACGTTTGGGACAGGAGGGTGTACTTATTATCTTGATTTGTGTAGAAAGATTCATGGTTGTATACCTATGTCAAAACTTATCAAATTTCTATCACATTTGGGGTGCCTAGGTGGCTCAGACGGTTGGGCATCAGACTTCCACTCAGGTCATGATCTCACAGTTTGTGAGTCTGAGCCCTACGTGGGGCTCTGTGCTGACAGCTTGGAGCCTGGAGCCTGCTTTAGATTCTGTGTCTCCCCCTCCCTCTGCCCCTCCCCTGCTTTCACTCTATCTCTGTCTCTCAAAAATGAATAAACGCTAAAAAAATTGTCGCATTTAAAATATGTGAGTTTATTGTGTGTCAGTTATACCTCAGTGCATTCATTTAAAAATTCCCATATTAGTTCAAATCCTTGCTGAAAAAGCTCTTTCTGAAAATAAGATGTTGGGACCAGGAATGCACATGTAAATGTGCCAGCCAATAAAGGCTTTGAAGATGCTGGGTCTGAAAGGCCAGGACAATTTCACTTGGTTAGTATCATCCAGGGTGGTTCCCATGGGCTACACTGATCAGCAGACAGCTGATGAGCCAGCAGTCCTAATAGGTACTTTGTTGATTTTCCCCAAATGTCTCAGTACTCCCAAACCACCCAACCAAGCTCTTATGCTGAATCACAGCCATTGTGACAAGGCATCATTAATCATCAGGTCCTTTTGCCAGGAGCTCCCGTGTCATGGGCACTTGTCTCTGTATATAAAAGGAGTGATGGGTGGGCTGCTTTGAATGAAGGGACCTGGGGTGGGGGAGGGGGGGCAGCAGATAGATCCCTGCTGCTGGCCAGAATTGGGAAATATAAGAAGATGCAGTCCTGTAGATATAAGTGTTCAGCGTGCCATCTGAAGGATTTACTACAGAGACAGAAAGCAAAGAAGTTATGGAAGAAAAAGATCAGGAAGACAAGGTATTGATGACATTTTCTGATTATCCAAAGGGGCCTCGCAAACCCGAAGAGCTGTCCTCCTGGCTTGCAGGTGTTCCAAAATGTGATGCCTTTGTCAAAGCAAAGTTCTCCACTTGCCTTTCAGAGACTGCCTTCCAACTCTCCCCTGGCTTCTCTGCTACCCACAAAAACCCAGCTCTCCCCCAGCTTCCCACCAATCCTGCAAAAAACCAGAATTTCTGTGTTCATTGCTTACCTTCTTTATGGTAGAGCCTCCCTCAAATCTTTTCATTCAGTAGAGAGGTTGACATAACCCCTGGACCTACCTTTTTGAAGGTGGGTTTCTTTCTTTCTTTCTCTCTCTTTTTTTTAAGGTTTGTTTATTTTGAGAGAGAGAGAGACAGAGACAGAGACACAGACAGAGACAGAGAAAGCATGAGCTAGTGGGGAGGGGCAGAAAGAGAGAGAGAGACAGAGAGAGAGCCAAATAGGCTGTGTACCAGCATGGAGCCTAATGCGGGGCTCAAACTCATGAACCCGTGAGATCATGACCTGAGCTGACATCAGCAGTCAGACACTTAACCAACTAAGCCACCCCAGGTGCCCCTTGAAGGTGGGTTTCTCATACTCTCTGGCCTTATGTCTGATGAAATCTGAGAAATTGAGCTGAAGAGGTCCTTCTATAAAAAACACATGGGTTTCCTGAGTGTAAATCTTACATTTTCTCATTCTTGTCTCCTTAGTCAGCAGCATATGCCAATGATCTGGTTGAAGACACTGCTCGAACCCATGACTTTCGGCGTCACAGTTTTTCCCATGGCCAGCAATAAGAAAAGCCTCTTTTGGTGCAGGCCCCAGAACACCATAATCATCTTCGATTTTACCTCTCTGCCCAGGGTCTTTTAAGTAAAATTTCTCTCCTTTCACTGACAAATGGTGTTTTGTGTGTTTTTGCTTAGCTGAACAGTGACCTATGGCAACCTGGAGTACCCCTGCCTTTTTTCATGTAATAGGCTAAGTGGGGTAGAATAGGTAGAGGGATAATTAAGCGAGTCGGGAGGAAATGTGTAGTGCCTGTGTAAGAGACTTGCTAATAAAATATGATTGGGTTTCGGTATGGAATAGGTTGAGATATTTTCTGGATATGAAAAGCATTTACTTGGTTTGATAGACCTTCTAACCGGCTGCGTTGAGGTATAACAACCAGAAAACGCAGAACCAGATCATCAGCTCATACTTCCAGCTTTGTTTGTCGGTAATTAGTAACGAAGGCACCCAAAGATACCCCTTTTTCTAGAAACAAGCTTGGGTCATGTCAACACGGAGCCCAGGAACTGTAAACATGAGAAAGGGTGAAAACATAAAATAGGCCTAGACTGCATCTGTGTATTTGGGACTTTTTAAAGGACAGCATCCCCAAGCCTCTCCTAATCGTGTGCTATAGATACAATGTAGTCTTGGACCCTGTGGGGTCAAATAATTCTGATAGCTGTGTGGAATCCCTTGTGTAATTGAACCTGGACCTTGTATAATTCACATAAAGGTATGACATCTCTTACCCCTGTCGCATTACCCTTAAAGTGCAACAGTTCTGCCACCTTTAAAAATCATATGCCCGCCAGACCAAAGCTGATCTAGAAGTTTGCGGCCTTAGAACCCAATTCTCCTGTGAAAGATACAGAAACCGTTGTCCAGCCGACTTAGGTAGGCCCCTGGGTTTTGTCAAATTTTCTAGATATCGATGAGCTTCTTGTTCCCAATGGAACGTGGGTTTCTCCCATGATGGTTGATTTGTTCTTGGTTGACACATTTGCTCTCAGTGTGGGAGTGGGGGAAGATTGTAGTTTCAAGACCTTATGGCAAGTGTCCCTGCGCCCAGGAGCAGAGGCATCCTGGGAATGTGGTAATGCTATACTCTATCTTGTAGTAATGTGTTGTAGTCACATGCTTTGCACACACTGGTGTAGTCTTGGGGAGAAGGCACAGACAAAGGAGGTCAGTAGCCTTTCCTGCTTCATTCTGTGCCAGTCATCCCTATCACACTCACCGTTTTTGCCACATTTACATAGAACTTGGCCTTGTTCACATACGCGTGTTATGTAAGAGCCGATAGTCTAGAGTCAAAGTAACGGCATTGGGAGACCCGCCTCCCAGGCACCCAAAGATTGAAATTAAGTGTGAGAACTTTGAATCTTAGTGTCCAAGGCGTTGAATATTTATTGGTGAAAGCCCTGTATGAAGTAAAAAATCATGACCCACGTTATACCTCACAGCAGCTTTTGTGAGGTATGGCACCTGATAGGGCTACTGGAGGGGGACCTTGAAAGTGACGGACAGATTGGTAGGCGTTTTAGTCTTCGCAGGCAAAAGCAGCCACGGTGAGTGGCCATGGCCACATTCCAACAAGACTTTACCCAGAGCTTGTGTTAACTATTTCACTGATCTTGTAACAGTGATCTCAATTTTGCAACTGAAACACACACGGAAGGACTAACTTGACAAAATCACAGAAAGGCAGAGATAATGGAGTGGTCTTTCTACTCTCCTAGCCCCTCGAGACTGGTTCTGCCTGGGCCAGGATCTTCTTTCTTTGTGTCTTGTCTAAGGGTCAGCCTTACTCTTCCTTTTCCACCCTTTGTGGTAGTTTCTATTCATGAGTCTTCACCTTTTGCTGGATGTCTTTATGGACCATCTTTCTCCTTGTCTCGGTGGTAGTCTTCTTGTAAAAGAGTTAATTTTGAGGGGTGGGAGTCGGTGTGGGGGAGTGGGGTGAGGGCACAGAACCTGCTTGTCCTAAACCAGCTGTTCCTCAGGCAGGTAAGCCAGTGACAGGAAGAAGAAAGCTAACTGGCTATTCATAGAATCGGGACATTGTATGATGCAATGTGGTCATAATGCTACATAAAGCCGCCATTATCCTTATTCCTCATAATAGCAGATGTTGAAACTGGCCCAAAATTGAAGTTCATAAGTTTATGAATTTGAGTGCAGTCCCTTTTGCCTGTTTATAATTCAATCCTAAAGTCTTTTTCCATTCTTTCCGCTCTTTCAAAATCTTATAGTTGTCTGTTACTATGCTGTCTGATGTCGACTTCAATACATTTTCCAATGACAGTAGATTATGTCACTCCCATAATGTATGTCCACCTGATGGCTTAGGAGCCAACTGTAGTCCACAGACCTGTTTTGACTATGCAGGCCAACATGGGGTGAGCAAAAAACATTCGAACTAGTTGCCACCACTGAAACCAATGACTTTCATACACAATCTGGATTTTTTTTTTTTTTAAATTTTTTTTTTTTCAACGTTTATTTATTTTTGGGACAGAGAGAGACAGAGCATGAATGGGGGAGGAGCAGAGAGAGAGGGAGACACAGAATCGGAAACAGGCTCCAGGCTCTGAGCCATCAGCCCAGAGCCCGACGCGGGGCTCGAACTCACGGACCGCGAGATCGTGACCTGGCTGAAGTCGGACGCTTAACCGACTGCGCCACCCAGGCGCCCCCACAATCTGGATTTTTGACTCCTTGGTGGCTCTTAAAAATTTGTCTAGCAACACTGCATCCCAATTGACTAGAGTTTAGAAGTACCGTTTAGATGGGGCATTTCGCCGTTGTCTCCACCAATCTCTGCTTGGTTCCCTTGTACTAATATTATTGGCATGAACCCTGAAGACATTGACTTTGTAACCTCAATCCTAAACCTTTGGAATCTACCACTACTGACCCTGTAGGTGCCACTTCCCTCTTGCCCACATTTATCAAATAGTCCAGGGGCCAGTTTGCCATTGTAGACAGGGGAGCTGGGGGTAAGAATCTGGGATTGTGTATAGGTAGCTTGCTCTCCTTTGGCTCTCTATACAGATCCCATGGGCTACACATTATTACAGCCAATTTATTCCTGGCCTCCAAATCCCTACTTTTGCTTGAAACATAGTTTTAAATCCAGGAGGAAAAAGGAGAAGAGATCCAGCTGTCTGTCTAGATGTGCCTTGGGTTCCATATGGGAATGAGAGACTCGGAATAAAACAGAGTCCTCCCGTCCCTGTTGCTCAGCACGACATTTCGGTGGGTTAATAGCACTATGGTCTCTAAAACACAGCCCCCTTCCAAATAGCTGGAGAGGCCGGGTAATTGTGTTAGGCAGAGGAAACGCCTGAAACTGGACCTAGCCCCACGAGTCTTTTCTGGTGATGTGACTCCCTACCCAGCTGGGACGCTGTCTGCCTTCTGTGCCTTTGGCATTTGACGGTAATAATGGCAGCAATGATACAATGTTGTGACAGGATAATTCACTGAACTATGAGTTTGTGTATATCCTCTGAGCTTTTCCTCTCCCTTGTTTGAATCGGAAAGCCACACTTTCATTTTGTGGCCTTGCTTCAGCTGGGGGACGAAACAAAAGCCCTCTGAAGATAGATTCCTTCCTGAGTTTTTGATAGCTACAAAACCTGACCTCCAGAGGGTATTACATTTTGGGAGTGACTTAGTTTTACTCATCCTCCAGTAGAGCCTGAGATAAGGACCTGAAAACAGGTTGTGTGTTATGAAGTAGATTCTAGGAAACAGGAATGGGGGAATAGGGTGTGAGCCTGGGAAGGGAGAGAATAGAGTGTGTTACTGAGCTGATGACTGTCCAGGGCAACTGAAGTTTAGTCCCACTGGAGACCCTCCAAGAAACTACAGGAAAGTTACCTTAGAATTGTCCCTCCCGATGCTAGGAGGCTGGGACATTTATCCATTGATTTTCATCCCCTACTAGTTGAAGCCTTCCTTTGGGAATGTGAACTGCTCCTCTCCGGAGCTGCCTACTGTCTTTGGTAGGTGGGAATCCCTGCTCCCCATTATTCTGTTCTCTGTTCCTTAGGGCCTCAGCCAAAAATGAGACAGAAAACGCATCATTTTAACCTTTAACATTGTGTGTATGTGATTGACCTATTTATATTTACCTATCTCTGCATTTTATTTATTTAAAAAAAATTTTTTTAACGTTTATTTTTTGAGAGACAGAGAGAGACAGAGCATGAGCAGGGGAGGGGCAGAGAGAGAGAGAGGGAGTCACAGAATCCAAAGCAGGCTCCAGGCTCTGAGCTGTCAGCACAGAACCCGACACGGGGCTCAAACCCAAAAACCGTGAGATCATGACCTGAGCAGAAATCAAGAGTTGGATACTTAACCAACTGAGCCACCCAGGTGTCCCCTCTGCATTTTATATACACACATCTATAATTTCTGTATTATATATATTACCTATATGTTATATATAGCTACACTACGGGATCTGCATAATATTCTTTGTATTTGCATAAACCAATTTTAATACATTGCTAATTATTTGCTTGTATTCAAAAATGGATTCAAAATGTACATATTTCTTCCATCTCGTTAGTCTTTTTTGTATTTTCTTAGGATACAGCTGTAGAAGCAAAGTTACAGGGTCAAAGAGGATGATATCCTTAAGACTCTTAGTACACTTTTTCCCCCAAATCATTTTTCTGAGAGGTTTCATTGATCTTTCCTCCTATCAACAGTGTGCGAGAGCATTTGGGGTGAACTTTGGCAATGACCAGGAGTGGGTAAGTAGGAAAGTTTGTAAAATCTTATTGCCTAGAGAGCTTTTAGCACAGTGGAGATGTCTACTCATTTAAGATAAGTTAGGGGGTTATTCTACTTAAACAGAAAAGGGATGGATAACTTTTATTCTGGATTCCTCATCTTCCTTACTCTGAAAATGCTTTTTTTTTTTTTTTAATTGTATCAGCTGAAAAGAGCACATGCCCATACATGTGCACGTGTGTTAACACACTCAACACAGAGGAAAGATTCTTAGTAAAGAGTCCCAGTCTGGGGATATTTGAGTTTTCAAAAGTTCTGAATTTACCACCATTTGTTCCACCTTATTTTCTGTTTAGCCACGTAATAAATGAATTGCCAGGTATTCTGTGTTCAAATTTCCCTGAGTATGTGGTAAAGGATAAGCCCAAAGAATGTTAGGATTCTTGGACTTTCAATATGCATTACCAAATGCTTTGAGGAAAGTCTGACAAGGAAAAGGCTCAGGCTATTGATCATCAAACTTGGGAAGGACCTGATTTTCTTTGTCCCTTCTCTTTCCCAGGAGTTGACTAGTATTCAAAGAAAGAGATGTAAAAGAAAATGGAGATAAAGAAAAGAGGGAAAACAAAGATGTAGAGAATTTGGATTTCAGTTCAGCTCTTGGATTAGTGCACAGGGGCCGTATTTCTGGATCAGAACTCAGGTGAATAATGATCTGCAGCCACATCTATGTGTTTTCCAGTGCCTCTTCTGTCTTTTTGTTTGACCTCCTTGCCTTTCTTATCTTATAGGCCCAGGGCATGATCACATCTGTCACCAATAAAAAATGAGCTTGGTTGTCACCCCAAACAAGGAGAACAGAATCTAAGGATTCTTAAGCCCAGGATTCTCAAGCTCTGACTTCCTCATTTCTTCTGAGGCTTCCCACTAGATCTTTTAAAGTGCTCAACAAGGAGATGGTTGGTTAGTTTCATGAAGGAACTCAGTAAACAATGATTTCCAACCTTTGTAGGTCCCCACCCCTTCTGAGACAGGCCATTCCTCCAGAACACCAGGGGGAGCTGTTGTGCTGCCCAGTCCCAGCACCAAGATGGCTCCCATGAGTGTGGCTATAGATATATGTGTATTCAAACCATCAGGACTCTGCTAGTCACAGAGAGCCGAATGTTTGAAACTGGGATGGTCCTAGAGTTTCCAGAACTGTGGTGGCCAATGACCATGGAGGGAAATGTAGTTTCTATCATATCTGGAAGCTGCTATCTCCCCAAACTTCCCCCTTTCACCTCAGGCCCCTGCTGTGTTTCAATTCTTGATGAGGTCTACGATAAAATAAGTGAAAAGTGAAGCCATCCTAAAGTAATACCGGAGAGCATCTTGGAAGGAAAAGATGTAGACAGAAACATCTCTGCCACCATGTAGCTTACATTGTGTGGCTCCTACTTCCTGGAATGTCTTATTAACTGATATTTTCCAAGGTTTCCTAAACCTGGGGTCAGAAAGGGGGATGCTCAATAAATACTTGTTGAATGAAGGGATGACTCCGGTTCCAGGGCTGGGCCTGCCACTCTCTGACCACTTGGTTCCTCTGAGATTCAGTCTACTCAGCTGGGTACTAGTGGGTAGGAGGAGAAAGTGAGGTTCTACTAACTAATCACTGGGGTCCTCTCTATTTGGGATGTTTTATAGTTTCCATATTCAAGGACCTGGTTAGTTAAGACTTAACTAGTTAGAGTCTTAAGTAAGGCTCTTCTTTATTGTCGCCCAGAATAAACTAACCCGTATATGAAAGAGAAACCGTTCTCTTCTTGAGCACGTGTGACAACAAAAGGTCTCTTTTTCAGTTTTGGCTCTGCCTCTGTTAATTTCAAGTTGCTTCTGGAACTCATGTACATTGCAGATAAAGTGAGTCTAACGTCTGCGGGTGGATGCATTTAATTCGCTCTGCAAGGCAGCCCCCAGTTTGGCGTGGCCAGCGCTCTTCCCTGTTTGCTTTCTGTTGCTCGATGCGCCCGCTGCTCCTGCGGGCATCACTTAGCAATGCTTTTCCACACTGGCAGCTCCTTCCAGGAGCAGCTGGTGCTCCAGTTTCCAGTTTTTCCAACACTCGCGGAACCAGGCCCATTGTTTCCCCCTCAAAAATGCCATCATAAGTTGGCCGGCACCCCCTGCTCAGGGGTCTGGGTCCCAGCGCCATGGGGCCCTTCCTCCAGCAAAGCAGCAGCCCCTTAGAGAGGGCTGAAGTTTAGCTCTGGGGGTGTCTCCCTCCAGGCCTGTAAGTTTCCATGATTCTAATAATAGTCCCTTTTGTTCCCTCATTCTGAGTTAGCTGCTTCCAATCATTGCAACCTCTTTGCTACTTTAATATTCCCCTTGGCCTTTTCTGTTCTTGGTACTGAGTTAATTATTCTTTAAATTCATTCCGTGAAAATGAGTCGTGTGGTTTTCTGTCTCCCAAGTCTGGATCCTGACTGATATATGTGTGGACATAGGAAAATCCAGTTTACAACACACAGAGGCTTGAGGGCCAGATGTGTGATCTGGGCAACTGGTGCTCTGGGAGCTCGGGGAGGGGAAACATCAGTCAAGTCAAGGAGGATCAGAAAATTTCTCGGAGAGGTGGACATAGAGACGTGGACGGTGTTTTCCAGGTGGAAAACCAGGGACAAGAATGGTCAAGACAAGTCCAGGGGCACAGACTCTACTTGAAGGAGGCCCAGGAACTTGCTTGAGTCTTTACTTTGCTTCTGTGTGTTGGCATCATTTCACAATGTCATCCTCAAGTAACAAGTACATGTGGTTCGGGCTCGACGTGCACCACCCAGCAGGTCTGGGCAAAAAGTTGGGGTTGAAACAAAAAGATTTGCTTGCTTAAGAAAGGGACCAGCCTGCCCTGTACTGGCTTTTGCTGAACCTGGGATGGCTCTTCCTGGAAAGGACTTGGTTTCTTTTTTAGGTAAATCTGCTATTGATGACAGGATGTCAGACAGTAGGAGGATTGTGATGTATGACCTAGAGAAGGGGACCCTTGGATTTCCACTGCATGTCACCTTGATTTTCTTAGCTAAACAACGAAGCAATTGGACCCATCTTGTCCCAACTACTCCAGATCTTTCCCAGATCTGCTCAGGGACAGTGCACTTGATCTCCACACGTAACAGATATTCCAGGATGGCCCCAAGTGCAAATAAATACATTGTTGGGGAGTGTGGTCGCAGTGGCCTTGTACCACCCCGTCAAAAGGCACAAGGCTTCCTCTCGCGAAGCCTGTGGTTAGTGGGTGAAGCCACCTTGTTTTATCACATGGTGCCTTCATGGCAGGTGTATGCAGCTACCATACGGGTCCAGGCACATGGCCTTCCTTGGTCCTGGTGAGTGATGGGGAAAGACATGGAAAAATGCAAATAAAGTGTGTATGGTGGTGGTGGTAGCCTGGAGAAATGGGGTTGTTTTGTTGCCCACGAGTGGCCGCTGGGCCCCCGCAGTCTCGCTCCCTTGGGAGGAAGCAGGCTGGAGAATGAGCCTTTACTCTGTAATTTCCTTTCTGGCTGGAGAGGGTGGGCCAGGGGGGCTGCAGAACCACCGGCAGAAGTGAGGCTCCCTCCGTTACTCTGTTCCAGACCCCGCTCGGAGGTACCAAGTTCAGGCCCAGATCCGAATTTGTCCTTGACTGCTTGGCTATGAAGCCTGGAACCATAGTGGGGCAGGGTCAGGTGGAGGAAGAGAAGTTCCAAGGAGGGAACAGAAGAACCTGAGGCGTGTGGCAGGAGAGGAGAAGAGGGAGGAGAAAAGAAAGGCTTGCAAAGGCAGAGGCACAGTGGTGGCGAGATGAAGAGGAAAGGCAGGACACATTCAGGACCCTTTGTTCTCCGCCTGGGGTTGGGGGCGGGCAAAGGAGGCTGGGGTGGGCCCGGCACCCCCGGGGGGGGGGGCCTGAGGGGGGAGGAGGAGGCTTGTGGCAGGAGAGGCTGCCAGGGGGAGGCCAGGCTGCCCCTGGGCACCCCCGCCCCTGAATCCCTCCAGGCTAGGGCAAGAGCACGACCTGCCAGCCCGCAGGCCAGCACTGGGCCAGCTCCGCTTCCCAACGAGCACACTTGCAAACCAGCTGTTGGCCTGTTTTTCTCTTCCCCGCTTAGCTCCCCCCTCCCAGCTTCCAGTTCTCAGAACTCACTCCCATTGGATTCCAGGAAGTGGCTGGTGCAACTCTGTAACCAAATCCCTTCCAATCCTTTTGTATACCTTTTATGCCCCTCTGCCCCTCCGCGCGGTGTCCTTCACGACTGGGTCTGGGTCGGGTTACAGAGAACTTGGGACCGGCCTGAGGCCCTGGTACAGTCCTGGGATCACGGAGCCTCAGGGAGCAATCCCCGCCCACCGCCAGCAGGCAGCCCTCCTGGACTGGCCCTGGCCTGCAGACCTGGCCCATCGCACCCACCTCCCAGACGATGGGTGGGCCTGCTGTACGGCCAGCCAGCCACCCCTCCCCTGACCCAGGTATCACCAGGCCTTTCTCTGCTTCCTCCCTCCCTCCCTTGGTCCTGGGTCCTGGTAGCCCATTTCCCCCAGCCAATCCTTTTCTAGAGTTTTCACTGTCCTCAGAGAAATCTGATGTCTAACCGCAGGCTGAAGGCTGGTTTCCTTTTCCTGCATCTTTGTTGTCTAGATCCTTCCTCCTCTCTGTGGAGGATAGTTTTGACCAACATCTTATAGAGAGGTGGGATGACAGGTCAGGGGTTGGTGAGGTTTTTCTGTAAAGGAAAAGTTAGTAAATATTTTAGGCGTTGCAGGAACACATACATTTTTGTTACATATGCCTTTCCTTTCCTTTTCTTCCCCTGCCCCTCAGCTCTTCAACACTGTTTTGTTTTTTTTTTAAATTCCTAGTTAAAAGGCCATACAAAAATAGGCCATAGCCACATTTGCCCATCGTTTGTTGACCCCTGGACTAGATGATCTCTCAGACTGTTATTTGTTTAAAATGTCTTAAAAATTAATTCTGGGCCTAGATACACAGAACTGTGCTGAGCCTTAATTCCACAGAATCATCCTGAGAGTGTGGGCCAGGGGTGCCAGAATCCGATGAGTTTGGGAAGCAGATCCCTTCCTACAGGACTGCACAGAGCCTTTGGAACTGGGAACTGTGTCTCTTGCACACCAGACTGCTGGAGATTCCAGTATGTCTGTCCCTGGAACTCTGTGTTCGGGGACAGTTGCTGGTGTTCTGTGAGATATCCTTGGAGAGACATTTTTAGATATGAACCTTCTCCCAGGTCTGCTTTTGACTTTGAAGAATCTACTTTTTATCTGGAGTTTGGACCCTGTCTGCAGCCCAGCGGAAAGTAGCATGAACCCCAGGAGGATGCACCTGTTCACTGAGCAGCCTCCTCTGGCTTGAAGAAAGGGCAGCAGGGTGTTGGGTGGGAAGCGGTTTGGGACCTTGCGCTTAGGAGGTGGGGAGGGGCCCAAGAGCCTGGGATGGGACAGCAGGCTCCGTGAGAGTGGACTGCAGGATGTTTCCTATTCCCTAGCTGGGGGTCTTGGAGAACTCATTCATTATTGCCCACTGAGCAGTGAGATCTGCTCAGGCCCCGGGTTCACCGATGTGGGCACCTGCGATTAGATTAGTCAGGCAACATCCCCAAGGGCCAACCTGCTGTGAGGGAAAGTACATGTTCAAGTCCAGGAGACCTGGGCTCTGTTCTCAGTTCCACTAATTAGCTATGCAATGTTGGAGAAGTGTCTTTTCCTCTCGGACCTCAGCTTTTTCTCCCCTGCCGTGCTAGGACATGTGCCTTCAGCCAGTTTCATGACTTGTCGGTGACCCTCAAATAAAGAAAGCACATGTGTCTGGTAAGATATGTGCAGAAGGGATTGGAAGGGATTGTCCCCGAGCAACCTTCGTTTGGTGACCCATAGACCCACGGAATTTCAGCCCAGGTGACGGTCTGTGGTCCCCGCGCATCTCTGCCCTGTGAGAACGGAAGCTGAGATTTATAGCCCGCATTCTGTAAGTTCCCTTCCAGATTTCATGCAGGAGGTACCGTGCGAACAGCATTCGAGACAGAGGAGAAAGTACAGTTTTATGAAGAAGAGTTCGTGGGCCTCTGCCCTGTGGCTGTCATCTGAAAGCAAGAATGGGGATGGGAGGTAGGGCGTCTGCCTGCAGGACTGTCACTGCTCTGGGAAATCTGTGGGGGGTTGAATGGCAGAGATCTTGCCGGCGATCCAGACGGTGGGATTTGGGTGGCCAGGGCTCCCCTCTGTGATTCAGCTCGCGGTAGGGACCAGGGTAGTGGGTGGCTTCTGGTGTAGCCTGGGTGACTAGTAGTGGCTGGGACAGACGACTGTGGGCAAGGCCCCATTCTGCCAGGGCACCAAAGCGAGGAGAGGGCCCCGGGTAAAGGGCGGTGAGATGAGATGGCAAAAAGTGGATCAAACACCTTCATCACCAGAAGGAGTATTTTGCTCAAGCCTTAAATCCAGGGAAGAAGGGCGCGGAGAGGCGGAGGGTGGCGGGAAAGCCCCAAACGGGTAAGGTCTTCGGACGGGGACTTGGCGGTTTGGCAGTGAGTGGACCCGCGGTTTGCGGTTTGGGAGCTGAGTGTTGCACACGATGAAGTCCTCGCCTGCTTCGTGCGATGCCCAGGCTAACGGAGAGGAGGAAGTTGGCCCCCGGCAAGCAAACGTGCAGGTGGAGCGAGGCCACCTTTTTGCTTTCAGGGCCCTGGGACACTCTGGTGCAGGAAGGAGCTTGCCTAAATGTGGCTTAGTCCAACCTCCTCACCTGACAAACGGGGAAGGTGAGGCCCAGGGAGGTCGCACAGCTCGTTTATAAGAACGCGTCGGTGCTTAGGCCTCCCTGGATGGTGGGGAGAGGAGTAGCTGTCCTTCCCCCTTGTAGGGGCTTTCTCACGTGTGGGGTCTCCTGTGATCTCTGTCTCCTGACAGTGGTGAGGGAGGTGGTTGAGGGAGACGGATTTGAGGATGTAGGTCTCGTCAGGAGCCCATAGCAGGCGTCCTCAAAGTGCGGTCCTTGGACCAGCAGCCTCAGAGTCACCTGGAAACTCAGCCATTCAAGTTCCCTCCCCAGACTACTGACCCACGTGGGTTGTATCAGGCCCTCCAGGGGACTCTGACATTCCCCGGAGACGGAGAGCCCCTGGCCGAGCGGGTTCAGCTGGTGTGTGGAGGGAGGGCCGGCATCCTCATCTTGACCACAGGCCACTTGAGACCCGCAGCAGGCCTTCAGAGGAGGAACGTGAGAGCGCTCTCCCTTCCCTGTCCTCCCCTCAGCTACGGTGTGCCTCAGGTCTCCTTCCCGCTGGGCACATCCCCCAGTCACCCCTCTGGGCTCCAGGCCTTATCTGCTGGCCCCAGATAACGAGTGAATTGGCCTAATCAGTCTGACTCGACTGACTGGCTCCAGGGAGGTCTGCGGGTGGTGCCACGGCCAGAAATGGAGCAGCTCACGTGGCTGGCCCCCCTCCCCGCATGTCGTGGGCCCCCTCGCCACCCCATCTCCCCTTCAGGAAACACCAGTCCCGGGCTGGGCTCGCCCTCCTTCTGAAACAGCCCCCAGCGACTTTATTCCCCAGAGAGATAAGGGTGGCCTATCTAGGGTTTCTGTGAAAATCGCGGTGGCCGAGCCTCTCTGTCAAGGTCAGGCTGTCTTATGGGTGGCTGCCTGGGGGAGAGAGAGAGGAACTGGGCTGAAATGATCTCAGCCTGCCACAGAGCGAAACAATACGCCTTTGTAGCTCTTGCCAGCGTTGCGAGATAACTGGCATTTTGAATTACCGCTAATTCTCTGCCTTTATTGAGGAAATGGACCATCTTTGAAGCCACCACTCTGCTGATTATTATAATGCATGGTTAAGTAAATTGATAGGGCAGGGTCGCCCCACATTGCAAAGACGTGGAAACGGGGCTCGGAGACGTTGGCCGACTCTCCTCGGGCACTGAGTCAGTCCTTGGCTGCAGCAGGGACCCAAAACCCCATTCCCGGTGTTGTGGTGGGAACCCGGGCTGATGCCCACGAAGGCTCCATCTGCGAGGGAGGCCGGCTGATGGACCAGATGTCCTCCCAGATGTTCCTCCCAGGCTCAGCCTGTGTGGCATGATGGCTCCACTAAAGGCAGTTTTAATCCTGGGGAAAATGGTTGTCATTCAGGGCTGGCTCAAAATTTGGCAAAGTCGGCTGTGAGCGAAACCAAGAAATAGGGCCAAACAGCAAAGAGGGGTTTCCGTGAGATCGCGGGCGAGGTGGGGCTGCGGCTGTCAGATTGCCAGAGGCTGACGGCACTTGTCCGGGCATCCGGGCTCCGCTGCCTCTCCTTCCTGGGTCCGAGGGCTCTCCGTCCGCCCTCTTGCTCCTTAACTGGGTGGTAGATGGACCGAGTGTGTGAGGAGGAACTTCTGGTCAACTGCCCAATTCAGGGCAAAGGCTCTTGAATAGCACTATGACTTTATGATTACATTGCTATTTACTCACTGTTACTCAGGGAGATGAGTTTCGGAGGTGGCTGGATGTCTGGAGGGACCAGAGGGAAACCCTGGAGTCCTGGCTGTGTTAGAAATGTGTTTGTCGTTCCAGCTCTCACATCAGTCCTCGTATGTAGAGCCTCCTCCCTAAGCCAGGCCCCACCAGTGGCTGTGGATCCGTTTCCCATGGGGAAGGGGAGGTGAGGGTTGACAGGGCAAAGAAGCAGGAGCTAAGCCAAGAAGAGCAGCTGCTTTCCTGGACCAGCCTTTCTACTCCTCTGATTTTTCTCCACTTGGGTCTCAATAACCCAGACTTAGAAGCAGTATCCCCACAGCGGCTTGAGAACATCAGACTCTTTGGACCTTCACCTTAGGACTCCTACCCACTTTTTAACCCTGCCATCCATAGAGCAAGTTTGGGAAACGCTACAGCCTGTAACCCCCGTATGGTGGCCCATAGCCCCCAGGAGCCCGGCCAGGGTCCTGAGAAGTCCTGCATGAAAGAGATGTCTTCTGTTTTGCATAACCGTGCCTTATGTTTTTTGGGGGAAGCACCTGTTTAGTATCCCTAGGGATTAGGTTCTGTGTCAAGTTCTTTCTCATCTTGAAGTCAAGTTTGTTTACTCATAACATCCTCCACCCCTGGGGTTCTTCTTTGCTGTGTATTGAGTCTCTCCCTTAATGGAATTGGATGGTCCTAAGAGCAGGGACTTTAGCTGAGAACGGTGCTTAGCCCACAGCGGACCATGAATGCTTGTCGGAAGGAAGTGTCAGTGAGTGGTCTGGGTGCTGGGGGAAGGCAGCTGTTCTAATGATGCCCTTACCTGTGCCGTCCCCCCAACCCTGGGACACCCTCCCTGACCTCTGCTCTTCCCATTCTGTGCCTATCGCTTCTCTCTGGTCTCTGACTCACCCCATCTATGGAGTCTTCTTGGCAACCCACCACCAGCCACCATCCGTCCTTGGCCACACTCCCTTAGGACACCTGTTCCTACTTTATCAGAGTCGGCTTACTTGGCCTTCCTCTTTGGGTAAACTAAGGAGAGCAGGTTCAATTCAGGGAGCAGGCTGTAGGCTGGACTGTGATGGCTGCTGGGCCAGGCCCGGGTAGGTGCTACGGACAGAAGCGATCTGAGGCCCTACTCTCTGGAGCCTGCTGCCCGGTGGGGAGTCGGCTCCTACCGGATCTCGAGAGCCAAGTGTTGAACTTTCAGGGATTTTTCCAAGCTGGTTGTCCAGGACAGCCCTTTACTAAATCATGGTTGAATGGCAGCCGTAGGCTTGACACAGAGATAGAGTCTGGCAACCATGGACTAAAGCATTCCAGGAGAATCAACTGACTACGTGGAATTTACAATAAAGAGCATTGTATGTTGTCTTATTTGCAAATTGTCTGCTTTACATCAGCAACATTTATTTCATGTATCCTTTTGTTCTTGAAGAGCCAGTTGTGAACCGTGACCCTGACCCCGAGTCAGGGTACCGAGCTCTGTATCTTGCTGGTCAAAACTCTGCATTGGGACTCTTCTGTGTTCAAATGCTCTGTTATGGGAGCGTAGGTGCTGTGTGGTCACGGGGAAGAGAAATCTGTTTGGCCCCACGGGATCATAAAACTCTTCCCAGAGTTGGCAAGCTGAGACTGTGAGCTAGAAATTAACTTAGAGGATGTGGGAGGCCCAGAGACTTATAATCACAGACTTTGCTGGTGGAATAATAAAGTCTAGAACCCCGTGCCTTGGCGTACATATATCATACTATCGCACTGGCCTCTTTCATGCTCTCCCGGTCCCCATATCCCCTGCTCTCTTTCTTGGTTCCCATGGGCTGTGAAGATGTTCTTAGCTTCTTTGCAGGCCTTTCCCAGGAGGGGGAGGGGAGAAAGGAAGGGAAGGGGTAAGCAAAATCCGTGCGAGCCTTGCTCAGAGAGCATCTTGAGGCAACATCTGCCACAGCTGGGCTCCCGGCCGTCCAGACACCCTTCAGTCACGCTCTGACAGACACATTCAAATAAATCAGCTCCCAGCAGGAAAGGGCTTGGAGAGTTCCAGGCCTGGTGAAACCAGATCTGGTGTGGAGGGACAGACAGAAGTCATGTCTGAGCCAGGAGGGGCATGCCCCAGGCCAGCCCTGGGTGCTGGAGCTCTGAAGGGAGCCCGAGAGGCAGCTCCCCAGTGGGGGTCTTTCGTTACCTTCCCCTGGGACCCCTCTCTTCTTCTCCTCTATCAGCTGGACTTGAGTTGTACCCTCTTTGTGTGAGAGCGTGCGGCTGTGTGGTTCCCAGACCCGCAGCGCTCCGGGGTCAGCGCCACGTCCCCCGAAGGCTGCAGGGCAGGGTGAGTCACAGGGTCGGTGTGGAGGGGGTCGGCAGGTCTGGGTAAGTCTCCCCTGTTGACTGGACGGAGGAATTTGAAGCCCACTGTTTTCCAGTCACCAGAGGCGGGCATAAGAGGACCTACTGTCCCAGTGGGTGCTGTGTGTTCCAAGCAGGCACGGAGACAAGAAGGGGCTTATTTTCATGGCGCCAAGAATCACACATATTCCCTTCTCGGGAACGTTCCTTCTGGGCCACTGGATTCCCTTTTCTTCTGGGTCATGAAGTACAAGGGGGCTTTGGGCCTCCTTTACGGACGTCTCCCCTTCTCTGTGGTCCACGTGCCGGGGTCACGAGGGCAGTGTGTGAGGCTCTTCTTTAACTGTGACTCTAACACGTTCCCTCTTGTGGACCAAAGGGACCTTGAGCCTGGGGTAGCTTGTTCCTTTGTGCAAGTTTTATTTCTCAGATTCAGAGGAAAGCCTAAGCCTAATTTCCCCTTAGTCTGGGTCTGCCACTGGTGTCGGTGGTGGTGACAGCAGGGGAGGTGTGGGTCATTCAGGCTCATGGGGCATCTAAGACGGGCCGCTGAGCCTTGGATGGGAAGGCCGGGCCCAGGGTCCAGGAGCCCCGGAGTCCAGAGACACGGCTAGCGCAGCACTGGAGAGCCAGGTGGGGAGCGCACATTCCGGGGCAGAGCCAGCTAGCTCTCTGTCTGCCCTCTCACGGATGTATGGAATCCGGTCACCGCTTTGAAGCCAGGAGCTACATGGAACAAACCTGTCTCGTTACTCACGCCCCAGCCAGCCTGCTGGGAGGTGCTCACCGCCAGAGAGAGGCCAGAAGCCAGCAGGTGAATGGTGCCCCCAACGGAGGCTTACCTCACCAGGCTGGCATCAGGGCTGACTCAGAGGACAGGGTCTCGTATCACTGCTGCCTCCCGTGCTCCCCTTGGCAGTTACCTCTCCAAGGAGAGACCGGGCCAAGCTGTGCCGCGCTTACATAACGAGGCCTGATTACGCCTGGTATGCGCGCACTGGCAAAGGCCAAAAATACGTGCTATTGACCGATAAGGATTTGAGATGCAGTTTGCGGGGGTCGGTGGGAAATGGGCAGTCTGATGGCGGCAGGTATTATTAATGCCAGTGAGGGGCAAGAACTATGCAAAGGCCAGCTGAGGCCTTTTCTTCCCTGACCTGGTGCACCCCTCATGACAGCTTCCTCCCATCTCTTCCCGTCCGTAACAATAAGTCCACCACCTGCTGGGCGTATATTCCTATATGGTTCCCACACAATGTCCCACAGAGGGACGTGCTGCAAAGCGTAATCTGAGAGGGGGAGAGGTGGCTGGGTGGGGATTGTCATTGCTATTTTCTACAGTAGGAAGCTAAGGCACAGCGGTTTAATGATGGGCCCAGCCTGTAATAGGCACATCTGGTTCTAGAACAGGGTACTCTGATCCCAAATCTGGAGGCTCCTCTGTTACAGCTTTCCTCCATCCGCTCCTCTGACTTATGTCCCATCCTTCATAAAGCATCCACTGCTTGGGTTAATGGCCGGTAGACCTGATAAACTGACCTCCGACACGCCTTATTAGACTTATGAATAATATACATGGTCAAAAGGAGACACTTTTGAGTGGGTTACATGGTGGCTTTTAACGTTCAGTTGCCAGATTTAGCTAATAAAAATATGGATGCTTGATTCAATTTGGATTTCAGACAAACATTGAAGGCAGTGTTTTTTGTTTGTTTGTGTTTAGTTTAAATATGTCCCAAATATTACATAAGACATATCTTTTACTAAAAATTCAAAGTTCAAATTGAACTGGGTGCTCTGTATTTTATCTGGAAACCCCTTTTTACTGGTCCCTAGGCAATGGGAACACAATTTTCTTTAATACTAAGACCAGCGCCATATTAGAATGTTATAACTTGTTAGTTAAGGAAGATACCTTAGGAAGAGTTTGAGAGCTGCCCCTCTGGGTGTGTTTGACATGAATTCAGTGGAGCTAACTAGGGGATAGGTGGAGATGGGTTGAACTGAAAACCTCAGGGTCTGCCAAGTTTATGTAGCCACCATATTTCCAGCCATTGGCTCATATGGTCCCACAGCTCTTGGACACTCTGTCCTGTTTTTGTTTCATTTTGTTTTGTGTTCCATTTTCTTTTTGCCTTGATGTTTTCATTTGTTTAATTTCCACTGAGCTATCTTCAGGTCCACTGATTCTTTCCTCAGCTGTGTCTAGACTGTGTCAAGTCTATGAAGGAATCCACCACTGGCTTTCAGCGCCAACAACTGGCTTTCCAGAAAAGGACTGAGGCTGTAGCTGTGAGGGACTGGCCATAGGACAGAAGGAGGATGCAAAGCCCTAGGAAGAGAAGACTGGGGGCATCTGGCCTCCAAACACAGCTTCTATGGAGTTCTGGGGGAGGAGGAGGCAAGGGTCCAGGTAGGTCAAGTCCTTTCTATCCTAAGCATTTCATCTACTGTGGCTTTGGAGCGAAAGGAGGGTTTTCCTGCTCTTTTTCCTAAGATACTAAGGCAAATCCTACATGGAAACCAGGCAAAGCCTGGAGCCCAATGAGAGGTAACTGGGAAATGAAAAACATTAGAAAGAGAAATGGTGAGCAGATGTCCACCCTTAGGGAAGGGTCAGATACTAGGAAGCACTAGGTCTGCTGGCCTGAGGCCCTAAGCACTTGGCTCCGTTGTGATTTCAGGGCTGGTTCAGGGAGACTTGCAACGCGAGAAGATGCTAGTTGGGTCCTGGAGATAATTGTTCCCATCCTAAAGGCCACAAGCACTTTGATTGGAACCACAGCCGTTGTATTTTACTCCCATTAATGAGAGCCCACATTTATTGAGGTGAGGCCCCATGGTAATCATTCTGGGGACTATAATGTTAAATAGGACTCACTCCTGGATTTATGGAGCTTTGAGTCAAGAAATACCCAGAATGCTTCCCTAGGTTTGCATGAATAGTTTTTGGGTTTTGTGTTTGTCATTCAAGTTTCCACTTAAATGTTAACCATGATGACGGGTCTTTCTTAAAGGTCTAACCTAACATACCCACTCCAGCATTCACGTGGTCTTATTGGCATCATTGAGACCTAGTGCTTTCTTGTTTATTTGTTGGCTTGTTTACTCATTGTCCATCTTTCCCTTCTAGAATGTAAGCTCTGGCAAGGAACTCGTAGCAGATTCCCTCCACCCGTTCCTGGCTATATTTCCCTTGTCTGGTAAAAGGTATTTTTTTTTTTTTTAAATTTTTTTTTCAACGTTTATTTATTTTTGGGACAGAGAGAGACAGAGCATGAACGGGGGAGGGGCAGAGAGAGAGGGAGACACAGAATCCGAAACAGGCTCCAGGCTCCGAGCCATCAGCCCAGAGCCTGACGCGGGGCTCGAACTCCCGGACCGCGAGATCGTGACCTGGCTGAAGTCGGACGCTTAACCGACTGCGCCACCCAGGCACCCCGGTAAAAGGTATTTAATACAATACATTCATTTGTTTAATGAATAAAGAAAAGTTCTTTGGTCCTAGTTTGGTTGCTCCACAATGAGCTAACCTCTGACCTAAAGAGGACTCCAGTACTCCTTTTATTATTATTTTTTTTAAATTTTTAACGCTTGTTTATTTTTTAGAGAGAGTGAGAGAGACAGTGTGAGTGGGGGAGGGGCAGAGAAAGAGGGAGACACAGAATCCAAAGCAGGCTCCAGGCTGTGAGCTGTCAGCACACAGCCCGACGCGGGGCTCGAACTCACCAACCGTGAGATGACGCTCTGAGCCGAAGTCGGATGCTTAAGCGACCGAGCCACCCAGGTGCCCCTCTAGGACCCCTTTAACATGCTGCTGGGTTTCTGTCTAATTTCTTGTTAAACAGTCTAACAAGTGAGAGGCAGAATAGTCTCAGGCTCTGAGCTTTTACAGAACCGTGTCTGTGTAATTTTTTTTCCTTTCGGGGACTAATGCAGCAGGGCTTAACGGATGCTTTTCTGACTATCTGATAAATTAAGGTTTGAGCTCGGGGAGGTTCTGACACAGTGGGACATTCCTTTGTGAGCGCTCCTCGTTCTCTCCTCCCGTTGTTGTGAACACCAGCTCCGTGTGGTAGATGAGTGTTTCGTTTCTGGAAACCTTAACGAACAAAGCACATGAATTCACAAAATAAATACACAGAGGAATATATTTATCCGATCGAAAGAGCTGTAACTTCATATTTAAACAAATCAATTTATGGCAATGCTTTGCGAAGCATATGTCTTACAGGAAGTGACTATGATTGTAGACACCCAAACAAATAATAAAATCCAGCAATGGTTGTCAGTTCTGTTAAGTTTCTCTCTTGAGTGCCTGGCTCAGCTGCCGGAGGAAGCAGAGCCCTTTGCGGCTTTAGGGTCAAAGGTCCTGTGTCCACAGGTGCTGGGGTCACAACAGAGTTTGACCTCAGATCTTTCTAAGCTAAATAGACCTGACTTTGTCCAAAAGTAATAGGACAAAGGAGTGTGGTGGGGTGAGCAAGAGAGGATTGTGTTTTCGTGTGTGTGCATGTGAGAGAGAGAGAGAGAGAGAGACAGAGAGAGAGAGGGAGACAGAGAGAGAGACACACACAGAGAGAGAACGAGAGAGGGAGAGCACGCACGCAGGAGAGAGAAAGAGAGGTAGTTGATTAATTCATTCGGTGATTAATTCTGCCACATTTATTAACCTCTTACAAGGGTCAGACAGATTTCTAAGCCTTGTAGGGCCTGGCGGCATGAATCAGATAAGGCCTCTGACACTGCATGGTGGTGTTAACCAGGAAGGGATGCCTGGGTTGGATCGGTCTGAGGGAGATAATGGGCTTGGACTGAGCTTTGTTGGGGTTGACAAGCCAGCGGGACGCTGAGTTGGAAGCATCTAGACATCAGTTTACCAATTATAAACAAGGCTTTTTCTCGGGGCTCTAGATTCACAGACCCAACTGCCTAGTGACATTTCCTCCTGGATTTTTTAAATTCAGTGTATCTGAAGGTGATCTTCACCCCCACATGCACTCCTCCGTTGTCCCCATTCTCTGTGACACTGCCACTAGCACAGTCCCGTAGCCTCTTCCTCATTCTCCACTTTGTTTTCGCCCAGTTCCACGTTGGCTGCATCTCCAAAATGTTCCTCGAATCTCCATGTCCCTCTGTCTGTCTAAGCCCCAGTCTGGATTTCTATCACTTCCCACCTGGCCTCCGGCTGCAACACCCCCTTGCACTGGACCACCTGCCCCCACTTTGCTTCCTTCCCCGCTCTTTCCCTGTTGCACAGCTGCCAGGGCGGCCTTTCAGAATGCCACTGTGATCACTCCAGTGTCCCCCAGTGCCCTGTTAGCATGCTTCAGTGGCTTCCCCTTGCTCTTGGAAGATGACAAAATTTCTAACGGTTTTCGAGGCTCACCATGTCTGACCGCACCGGCCTCGCCTCCTGTCTACTTCTCCATTTTCTCTGTTTTGACCACATGGACCTTCTTTAGCTCTATACTTCCATTTTTTTTTTCCTGAAGGGCTTTTGCACATGCTGTCTATAATAGGCAGAATAATGACTCTCCAAAGATGTCCATATCTTAATCCCCAGAACCTGTGAATATGTTACATTACATGGCAAAGGTGAAGTAAGGAATAGAATGGATGGAATTAAGAGTGTTAGAGAGCTGACCTCCACGTAGGGAGGTCATCCTGGATTGTCTGGGGGGGGCCCAATAAAATCATAACGGTCCTTATAGGTGGAAGACGGAGACAGAAAAGGTTGGAGATGATTTGATGTGAGAAGGACTCGACTGATCACTGCAGCTTTGAAGATGGAAGAGAGCCACAAGCCAGAGAATGCAAGAAACTTCTAGAAAGTAGATGAGGCAAGGATATTTCAGAAAGGAATGGAGCCCCGCCATCACTGTGACTTGAGCTCAGTAAGCCCCATGTCACTCTTCTAGCCTATGGAAGTGTCTCACAATACATGTGTGTTGTTTTAAGCCACTGAGTTCTTGGTGATTTGTTACAGCAGCTGTAGGAAACTAATACACGTACTGTCCCTTTGCCTGGAATGTTCTCCTTTCCTTTTGCTGTCTAGTTAACTCTTCAGGTTGTAGCCTAACTGCCATTTCCTCAAGAACTGCACCCCTCCCCCAACTAGGTTACAGCCCCTTTTTATGATTGACACTTAATGGCTTTGGCTTTGTCGTTTTAAAAAGTGATTTGAATGTGTTATAATTCCAGTTGTGTATTTCTGTGAGATGTAGCATAGTGGCTGGTTAGCAGCACAGATGGACCCTGGAGCCCAATGGTCTGAGTTTGAATCTTGCCTCCTCATTATCTGTGTGACCTTGTGCAAGCCACTTAACCTCTCTACATATGCCTTGGTTATCTCGCTGGTAAAACGGGAATAATAGTATCTATCTCACAAAACGGTTGTAAGAACTAAGTGAGTTCGTGACATGCTTAGAGCAGTGTCTGCCCTATAATAAGACACTTCGAGTGCGGTTAACCCTTGAACAACGTGGGGGTTGGGGTGTTGACCTCCTGTGCCGTCAAAAATCCACATATAATCCTGACTCCCCCCCCCTCCCAAACTGAACTACTAACAGCCTACTGTTGACTGGAAGCTTTACTGATAACATCAAGACTCTATTAACACATATTTTGTCTGTTATGTGAATTATATACTATATTCTTCTAACAAGGAAGCTAGGCAAAAGAAAACGTTGTTAAGACATTCATAAGGAAAAGAAAATACATTTACAGTGGCACATGCACATTTATTGGAAAAGTCTGCATGTATGTGGACCTGTGCAGATCAAACCCATGTTGTTCAAGAGACAACTGTATACGCTCTTAATGTTAATTCCTCCCTGCAACCCTGCATTTTCTTAATTTTTATTTTCTTATTTTTGTAACGTTTATTTATTTTTGAGAGAGAGTGAGAGAGAGGGCGTGAGCAGGGGAGGGGCAGAGAGAGAGAGAGAGAGAGGGAGACAGAGAATCCCAAGCAGGCTCTGCACTCTCAGCACAGAGCCCGGCGCAGGGTGAACTCACGAGCCATGAGGTCATGAGAGCATGACCTGAGCCGAAATCAAGAGTCGGCCACTTCAAGCGACCGAGCCACCCAGGCGCCCCGACACTGCCTTTTTTGAAACCACGAAGACAAAAAGCTGTAGGACCAAAGCTTCGTCTGCTTGCCATTTTAGGTGGCACCTTCACAGAGTTTGGCATATTATAGTAGGTGCTCGATATTTGCATACAGAATAAATGCATGGAAGGACGAATTCCGAATTGAAGCTTGGGAAAGCATGGGTCTGAAAGTCCATATCAGAAGCGACTCTTTTCCCAAATTGGTTACGCTGAGGCAGGATTTCTCCATCTCATCATCACTGACATCCTGAGCTGGACAATTCTTTGCTGTGAGGGCTGCCCTGTGTGTTACAGGGTATTTAACAGCATCCCTAATAGCTACTCGCTAGACGCTAATAGCACCCCCCCTCCACGCCACTTGCGATAAACAAAAATGTATCCAGACATTACCGCATGGCCCCTGGGGGCAAAATCACCCACAGTGGAAAAGCCCCACTCTAAGGATGCAGCCACCACACCAAATAGCAAAGCAAGGGGTGAGTGCCGTATTGTCCTTTGCCATCTTGGCGGCCGGACTCTAGGACGCACCTGCTGCACAGAACCCCCAGCTTATCTCAGCTGCTCAGCTGCTCAAGGCCTCTGAATGCAAGAGTGTGACTTGATGGGAGGAGGGTGGGACTGCCCTTCTTAAAGCCACAACATCATCAGTTGCTGAAAGCAGGAAGGCTTTATCTCCAAGCAGATAGTTCTTGAACTTTGCAGAAGACAGATTTTCATGCTAATCTAAATGCCAGAAAGATTGGAGGAAATGGGATAAAATTTGGGCAAGGCCGCTGACCTTCACCTTTGGCTTCCTTCATTATCAGCTTGAAAATGAAAGCAGTACATTATACCCTCCCCTCCTTGCCCTGCAAAGTGGTGCTCTTTAAGTTTGGGTTATTCTCCGGAAGGGGTTATTTGGCTAAAGCCTGGCAGATGAATGCGAATCTCTTATACTGAGGGCAGAAAAGGGGTGGCTGATGGAGGTGGTGAGGATCTCCTGTCCAGAGAGTTTTACGGAAGGACCGCGGTGTTGTCCCAATGGACTGAGCCTCCTAGAGGTGGGACAGAGACAGGGACGCCAGGCGTCCCCCAGTCTGAGGAATCTGCTGTACAGCTGTGAGGTCCGGCTGGACAGGGCGATGGCCAGTCCTCAGGGGCCAAGGGCCCACATTCCTCTCCGTGTAATCCTGACACAGTGACCTGCAAGCCCTTACCCAATAGAAAAGAAACCTGAAAACAGAGCGTTTAAGTGGGAAGCGAGAGAATTCTGACCTCTCCTCTAAAAGCAGTCCTGGGGAGGGTGGGGGCGGGGGGCGTTGAACCAAGAGCAAAGTCAAAGGTGCCCCAGAGAATATCAGGAAAAACCAGTCTCTCCACTTTCTGAGGCAGCTGGAAAGGATGGGGAAGATAAACCCAGACAGCTTGGAAGAAAAGAAGCCCCTAAATAAGACTGAGTCTATTTTTCAAGTAGAGGTGGGGCCCACTTGGCACTGTGGGTCCGGTGCCCCCAAGAGAGGCCTAGTGACAGGCCACTGTCCTCAGGGACCATTCCCATCGACTACATTTATTATTGTCCCAAGAAGCCCAACGGAACTCGGCAGCGCACGAACTAATCTCACCCACAATTACAGATCTGTGTTTTATCATGTGACAAATCCCAGTTCCGGTTTGTTAGTGCAGTTTCTTTGTCCTTGCAAATTGGTGCATTGTCGGGTGCGGGGTTTCCGTGCGAGCCGCAGAAGAAAGTAAAATGAAAGAACCAGATCCAGAGAAAGGGGGACCCTGGTAGGAGGGTGAATGTAATATTAAAGGTAGGACTGAGAACACGGAGTTGGTTACGAAGACCAGGGGGTGTTTTGGGCAGAGAGGCAGGGATGCGTCGTCGCTGATGAAACTACGTACGATGGAACTTGGAGATGTCAGAGTTCAGCAGGTGCCTTTGCGGCTGAGGAGAGGAGGCCACGGAGGGAAGGGTTTGCTTAAGGCCAACCATCCGAGTCAGTACAGAGACGCATGTCACAGGGCCAAGTGTTCCTCTGTAGCTGTCACCTACTGTCCTCTCCAGCTTCCTTGATATTCCACCCACTTTATGAGTGATGTCTGAAGGAACAATTCGAGGTAGACAGAGAGTAAAGTAGAATAATTTTAGCCTTTACTATTTGGCTATCAGTAGAAATTGACAAGAAATTATGGAATTCTGGGGCGGCTGGGTGGCTCAGTCGGTTAAGCGTCTGACTCTTGATTTCGGCTCAGGTCATGATCTCACGGGTTCGTGAGTTCAAGCCCCTCACTGGGCTCTGTGCAGACAGTGCACAGGCTGCTTGGGACTCTCTTTCTCTGTCCCTTCCCCCTTGCTCTCTCTCTCTCTTGTTCTCAAAATAAATAAATGACTAAACTTTAAATAATTATAGAATTCTTTGCAGTCAATAGCTCACACATTATTTTCCCGTGTGGTTAGTTTTCTTTTCAAAGAAAGGGAACCATTTGTCTAATACAATAGAGATACATTGGTCTCTATAAATGTATTATTATATTAATAAGAGCCTGCAGTTAGCTGGGTTTGGCTGCTGGAAAGGGGGCTTAGATGAATCTGTATGAAGTCTTTTCCATAAGCAATCTGCTGGGTCAGCAATGGAGCAACAGCAGTGATATTGTTCTCTCTTGTTCTCCTGGTACCTGAATTCTCTCTTAGCTCATCAACAAGAGTGATCCTGCATGCTTTCCATTCTACTTGCTCTCAATGTATATGACTGACCTCTGGGCACCATACTTTAGGAGACACACATTTTGACATTTAAAAAGTTGGTTGAGAGGCACCTGGGTGGTTCAGTTGGTTAAGCATCTGACTCTTTGTTTCAGCTCAGATCATGATCTCACGGTTGGTGAATTTGAGCCCCACAGCAGGCTCTGTGCTGACAGTGTGGAGCCTGCTTGGGATTCTCTTTCTCCCTCTCTCTCTGCTCTTCCCATGCTCCCATGCTCTCTCTCTCTCTCTCAAAATAAATAAATAAACCTTTAAAAAAATTTTTTAGAAGTATTAAACAAATGAAAATTTGGCTGAAAGATTCGCTGGAGGAGACCGAATGCCCTCCGGAGTGAGAAGAGGTGACCCATGGTTTGTAGACCCCTCCCTCCTCCTCAAAGCCTATTTTTATTTTTATCGATTGGTTGTTTTAGTGACACAGAGTCAGATGCTGCCAAAAGGTCTGTTGGGAGTCCTGAGACATGTTCTTTGGATTTTTGAAATTAGGATGTCAGGGGGAACTTAGAACTTCTGGTAGGAAGGAGATGGAGGGGTTGTAGACAGCAGGAACAAGGTGCTACACATCGAGGAGTCTGCAAGAAAACGTGTGAAAGTAGTTCAAGTCAACTCTATGATCCTTTTGAAACTGGTGACTTTATCCTCTGTCCTCACAATAATTGACTTCTCTTTTAAGCCCACTGGCCGAAGGTCTTCCGTGTCTGCTTCTCTCAAGGGGACGCCACAGCATCTAGGCCTGTATGGCTTTCTTTGCCTCCCTGCCAGGTTGGTCTTGAATTCCCACCTGCTTGATCTGGCTTCAGGTTGGTGGACCATCAAGCTGTATTCCCCAGAACACTCTCCTGGGAGCTGAGGATGCTGGGTATGGCCTGCCCTCTACTACATCTCCCTTATAGGGAACCCACCAGAAGGTTTCCTTCGGTAGCCGTAAAAGCTGAAAATGTAAAATTAAAGACAGCTCTCCAGATGCATATTTAAAAATGCTCCTTGTAGTGCAAACCTAAGTGTTAACATGGTCTGAACAAGTCATAAAAGTGAGACCTTAATCTTTAACTCCATACGTTTCCTCAACTTCTGCATAACTTTGATTTGCCATCCCAAAGACAAATGTGTTCTTGTGTTCTAGCTCTCTGCGTGCTTCACTCTCTTCTCCCTTCCTTCTCTCCTTCCTTTATCTCTCCCTGTTTTCTTCCAATTTACATTCATTCTTGCTTCCTTAAGCCCTAATAAGTCTTTGAAAAATGATGTCCACCAGTAGTATGTGAAAGCAGTGTCATGTGGAAAGAGGTGTCAATAATATGGATCTTTGGTTCCTTTCCTAGATGCAACCACATTTACTGGGATTTGGGACAAGGTCTCTATATCGTTGTGACTCCAAGTGAGGTCTGAGAAAGGTCAGCATCGATACCCTTGGGAGCAGCTTTTGAAATGAAGAATCTCAGCCCCATCTAAGTCTCACTAATTCAGAATCTGCGTTTTAATAAGGTCCCCAGGTGATTCCTTTGCACATTAAATTTTCAGGAGTGCTTTTGCTCTGTATCTGTAGCTTCCAAACCTTTTGGATTACTCACTCCCATATGTAAAAAAGAGTTTGAGTGCATACCTTTAATATGTATATACATAATTTGTATACATGCTTTTCCATCAATATTTAATATCAGTAAAGCTTCTCGAAGACCACACATCGTTGGGTTTTGTATTTCAGTCCATTCTGACACTTTCTTTTAATGGGTGTATTTAAACCATTTACATTTAAAGTGATTACCTATACATTTGAATTAATATTTGCCTTATTATCAATGTTTTCCATTCATTATCTTTACTTTATGTTCCTTTTTTGTCTTCTACTTTTTTCTGCCCTTTCTAATTTTTTTAAGTTTATTTACTTATTTTGAAAAGAGACAGCAGTGGAGGAGGGGCAAAGAGAGAGGGAGAGAGTCTGTCTCTCTCTTTCTCAGCACAGAGCCTGATGCAGGGCTTGATCTCACAAAGCTTGAGATCACGACCTAAGCCCAAATCAAGAGTCAGATGATTAACAGACTAAGCCACCCAGATGCCCTGCTTTTTCTAGTTTTTCATTGAGCTTGTTATATGATTCTATTTTCTCTCTTTTCTTGCATACCCACTATATTTTTTAAAACCTTTTATTTAGTGGTTGCCCCAGAATTTGTTAGATACATTTACAACTAATGCAAATCCACTTTCTTTCTTTCTTTTTTTAAAATTATAATTAGGCTCCACACCCAATGTGGAACTCGAACTCATAACCCTGAGATTAAGAGTCACTTGTTCTACTGACTGAATCAGCTAGCCTCCTCAACAAATCCACTTTTAAATTTTTTTTTTTTCAACGTTTATTTATTTTTGGGACAGCGAGAGACAGAGCATGAACGGGGGAGGGGCAGAGAGAGAGGGAGACACAGCATCGGAAACAGGCTCCAGGCTCTGAGCCATCAGCCCAGAGCCTGACGCGGGGCTCGAACTCACGGACCGCGAGATCGTGACCTGGCTGAAGTCGGACGCTTAACCGACTGCGCCACCCAGGCGCCCCAACAAATCCACTTTTAAATGACACTAAACCACTTCATAGGAAGCATAAGTATCTTATAATAACAGAATACTCCCAACTCCTCCTCCCATCCCTTATAACATTACTGTCATTCATTTTGCTTATTCATAAACTATAATTACTGAATATATTGTGAGTATTATAATTTTGAACAAACTGCTAGGTGGTAGATCAATGAAGAATAATAAAGATAAAAGATTTACTTTGCCTTCATTTATTCCTTCTCAAACCCTCTAATGCTTCTTTTCTTTATTGTTTAAAAAAAATGTTTTTTTGCTTCTTTTCTTTTTGTAGATCTGATTTTCTGACCTGTATAGTTTTCCTTCTTTCTGAAGAACTTTTAACATTTCTTGCAAGGCAGGTCACTTGGTGACAAATTCCTTCAGTTTTTATTTGTCTAAGAATGTCTAGTTTTCATGTCTTCTTCCTTTTGAAAGATAGTTTTGCTGGGTATGGAATTCTAAGTTGGTGGTGTTTTCCTTCAAAACTTAAAATATTTCACTCCATTCTCTTCTTACTTGCATGGTTTCTGAGAGGAGTCCAGTGTAATTCTTACTCTTGTTCTTCTGTAGATAAGGCCTTTGTTTGTTTGCTTCCTTCCTTGTTTACTTGTTTTTTCTCTCTGGCTTCTTTCAAGATTTCTTATTTCTGCAGTTTGAATATGATGTGCCTGCATGTATTTTTTGGGGGGGGGGTATTTTTCCTGCTTGATGGCACCAGCAGCCAGCTTCTATTCCTGGGCTTCTTCTCTCCTTCAGCTGTGTTTCTCTGTGTCTACCTGTCTCTCCAGAGTTGGTGCTACAGTCTTTCCTGTGGTCTCAATTCTCTGAAGGATCTAAGAAGAGTTGTTGTTTTTCAATTCCTTCTTGTTTTTCTTGTTGTGAGGATGAGGGTGATGATTTCCAGGCTCTTTAAATGTCAGACCAAAGCTTCTTTTCTCTTTTATTTTTAAACTTAAAAATACATTTTTCTAGAAGTTTTAAGATTTTCTTCCCATATTTCAGTAGATGGTCTTTCACGCAGCCCTGGGGTGAACCCAACACATCTTATAGATTATTGCTCCTGACCAGGCACTCTCAACTTGACTGCACACTAGAGAATTCTGGAAATTAAAAGCAAAGGTAAAAATGAAAACGAAAGCAGATGCCTATGTCCCACTGTAGACCAATTAAATTTGGATCTCTGGGAGGGCATTTATATTTATGTGAAAATATCCTTAGATGATTCTAGCAGGCAGCCAAGGACAAGAACCTCTGTTTTTCTAAACTGAGATTTTAAACTCTCTGCCAGGGGCAAATTTCTGCTTCTTAGCATTCTAACATCGGCTGCCTACAATGCCATAGGGCACTGTCAAGGCAGAGCAGAGCCAGTGATTCTCTGTTCTAGGCTTGTGCTTTTTGTGATTGCATCGCCTATAGCCACAGCCCAAAGGAGGTAGTGTGGTGGACTAATTAATTCTGAGATGATGCCATGACTCCTGCCTCCCTGGTGTTCATGTCCTGTATAGTTTCCTCCCCTAAAGTATGGAGGAGACCTGTGAGTTATTTCTCACAAATGGAATATAGCAGATGTAACGAAGGTCCTATTCAGTTGATTTTGAATTAATGAAAAGGAAGATTATCTCAGGTGGTCCTGACTTAATCAGGCAAAATCTTTAAAAGAGGGACCAGACCCCACCTAAAGTGAGAGATGCTCTTTGTTGGTTTGATAACGTTCCCTAGTCAAGCCCTTGGATGAGAACACAGCCCAGCTGATACCTTGCTTGCAGCTTGGTGAGACCCTGAATGGAGGATCCAGCTAAGCTGTGCTCAGGCTCTGACTCACAGAAACCAGGAGGTAGTAAATATGTGTTGTTTTAAGCTGCCCAGTCTGTGGTCACTGGTTACATAGCAATCAAAAGCCAAGGCACGTAGTGAGCATAACAGAGAACAAACGTTGTAGTGAGACATGCTTGGGCCCAACTCCTAGCTCTGCCATAGCTGTGTCACTTCCGATGAATTGTGCAGGAGCACGGAGTTTCAGTTTTCTGTGTGAAAAAACAAATCCCTGCCTTGCACAAGTAGGAAGGGGATTGTGAAGAATTCAGATATACGCATAAAAGCTTGTTACTGATACGCTCAGTGTGGTAAGTTCTCAAGAGCTTGAAGCTGTCACTCTCATGTGCAGCATAGTTATTAGTGCAAAATGAGTAAGACCAGCGTTGTTTGGAGGGTGCCTTGATCTGAAAATTTCCGTCTTGCCGATCTTTTTTCCGAAGAGAACAGCTTTATGTTACTCCCTTAGAAGTGAGATGATCTCATGCAAAGGAAGGGCCCTGAAGTGGCAGGGTTGATAACCTTCTGCCAACTATTCTACTTTTCAGCAGGCTCATTGGGGTGGGGGTGGGGGTGGGGGTGGGGGGTGGGGGGAGGTTTTCTGATGGCCAATTTGAATCTCTCTTGCCTACAGTAGAAAGTCATCCATTCATGTTGTTTTCTAATATAAATAGAAAAGTCATTATCTCTTTTCAGATTCCAAACTGACAGAGGTTTGGGTTTAGCCATCAGAATAACTGTCAAGCAATTTATAACTCACAAGCCACTTTCCATAAACATCATTTCATTTAATCCTTACCACAGCACTGTGAATTAATCATTATTTTCTTAACTTTATAAGCAAAGGCATGAAAGCTCAGAGAATGTAAATATCTTACCCAAAGTTCCAAGGCTGTGGAGGGCTAGAAAGGAAAATTGCTTTCAGGTTCAAAACTCCAGTGAGCTGTGTTTCTAAGTGTCCCACACTACCCGGCTTTCTCATTTTATGAACTAATTTGCTCCCTTTTCTCCCTGACATAACCAGCCCATTTGGTTCTCTGCCTCTGAGGGGCTTAGCCCCAGCATTATTCCTGTGTCTTACAAACTGAAGAGCTAGTTAAAACTATTACTAGTCTATTAAACCAGCCACCTGGACATCATGTTGCTTGGGTCAGATCTCACTTCAGATCTGGGCATATGTGAGCCACCAGCATGAGGCTTTTGCCATTCTTTAATTATCCAGGTTCATTACTGATGAATCATACTCTTGATTTATCTTAGTGGTAGGTGAGTATGTGTGTCTGAATGAATGTGTGTAAGTACGCTTGTCTCCCTCAAGAAGAAGGCACGTTTTCTGAAAAAAAATAAATAAATAAACAAACACGCAAGAACAGTCACCAAATTTACTGACTTACTATTAAGGAACTTAAGCACTTGAATGGAAATAAATGGAGTGTGGGCTCTGAGGTTACACGACCCTTCACAAAGGATTTGGTAATAAATGAATACGTTCTCTGAAATAAAACATGGCGCCTTCAGTGTTCTCTCTTTGTTAAAGACATTTTCCACATCTTCCTGGGACAGTATATCCATTTAATTTCCATTTCTTTCCCTCATTTGCTAGAACTTTTCAGGATTTTGCCCCCCTGCTGTTTTAATGACAGGCTTCACAATCATTTCGCTTTGCGGCTGATAATGAGCGTGCTAAAAGGCGCATTTTCGGCATCTGCTCTCCACACAAATGGCCAACGTGATCTTACAACTGGGGATTCGAGCTCAGTCTCTGGAAGCAGAGAGGGCCCAGGCAAGCTGGAATGCTTGAATGCTTCCGTTCACTTTTACTGAACTTACTCAGAAGAGCGAAGCACTCTTTCTCAATTTGCCTCCACACATGGAGTTTCAAAGTCTTAGGTCTGTCCTCCCTCCACCCGTCACCTCCCTTCTTCCTGACACTCCCTACACGAGGGTTCTAAGAGGAGATTTAAAACTTTGCCCTCAATGGACATAAAGTTTCTGTTAAGAAAGAGAAGAAAGTTCTAGAGATGTGTTGTGCAACAGTGTGCCCAGAGTTAATCATACCGCGCCGTCGACTAAAACGTGTGTGAAGACAGAGGATCTCGTGCGAAGTGCTCTTACCACAAGAAGATAAGACAAAATAAAATCTGATAAACTTTGCCCTCTGCCTCTCTTCTCTCGTCTATGATTTCAGTGCAAACTCCTCAGTGTGCCTCCAACAATTTCATTCCTTTATCCACATCTCACAAAAAGTAAGCACTTTTCCTAAGTATCCAATGGAGAAACTCACAATTCATGACCACTGGAATTCAAGACCTCATCAATGAGGAAAACGTAGATCCTAAAAAGATCCTTGCACCATATATTCCAATGCTGTACTAAGGAGAACTGGAGGTTTTAAAAATATTTGATGTTTTGACCAGTTATATACAAAAAAAAAAATCAACATTTGGTAAAATGTTATAATGTCCTTATGCTTTTCAAATAGATTTCAATACCTCTCTAACTATTTTAAACAGAATTGCTTTTGGAATATACCACATGACAAAATTTAGTGTCGTTACTGGCGAAAATACAATATTTGAGATTTCTAAAGATTCGAAACGAAGAAAGCACGACACTTTGATGAATCGAGGTGACATGAATGAGCCCACGGTTGGCTTCGTTACGACACTTGTATGTCTTATCGGTAATAAGCAGAGAGGACAGAGCGCCGGGCAGGATGCTGGGCCGGGCGATTCGGCCTCCGCCAGCTGAACCGCGCAGGGCAGGCCCTTGGAACATCTCTGGCGTCAGGTGATTCATTTGTAGAATGAGAGTTGGATGCTATGACCCCTTGAATCTGTGGGACTCCGAGACTGGTGTCCTTTTTTTGTAAGGTTGAACAAACTTAACAATGGGTTCTGTACCCCTGAGCCCTTCCTGTCTTTCTCTCTGTTGCCACACCTGAGAGGAGCTCCCCCTGTGAAGAGGGACAGCAGGACGTGGACTGGCTAAAGAAGAGGCTGCTGTTGTATTTAGAGTCCCTTTCGCCTTCCTCTGCTGCTCGACTGCTCTCACGGCCCGGGGCCCGGGCTTCCTCTCTCCTCCCTCTGAGCTCGGCCCGCTCTCCGGAACCTGCACACGCACCCCCGCGTGTCGGCACCGCTTTGGCTGAGGGCCGCTGGGCCAGCTGCCGCTCGGGCGGCTCTGCTCACGCCCTAAGCTGACACATGACAACTTGTATTAGGCTGAGATCCTCCGTGGGAAGCCAGTGGGCCCTACCAGCCATCTCCCTTCTGTTTCCCCATCTGCTGGCTCCCAGGGAGGCGGTGGCAGGACTCAGGTTAAGAGTGCATCCGAAGTGAGGACACGGCATCGAGCTGGAGCACTCACCCTCTCCTCTCTGTCGCATGCTGCCTGGCAGGGGCGGAATCTGTCCCCTAGGAGAAGATGGGGTGACTGAGGCTCGCCTGGCCCCTGCGGAGGGTGACCCGTCTGCCCCGCCGCCCTCCCCGCCAGGCGTCTCACACGGAAATCATCTTTTCGGCTAGGGTTAAGCGTGGCCAGGTGTTTCGTGGGAGGCAGTGCCAGAATTCTTGGCGTGTCCTTTACACTTGTTTGAATGCCGTGGCTTTTAATATCTGTTCTGATCCTGAAGTTCCAGACAGGAAGAGCGACAGCACGTGTGGGGTGGGGCCAGGGCGGGCTGGGGTCCCGACAGGGCCAGGCCATGTGTTCTGCCAGTTAGTGCATTGGGCTGGCAAGCGGGGAGGCTGCTGGGCTGGGGCCCCACACACTCCTAGACGCTACAGCTTAAAGGGAGGGGTCTGAGAGGTGGCGTGGCACAAGTCTCATTTTCTGAAGATGACAATGAGGCCCCGAGAGAGGCAGTAGACTGTGAAAGGCGCATCTAGTTGGTGGTAGGGGCTGGACCATCAAATTCTAGGCTCTGTGTGTGCAGGTGCTTACCCACTTGTCACAGCTTTGGGGCCCAGGTAGCATCTACTGCCGGATGGGCACGCCAGCTCGGGCCTTCTGGGTCCTAGGCCCATGCTTACCCGATGCTTCTTCCTCCACCAAGAAAGACCCGAACATTTCTTATGGTTACGATGACCTTCTGTCCCTGTTTCTCCTGGTTTGGCCTTTTTCCCACGATTTACCAGCTTAGACAAAAAAATCACACTTTTTTTTGCTTAGAATCTTCTCATCTTTCCAGAATGCCTCTTCGTCAAACATAAACATTCTTGGATCAGAGGTGCCCCGGAGGCTGCCGGCTCAGAGCTTCACGGAAGGTTCTGGCGAGTCTCTGGCTGCAGGTAGCGGAAGGCCTAGTGCAAGCCGGCGTGAACTAGGTTAACCAGGACATTCAGCCTGACAAAGGGTTTTAAAAGTAATTCTCTAGAATTCCTTTTTCTCATCTGTAAAATGAAGGAACTCTGCTGGCTGATTCTGAAGGCTTCTGGTCACATGAAAATCTGCATCTCTAAGTTAATTTCCATGGGCGTCTTCCTCACCATGCTTGTCCCTTCTTCACTAGCTTCCACACTGATGTGATTAGGGACACATCTGATGGCACCTTAGAGCTTGTAGAGTCCAGATGCCCCGTTAGAAAGAGAGTAGCTTTATAGCCAAGAGTGTAGATGCCTGGCCCGCCCCCTTCCTTCTGGCTCCCAATCACATTGGGTTTGAGGAGAGCCTCTGGACACACGGAGAGTCTGGAATCCCATTTCCCAGTAGGAAACTTCTTACCCTTTGTCCCCCCTTGTCACCATGCCTGGCAAGAAAAATTGGAGGCTCCCTGTAAGGAAGGGCATGGGTCGGATGGGAACGTTGCTGACATCCCAGTAGATGGCTGGTCTCCCAATGGTGCTACCCCAGAAAGGAGGGTGGTGAAGGGGTCCCCTTCACTTTTAGGCCCTTAAACTGATTTGATCCTTGATCTTGGGAGAACGTGGTCTCCCTGGGGGAGCTTGTTCTTAAAGACATCTGATGGGTAAGTCACGGCTCTGTCCTTCCAAACAGGAAGAAGCTGCCGGCAGCTGCCCTTATGGGGGGTGGCGGGGGCAGGGGTGGGGGGAGCTGTGCAACACCACTGGTCTCACACGTGGCTTTCAGGAGAGTCAGGCCGCCTGGGTCCAAACCGTAGTTCACTCACTCTAGTGTGTCACTAGACACAGCAAGTTTCTTACCTAATCTCCTTGCCTCTCGGTGTTCTCATTTGTGAGGGAGAGAGGGGATAAAAATAGCAATCCTCACGGCGCTATTCTGAGGATTAAATGAGGTAATCCCCAACGCAAGCAGAATACAGTGGCTACAGTGATGGATGCTTTGTAATCGTAGCGAACACATTGGACTTTTGGTGCTTAAAGTACTTTGATCCACCGAAAGGAGTTCGTGGCTTAATAGAGGAGTTGTAAACCCATTCTATGCCTTTGAGCAGGCAGGGTTTGGGCACTGCGTCAGTGTGGCAGGAGGAGAAAGAATCCTGAAGTCGGCTCTGGGACACTGCAGGTCTCAGGGATCCTGGGCTGAGAAAGTGGAGCATGTACCTGAGCCTCGAGCAAACTTGACCCTGGTGGGTGGATCCCAGGTTCCCCTCTCACTGCCAAAGAGGAGAGATCCGGAGAGGCCGTGAGGGCCATCAAGTTCTTATTATTGTCATGTGTTTATGGCAATGTTGACCTTCAAATAAATACTGCCCATTATTTTATCAGCAAAAGATGGGTTTATTTACAAATAAAAAAAGAATGGCCGTTGGGGACGAACAAGCTATGTGGCAAAGCCATAGGCAAGTCCCAGGAACAACAGAGAGACATGGTTTTTTTTTTTTTTTTTTAAGGAAAAAATGGGGGAAGTTAGGAAGATGTAATAAATAAAAGTCCACTGGAGTAAACTGGGCATTTGAAGTATGGTAGCTTTTCATTGGCACAGCTGCCGTCTGGGTATAAGGAAAGCGTCTCCTCCCCCAACTGGGATAGCTGAGCAGTATCCACCTGCAGGGTCAAGTCTGTGTAACGTCAAGTCTGTCTCTTCCTGTTATGTCTGCAATTGACTACTAGGGGTAGGGTGTGAGAGCTCTCCCTGCCCAAACCTCGTGACTCCATTTTAGTGAGGTTTCCTGTTATTAATTTTCACGTTAGTAAGTAAAATCTGTAGGTCATTTATGAACTTTGCTTCCATTCTCACATAGCTGGTTCTCTTCAGCCAGCCTGTACATACTCCGGAAAGAATTTGGCATGGGCAGAGGCTCCCCTCCTCCAGATCGAGGAGGTTCAGAGAGGAGCCGCAGGCGAAGATGCTGGTATTCTCTCTCAGCACATGGGCTGACCCTGAGGGGCTAACAACTTTCTCCTTCAGGCCATAGTCATGGGAGAGGATGACTAGGGTCAGAACTGACCGATTCAACTGCTTGACCTACTTAACTGGTCCTGAGTCCCAGTGAGCTCTGGGGTCTAAACGTTCTCACCTCTGATATTTCTCTGATGAATCCGTAGTCCTAATGGAGTTCCCCTCCATAAAGAAACCTTTAGTCCACAAAGGGCATTGGGAGGATAATTGTCCAAAGGTTGGGGTAAAGGAAGTCAACTCTGGTGGTCCTTGTCCATTCAACCCTCATAGGGTTCTGACAATTATTTCTTTTATTGGTTAAAGAAAGGATTTGTTTTACCCCAAACTTACTTAAGGTACTGTGAGGCAAGGCTTAAGAATTGTTCAAGGCTCAATGTAAAACATACCAGGGCCCGATCTGACACATACCAGCTATAGACACTGAGCCTACATCTTCTCTGCTATGCAAGGAGGATAATGACCTTCACAGAGGTCTGCTAGGGAGAGTCAGTGAGATAATGCGTTAGGTGCTAAGCACAATGTCAAGTTCAATTTCGGATAACTCAGTCCTCTCTCTCTCTTTTCTTAATTCATTGTAGTTTTCTCTATCTTGTTCAGGATCTTTTGGAACTGATGGTCCACGGTCAAAAAAGGGTCAAAGGGCAAGTCCATAAGAGAATGAGCTGCATTAGAGGGGGCAGCCAAGCACAACCTCCTCATGTCTGAAGTAGACACCACTGGTCTCTTGATTAAAAGAAATCCGTCTCCCCAACTACTCAAGGGGCCAGTTCCTCCACGTCAAGCTACATAAAGGTTATTAGAGAGATAAGCCTGGAAAAATCATTCTCTGGTGCCAGCAAGACCAGGCACAGATAAGAAGGGACAAGGCTTTAGTGGAACAGATGAAGGTTGGACTCCAGGAAGCTTTGCTGACAGGGGAAGGGTCACGTATTGGCATGGATGTGATCGGAAGAAGAGGTGTCCTCCCCAGGAGGGTTACGATACAAGGTTCACATACGTGGGCTGAGGGGGGTTTTCCATAAGGAGGTGTGGGTTGACTTTCCAAGGCACTTAGCCACCCAAGCAGTCTGTCAGCAACTCTTCAAAGACACTAAGTCATGGCTCTTATCAACGAGGGAACCATCTTATTCACTTTGTGATAGAATGAAAGTCCCAGAAGCCCCATGCCCAGAAAGTGGCAGAGGCTGCACCAGCTAGAGGGCACATTCCCTTACTTGTGGCCTCTGTATGTGGAAGGCAGAATCCCATATGGCCCCCAGTGGTCCCTGCCTCCTGGTATTCACACCCTTGCATGATTATGGATTATGGAGCATGGATTTGGCAACTTGCTTCTAGGGAATAGAATACATCTGAAGCAATGGGATGTCACTTCTTAGATTAGGTTGCAAAAAAGACTGAGGCTTCAGTTTTCGATCTTTTCTGTCTCCTAGGCATTCAATAAAGATGTGATGACTGACCCAGGAATTGTTCCATCCATAAACTGAAACTTTGGTATGAAAGGAAAAAATGGTGCAGGGCTAGTTCCCATCTCTGCAATGGGGATAGACTAAGACGTGTGGTAAACAATGAAACTCTCCGGATTGGGGATTCTGTGGGCAATATTCACTTGCACGTATATGACTTCAGGTTCCCCACCCCCACTCTCGGTATATAAAGTCATCTAGCGTCTAAGCTGCTGTCCTCCAAAGTGGTACCCCAACTGTTTGCTCAGTAGCCAGAATAATCAAAGCCGCCCGTCTCTGCCTTAGATGGAAAAGGGTGAAAGGCTGGGGGCTAAGTTCACCAGCTGGGAGAGCCATGTTAGTCTTTCGGCTTTGTGCTCACCCTGAATGACAAAGCACCACCAACTTCAGGCTGCCCCTGAGGCATCTGACCTTTTCATCCCTGGGAGCCTGTGGTCTTAAGGGAAGAATGACATAATGGTCCTCTGTTCTTAGTTGGGCTTAGCTGGGCTAATGGGAGAATTGTAAAAGCCTTGGGGTGGGCAAGGGTCCTCTGGAGGTCAACTTGTCCATTCTCCAACCTCCAGGAAGGGCAGCTAATTATCAATTTAGTAGGTCAGAGATACAATGAAGAGAAGGTGAGTCTGACTCTCTTGTCAGATATAGGATGTACAGGAAGGAAAATTCTAGTTTGCTTGGTCAGTAATCTGGTACTTCATGTTCCCAGCGGTCAGCTCTTCCTGCCTCTATTTTCATCAATGGGTCGCTGTTTCAGCCCGTGCCTTCTTATTCTGCCTTATGTTCAGTTGATTCTGGAGACAAAAGATTTAATACCCATTAAATAATTGTTTTGGGCCTCTACCACACTCCTGCTTTTTCAGATTTCTCTTTCATCTGGGAGATTTTCACGAAGAACAGAATTTACCTTACTGACATCTGGGCAAGGCATGGAGGGTGGGAAGGTGATGGCAAACATAGACATTAGGAATTCAGAAGCTTCAATGCTGGGAGGGTTCTCTGGTTTTAAACATCTCTCTCTGCCACCTGAGGAGTTTGGGTGATTGAATAGGCCCTGAGGAGGTGAGTCATCCGGAGAAGATCACGCAGGTCAGGGTAGATCAGAGTCCAACACCTCAACTTTTGCCTTCTCGTCTCGTGCTCTTTTCAAAGCTCTGAGTTTCATAGGCCTGAAATTACATATAAGATAAGACTGCTTGCTTTTCTGGAGAGGAAAAAAATCCTATCCCCTCCTAAAAAATAAAGAAGAGTAAAAAAGCTCTTTGGGTTCACTAAACAGGCTGTTACAAGGCTTCTTGGACTCCAAATAATTCTTACCAAATAACATTTTGATGAGTTAAGTATAAACGAATCAGAAACATATGGATAAGATTTCCTTGAAAATACACAAGGGTTTCAGAATCGAGGAGAGTCACCCTTACCCCCAGCCCATCTCCTTCCCCTTCGGCTCTGAGTTTGGGCGTTGGGAACTTCCTTCCCTCTGTGGATTCAATGATGGGACTGCCCATCCAGTGTGCTCCTAGCCTCTGCCCTGGGGTTCCGCCTCAGCTCCTGTGGCTTAGTGGCCAAGTGGCTGGGGTGGGCTGAGAGAGGAAAGGTCAGCTGGTGAGAGAGATGAGGGAGAAAAAGCAGGGAGGTGCAGGGTAGGCAACCCAAGTGCTTAGAAAGCCAGCCATGTGCCGCGTGCAGGGATGGATGGTGTTTGTGGCTACAGGCTGGTTTCAGATTTAGGACTCTTTGGAAAGCAGTTCAAAATGTTTTCTTTCTTTCTAAGCAACAGGAAACTCTCTTGACCCATGCTCAGCTTTGTGTTTTCCAGGTTGCCAAGGTTTTCTGGAGCTTGCTCCTAAGTCTGTGTAGGGTCCAGGACAGGCAACACTGAGTTCCCCAAGATGAGGCGCTTACGAATGGAAATCGTGCCTCAGGATTGCCTTCTAGATTGCCTCAGGATTGCTTCTTCTGGAAGCACCATTCATTTCCCTCAGACAAATTCACTCTGCCTTTCTGTGCCAGGCAAAAGTGGCCCAGGGTGGATGAAGTGACCCCTCTGCGTACCTGGGAGTTCTGCCGCCCCACACAGCTTCCTGGTGAAGAATACTGGAGGTGAGCCATGTCTGCGGGGTCCAGTTTCTACTCTCCTCCTGTCCTACTCCTCTTTGCTGCTTGGCTGTTGCCCTGGCATAGCCAGTAGGGGCGTCTAGTAACAGACTCCACGCAGAAGTGTGAATAGTTCTCATATCTTACTCTCTTTTAAAACAATTTTTAATGTTTATTGATTTTTGAGAGACAGAGCGTGAGCAGGGGAGGGGCAGAAAGAGAGAGAGGAGAGAGAGAGAGACAGAATCTGAAGCAGGCTCCAGGCTCGGAGCTGTAGGCACAGAGTCTGACGCGGGGCTCGAACCCACCCACTGTAGGATCATGACCTGAGCCGAAGTCGGAGGCTTCACTGACTGAGCCACCCAGGCGCTCCTCTCATATTTCACTCTTTAATCCACATGCATAGTTTGTTTCCCCCAAAGCATCCCTTGAATCCAGGATTTGGGGGCAAGAGTTGATCTGTGACGTGATTCCAAGCAGCATGGTAAGGAAGAAGAAAAATAAGATAGAGAAAGGAAGGAAAGTCAGTAAAAGGTGTGGGTGTTAATAAGCCGCTTGCCTTTGCGAGCAGCTGGGTTCCGTCGTGTTGGGGACCCTCTGAGAGACACTCACCTCATGAGGAAGCCAGGGTGGTTTTCTACCAGCTGTCACCCCTCACTGGTTGCTTTCAGAGCACTGACTCCCTAGAGCTTTCAGCTGACTCCCTGTGTGGGCAAATCAAGTTCCTGAAGCCAGAGAAAGCCCTGGGGGGAGAGAGGCGAGGGTGACTGAGGCAGGAAGCTGTTGCAGTATGGCTGGCCTTTGAGAGGCAGGTGGGAATATGGTCAGGGCTAGGTCATTTCCTCCTACAAATACCCGGAGATGCCCCCACTCCCCTCTCTCTGCCTCTTCATACTGACCCACATCTGGCTTAAGTCTTGGATACAGGAGGGAAGAGGGGAGTAAAACAAAGCAGGTGCCTCCCACCCCTACCCCAGCGCATTTGTTTGTAGGCACGAGAGAGCTAAAGGGATAAATGTGTGTTTGCATTGCCGCGGGACTGTTGGGCAGAGTGTCTAACCCAAGGGTGGCCACACTCCCAGGCCCCACAGATCCCCTGAAAAATAGAGCGGGGACTGAGCTCTCCCTCCTGTCCCGGGCTTCAGCATGTCAAGCCCGGCACAATCTTCTAAAAACCTTGCGTTGGGGGTCTTTTTATTTTCTCTCCCGTCCTTCCTGGGAACACTTCCTGGGATCAGAGCCCGGTTGTTGCTCTGAGAGGCCCAGGAAACAGGAAGAGAGGAAAGTGGGCTAAGGCAATCAAATCGAGACCTTCTGATGGGGTAAATAGTGTTATGCCAAGAGCCTTAGTGAAGTGTGCTGCGTATTCAGAGAAGACAAGAAACGAGAGAGGTGGGACAGCCAGACTGAAAGCTGCCAGATCGCAACTTTTTCATCTTTAAGAGGATCCTGTCCAGATGTTTGGGCTTCTGAGCCGCCTTCCTGCCCTACAAGCATAAAGTGCTCCTATCACCAACATTGAAGTCCTGCTTTAAGGCCATCACACGGACCCATTCTTCATTCCTTCAATATCGTATCACGTCTCTTAGCCCTATAAAAAATAAAAAGCCACAAGCTTTCAAAGTCCAGAGGCAGCCTCACCCCTTCTTGAAGGCGACTGAGCCGGGCAGGCTGGTCGGCAGTGGGTCCTAGCAGGATTTCAGTCAGATGAGCAGCCCTTGGCTCTGGGTCATCAGGACAGAGTAGGAAGAGGAACAAGAAGGGAGATCCCCAGGAGCGGGGTGGAAGAAGAAAGCATTGTGCCTTGGCCACCTCCTCCTCTCTCTCCTTCCCAGATGATTCACGCCGCCATCATTTCCCATCTCTGTCCCCTGGGCTCAGAGCCATCCCAAAGCCCTTCCTGCCCAGCTCGGCTGGAAACAGATGCAGACTGACAGATGTCTCCTTCAGGAACTGAGACTTCTTCACACCCATCCCAGGACGGCCACTCCCTTCCAGGCTGGTGGAAAGAACAACACTTCACAGAGCTTCCCCGAGATGCCCTGCGGCCACTGCAGCACTGGGCAACCTCCTCCAGGCTCTCACCTCCAGGCTCTCACCTCCTGCCTACTGCTCTCCACCATCCGCCCTCGCGGCCGCTGCCCTCCTTTCCCGGGAAAGCCCCCGGCCTGCAGTTCCCTCAGTCCCGTTGGCTTCCAAAGCCTTAGCTCGACTTCCTGCCAGGTGCTCTCCTGACCTCCTCACCCCCTCCTCTTGAGGTGATGATTTGGGTAAGGGAGTGATGTGTCCTCTTTGGAGACTTCTTCGACCTTCCAGCACCCACCCTCTGCCCACCCTTCCTCTGTTTAGCAGTGTCCCTTTCCACAGCTCAGGGTGGCCATTGGAAGCAAACAAGACCATCTGGACGCAAGTGCACTGGGAACCACAAAATCCCTAGAAATAAAAGGAATTACGCAATCTGTTTTTACAGGGAAGAAAATGGAGGTTCTAAGAAGATCACCCCTTTTGCGGTGGACAGAGGACTAGGATCCTTCTGGTACTCACACCTGACGGTGCTTGGAATGCCGGGAGGAGCCAGGTGAAGGGCAGGGTCTCGGGACCTCCTAATAAACTCGATCTGGTGGGTCTGAGGAATCTAGACTTAAAACACACATCCCAGGGGGGGTCTGACGCAGAAGGTCCTACTAACAAAACTCTCACCAAGGCAGTCTGACGCCTGGCCCATTGCTCTGACCGTCATCCACACAGACCTAGGTCAGCTTTTGCTGGATCCCACCAAGGAGCACTTAATTCCCCGCCTGTACATTTGTAAGTGCATTTTCTACATTGCAGAGAACTCAGTTTGGGGCTCAGGCCTGTGAACTAACAGTGAAGAAGTAATTGGTAGCTGGCTCCTCAAACCTCCGCCTCTGAACCTCTGGAGGGTGAAGTGAGGGTTCTCAAAGCAGGTGTAGGCGGAGCGGTGAGGGGAACGTGTCCTGCCCCCCAACAAGGCTGAGAAAGCCCCTCTGAGCACAGGTGACTGAGAGTCATGAAAACTGTCCTCTAGGCCAGCCGAGAGTGGCTCGGGGCACTGATGGCTGCTCACTTTCTGTCCAGACCCATCCCTCCCAGGCTGTTCTTCGCCTCCTGCCTTCCCGGCAGCGTTCACAATGTTTCCACCTCACACACGCATGCAGGGCTCTTCCCAGGGGCTGTGGGACACTGTTCCTTGCTCACCTGTGGGATCCTCCCCTGAATGCCCCAGGGGCTCCCCAGGGCAGTGGTGGGGCCTGGAAAAACCTCCCACTGCTGGGGACGGGGGTCACTTCTGAGACATGTGCAGAGAAGCAGCTGGGCCAAGGTGTTGCGAGCTGATACTGACCACGTGATGGGGGGTGGCCAATTCTCGGAAATGAGCTGGGCCCACAGTGGAGGTGCAAGGGGCCCAATGTTGAGCCTGGAGGGAGCCAAACAGCTGGGAGGACCGGCCACGGGAGGGGTGGAACACGGCAGTGGACAGTGACAAAGCAGATGGGAAGAAGGGGGACCCGAAACTCGGATTCTTCTCCTGGATCCTTGGGAGCCAGCTGTGTGCGTCCCAGACGATACCTCCGTGGGCCTCTGCTTGACTGAGGGAATGGGGTTGGGGTGTCATGAGCACCAGTCGCCCAGGACAACACATCTTTAAAGCAAGTTGATTGGCCGGAATCAAGGCTTCTCCAACTGTTCTCTACGGAGAGAGGTTTCTGCTGCTCTAGCAACCTTCCAAGGACCTTGAGAGGAGGAGTGCAATTTTGACCACAGTCACTTGCTTCCCTGCCTTCAGTCATCCCAGGGGTTCCTTGGGGGGAATTTCTGGGATTTTCCTGAGCTGAAGAGGGCCTTTGATCTGGGATAGTGGTTTTCGGTGAGTAAGCACACCATGAGTCTCCGCCTGGCTTTGGTGGGTCAGCCAGCCAGGGATGGGGCAGCCATTGGTGGTCCAAAGGCCTGAGGCATGGAGGGCTTTAGGGCGGGCCAGGCTCATGAGTCGGCTTGGAAAGTGGGTGTCTGTTTAGCGTTTCCAGAAAATACTCATAGCCCCCAATGGCGCACAGTGCCTGAGATTCTGAGTTTTTGACTGCTGTGCACAGTACCGTGACTCATAATTTCTCATTAGATGAGCTAATGAACACATTGATTTATTTACTGGGTCCTGAGGACTTCCTGTCTGTGGGCCCTCAAAGAAAAACCTTTGTGCTGAAAGTCGCTCCAGCCGACGTCTTAGCTGGGCTTAGCTTTTCCCGTCACCTTCTCACCCTTCTTTCTAGGCAGCTGGTTTGGGAAGAGGTTCTGGGGTAGAACAAGAGCTGCTCAGTGAGCCGGGGATCGGGGGGCTGAAGAGTGGCAGGCAGGGGGGAGGGGCACGCTCTTCAGTGAAGGCGTTTCCCTCACACGGACGACCGGGACACATGCCGCCCAGATGCCCCTTTTGCGAAGGGCTTGCTGCCCAGCTGTGGGTGTGCGGTCAGCAGACGCTTTCCAGCTGTCAGGTCTGTCAGGGCCAGCCTTGGCTGCAGAGAACGATTTTTCCACAAGTCACCCGCTTGTTACCGCGTCCAGTGACCGAGCAGGGATGAGGTACCCAGGCCTGGCGGGTTCTGCTTGACCCAGGCCACCAGTGAGGAGCGGTGCTTACTCAGGGCTCCCCATCGGCTTGGCCAAGGCCTTGTAGGGCTACATTGTAGTTCTTCTGCCCATTCCTGCCTGGGTCTCCCCACGGGTGGTTCGGAGTCATGATCTGGGCCCAGTTCCAGCCCTCAGGTGGCTTACTGCCCCAAAGGTCACTAAGGTGGGTGTGTGGCCGTCCAAATTACAACCTGGCAAATCAAATGAGTAGCTACAAGTATATGCTGATTGGTGGGACGTTATTGTTGTCGCCCCTTATCTATGGTTATTCAGCTGCCTAAAACAATCACATCAATCCCATTCCTGCCTCAGGGCCTTTGCACTTTCTGTTCTCTCAGTCAGGAAGGCTGTGCCCAAATGTCACCTTCTCAGGGAGGTCTTCCTTGATCCCTTAACTGAAAGGGTCCCCTGTCCCAACTCTCAGGCATTCTCTCATGTACTGTGTTGTCTGTTATTTTCTGTTACAATCAACATCGAAGATAATTTGGACATCTTATTCTTGGATGTCTTTGGATGCTTATTTTTCAGGGTCTGTCCTTTCCCACTAGAACATAAACCCCATGAAAACAGGAACCTTTCTATCTTGTTTGCCTCTATGTCCCAGGACCTTGCAGGGTGTTTTGAGAAAGTACTTGATAGATGATGAATGAACGAATGAACGAATGAATGAATGAATGAAATGAACAAGTATTTGTGTGAAAAACAGCAGAATATAACTAGAATTTAACACTATTTTATTTCCAGTACATCAATGATTGCTTTTCCCTTTTCGTTCAGTGATACAGGTTTTCACTTAGAGCACAGGTAGACAAATTTTTCTGCAAAGAGCTGGTTTTGGTAAATATTTTTGCCTCTCCAGGTCATAAGGTGTCTATTGCAGCTACTTAACTCTGCTGTTGATGTGCAAAAGCAGCCATAGAAAATATGTCAAGAAATAGGCGTGGCTGCATTAGAATAAAATTGTATTTGAAAAAACAGGTGGCTGGCCAGATTTGGTCATTGTTTGCTGTCCCTGCCTGAGAACAATAATATAAAATTTCCTATAGAATAAAATTTACTGAAGTAAAAAAGGAAAGTCTATTGAAACAATAATATTACTAAATAGCTTTGCAGAAACCATATGCAAATCCCCGAAGTTGGAGAGAACTCAGCTCTAATTTTGCGTGCATCATCTGTGGCTACGGTCATGGGGGCGAAAGAGTCTGGAAGAGAGAACTCACAGTTGTGAGCCCCACTGTGGGAGGCTCACGCTGAGATATTCCCGAGCGCCTGGCCGGACCAGAGTTCAGCTTTCTTTCCTCTTGCTGTTATTTTCCTATATCCTTCCTGCCCCCAACTCTGGTCCCAGAACTAGGAGCTTTCATAAAATGCTCTTGCTTGGGTAACTTCACCTTCCATGGGCTTTAGCTATCCCCAGGGCAGGAGTTGGTCATGGCCACACTTACCTTGCTCATAAATATACACTGAGCTTCAGCATAAATGAATGTGGCACAAGGCACTGAGGAGGTGAGTGTGGCACAAGGCACATGTCAGTCTGGAATTCCTGAGCCTCTGGGAACAAGAAAGGCGCAGATCAACTTAGTGTTTCCCATAAATCAGGGCTGCTCTAAGCACTTCACGTATATTCATTGATTTGATCATTGGTCATCATATAATAATATTATTATTATCCCCATTTTACAGATGGGAAAGCCGAGGCACAGGAGCCTAAGTAAGTTGCCCAGGGTTATTCAGCTAGCGGGACGCAGAGTCGGGATTGCAAACCCGGATGGTCAGTGCTAGAGTCCACACTGCTGACGGATTCACTGTGACACTACGGTCTCTGGCACAGCACTGCTGGGGGCTCTCACGAGTACACAGACATATTCTGTAGTCCTTGCCCATAGCTTTTTTTTCTTAAAGTATTCATTGTTATCTTTTTAAAAAAGTATTCATTATTATTTTTACTGAAGTGTAGTTCATACAACATATGCATTCCTCCAAGAGCACATCCAAGACCCATCAAGGAATCACTCCTGTTCCACCTCCCCTCACCCACTGGCACCCTCTCCTTTGCCTTCTGTCTCTACGGATTTGCCTATTCTGGACATTTCCTATGCAGAGACTCATGCAATATGTGATCTTTGTGTTCAGCTTCTTTTACTTAGAGTGTATTCAGGGTTCGTCCAAGTCATAGCGTGGATCAGGGCTTCGTTCCTTTTTGTGCCTGAATACTGCGTGTGTGTGTGTATGTGTGTGTGTGTGTGTGTGTGTGTGTGTGTGTGTGTTTTACCGCAATCCGTTTATCCATTCATCTGTTGACTGGCATTTGGGTTGGGTCCATCTTCTGAAGGCTGTGAATATTCCTGTGATGATCATTTATGAACAGCTATGGATATGAGGACTTGTTTTTGTTTTTTATTCTTTCGGGAATATACCTATGAGGGAATTGATAGGTCACATGTTTAACTTTTTTGGGAACCATCGGTTTTCCACAGTGGCTGCACCATTTTGGATTGCCATCAGCAGTGTGTGAGGGTTCCTATCTCTCTACATTCTCTCCAACCATTGTGATTTTCTTCATATTTTTTTTTTCATCATGGTAGCCATCCCAGTGGGTTTGAGGTTGTGTATCATTGTGACTTTGATTTGCGTTTTCTTTACAACCGGTGATGTTGAGCCTCTTTTTATGTGCTTACTTGTCACCTGTATATCTTCTTTGGAGAAATGTCTTTTTCAGTTCTTTGCCCATTTTTAAAATTGGGTTGTTTGCTTCTTGTAGTTGAGTTGTCTTTTTTATATTCTAGATATTTGGCCCATATCAGATATGTAATTTGCAAGTATTTTCTCCCATCCTTAGCTTGCCTTTTTATTTTCTTGATAATATCCGTTGATGCTCAAATGTTTTTAATTTTTGTAAAGCCCAATTTATCTACTTTTTTTCTTTTGTCCCTCGTGCTTTTGGTGTTAAAGTTAAGACTCCGTTGCCGAATCCAAAGTCATGAATATTTACCTCTCTGCTTTCTTCTAATGGTTTTACTTCTAGTTCTTATATTTAGGTACTTATACATTTCTTACATTGAGGTTATTAAGCCACCCTCACCCTTTTAGCTTATTTCCAGCACCCAGAAGGTCTCCAGTGTCAGGGCTATCTCCATGAGTATGTAACCTTGGCAGTTGTACGGAGTCCCACACTTTGGAGGGTCACACGCTTGCTTAAATGTTCTGCTGTCACTGTCTTGAAATTCTTCATTTTTTTTCAGCAAAAGAAATTTGGAATGCTTTACTTTTTTATGAATATAATTTATTGTCAAATTGGCTTACATACAACACCCAGTGCTCATCCCAACCAGTGCCCTCCTCAATGCCCATCACCCATTTTCCCTCTCCCCACCCCCCCCATCCACCCTTAGTTTGTTCTCTGTATTTAATAGTCTCTGTGGTTTGCCTCCCTCCCTCTCTGTATCTTTTTTTTCTCCCCTTCCCTTCCCCCTTGGTCCATCAGAGAAGGGCAGGTATCATATGTTTTCACTCATATGTGGATCTTGAGAACGTAAAATGAATTGAAATCCTTAAATTTTGAGCACCAGACTTTACATTTTCATGTTGCACCAGGCCCAGGTAATCCTCATCCTTTTCTTTCCATGGGTACGTCCTTCAAGCTTCAACTCAAGTCCTACCTCCTTCAGGAAGCCCTCTATGACCGTTTCCCACTCTACGGATAGTCTCTTCTCCTCCATTTCCCTAAGAGTTGTGGCCCATCCACACCACTCGGTTCTTAGTCACATTGATCACCCTCTGCCCTTGCTGGTCTCTTATCTTTCTGTGCATGGAAGTTTTGTCTCTCCCATCTGGTTACAGACTCACTGGAGCATGGGGAGATGCCATTTCAGCAGGCAGTACGATGTGGGACAGAAGATCGTGCATGTGTCGCATCTCTTCTTCCTAATGGCAAGTTCCTGTATTCATCTCGGTGTCCTACAGCACACCAAGCCCAGGCTCTGTCAGGTGGCAGTTCGATAAATGATGGCTGACCTCTTTTTGCTCTTTTACCCCGTCTGTCTTTGACTGGGTGGCTCTGCTCTACCCAACGTTTCTAGAATGTTAAGAACAGAAAGGATCTCAGAACTCATCTGGTCAGATCCATCCATATCTTTGGATGAAGATGTCTCAGGAAGGTCTAGTGTCTTACTCAAGGAGCTCATGGGGCACAGCAGGGGGTGCAGGACACTTTCCTGGGCAGTCGCCTCTACCCCTTCCTGCCTTCCTCTTTGGACAGATGTAGACCCTTCCTGTGAGTGCAGGTGGGAAGTAGCCCTTTCCCTGTCTGGAGCAGTTGACTGGGTTCTCACTGAGACCGGCAGTCCATCAACCCAATTGGCTTGCGGCTTCCTCCGTGGAATGGCTCCCTGGAGCCCCCACTGAGAAGCTCCAGGAACCAGCTGCCTGTCAGCCACTTTATAAAACTGGTTTCCAGATGTCTCCACCTCAAATTGAGGAAGCCGGAGGAGACCCGGCTGGGAGTTTGTCTGTTAAATGAAGTCTTCGGGGTCTGTCATAAATAATGTCGCGTACTAATGGAGCAGGTGGTCTCCCGAGACCTGGTGATGCAGAGGCTGTCCTCAGTGTGAGGCCACATAAGGATGAGAGAGGCTAAGACGTAGACAGACCAGACCATCTGGGGACAGGGACAAGAGAGAAGAGATAGATGGACACACAACTGGAGACTGAGTGGGGGGGGGGGGGCCCAGGCCACTGTGTCAGAGACAGGACAGAGAAAGAAAAGGAAGCAGAGAAAGAGAGACAGAGACACAGGGCCCAAACTGGCCATTGTATTCACTTGCCAGGGTCTGTCTGTCTCCTTCAGAACAGCTACTAAAGACCACAGGCAGCTCTTGAGGACTCTGTCTGTGCAAGCCCTGTGCCGGTGCTCTGTAGGTACGGGCTCTTTCGCTTTTTGGCCACAGCCTCACGAGGAAGCTCCTGCCACGATGTCTGTTTCACAGACAAGGAAAGTGAAGCTCAGAGGACTCAGGGAACCTGCTCAAAGTCACCCAGTGGCACCCGGGGCCCTTCACCATCCCATTCTCCTAGGCAGTCACGTTTAGGGGAACGATCTTTCCAGACCCGGCTCCTTCCACTGACAAGCACAGAAACTGTAGCTGGTTGGCTCTACCCAAATCTAATATCATCCTCATAGGCAATTCTTCTCTCTTTTTTAAGTTTATTTATTTATTTTGAGACAGAGAGAAAGTGTGAGTGGTGGAGGGGCAGAAAGAGAGGGGAGAGCCAGAATCCCAAGCAGGCTCCGCACCAGCAGTGCAAAGCCCCTTGCGGGGCTCAGACTCATGAACCATGAGACCACGACCTGAGCTGAAGTCAGACACTTAACTGACTGAGCCACCCAGGCGTCACGTCCTTATGGAGAATTCTGAATCTGTTTGCACGTGGGCAGAGGGAGAAACACAAACACCTCCTTCCTCTAAGCACTTACTTTGAAACATGTTGCACATCTACAGTTGCACAGACTTTGTTTCCTCCAACCCATGACGGAATCCACAAGCTTAAGAGCCACTTTTCTGCCTTATTCACTGTGAGGGAGCATTTATACGCATGGGAACCTCAGGGTATTGGTTTCCCGGGGCTGCCGTCACAAATTGTCACACATACAAAAAAACCAAACCAAAACAATTACAAAATTGGTGGCTTAAAAAAACATGGGAGCACTTGGGTGGCCTCGTGGGTTAAGCGTCTGCCTCTTGATTTGAGCTTAGGTCACGATCTCATGGTTCATGAGATCGAGCCCCGAATGTCAGCATGGAGCCTGCTTGGGATTCTCTCTCTCTTTCTCTCTCTCTCTGCCCCTCTCCCTCTCGCTCTCACTCTCTCTCAAAATAAATAAACAAACATTAAAACATAAAGAAAAACGTGAATTTATTCTTTCATGGTTCTGGAGGCCGGAAGTCTGTAAACAAAGTACAGGCAGGACCTTGCTCCCTTGGAAGGCTCTAGAGAAGAACCCTTCCTTGCTCTTTCCTAGCTTTGGAAGCTTCCACCAGTCTTTGGTGGCTTGTAGCTACATCTCCAGTCTCCGCCTCCTTCATTTTTCCTTCTTCCTTGTCTCTGATTCTATATCCAAATCCCTCTCTCCGTACTCTTCTACAGACACCAGTCATTGGACCAAGGGCTCACTCTAATCCAAAATGACTTATCCTTAACTTGATTAAAACTGTAAAAACCCTCTTTCCAAATAAGGTCACATTCACGGGCATGAGGGTGAAGACTTGAACATACCTTTTTGGGGGACACGATTCAACTCCACCACAATGAAGTTACATACAACATATTGGCAATAAAATGGTAGGAACCAAAGCAAAAGGGACAAGTGTGTAACACACTAGTGCTCAGGCATTTCCCTCAACAGATGGGATTTTAGCAGGGTTTATACCTCTTGCCTCATTCCTGGTTCCTTTTCCCCAGACCCCATGTGTTGCTACCTGCCCTCCTTTGCCTCTCGCACATCGTCCATTTGCTTTGACGATAATGCCACCGTACTTTGGAGTTGGGTGCTTCTAAAACTGTTTGAAATTTACAAAAGGACACCATATTTGAGGCAAATATCCTGTTTTACTCAGAGAGGCAGAGTTGACTCTTATCCCTTAGCTTGGGTTTGTTTCCTAGATCAAAGCTACCTGACTACCCAACGTGTAAGGAATGTAGTGAAATGGCCTTAAAATAAAATATGAGATCAGGGGATATGGAATTATCAGCAGGGGATAATTATGAGCAGTGTGTAAGGGGACGCTCTGGGTGTCTGATTCACCACGGACATTGGGCTCAGGATGCCCTTCTCTCCGTGGACTTTTCTTAAATCTGAGATGATCCTCCAGTGTTATTTAGGACTCTTGGTGGCAAGGGATAGAAATATATCACCGATTACTTTTTACCCCAGATGGCATCTGCTGGCTCATGTTATTGGGTATTCTAAGGAGTGGTCTAGCCTCAGGTATAGCTAAACCTGGGAGTTCATTGATGACATCAAAATGTTGTATCTCTCTCTCCCTCTGGCACCAAAATGCCCCCATGGGTTCCAGAGAAAGAGAGAACCTAAGCACATTTCAGGAAGTGATTCTGTTAGGCCAGCTGGAGTTCTACATATACCACTGGCACGACCTCGTGGCCCAAAGGAAGAGAGTCTCTGATTGGCTAGGCTGGAGTCTCTAACCACAATGGAATAGTAGGGATGCTCTAGCTACGGTAACAACAAACCCTGCCAATCTCAGTGGCTTGATACAATGAAGTTGATTTTTTAATCACTTAAGTTGAACCAAAAGACAATTCTCAAGCACACAACTTGAGGGAAGTTCTGCCATCTTCAACATGTGGCTTCCAAGGTCACCAAGAACATCCACATTCAACCAACACACAGGGGAAGAGAAAAGGGGCCCACAAGCAGGACTTTCTTTTATGGGCCAGGCCCACATTCATTGGCCAGAACTTGGCCATATGCATAGACCATAACATTGTCTGAGGAATACAAACTAGCTGTGAGCTCAGCAGGGGAGGAAATAGGTTTGTTCAATGGGTAGCCATTTCTGCCCCTAGCTGTTCTGCTCGTATTATGCCGGCAGCATCGTCAGGGAATGAGGGAGGAGTGGCTTCCCAAACGAAGGGCTTCAGAACAGATTCGTAAAAAATATCCTCCGATCTAACGAGATGATTCATACACGTCTGACTTTGTTGCTCTTGGCGATACTGGTATCTGATACAGACACTATTGTCTATTGTTGTATGATAAACTCTCCCAAAACTTAATCGTTTACGACAAGAATTTTGTTACACTTTTCTTTTATCTCATGACTTCATGGGTCAGGAATTTGGGCAGGGCTCAGCTGGGTGATTCTTTTGCTCCACAGAGTGGCAGCTAGGGTCGCTCAGTGGTATTCAGCTGGAGGGTCCAGGATAGCCTTACTCCCACGTCTGGTGCCTTGCAGAGATGGGCAGAAGTCTGGGCTCAGCCGGAGCCCCCTTCCTCTCCATGTAGTCTCAGGCCCCACCGCATGGTCTCTGCAGAAGGGTAATCAGACGTCTTCTGTGGTGGCTCAAAGCCAAAGAGTGTTCCAAGAAACCCGAGAACAAGCCTGTATGAGGCTTCTCGAGGTCTAGCTTCCAAAGCCCTAAAGTGTCACTCTGCCACGTTCTGTTGTCCAGCAGGTCATGAGGCCAGTCCAGCCTTAAGCAGAGGGAAATGATACCTTCCTTCTCAGTTACGGCCAACTTTCATGGGCCGCAGATCTTTTCCAGCCATGTGACTTTTCCACATGGGGTCTTTGAATTCGGGAGCCTTTCCTTCTCCGTGAGAGGCTGTAGGATCAGAGCCCTTACTGCCCTGCCTCCGGCCAGCGTCTTGGCATTTTGCAGTTCCCGCCTGGAGCTGGGCCTCTAGAGGCAGGAATCTAGACTCTGAAGAGTGAAGCAGGTGTTCTGGGTTTCCATGGGCAGGACAAGAGGATCCTACATGGAGGGGTAATCGGAAGGGCGGGCCCCACTCCTGGAAGTGGTATCCAGCTAGAGTCAGCAGCAAATATGATCGCTGATATCTACACCAGCCCTCATTCTAACAGGTTTACACGTACATGTATTGCTGAATATTTTTGGCAACCCTCCGGCATAAGTGCTGGAATTACGCCCATTTTGCAAAATGGGAAACTGAGGCACAAAGAGTTTAAGTAACTTACCTGGGCTCATGCGGCTGGAAAGTGAGAAACCAGTGCTCAGAGCCAGGGAGCCAAGCACCAGAGGCTCTGAGATCCTAGCAACACAGACTAATAGTTGCCTTTGGAACACAAGGAGCCTGCGGCTCCCAGTCACCTATGGGGCTCACCGTTCTATCACCAGCACTATCAGGCTGACTTCCTCTCTGGAGGAAACCAAACGTATCCTTTCTGAGTCTGCAGAAGTCTGTGCTAATGAAGGATTCTTACCTTCAGTTACCTCTTTGAGTTCCGGTGACACCCATTCATTTTCCATGGTGCCTTGGGCTCATATGCAAATGAAGCCAAATAAGTCTGGGTTACATTAGAACTGTGTTATTACACCAACTATGGGCTGTTGATGTGAAGTCAAATGAATAGTTTTATAGACGATCCAGTGGGTGTGTGAGGCAGTGCTAAGCACCTTAATGTGGAAATCCAAGGTCTGAGTTTTCTGAGTCAGCAGGGCCTAGAAACCATGCAAAACCAGACTTTCCCAAGGGAAGAAAAAAAACAACAAAAAAAACTGCTATGGATTCCCGTCAAGGCCTCTCATCTCTCCTAATCCCACATCCTGACCCCTCGCTCCTCGCTGCGTGCACTTTGCTTCTGCCCTTTGAATTCAATTTTCTTCTGAGCAGAAACAGAAAGTCCCCGGGGAAGAAAGAGCTGGAATCTTCTGGGCATTTTCTAGGATTAGATGGTTGAGGCTGTTTGGCAAAGGTGAGCACGATGGTCCTGGCGTCACGTAGGATCTGTTTGTGGCCCTCCGGCCGTCTCCTTCCTCCTACAGGGATGGCAGATGGCCTGTATTTTTAATAATTAAAAAAAAAAGTTGGAGGGAAATCGGGCTCAGCAGGAGGAATTTGGCAGCATCCAGGCAGCACAATTGAGCTGTGAATTTGTTTGGAGACTGGAAATGGTGTCTTCCCATTAAGCATGCCTGTAGCCTCAGCCCTTCCAGGAATCTGCGAGGGCCCCACGTAATGATTTTCATCAGCAGGTCCCGGCCGGGGGTGGTAGGTGGCGGGGGGGGGGGCACCTCCTTGTCCTCCCAGGACTGTACCTCCCAGGGGCCGCGACTGAAACTTTGTGAAACCTACCTCCACTCCCCACCCCACCCCCTTCTCCTTTCAGCCTCACTGTAGCTCTGGGAGGCAGAGATCCGAAATGATTGCCCATATCAAGCCAGCGAGACCAGCCTGGGCTGTTTAGCCAAAAAAAAGAGGCAATGTCTGGCTCTAAGGGGAAAGATAAGGGGCTCTAAGAAGACATGGTAGAGGTCCCATACCCTGCTAGATTAGACTGTGGAGGGTGTGGACGTAACTCACTTTATCTGTCCTCCAGGTAACGGAAACGGAGAGGGGCAGAGGAGGGAGGGCTAGAACCCGAAATCCAAAGCCCCGACTTCCAACCTCAGCCTGACACTGACAGCCAAGCGGGTTATCTTCCTTCGCTGGGTCTCAGTTTCGCCGTTTGTAAAAGGGCAGACGTGGACTCTGTAGCCGGAAGAGGCTGGAGGAACGCTAACACCTATAGATGACCCGATTCTCTGTGGAGACACGGACAGGTCTCCCGGGGAAAGGCGGCTGTCGACTGTGGGGAGGTGACTGAAGAGGCGGGGACAGCCTGCTCTGGAGAGACTGCTGACCGGTGGGTAAACACGGGCAGCATGCGGTGGCTGAGCACGCTTGGATGTGGAGGCCCTGAGGCCATCTTGTACTCCTGGATGGACCGCAGAAGAGCTGGGGTCCCGGAGGACATTTCCTGGACTCCTCGACCCCCTTCAGGAACCCTCTTCTCTTACTGATGTTGAGTCAGGCCTCTCTGGAGAGTGGGTGGAATCAGCTGTGTTCAGAGCAGAGGGTCCACACCGTACCGGCTCTACCCAGCTGGAGCCCGCCAGGCCTCACCTACTCGGGTCGGGGCAGGAAGCGCTGGGAGGGGGCGTTCATTCCAGGGGCTGAGGAAGCAGAGAAAGCTCCCCGCTCCCACCCCTCCCCTCCGTTCTGGCCTGGTCAACGCTGGGCCCCACTGACCAGCTGCCACCAGGGGCGAATCAGCCCGGCAGATGGTGTGAGGCCGGGAGGGGACCGCGGCAGCCAGCAACACAGACATAGCGGTGACTGTGAACGCGGGGCGTTCTGTTCCCAAGTCTCCCGCTCTCTCCCTCTGCTCCCTCCGACTCTCCATTATTCATCCACCTCCTGGGGTCTTTCTTCTTTCCTTCCTACCCCACTTCTCCTTTCCCCTCCCCATTTCTCTCGTCTTTACCCTCCCTTCTTCTTCTTCTTCTTCTCTTTTTCATCTTCTTCTTCTTCTTCTTCTTCTTCTTCTTCTTTTTATTCTCTCACTCAGCCTTTGCAGTGCAAAGTGAGAGGTAGGACCCTTCCGTGTTAATAAGCGGAGGGCCGGCATCCTGTCTTCCTGGCTACAGAGTCCCGGGGGTGAGGGAGGGGCTCCCCACTCCTGGCGAAAACTGCAGCTGAATACTGGTTGGAAGGCTGAGGGCAATACCGTCAGCTCCGAGCAGTGGGGCCAAGGCTGGTGAGGCCTCAGATAGGTTATCTGTACAGAGAAGGCCAAGGCGAAAGCTCCAGTGTTCCAGGGCTTCATTCCAGATTACAAAGGGCCCCTTGCCCTACTCACTCCATTCCTCCTACCACTTGGAAGTGGATGTGGCCAGGCCTGTGCTCATCCTTTCTTTCTGTCAGGACCCTGGCTGGGGACAGAGGCCGAGCCTGAGGCCTAGGATGTTTGCTGCCTGTCTCCTCATGAGGAGCCCCGGGTCTGTGGGAGACTGGCCAGTACAATGGCCATGCTAAGAGTGATCGCCCCTGGCTTTCCTTAGCCCCCTCCCTCCCAGATCACACACCCCACGATGTAGGCTGCAGTCAGAATAGGTCCAGGCTTTTCTCCCAGGAATTCACTCTGTTCCTGGTCCAGATCAAGAATCCAGAGATGGCCCCGAAGGGAAAGAAAGAAGAAGGATTGTTCAAGGAGCCCAGTACTCAGCTCTTCCTACTTTTCAGGGATGCCCTAGACTCCTAACTTCCACTCTAGATCCTAAAACTACACACTATCCATAGTGTGTTTTAAGAAGGTAGAAATGTTCTGTATCTGTGCGAATACAGTAGCCACTAACCACATGTAGCTGTTGAGCCTTGAAAATGTGGCTAGTATGACCAACGAACTGATTTTTTAAAAAATGTTTTATTTATTTGTGAGCGCGATGGAGAGACAGAGTGTGAGCAGGGGAGGGGCAGAGAGAGGGAGACGCAGAATCCGAAGCGGGCTCCAGGCTCCGAGCTGCCAGGACAGAGCCCCACGCGGCGGGGCTCGAACTCACAAACCGCGAGATCGTGACCTGAGCCGAAGTCGGACGCTTAACCGACGGAGGCACCCAGGCGCCCTAACCAAAGAACTGATTCTTCAATTTTATCTAATTCCAAGTAATTTAAGCTCAAGTAGCCATATGTGGCTGGTGGGGCCACAGTGAGCAATTCTAAACTCTGAGGGGAACCTGGTGAATGGTGGCAACACAGTAAGTGAAGAGAGCATTTGACAAACCACGTTGACAAATATCACTTCAGTTAGTTCTCTTAATAAAAGGCTCAGCATCTGGCACAAGGACAGAGGTCCATAAACGGGTTCTTTTCTTTTAATCCACAAAGCACCAGTTGGATGGAGGTGTCGTTATTACCCGCATTCTACAGATGAAGAAGGGCGACCCGGAGATTAAGGTATTTGCCCAAAGTCACACAGCCAGTTGGTGCTGGGACAGGATCTGCAGCTGGTCCACGTGACCCCGGAGCTGTGCTTCAGCACATCCGATCTTACCCAAAGCACGAAGACTTGGATTCTAATTCTGCCTCTGCCACCGGACAGCTCTGTGACCTTGGGTAAGTCATTCTTCCTTCTTTGGCTTCAGTTGGCTCATCTGTGGTAAGAGTAGATGGGAGTGTCCATCCCGAGTTCCTCTTCAGCTCTGACAGTCTGTGGTTCTACTTGGTTCAGCCCAGGTTGGCCGTCGGGGTTGTGTCTAAACACACTCTGAGGAAGACATTTCCTAGCGTGGGATGCTGTGACCTTCTGTGAGGACAGCGTGAGGGCAGGAGCTGGGCACTGAGGAAGCCTCAGGGGGTGGGGTGCAGGTGGCTTTTGCTGTGGATTTTGAGGGGAGGGTGGGATACGAGCATCAGGAGGCACAGAGGCAAGATGGCGGGCCACGGCCCATTGGAGGAAGGGGGCACTTTTTCTTCAAGTGACTCTTCTGAGACCCACTTAAGCAGTGTCTCCCTATGAGCCATGGGATAGCAGGAAAGCCCGAAATAACAAAGGCTAGAACGCAAGATGCGGTGTTTGTTTTGCTCCTGCCAAGTATACACTGCCTTCTTTCTTCTGAGCTGGCTCTAATATTTCCAGCTCCTTCCCTTCCGCCAGCCAGGGGGTTAGTCTCTCGGGGCTGACAGCACACTAGGCATTTTCTGTGGGACTTTAGACGTGTCCCAGTGCACGGAGCATCCACCCTGCCCTGTCTCCAGGCGCGCCCAAGCTGCTGTCTCAAATTGCCCGGGCGAGCATTCTTGGCCCTGACACCCCTCCTGGGCTCTCCTTCTGGGGCTGTATTATTCCCTTGGAGCTGCCTCCACCCGCTTCTCGCTGGCAGATGCTGCCGCTGTAGAAGTCAAGTTGCGACTTCAGCCAGGTCTGTGTGCTTTATCCACTCAGAATGAGAGACCCTGGAGAGCCTCGTGTGTGCAGAGCCCTGCAGGGTGCCCCCAGAGGAATAAGTAAGGTCTTCCTTCAAGAAGCCTGTGGCCCAGGACGGTGTAGCTAAGGTGTCCCACCTCAAATGTCTATGCGTCCAGCAGGTGACCCAAACGGGCCCGATGCGAGATACTAGGGAAGAGCGGAGATCAGCTGAATTGGAAAGGCTTGCCTGCCCCATCAATTTAGCTCCAACTTGTTACTACCACACAAAGCCATGGGCTGAATGTGCCGCGTGCTCCTTTTTGTAAAGAGAAACTCGAATTTGGATTTTAATTCAAAATCTCCCAACTTTTACGAATGGCCTACTGGCCAGATAAAATCCATCTGTGGGTCAAAAACATTCCCGGTTCTTTCTTACGCATTGGCCAATTCCCGAGGACGTGTTTGTTGAGTGGTTCAGAAAGGAAGAAGTGAGACGCGCTGGCTCCTGGAAGTTGCTGTCCCTTATGTGTGCACATGTCAGTTGTTACACTGTTTCCCTGTCTTCAGTGAGGGCCCAGGCCTTGTTTTTACCCTAGTAATTCACTGAATAATGATCCCCTTGGAACTTTAATCACAAAGACCAAGTCAACATAGGAGTGGTGGCCACTTGGGCATTTGCACCCTGGAGCTTTCACTGGGTGGATTCCTGCTGCCCTGTCTCCTTTGTCCCCAGGGGCAAAAAAAGGATACTGGTAAATATTTTCTAGAGAACATGAAGCCTGCGGTTTCTGGGCCAAGGTAAAGTTTAGAATGGGGCTTAGGACTCCCCAGAGCTCCCCGTCTCACCAACACACCAACATCTACTCCGTGTGAAATGTACGTCTTTATACGATGGCTTAGTCCCACTAAGAGATTGTAGGTACATAAGTGCCTTGTGTTGTGTTCTTGGCTGTTGTATTAGTCAATGTTCTCTGGAGAAACAGAACCAACAGGATGTATACATACACGTGTGTGTGTTCATGTGCACATACATACACACACATGTACACACATGTATATATACATAGACACATACATAAATCCATATAGGTGGAGGAAGGAATTGCAAATGAGAGCGGGACATTTTAAGGAATTAGTTCATGCAATTGTTGGATTCTGCTAGTCTTCAGGGAAGGCTGGCAGGCTGAAGACCCAGGGAAGAGTTAATGTGGCAGTCTTGAGTCTGAAAGCATCCTGGAGGCAGAATTCCTTTTACTTCCAAGGATCTCAGTCTTTTATCCTGTGATCTTCAGCTGATTAATGAGGCCCACCCACAGATGGAAGGTAATTTACTCAAAGTCTACTGACTTAAATGTTAATCACATCACATCTTCACAGCGTCATTTAGACTGATGTTTGACCAAACAACTGGACACCATAGCCTATCCAAGTGGATACAGAACATTAGCTATCAGAGCAGAGTTTCCATCTCAGACTGAATTCTGTCAAAGGGCTCTAAACAACACAACAAGCAACCTGATGCCTGAGAAAGGCCGCTGGATGGCCATGGCCAATGGCCATCAAGACACTTGTCGGGATAATGATCTTTTCAGCATTATTTTGTTTTGTTGACTTTTTTTTTTTTATCATCTGAGTTATCGATCAGAAATCCGATTTGATGATTAGCTCAAACTGAGGTAGCCCAAAGGTTTGATTTTCTGTGACAGTTTTGATCAAAGGTTGGAGCCTCCTTGGTATAATACGTTGTAAAGAAGCCCGATGCTGACCCCAGCTCAGTGGGAAAGAATGTCGTGTTTAAGGAGCCACATCTGCGGTGGGAAACAGGCATAGGTAATAGTGGTATATATGCTTCCCATTTGTCCTTCGTGAGCGATACCAAATCTTCACTGGAGAAGAAGGAGAGGATCAGAGAGAACCTATTTTGCGAAGCTCACAATCAAGCAAATGCCAGATGGAGGGTGAGATACTAGGAGTTAGGTCTTCTAACTCATGGTGTCGTTTCCTTACCAAGAAATATCTGATGTACACCTATCAAATGACTGGTTACCCAAATAATTTTCCCATTTTCTCTATGGCTTATTTTTTTGTATTAGAAAAAGTTTTCTCTCTCCTAAAGGAAAACTCCATATCATAAAACGACTGAATATATCCTAACTTTGGACTTCTGAATTTTCCTTGTATTCATTTTAATGGTACTAAGCCTTAATATAATTTTCTAATCTAGAACGGTGATGTCCAATATGGCAGCCACGAGCTCCATGTGGCTACTGGGGCTTGAAATGTAGCTAGTGTTACTGAGGAACTGAATTTTAAAGGTTATTTAAATAAGAAATTTTAAATTTGAATAGTCATGCTTGACTAGTAGCTATTGGATTGGGTAGCACAGATGTAGAGCGTTTTAATCATTGCAGCAAGTTCTGGTGAACAGCACTAACCTAAAAAAGTCCAACTTACTTTTTCTTCGTTCCCCTTTCCTGTTCCTAACAACCTAACTTTTTCAAAGGCTTGATATAAATATGACTCATTTAGTAGCCCTAATTCCCAATTTCCTTTGACCGTCTCCTATTTTATTTTAAGTTATTTCTTTTAAAAAGGCTTCTTTTAGTTTGGGTTTAAACCAGTGCTGGTTTGAGGCAGGATCTGAAGAGCTGTTACAGGCAGCCCTTTCCTTTGGGGCAGGGGCTGGAAATGCAGGGATGCTGATGTTGGTGGGGAGGGGGCCTGTGGGAAGAAGGGCAAAGCCAGTGCATTTTGGCCTGCCAAGCTGAATTTTTGTATCTTTCTGGTTTTAAAATGCCAAATCTTAATTCCTGTTCCATTTCTATACTTCTTAGTTTAAACGTCCTGATTCTTTTTCTAAGTCAGCTCGCGATTTAGTGGTCTCAGTATTTGTCTACTCTTTTCCAGTACTCAGCTTTGATGTAAGGAAAGGGCTTCTGAGCTTCCCTTTCTGAAATCTCGCGGACCCGTCCTTCCTTTTTGTCGTGAACTTGACTACTGCAGTAATACTGGCTCTCGGCACAGTATCATAAGAATACAGGTTTTTAGGGGCACCTGGGTGGCTCAGTCGGTTGGGCATCGGACTTCGGCTCAGGTCATGATCTCGTGTTCCATGAGTTCGAGCCCCGCGTCGGGCTCTGTGCTGACAACTCAGAGCCCGGAGCCTGCTTCGGATTCTGTGCCTCCTTCTCTGCCCCTCCCCCGCTCACACCCTGCCCCCCTCTCTCTCAAAACATAAATAAACCTCAAAAAAAATTAAAAAAAAAAAAAGAATACAGGTTTTTAACGCTTCTCTACTGCTCACACCTGGATGATACAGACCATGTTACTTAACATCCCAGTGCCTCAGTTTCCTCATTTGTAAAATGAGAGTGATGCTAATGGTAGCACTTGCCTTCTAGAGCATTGGGAGGATTAATGCACGGGGAGTGGTTAGAAGTCTGCCCTGCCTCAGCAGGTCTTATGTGGACAGTAGATGGAATTGCTACGGCAGGTTCTTGTTTCTCTCGCCTAATAGACTGTAAGCTCCTGGAGGGCAGGGGCTCCGCATAATGCCTGGTGGGTGGTAGGATTGCTATAAATATTTGCTGAACAAACAAGGGAGTGAGTTGCTGCGGTCTGATAATCACTTCCCACTTCTTTCAAATGTCCCGGCAAGAACTCCCGGGTCAGCTTTAAACTCCTCTCCTGCGACTACCACTCCCTGCCTCCTGTATCTTTTACCTCTTTTGTCTCCGTTTATTCTCCTTTCCTAAGTTCCTCTGCTAATTGCGTCCTTTAGGGGTCATTAAATCCAGTCCCCTATTTTCAGCAAGTTCTGACACCCATTTAACTTCTTCTCTAACTTGGAAGCTGGGCCTGGGGAAGACATCCAACACAAAGACTTTAAAAATTCCCCAAACACCAAAATCCTCTCTCCCTTCAGGAAAGTCCCGGGGCTGCAGACATGAGGCCATTGCTCTGTCTTCCATGACACATCCCTGGGCACCTCGGCAAGGAAGTGGGTGGGTAAGAGGTGACAGTGTCACTGGCCCTTCCTGGAGGGAGTTTGGTGGGGGATCCTCCTTCTTGCCATCTTGGCTGTGATTATGTGAAACTAAAACCAGCCTCATCCTCTGGGTTTTATCATGTGGCCCATCTCCCCTTCCTACCATCTCCTTTCCTGGAAAAGAGGTGGTTTTGTCCTGTCTTTGGCCCTTTCTGAAATATAAAACTCCATTGCATCATGGTGCACCAACCAACAGCTTGTCCAAGCCAGGAACTGAGGGAACATGGCAGCTTCTTAAATTCTCCAGAGATTCCTATTCCAGAAACACACTCATAACTGTCTTGTGTCAACGTGGCCTTTAAGATACATTGCGAAGGAGGAATCCCATTAACTCATAGCCTTCCGGGCTCAACGTTCAAACCGTCCCCTGGCTTGCCTGGGAGCTCCACAGGGCACGGTTCTCATGAACTATAACTTCCCGTTAGACCCCACCCATAAGTCTGCGCCCCCCACCTCCATCCCAGCTGTCTACTGCCCCGTGTCCCTTCTGGAAGTCACAGTCTCTAAAGTGAGCAGTGAGAGGGAAGTGATGCCTGATATCTGATAAGACGGCAAGTCAAGTATGAGCTTCGCTTGGCTCTAGATGCTGCCTTCTTGGCCAGAATGAGGTCGTCTGGCTCAGATGCCCACGCTAAGGGGCCCTTCCACTTCTAAGGATTAAAGCCAGAAATACAAATTTTAGAGAGATTTTTGTCTGTGGCAAACACCAGTTCTTTGGTTTTTTCCTGCTTTCCTATCTTCCTGCCTTCCTTCTTTTCTCCCCCTCCTTCCACAATTATTTACTGCTTTGGTCTCACGTGCCAGACAAGGGCCAAAGAAACAAAATCAAATATTGAAAGGGTCTCAGTTCCTGTTTTCTAGAAGTTGCACTAGAGTCGGGGAAATATGCTCATAACCAGATAACTAGAAATAAAGATGACAAGGGCAGCCATTCAAATAAGCACAGGGTGCTGTGGGGGGGGACCTAAGCCAGGGTGTGCAGATGGCCTTTTGACTTAAAGGAAAAGTGGTTCCCAAGCCCTGATGTGCAGTTCCACGCCGTCCTCCGCAAAACTTTTTCACAGGCCAGAAGAGAAATGATAAAAACGTGGACCGCGTAATATGAGTTTATGAATTCATGTTTCTTGGAAAATAACATCTTCATTCCAAGATGCCGCACGCTTTGGGGGTCATAAATAATGACGGTGATATTAGGTGGTAAATACAGTCATGTTAGTAGTTGTTAGTTTTGTGTCTCTATATTTACTTGATAAAATTAAACAAAGCAATCACCCATCTGTCCTCCAAAATTTTTGGAAGTGTTCCTGATCCATGAAACCTTAAAGGTCAGGAGTTTCTAGCTGAGGGTTCCAGAACTGGGTTACTGGTGTAAATGTCCTGGCTTAGTGCACACACTGTTGTATGTGTAGGGAAAGCACAATGTCTCTCCTCATGTCCAAAGACGGTGTCACAGGACCAACACATAGACTGTGTTTGTATTACTTCCCCAGTAGAAGTGATGGAATTTTCACTGAGCCTTCCATACCTTTACGCCTACTCTTCCTGTTGGTCAAAGAATGTATCTGTGAGATGGCTTATTGGGGTTGGGGAGTCACTTGTGGTCACAGAACGGAAAGGGAACGTGGTTCCAATTAGAGTTCAAATTCTGGAGCTTGGCTTGTTAGCTACCTTTGCTAACAAGATGACATAAGCAGTTATGTACAAGCTGGTTGTTCTCGGAAAATGGCGGAAGTGACAATGTGTTGGGAGGGATCAGTAGACAGAGGACCAAGTCATAGACTAGAGTCTTCTCTGCAGCCCATTGTGATCTGCTCCTGAGACCCACCGTTTCCTAGCTGTGTAGGCTTGACTGTATTGCTTCTCTTTTCTGCCCTCAGTTTCCTCATCTACCAAAAAGGGGGCCAGACAACTTTAGACCAGTGGTTCTTATGCTTTAGCATGTGTTAGAGACACATGGAGGGCTGGTTAAAACCCAGACGACTGGGTTCCACTCTCTGAGTTTCTGATGTAGTAAATCTGGGTAAGGTCCAAGATTCTGCATTTCCAAACCTTCCCACATGCTCTGCTCCTTTCATTTCTAAAGTGCTATTAATCATTCTTTCCTTCACAGAGTTTATAATCAGACACCTGGGTGGCTCAGTCAGTTACGTGTCCGACTCCTGGTGGCAGCTCAGGTCATGATCTCACGGTCTGTGAGTTCGAGCCCCAAGTAGGGCTCCGCGCTGATGACATGGAACCTGCTTGGGTTCTCTCTCTCTCCCCTTCTTTCTTCCCTTCCCCCACTTGTACACACACACTCTCTCAAAATAAATAAATAAATAAACAAATAAATAGTTTATCATTTGATTAGCATTTTTCCTGTGAGAAGGAGATTGATGACTTCTTTTCTCAATTTCTTTTAGAAGTTTTTTTTTTTTTTTTTTTAACATTTATTTATGTTTTGAGAGACAAAAAGAGACAGAGCACTGGTGGGGGGCGGGGCGGGGGAGAGAGAGAGAGAGAGTCACAGATCCCGAAACAGGCACCAGGCTCCCAGCTATCAGCACAGAGCCCAACACGGGGCTCACACCCACAAACCTCGAGATCGTGACCTGAGCCGAAGTCGGACACTTGACCGACTGAGCCACTCAGGTGCCCCAAGTCTAACTGAAATATTCAACTATTTATTTGGCACCTTCTGTGTCCACACGACCGCGAGTCAGAGAAAGGATGGCTACCACACTCTTCCCATCAATGCTTCCCTAATCTCCGCATTGTGCAAGAGCCTTGATTCCCGTAAGGTGCTTGGTGCAACATTATCTACTATTTGCGAGCCTAGGGACAGAGAAAGTCTGGAAAATCGAGATCAGGAGGTAGTGGTAGGTCTACCACCAGTAGAGAATGATGACGCAGGGAGAGGCCTGTTTATATATATACCCCAGAATGGAGGGCGCGTGTCAAAGAGGACTGCCTGCAGACGAGTGTGCCCCAGGGGGGTCACCATCGCCTCCTCCATGTCCCCAGCTCCAAGCTTTTGTTGCGTAATCTCGTCTCACAGAGTCATGGTGGGCGCCAGGCCAGAGGGCAAAGGCAAATGTGGCTCTGGCCCCCTGCAGTAGAGCCCCTGATGTGGACAGTGTTGAGATCAGTAGGCACGTAAAGGCAAAGCTTAATTGGCACAATGTAGACTTGGGAGGTGTTTATGTTCCCCAAAGGCTTTTTGGATTTGGGGACTTGAGAGATGTTTTTAACTCAACCAACAACAGATTTGTATTTAGAATATATAAAGAACTATAAGAAAATGATCAACAATCCACGTTTTAAGTTGGGCAAATAACACAAATGAGCAGGGGTGCCTGCCCGGCTCGTTCCGTGGAGGATGCCGCTCTTGATTTGGCGGTCACGAGTTCGAGGCCCACAATGGGGACAGAGTTTACTTAAAAAAAAAAAAAAATCAAAACTCTTCCTTAAAAAAGAATAAAACGAATGAGCATTTTGCGAAAGAGGTAATATAATTGAAATAAGGTGCAACCTCATTAGCCATCAGAGAAATGCAAATTAATACCAAAAGAATGTGTTTTACATCCTCTGGATGGGCAGAGATGGAACCGACAATACCAAATGTTGGTGAGAACACAGAGCTCAGGAAATTCTCATGCAGCCGGTGGACTTGAAGTTGGTCAGATCCACCAGGGACCTTGGCTTTACATTAGCTACTGAAGGGGAACCTGAATAGCATTTGTTTCCCCTTTCGTCTGCCTCCACCTCCGTACTTAACGGGATCCCTGGTACCGATGCGGGAAGAGGCGTCAGCAAAATCAGCCACAGCGTCACGGTTCACAACGATCCAAGCCTCGAAACAACCAGAAACCCACCCAAGAGAGAAGGGCTGCAAAAATTACAGGGTTTTCTTATAATGTAATTCCCTACATGAATGAAGAGATAAACGTTCATATGCATTTCAGTGTGGATGAACCCCGAAAGCGTACCACTGGGCCAGCAAACAAGTCATAGCCTAAATGCAGTATGACACCCGTTGTGCGAAGTTCAAAAGCAGGCGAGGCTAAACAACGTACTGTTTAGAGATATATTCGTGTGCGGTAAAATTACAAAGGGAAGGAAAGAACATGATGAGGACAAAATCCGGCACAGAGGTTGCTTTGAGATTGAGAGGGGTAGATAGAGTAGGGCAGGAACACATCCGGGGTTCAAAGTGGTGGTGGGGGGGGTCTGTTTCGTAAGGTGAACGGGACATACAGGTGTTTTTCGTATGATTATTTTAACTCTATGTGCACATTATTTGTGCTCTTTCCACGTACATTATCCTTTACAACATAAGAAAAACTGGTTGGAATCGTGTTTTACAGCAGGGCTTTTTGATGGCTGGAATTCACCGGGTTCACGGGTGGTTGCGCCGTGAGCGGGAGTTTCCATCGGGGGACCCCCGAATCCCAGTATCTGTGACACCTCTTCTCTGGATCCATTCGGTCTTTCAAAGGATTCTCCGGCCTCTTGCGTGAGAAGTGCATGGCAGGCTTGCAGCGGCTTGCAGCAGTCCCAGGGTCCGGGGGTAAAGGGCCTGGAGGGGTGGGCGCCTGCAGGTATATGCAGAATTCAACTCAGACTCTGCACCTCTGCCTCGCCCCCTTTGGAGAGGAAGTTGCCTTGCTGTGTGGGGCGGAGGAGGGGAGCTGAGGTTTGCTTGCTTCTCACAGGCTTCTGAGCAGTTTGTTGTCTTCAGTTCCAGGCTTTGCCCTTACCTTCCACAGGACCTGGTCCCCAAATTTCAGAGCCTCTCTAATTTCTTGGGAACCACATGGATTTGTCTCTCATTGCACCCCGCCCGCCACAGCCCAGCCTATGCCCTTACTGCTGAGTTAGATTTTCCCCCGCTGTTGGTTTTCCCTCTACCAGCGTGCTCTTGATGCCTTTGACCCGTGTGTTGCTTCTTCCATTCCTTTGCTACTTGATTCTCGTTTCAGGGAGGTTTTGAGGATAAGCGCATGTATTTAGTCTGCTGCATTTAACCAGAATTACTGCTATCAACAACCTCTCCACGTTGGCTGATCTTCCCCATTTTACAGTGACAGAAACTGAGAACAAAGAGGGGGCCTGCATGTCACTTGCTGAGCGAAGACTCCATCTGGGGTGTGAATGACTCCAGGGTGGATACTTTTCCTCCTACACTGCCTCTCTCTCCCAGCAGGAAGGCTCCAGGGTCTCATAACCCTTCTGGCTTGAGCGGCATCCCCTCGTCTAACCCACAGCCCTCCTGCTGCCGGCTCCCAGGACCACTGTCCGCTGGGTGTAATGAACAACCCGCCACAGGACCCCGAGCGCCTCGGTGGCTCCCCGCGCAGGGCTGTGCTCTCAGCCAGGTGTGTGAATAGCAGCAAAGCCTCCCTTGGGTGCAAGCGGAGTGACCTTGCTTCTCAATGTTAATGGCTTCACACAGGCAGGGAGAGTTTCCTTTGGAAGCAGCAGATATTCATCGGGGCCATAGGCCCGCTTCATACTGAGAAGCACTTGGAATGAAACTTTATCCCGCGGTGGGGGAGAGAAAGAGGCCAGCAAGCAATGGGAAAGAGTTGCTTCAATTTTCTTTTTCTTTGACAACCACAAGTTTCCTGCGCTCCCTTGGAACCTCATTCCTGTTTTGACTAAGTGGAAAGTCTCCAAGGAACGCGGGCCGATGGGGGAGCTTTGTCTCAAAAGCACCCTCTGTGGCCTTCCATCAATTTCCCCTCTCCCCTCCTCCGCTTGTCCCACTTGTACCTCTTTCTTCTGCACTATCTGACCCCTGTCTTCATCCCTTCCATCAGCTGTCCCCGGCAGAAGCCCCAGCACCTGGCAGGCTGGGGCACCACCAGAGGCCAGGCCCCAGGGGATCGGTGGGGAAGCTCAGGGCGGGGGGGCGGGAGGAGGCAGGCCTAGCCTTGGGCTGGCAGGCAAGGGGCAAGCTGGAAGGGCCTGAGCCCTCAAGTCCCAGGATGGGCACTTTCCCGTAGCACTTCCCAGCCTCCTGTCCCCTCCCTGTGCTCCATCAGCATTCCGGCAGATTTAGGACAAACTCTGGCCTTTTTAGAGTCTGCAGGTCTGCTAAACCTTTGAGAGACAGGAGGGAAAGTTGTCACGGGAAACTACAACTAAGAGCAGAACTTAACTTTTCCTCTAAAATGAAAACCACTTGCCCCGAATGCGGTTCTCAGCAACCCTCCCGACCACAGGCCTTTGGTCACAGCCTCCTGCCCATCCTCCATGGTCAGAGGTGTTCTTTCGCCCTTCCCTGTTGTCATGCTTTCCAGCCACCTTCGCCAGCCCCAGGGACACCACCAGCACCCCCATCTGCAACATTCTCCTCTTTGGTTTTAGAATCCCTCTCTCAGAGTATGCTAGGAGACACGGCAGCGGACGTGCAGAAATGGACTCGACATTCCCTCAGGGCAAGGACCTTGTTTATTTTTAACTTTTAGCAAAGAGCCTAGGGTTAAGAGAATAAAGTGTGTTGGCAAAATATGAACTGTTACTATTATTATTATATTTATTGAGAGGCTACATGCAGCAGGAGATTTTCGGAGTACTTTACGTGCATCTTCTCATTTGCCCCAGCAGTCTAATGAAGAGGTTTATTATTTTCTCTTAGAATCAGAAGCCCGGAGAAGTACACACACACACACACACACACACACACACACACACATTAAGTGATTCCATGTGCAAAAAAATTCCCTGTTTGCTAAAAGTTTAGCAAATATTTATGCAGCCCCTGTGTATCAGGCACTATACCAGTTACTGGGGATCCAACACGCAATCCAATTTGGTCCCTGCCCGCCAGGGGCTTATGGCGGGGAGCGGCAGGTACACCCAAGCACAGCTACCTCCAGTACAAAGCAGTCTGGGCGGACCAGGTGCAGGGGAACACGGAAAAGGCCAATGGACCTCTTTGTCCTGGGAGTCTGGAAAGGACATATGAGACTTTTTGTGTGCTCAAGGGGACAAAGGTTATTCCAGGTAGACAGAAGGACATGAGCGAAGCTGGGAGGTAGGAACAGACAGGATGGCATTTGTGTCTTTGACCCTCGTGGGCTCACCATCTCCTCACTGGTAATGGCGGTGTATTCACCTGTCGCTAATAGTTACTTCAGATGATCACTGCATTGTAGGGCCTCCATACCACGTCTTTGCAGAACAAATGGAAGCGTGAATAAATAAATGGTACCAGAATACTTAGAAGGAGTATACAAAGCTGTAAGAATGGGGTTTCCTTGGTGACCAGATTATCTCCATGAGCTTGTATATATAAACTGCCTAGAAGAAAAATATTAAAAGTTGGTGGTTAAAAAGGAGCTTGGGGGCGCCTGGGTGGCTCAGTCAGTTAAGCGTCCGACTTCGGCTCAGGTCATGATGTCATGGTCCGCGAGTTCAGGCCCCACATCGGGATCTGTGCTGACAGCTCAGAGCTTGAGGCCTGTTTCCGATCCTGTGTCTCCCTCTCTCTCTGACCCTCCCCCATTCATGCTCTGTCTCTCTCTGTCTCAAAAATAAATAAATGTTAAAAAAAAAAAAAAAAAGGAGCTTGGATTGAAAGAAATAGCCGGAGGGGATGTGTTGCTGTAGGTAGGTTTGGGGCACCTTTGCAGGGACCCTTTCAAGGCTCCATGTCTTTGGGTCAGACCGTTAAATCAAAGACAGCAAGACTCTACAGAAGGGTACTGAGCAGAAGAGAGAACCCTGAGTAACAGAAGGGACAGTAAGAGTGTGCCAGCTACAGGGAAGACAAGTTGCTGGTAAAGAGGAGGATGTCACCTGCTGTGACAGCTGGAGACCAAGGTTGCTCCAGGAGTGTCCCCCTCTCAGGGATGTTGGCCTGGAGTTCTATTGTTTTTCAGGGTGAAGTGGGTAGAAGGAATTTGAAAGAAGGGAAGTGAGAAGAATCTATGGACCCCAAATGGCCAGGGAGTTGACAATCATTAGCTTTGGACTAAAGACAACAGCTGAAGAAAGTGAGGAAATGATAACAGCTTTCTTGACTGGCCAGGCATGAACCCTGAAAGGTTTAGAATGTGGGGATTAGGTGGAGAGGATTACGATACAGAGTGATTTCTGAAGAGATTCATCTGTTATGCTGGAACATTCTGTGTGCCTGGGGCTGTGAATTGGGCACAGTCTGCACCCCTGTAAATCTCTTTGTCTTGCAGTAAAGTTATTTGTGGCATTCACCATGACTGTGGGGACTTGAGTGGGAGCCAAGAGCAGTTAGAGATCATGTACCCAGCACTGAGCCCTCAGGAAGGACTCCCCCGAGTTTTCAGGCAGTCAGAGTAGCCTCAAAGGCTGACGACAGGAGCCTTGTGATTCATCTGACAGCTAGTTCCAATGGCCTCTTGAGACACCCCGTGCTTGCCACCAACCCAGCATCATGCTCAACCACGTGACTTCCCTCCTCCTTTCCGTATAGGAGGCGAGTAGGATGAGGTCTTTGGCGGGTATAGCTCTTGCTGGTGACACAGATCCCCATGACATGTGGACTGATGTCTGTATTTGAGCATCAACTTTCCATCTGAGCCTTCACGAGCACCCCCAAATTGGGTAAGACCACAGGGCAGCTGTCTCTGCTGTTCCACCTGAGCTTGGCCCCTGTGGGCTTCAGTCAATTCTAAGAAACTGTATTTCAACCTATACTTCTTGGGGGTGACACGTTCTCCTTGGTGTTTACTAACCACTGTTGGTGAGAGGTTTTAAAACAATCTGAAACGCTAATGCACGTTAGTATAATAATTTTTCCTTTCTGTTTCTTCCAATTATCATTTATTTTATTTTCTTAAAGATAATTTTTTTAAGTTTATTTATTTTGAGAGAGAGATGGAGAGAGTGAGCGGGGTGGGGGTGGGGGGCTCACAGAGAGAGGGAGAGAGAGAGAATCCCAAGCAGGCTCCCTGCTGTCAGCACAGAAACTGACACGGGGCTCCAATCCACGAACCGTGAGATCATGCCTGAGCCAAAATCAAGAGTCGGACGCTCAACTGGACTGAGCCACCCGGGACCCCTGTTTTCTTTTTTCTAATTCTTTTTTTTTTTTCTTTTTTTAAAAAATTTTTTTTCAAACGTTTATTATTTTTGGGACAGAGAGAGAGACAGAGCATGAATGGGGGAGGGCAGAGAGAGAGGGAGACACAGAATGGGAAACAGGCTCCAGGCTCTGAGCCATCAGCCAGAGCCCGATGCGGGGCCCGAACTCACGGACGCGAGATCGTGACCTGGCTGAAGTCGGACAGCTTACCGACTGCGCCACCCAGGCGCCCCTCTTTTTTCTAATTCTTATATTTCAATATTTAATATTTTCTCTGTGAAATTCTGTAACATCACAATTTCTCTTTTCTCATTTGCTACTATATTAATTTCCTATTGCTGCTGTAACAAATTATCACAAATCTGATGGCTTAAAATGACACAGATTTGTTCTGTCACTGTTCTGGGGGTCAGAAGTCCTGAAATCAAGGTGTCAGCAGGGCCGTGTTTCTTTTGGAAGCTCGGAGGAAGAATTTGCTTCTCTGCTTTTTCTAGCTTTTAATGGCTTTGCCTCAGGGCGCCCTCCTCCATCTTGAAAGCCAACCGCCCAGTGTCTCCCAATCTTTTTCTCTCTGTCCCTCCACTTCCATTATCACATCTCTTTATGACTCTGACCATCCTGTCTCTCTCTTAAAAGACCCTGGTGATTACATCAGGCTCACCTGAATAATCCAAGATGATCTCGAGCTGAAATATGTAACGTAAGACATGTCATGTAAGACAACATAGTCCCAAGTCCTGGGCTTAGGATGTAGACATCTTCACAGGGCACTACAACCATTACAATCGTCAACTTAATTGCGTTGTGATTACTGGCAAGTAATTATTGGCAACAATGATCTTCTGCAAGATTAACCACCCAGTGCTAAGGAGCAAGTGCCAGTGGATTCTAATTCACCTTCCATCGGAGTCCCTGATGCCTGATAAAAAACACAAGCAAAGAAGCGTCAGCGATGCACATGCAGATTTTTCCACCGCTCCAGCCTATTGTTGGACCACAGCAGGTAGCAAGTGTTTATTGAAAAAAATACAAGAAACATCAGTCCAAGTGAATTAAATTTTGACTCTTTTGTAGGGTAAAGAATTTAATAATTCCTCCGCTTGAGAATGAATGGGTCCTAGATGGAGTCATTGTTACCGCTAATGACAGAAAAAGAATGCCACCTAAAAATTATTATTAGTAATGCCGAAGGATGTCGGAGGTCCCCCCCCCCCCCCCCCCCCCCCCCCCCCACCCCCCCCCCCCCCCCCCCCCCGCCTGTGCTATTGCCCGTGGGTCACATCATCTCGCTTAATCCTCACTGCGATACTAGGTCATGAGCTAGGTGCACTCACGATTCCTATTTTGTAGGTGAAAAGACTGAAGGTCAAAGAAGTTTGCAGTTGTCTCTCTGGGGCTGTTAACCCGTGGGCTATACTGAGTCCTTGTGCAGTTGGCCAGTTTGGGCCTCTGCTTGTTCCTCTCTACACGTTAGCTGCAACGGGTGTATCTGGCTCCAGCCCTTTCCGTCCTGTTGGTGCACAGTCCGGGAGCCTCATATATCACCCACCCACCCCCAGAGTTTCCCTTAGCCTTGGGGTCAGGGGTGAGAGAGGACCATCACCTCGTCAGAATGGGCAGCTCCCCTTGGGCAGCTAGATTCGAGACAGCTGCCAAAGGGATTTTGCTTGATGTATCTTTTGGATTGTTCTTCTGCAAGGAGCGGCTATACCCAGGCTTTTAGAAGCTCCAAGAGGGAGTGAATGAGTGGAATTTGCCAGGGGATAGGAATAGGGGCAGGTAGTAAGCGTTTCTTAACATACACATTCATATTTGTTTATGTTATACTTAGGAATATGTTCCATGCATTGTTGTTTATCTGCAACACAAATTTAACCCTGAATGCTCTATTTTATCTGGCAACATGGGAGTGGAGGAGAGGCGGAAGTTGGAACGAAATCCCTATTTATAGGTGGGGGGGGGGATTTTTTGAATGCCTTAACAGCAGTATTCATTCAATCCCCCTTGTCATGTTATGTTTCCAGAGGACTGAAGTCTCCACAAGGAAACCTCTCGCCACAGCGTCTACCTGGCTCCGATAGCTGGGATCAGGCAGCCGCTTCAGGGCATTAATCCACTCCATGAAACCCAAGCCTGCTTTTGCTGGTTATAAAGCTCCCCTCCCCTCCATCCCGCCTCCCTTCCCCAAACACGCAGGACACAAACACACAAAGGCCTTGGCTGGAGGTGGAGAGGTTAAGGGGGAGAAGGGGGGGAAGGATTAGAGTTTTATCAAAATAGCATCTGCAGAGATCTTTCCAAGATAGACATCACTCCTGAGCATGTCTATGGCCTGGGGCCAGGCCTAGGGCGGATGGGAAAACACCAGCTGGCCAGGGAAGGAGTGGTCCCTTGAGGGCAGAGGCTTCGCCAGGTGCATGGGGGGTGGTGGGGGGAGGACTCTCCTCTTCCCTCCCTTCCTAGGGCCTCCTGCCCCACCCAACTTTTTTTTCCTGGACTTTTTTTTTTTTTTTTTTTGGCCTTTTTGGCCAAACTGTTACTTCCCCCACCCCCCCCTGCATCAGGCAACAAGAGCTCCTTTAGCCAGAATATTAACACTGCTGGGACTCTCACATATCACAAGGGGTTCGCCCATGTCTGAGAGAGGCAGAAGCCCCTTCTGGGGGAGGCGAGCCTGCAGGTCTGAAGCCAGACCCTGTTGCTTTGGGGAGCTATACCCCCCTGGAAGCCATCTTATCCTGTTCTCTGCCTTCACCCCAGGCTTGTTCTAATGGATTCAAACAGAAGAATAAAAAGTGAATATTTTATTCCTCAAGATCACAAGTTCTTCTGGCTTCAAATCCTGACAGCAAAGTGTTTAAAGTTCACCCACATCTTTTGGCTGCTTTGAGAGTTCTCCACCCCTCTTACCCTCCTTCTCTGGTCCTTGTTTTCACTAATTTTTTTTTTTTCAATGTCCTTTCTGCTTCTCTACTTATTAGTAAGGGAAGAAAAAAAATCAGAGTAGCACATTTAAGGATAGCCTGTCTTGAGACTTTCTAAGATAGAAGTTTTAAGCACAACATCAAGGGAAGAAATTCACAAGGATGACATTGATAGATGGGATTCTATAACTTGTATGTTTCCCAGTTCCATAAAAAAACACACACAGGAAATATTTGTTACATATATCTTTTATAGAAAGAGCTCTTAACAAATCAGTAACAAAGGGAAACATATATAACTAATGAATGTAAACAGCCAAAAAAAAAAAAAACAGAAAAAAGTTCAGCTTGAATCCTAACAGAAGCAAATCGTTTTTTGTAAATTGAAATAGTAATGAAATGCTACTTGTCTGTGTCTAACAGAGTGACAAAAATATTTTCAAAAAAGGTAATACCAAGTGTTGGCAGAATGCAGAGAAACCGGGACTTTCAAGCACTGTAAATTGCAATGTTGAAAGTATGGTATTTTGAAAGGGAAACAAGGCAACACACATCAAGAAACAAAAATGTCATGAGACAATAATGAGTCCTTATTCTACTTATAGTAATATTTTAAGCAAATCACTAATGTTTTATGCTGAGATTTATCTGTGAAGATGTTAATCACAACACTGCTTGCTTGGTAAGAGAAAACTTGAAACTTGGACGTTTCTAACAATTGTTTTAACGAATTATGGCACGTGATTCAAAGGACTATGCAGACATTTAAACTCATGCTGTGGAACAGTAGTTTTTTTTTTTTTTTTTTTCAACGTTTATTTATTTTTGGGACAGAGAGAGACAGAGCATGAACGGGGGAGGGCCAGAGAGAGAGGGAGACACAGAATCGGAAACAGGCTCCAGGCTCTGAGCCATCAGCCCAGAGCCCGACGCGGGGCTCGAACTCACGGACCGCGAGATCGTGACCTGGCTGAAGCCGGACGCTTAACCGACTGCGCCACCCAGGCGCCCCTGGAACAGTAGTTTTTAAGCAATTCTCCGTGAAGTCCTCTGAGCTGGGGCTTTGGGTCTCCCATTTTTGATCAGTACTGTTCTGTTTTATAAACCAGGCTTCCACGTGCGATTGAATTTGAACCAAAGATTCATAGTTAAAAATAGTTTAAAAACCACTCTTGGAGAAGAGCATTTAGGGAGTTACCAGATAATGTTCTGCTTGCCCTTCAGATCCACTCTCTTACTTTAGACAAGGTATGTTTGGACAAGCACAGCTTCTATTTGAATTGTAGACTTTTTAAAAATAATTAAGAATTATGTGTGTACTGTAACCGATTCTAGGTATATTTTTGCTACATGGGTTTCTTCATTTGTTGTTCTTCACCAAAACTTGTATTCATGTTACTGTTACCCAAACAAACAATTTTATCTTCAATGGTGGACTTTTTAACCGAATTTGAAGTATCTACAATCATGTCAGATTAAATTCTAAAGTTTCAGTTTGAATGAATTGAATTTAAAAATTGAGTTTCTTTTTTTAATTCAGAAAACTGATTTCCTATTTGAATTATCTAAAAATACTGATAAAAAATTGGCATTATTTAGCTCCTTACCAGGCTTTCAGCTAATGGACCCAACAGATGAAAAGATGTCACTTCAGTTTTTTGTTCAAATACCAGAAAATCTGAAATTAAAAAGGAGCAAAGATATGTTAGGAGGAACATTCGTTTGATCTAAAGGTGAACTCATGAAAAGTCATGGTTCACATATATATATGTAAGTGTACTTTAAAAACATTTTTTTAAACGTTTAGTTTTGAGAGAGAGAGAGAGAGAGAGAGAGACAGTGTGAGCAGGGGATGGGCAGAGGGAGAGGGAGACACAGAATCCAAAGCAGACTCCAGACTCTGAGCTGTCAGCACAGAGCCTGATGCTAGGCTGGAACTCACAACTACGAGATTATGACCTGGGCTAAAGTCGGATGCTTAACTGTATGAGCCACCCAGGCGCCCCTGTAAGCGTACTTTCTGTAGCTGTAATGTGTAAAATATTATTTGGGTCATGGCCTTTAAAATAATACCTCTTAATGAAATAGATGCCAATGCTTCTCACCATATTGTGTCTTTAATGTTTCATGTGATTAGTAATATGCTTATCCCTTGTTGCGGGCAATAAACATAGGCAAAGGTTATGTGCAAATTAATGCCCTCACTAAGTTTCTTGAGAAATGGAATTCAATACTTAATTTTTCATCAAAGGTGAGCTTACGTGTTTAGAGGTCACTGCGGTGGAAGAGTTTACTTGTGAAAATTACTAAACAATAAAAATAAACACATAGTGGATCTTATTTTATACCTTATTATTTACGTATACCTTATTTTACGTATTTTATACAAGCTACTGTAGCATGTTTTGTGACTAAGTGTGTATTTCCTGCACACATTATATATATATAATGTATATATAATATATATAATATATATATACTTATATATGTATATATAATATATATACAATATATATACAATATACAATATAATATATTATTATATATTTTAAATATATATATATAACATATAGTTTTTAAATATATTATATATTAATATATATATATATTTAATCGTAATTTCTCACCTCTTACAACAGTCTTGCTGGTTCATTGCTGTCCGTTAGCTGTGAGCGTTTCTCAATTTTGGCACATTCCACTGCCAAATGGCGGCACACTCCAGGGACTGAGTAAGGACCGCAGCACCAAATACGTCTAACACTACACCTGGGACTAGGAGATGCTGTCCTTACATGCCCTGGGTCCAGGTACACTTTAAAAAATATATGATAGTGGGTACCTGGAATACTTTTCTTGGAGAGAGGCATAATTACATTGGCTCTGGGAATGGTGGAGAAAAAGAGAGATCACTATCACAGGTAGACTTCCAGATCTAGCCGCATGTTCAAGGCACACACATCTCATAGACTCCCGGGTGACACCATGGCGGATGCTGAAAGTATAAAAGGCAGTTTTCCAAACCCATCCCACGTGATGTCAGTCCAACAATGAATGAGAAGACCTAGTAAAAAGTGGGGAATCTGGGAAATGTCACACTGGATATGACACTAAAACAACAGATCTTCCCAGGATCACCCCAGGCAAATGTGCTCGCACGGTCACCTTATCCACACCCCACCCACACTTTTTTGTAAACAGTTCTTTGTGAGCAAACCCTTCTGGACTCATCCTATTTCGGGTGTGTGCCATCTGTTTCCTGTTGGGTTCCTAGCAGATACAGAGGGATAAAAGGCTGTTCACTATATATTGTTGAATGACAAAAGAAGATTACCCAGTAGCACGGCAGTAGGCTCCAAATTAAGTATGCTAGGGAGCTATATATATGTAACTGCATAGAAAAAGAATTCTGGGGATGTACACATCAAAATGTCACTTGCAGTTATATCTGGGTGGGAGGATTAAAAATGACTTTCTTCTTTTCTTGTTTTCTTTATGTGGATTCCAAAAAGTATTTCCAGTAAGCATGAATTATGTTTGCAATAAAAGAAATCGCTTTATGGGAGTAGGGCAGGGGGGATCAAAAGGCGTGGTACTGGCTCTCTGTTGGGTTCTCACAGACTTATCGTGTTCTGTCATGTATATCTCCCACACCAGGAATGGGCACCCAAATTGCCTCCGATTCGCTACTTTAAAAGCAACGCTCTGGGGAAATAATCCCCAGATTTTCATTGAAGGCCCGTGGAGAATTTCTCTAGATATTACCAGGACTGTGAATGCTTGTCATAGAGAATATCTGAACTAACTCATTTGATTGAGTACTACCAGACTTTCTTTAGAGTGACTACATTAGTCTACACTCTCATCAGAATGTGTCAGGATTCCTTTATCTCCCTAGCCTCACAACCACCTTGACTTACCCAATTTTCTGATACTGTCTGCCGATTCTGATGGGTGTGAAACCGATATGATATTGTTTATTTTATCTGTGTATCTTGGTCACAAATAAGTTTGTCTCATCCTATTCTGTTTAGGCAACTAAGTTTCTCCTTCTGTGAACGCCTGTCCACATCTTTGCCCATTTTTCTATTGGGCATTCTGTCCCTTTCTTTGTGTAAATTTCCAGGAGTTCCGTGTATATACACAAAGGATTCAAAGTAAGCTACAAAGCTAAGAAAAATTTGATTAAATACAGATGGTCAACTCTCAGCTGTCCGAAGGGACATACAGTTCAGTAGGGAATATGGTTCAGAACGTGGCAGAGAAACATATCCATCCATGTGAAAGCATCCAACCTTGATGGTGCCATTTGGAATCCCAGTCTGGGAACAGAAACTATCCAAGGATTATGAAGTAGATTTCATTTGCCAAACATACTAGTTCTTACAATCATGACCAAACTGATTATCGCAGAGAGGTAATTTTTAGTTCCACTTAATAGGGACCATAGAAGCAGTGAAAATCAAGATAGATTCATGGTCGATAGTTGATGTTTTATTAAACACTCACTATGCACCACTCCCCATGTTAGGTGCCTTATGTACATTATAACCTTGGTACTGCTATACTCATTTTAGAGGTATGACACCTAGATTTGAAAAGCTTAATCCTTGTTCAAGTCCACACAAGCAGGTACCATAGGATCCAGGAATTGGGGGCACCTGGCTGATCCAGTTGGTAGAGCATGTGATGCTTGATCTCAGGGCTCTGACCCATGACTCAAGCCCCATGCTGTGTAGAGATTACTCAAGGATAAAATCTTTAAAAAAGATCCAGGAATTGAACTCACTTAGGCCAAAAGAACTTCTATGTTAGAAGAAACAAGCAAGATCTATCATGATTCTTCTTTTTGAAGTTATATTTCTAAAAATAATCAATACTCTTGAAGAAGTCATGCAGGGATAACAAATAGCAGAAAATTAGAGTTTATAAGGCCCTTTGATAAGTATCTAACCCAGTCCCCTAAATTTAGGAAACAAAGCTCAGGGAGGTGATCCAGCTTATTTAATTTTATACAGTTGATTTATAGTGGCGTGGGGACTAGAAGTTGTACTTTCTGTGTCTAGATCAAATATGTATCTATATTTGCAGTGGTAAATGTGGGCTAACTATTTTCAAAAGTGAAGGGAGGGCCAGTTGAAGCCATTTGGGGCAGTAAAAAACGTTTTAGGTTCCCGGAAGGGGATGTTGAGTGAAGATGATTTACGCGATTCTTAGAAATGGGACTTTGGGAAACCGAAGGTCTGGCGTAGGCAGAAGGAAGCACAACCTTCTCAAAAAGAATATGGCAGGAGAAGAGAGCGGCCAACTGAGTACCGAGGGCCTGAGAACTGGTTCCCAGGTTTAGAGAAAGAGTCTCTGCCCCAAGCTATGGAATTGCCTAAAGATAGAAACTGGTCAGTAACCCAGAGTGCTTAGTACCTATGAGAGACTTTAGTGCCAAGTCCTACGGATTGATGTTAACTATAATAATATAAATGGGGACGGTGCTTGTCCTGTTGGTGTATGAGCCAAGGGAGAAGGCGGGAATGGAAAATCAGTGAAAGAGAAGCTGAGAAGGCTGTGGACACAGGTTTCTGTCCAACAAAGAGACAAGTTATCCCCCCTTCTCCCTAGTGACAGTGGCATCACAGAGAGGGCTTGGGGACCTCTTCCAGGACAGGAGGCAACAACAAAGCCCTCATTTCACCAAAGCTGTATTTTCTGTGATGGGGTAGGAAAGGAAAGGGAGGAGGAATCTACGGGGGGGGGGGGGGGGGACAAGAACATAGTTCCTGACTGTAGCTCTACACCTGACACTGGAGGGTTTTAAAGAAGCTCATTAGAGGCCAGGGAGATGCAAGGCAGGTTGAAGAAGCAAACCGCCTCGTCAAAGAGAGGGCAGTGGAAAGAATCCAGAAATAGAGCTGGAAGATCCAGTTCCAGCAGGAGGAGCATGAAGGAGACAGATGAAGTGGGGAGTGAAAACCCCTTGGGGCAGTGGGTTGGAGGCGGGCCAGGCAGGGTGGTGGAAAATAGCTGCTGGTGCCAGGACAAGAATGAATTGAGTGCGCGGCCATGGGAGGGTGGAGGGGAGAGGGCACAGGGCAGGCTCCGCAGGAGTCGGAGCCATCAAGTGAGGGATGATGATTATTCCAGCTGTCCGAAGCCCGTTCTGTTGACTTGGTGCTGGTGAGATGAAGGTCTGGATGGAACTGAGAGTGGCAGGCGAGGGGAGGGGGTGAGGGTCAGGGTATTGGCTTTCATGAGCCAGGGTGAGTGACACCACCGCCCCACGTGCTCCCCGAGAGTGGGATTCATTTTTACTTTTGCAGTTTGTGGAGTGCTGATCCTAGCCCGGGTTGTGTTCTGAGAAAGGCTGAGACCCTAAAACAGCACGTCAGCTTGGCTCCTGTGGACACGAGATCCTTCTGAAAGGCCTCCCTAAGGAGTGCTCCATCATTGTCAGGGCCTTGGAAGCGCCAGACCGGGGCCAGTGGAGGGGAAGCTCTTTGGCCAGAGCCCATTGGTGACCTAAAGGCACCCTTGATTCCTGGAGGCCTTACTGCCCTCCTGGCCTCTGATTCAGTTCTCAAGGCTGCCTGAGAGAAGGTTCTCTCAGAGCAAGACAGACCTGGGGGAGCTGGCAGGGGGAATTGAGGCAAGCTGTGAACTGTGTCCTCCAACTTCTTTCTCCTCATTCTTCGGCATTGCCAGGAGATGGAAAAGAGGCAAGGTGAGGAGGACAGAGTGTTTTTAAAGTCAAGACAAAGATGGGCTTTTGCCCCTCATCTCTAAGCTCTGTAACCCAGTTGTAAGATCTAGAAGCCTTCCTCAACTAAATATCTCTTTCGGTCCCATTTTGGCAGCCCTTGCTGGAGACTATAATCCACTTTATAACATCATATCTCAGATTCTAACGACTCCAATTTGTCCTGTGTATGTTTGCTGTTTGCTCGAGGTAGGCTCATTTCTTCTGTTGTTCTCTGCTTTTAGTAGAAGACAGGCTTCCTTTCATGGGGAGAACCCGAAAATGGTCCAGGTGTTGGAGATGGGAGACAAGGCATATGGCTGATGGGGCCCAGCGAATGACAAAGGACAGAAGACCCCCAGAAAAAAGAGTAATGAGAATCCAGAAAAGAGACGAAAACTTTGAGATTTCCTTCTTTTTTAACGGCCTTATAACATATAATCATAGTGCATGCAATTCTCCCATTTCAATTTGGCAGCTTTTAGTATATTCACAGAGTTGTGTGCCATCACACTTTTAGGACATTTTCATTGTTTTCCAAAAGAAATCCTGCACTCCTTAGCCATCACTTCCCAACCCATCCATGTCCCCCAGCCCTAGGCAACAACTAACTTACTTTTCTCTGTGAGATTTCTTAGGCCAACAGCGAACGCATCCCGGGATTCCATGAATTTATAGAATGCTTTAGTGCCTATGAGGTGTTTTCCCATAGGCACCCTCGGTTTGATCTTTTCATCAACTCATTCAAGCAAGCAGGGCAGGGAGTTTTATCTTGCATTTTTCAGATCAGAAAACTGGGGTGTCTCTGAATGACAACATTCCAGCTTCCCTAAAGGAATGAAGTGACCCACCCTTCACATCTATGAAAGAAAAATAAAAGGGAGTTTGGAGTCACATTTCCTTCACTAATCCTCAACGTTTAGGAAAATAAAGGCAGAACACAAGGTGAAGAAGCAGGAAGGAAGGATTGAAGCTGCATTTGGAGGCATCGAGGTGAAGCATCTGTTAGAATGCTTTAATTAAGATTTATGACCTGCTGGAATGCATTGCCAAAGGTAGCTGCAAGATCTCCTCTCCTTGGGATTAAAAAAAAGAAGAAGAAGAAGAAGAGAAGAAGAAGCAGAGATGAAGAATGAAAATCCCAGCAGAGTTCTGAGGAGGATTGATTTTAGGGAGTAGTTGTATTAGGAGGCAGGTGGATGGATTAGGTGCTGTCCAGTCTTTCCCAGCGCTAAGATACCATGAAGGCAGGTGGTGGACACATGGTCATATGCTCATATGGAGTTATTCACAGTCCCCACGGACAGGAGGTCCTATTTATTTTTGGTCCTTCTGTCTGTAAAGTGAGATGTGCTATCCTCCCTCGGCTGAGGGCAAAACCCTCCGGGAGGCATTGTAGACACTTCAGAGAAAAGGCCAATGCAGAGAAAGTTCGATTCAACTTTCATTTGCATGGCAGCGTGTGCTGGTTGTTTACTTCTGTATAACAAACTACCTCAAAACTCAGTGGCTTAAAACAGTAACTCATCCTTATAGTTCACAGTTCTGCGTGTGGACCGGGCTCTGCTGGGTAGTTCTTGCTTGCGATCTCTCATGAACTTGTAGTTGGATATTGGCTGGGGAGGGCGCTGCAATTTTCCTGAGGTTTTAGTGAGTAAGTCATCCAAATGGTGCCCTTCTGTGGCTGGCGATTGATGCTGGCTCTTGTCTGGGAGCTCAGCCGGGGCTATCAAGTGGACCGTCCTCGTACGGCTCAAGTTATTGTGTGCTTTTCACAGCAGAGTGGTTATGTTTCCTGGCGGGTCCAGGTTGGCTTACCTCACATGCCCAGCACCTTGATGGGGACAGTTAGAAGCCTGGGTCATCTGGGCTCCTGGTCCTTTCTGTATGGTAGTCAGAACCTCAGTGCAGGGCTGCAAGAGACGGAGGCAGAAGCAAGTAGTCCTTTTAAAGGTCAGGCCTGAGCTGATGTCGTGTCGCTTCTGCTATACTCTGTGGATCGAAATAGTCACTACTAATCCTGGATTGAAGGGGAGAGAAAATACACCCCACTGTGTAACGGGAAGGGTGACGAAGAATTAGTGACCATCCTTGATCGGCCGTGCACTGAAGGGGAGCCATGATGTACTAAAGTGTTGTAGGAGAAAAACGCACAGAGCCTCAAAACAAAGATACATGAAAGGGTGCACTCGAATAGAGCTATAGACGTAAGGCTCGGTCTACAGCGGTAGATATTAGAGTTAGAAAGGTCTGGGATAGTTAAGACAACTGGAATTGAGTGAGCCCATCTTGAAACAATTCCTCAGTTAATCCATTTGTTTAACAGACGCTTATCGAGCTCATAGCTTACGCCAAGCACTAATACTACAAAAAAGAATATGACACGAGGCTTTCTTTCCAGACTTCTACCAAAGTCTGCTAGTCCATGCATTAGGTGGCCTCCTAAATGCAAAAGGTAGCTTCTGGTGTACGTATCACTCTCAACGCAAAGTATTACAGTTGATATCCAAAGACATAGAAACGATGCTGCACAGACATAACGACGCTGTCGCGTAGGCCTCCGGATTTAGCATCCTGCCAGGCCAGAGAAGAAATAAATATTTATCACTATTAACAAAAATAGATGAAAGATATGAGGGAGAGTGGCCAAGTCAAATAGGTTTCTCTGGAGAGACTGGTGGGTAGATTGCCTTCGTAGAACATTCTTTGGGAGAAATGGTGTGTGTGTAGGACCCTTGGGTTCAGCTGGAGTTGTCCGGAGGCCTTGAGAAAACAGTGGCTATAATTCATGTTGCTGGATCAGATTTTTTTTTGACAGATCCAAAAGGACTCCCTGTGGGGATGTGAGACTGTCTATTTAAGAAACATTGCCGTGCTGTTGCTCAGGGTGCGAATTACAGCTATATTCTAAAGAGAAGGCACACTTCTGAGTACAAGTGCAGAGATAGGGCTATAGACAATGATAGAAGCAGCTAAAATGGAAACAGAGCCAGGCAACGATGCCTGAGGCAGAGGCAATGGAGGCAAAGAAGGGTTGCAGGTTGTTTGCCCAGATCGCATTAGCCGAGGACAGTCCTTAGAGCTGATCTGACTGGAGGGCAAAGTTGGTTTGAAAAAGTAGCATTTTTGGCTAATTTGGCCATTTAAAAATCGAATTGACTGGCTTTAGTATGCCAGGTGCTAAATCATACTGGGCCACAAGGAAAGCCTGCAGAGAAAAGGAAGATGGCCTTGGACAGGTGGTAGAAGAAAGAGGACGTCATATTAAGGCCTGCTTTTCTTTGCTTGCCTTGGATCTTAGGCTACAGTCAGGCTGGACTTCTGGGAGAAATGTTCTAATGGAAGGAGAGGATTTATAAGGAAAAGGGATGCATCATCCCTTCCTCCTCTCATGCCCCTTTCACGTCCCCTCCAACGCACCTTCCTAAAACATAGCTGTCATTACTTGCCTAATGGCCTCTAGTCATTCTTGTTCGCGGGAGCGAACATCCTTCTTAGTTTTGCATTCCAACCTATCCAGCTGGTCCGACTACTCGGTTTTCAAATCTGCTAGCACCCAACGCCAGCTGAGTGGTTCTCTGGTTATCTGCCTTGGTAGTTTTTCACCACCCCAAACGTGCTCTCTCCTTTTCTTCTGACTCCAGATCATTCTTCAAAGTCTTCCTGAACAATGAAGTTTCCCGGATCACTCCAGATGACTCCCTTCTCCTCTTGTTTTACAGGTTCATTTGTGTAGGAATTCATTTAGTCGTGGGTTCATTTATTGTTGAATTAATATTCATTTGCTGAACATTATGTATGTATGTATGTATGAATGTATGTATGTATTTGATGTGGGACTTGAACTCACAGCCCTACGATCAAGACCTGGGCTGAGGTCAAGAATCAGACACTTAACTGACTGAGCCTTCCAGGCATCTATTATTTGCTGGGTGCATCTATTATTTGCCGAGCACTAGGCATATTGATTTAGGACACATTTGCTACGTTCAAGGAGTTTGAATGTGACAGGAAGAATTTTCAGTTTCTCTGGTACCCACTCAGAAGCAGTATTATCTTTGCCTATATTTCTAGTTGTATTCTCTGTGGGCTTTTTGTTTTTTAATCTGTGAAATATTTTCCTTAAAGGCAGATGACTGTCTTGAAGTTCTTTTTAGCCCCCAAAGAGCCTTGCCCATACTAAACTCCCCCAAACTAAAAGATTTGGGAGCACCCCAGAGCAGTGGCCTGGTAGCAGCACACGTGTGAGTCTGGATCTGATCATCAACTGGAGAAAAGATGAACATGGGAGATTTGATGATCTCTAAAGGAAAGAGATTGCTTTGTGTGATTACTGGGGCCTAAAATCAGGGAAAGATCAGTACTTCCCCCATTTAAAATAATGTATATCAATGAAGAAACCCTCTGCCCATCTCTAATTTGTGTGTTCTCACCACATTCCAAAGTTCCGGGAACATGAAGGCCTTCTCGAAACAAAAAAAGACAGTCGTTGGGAGTGGTCAAGCCTGTTGATAGTCTGTTGGTTGAGGGCCCAGTCAAGAGTGAGGGCACCCAGGCTGCTCACCTCCTAGGAAACATCCCGGACAGGCAGCGGAGTTACATTGGAAAGTGTCATGGTGACCAGAGCTCCATGCTCAGAGGACGCCATCTTGCCCAACCCGTCTCCCTCTGGCTTGGCTTTTTAATGTAGGGTCACCCAAACAGGGCGCGTGATCTGGAGAATGCCTGGCTCAGTTGGAAAACCCAGTGAACTAAAAGTCAAGAAAGAGAGTTGTAACCTTGGCCTTGGCCCTGATAACTTGTGTTACTGGAGGCCATCACTTTTCCTCTAGGCCTTAGATTCCCCACCTAAAATATAAAGGAGGTGAAATAGTTCAGTCATTTTGTCAAACTGTTTTTTTTTTTGTTTTTAGTCAAACTCTTTCATCATACAAATCATAATGCAGAAGTTCAGAGTGTAGAGCACACAGAAGCAGAGCTGAATTACCTCATGAGGCCCAGAGAGGATTAAGTAGGCCCCTCACTTGCTCAAGATACCCTCTCTCTTTATACTGCCCCTCCTGACCCCCAGCACATATTTTGAAAGCCCCTGGACCAGAAGGGTGGACCCTATATTTTTTTACTGATCATGGTGCATAACCAAAACTAATTTTAAGAGACTCATTTCTAATATACACATCTTGATAAACGCCATACCTTTGTTCCAGTCAATCCTTGTATTAGCTCTTAATAAAGCTCTTTATTTTTTTTTTTTGAGAACAAAGGAAATATAGCTGGGATGTTCAACAGTTTCTTCCCACACCCCAACTGATTGTCCAGCTCAATTCCTGAAGTGCACGCTCTGCAGTGTGGAGATCGCTGGCCTCTGGGGATCTTCAGGTTCTTTCCAGCCCGCTATTCTAGAAGGCTATGCCTGGAGCACAGAAACAATGCTAGTAATCATTAGCCCTGTTTATTTCTCACAGAAGAAAGAATTTTCTGGATACTTGGGAGACTGAAAGCATAGTGACCGTTGTAGGGGGAGGAGACCTACTCCATTAAAAACTCAACACCCTGTCCCGTATCTCCACTGGCCAGACCCACTCTGCTGGCTCAGGCATCTGGCCGGGGGCCCTCCCGTGCTCTCACCTGCAGAATCTCTACAGCCTCGTGGCGAGATTTCCCAGGGCATGTCTGGCATGTGCCTCCTCTCGAGTCAGGAACTAGTAGCCCTAAACCAGCCCGTGCCAGGAGATTTTCTCCACAACCTGCTTACGAACAAAGAACAGCAGCTTAAAAATACTCCACTTCGGTTTAAGAAGCGCTCTGTGAGGAGCAGGGAGCTGAGGGGGATTGTGCGTGATACCCTCTCCTTTCTCCTCATGCTGTGGCTGAGTGGCTGTTCTATTCCTGGAAAAGAAAGGGGGTTTGGGGGGGACTGCTGGGCCACTTTCTCGGGAGGACTACAGGGCTCAGGGGAGAGGCAGCCAGGCACAGTTCCCGGTCCCCATCCACTCATAACTCGTTTGAGAGATATGCAAACTGGCAGGACTGCCCAAGGCCTCCTTGCCAAGGCAGGCTTCCCTCCAAGTGGGCTTCTATATTTATGTGAAACAGAAATAAAACACAGCACTAAACGGCAACAGACACACTAGCCAGCACCCCCCATGAGTGCGTGTTTAATGAAAGGCAAGACGGTGGGAAGAAGCGATCAGAGGGTCACTCGGGGCAGAGTGAAGGCTTGGTGGCCTCAGAGACCTTGACCTGGGGGAAGCCAGAAAGATGTCCACAGACAAAGGCCAGGCAAGTCTTAACACTCCTTTTGTGGGCCTTAGTATGCCTAACACTGAGGCATTGGGCTCTATATTAGTTTCTAGGACCCCCATAGCAAAGCACCATGAACTAGGTGGCTTAAAACAATAGATATTTGGGGCTCCTGGGTGGGTCAGTCGGTTGAGCGTCCACCTTCGGCTCATGTCAGGATCTCACAGTTCGTGGGTTCGAGCCCTGGGTCAAGCTCTGTGCTGACAGCTCAGAGCCTGGAGCCTGCTTCGGATTCTGCGTCTCCCTCTCTCTCTGCTGCCCCTCCCCCGTCCCCCCCCCCCCCAACCTCTCTCTCTCTCGAAAATAAATAAACATTAAAAAATTAAAAAAAAAAAAACCCATAGATATTTATTCTCTCAAGTTCGGAGGCCAGAAGTCTGAGATCAAGTTGTTGACAGGGCGATGTCCTCTCTGCCCTCTGACAGAGGATCCCTTCTTGTCTCTTCTAGGTTCTGGTGGTTGCTGGCATCCTTAATGTTTCTTGGCTTATGGATGCAGCACTCCAATCTCTGTCTCTGCCTTCACATGGCTTTTTCCTTTATGTGTCTGTGTCTTTTTGTCTGTTTTTTCTCTTATAAGGACACCGGTCATATTGGGCTTAAGGCCCACCCGAATCTGTTTTAATGATTACATCTACAAGATCCTATTTCCAAATAGGCCACCTTCACAGGTTCTGGGTGGACCCAAATATTTTGGGAGGTGGGGGGACACTATTCAATCCAGTACAGACCCTAAATGCCCCTTTGTCAGGAAAGAATGGGGGCCAGAGAAAAACAATTTGCTCTGCTCTGCTCTCTTAAACTCAGAATATTATACCCATTCTCCAGTTTAGCAGACTCCTTTAGGCAAGTGGGAAGTTGATGGTCTTGAAGTCTCCCTTTAACATCCTCACACTGGCAGATCCCAGAAGTCACAATGCTTAAGCCCTCTTGCAATAGATCACAGGCAAAGACAGACCTCAATCACTTCTAAAGGTTTCCAGGAAAGGGTATTCACAATACACATCCTTAGTGGATAGGAGAAAGTCCAAATTTCAGATTCCATTGGTCAAAGGAAAACTCTGATCTGTGTAAATCCAACAGGATGCAGGGACATGTAGTCTGGATTTTAGCTCTGAAGGTAAACTCTCAGGCTCAGACCAATGACTCCTCACCTCCTCCTTTTTGAAAGAGAGCTTTTACTTGCTTGGTGTATACATTCTTACATCCTTTTGATTTCTGCCTTTCCCATCCTTACCCTCCCTCTTTTCTCTTAATTTTACTTTTTTTTCTTGGTTGTTTTTCTTTAATTTTTAGTTCCTAAAAATAAAAAAAAAAATGTAATTGATTCTTTCTACTCTTTCTCTTGGTCAGTCTGCTGAGTTGCTGGCTGAGGGGCTCTCAGTTTCTCTCGTGCCCTCGCTCCACTTATCCCTTTGTAGTCTAACTGGCCCACTTAGTTCATGCAGATGGGTCTAAAGATAAGGGAGGAGATTTGAAAAGAGTAGAGGACATGGAGGGAAAAACAATGCCTCAGAGGAAACAGCAGAAAATGCCAGGAAATTACTGAAACTCAAGCACAGAGCCCATCCAAGACCAACAGCAGAAAAAGTGGGGGTGAAAATGGAAAGAATCATGAAAACCCAAGCAGACGGTCTTGGGCTGCTTGTAGTAAAAGGGCAGAGAAGATAATATGAAAAAATGTAGCAAAAAATTGTGAAGAAAGACAATCAAGGCACAGAGAGAGGCCCGACAAGCAGCACTAGAGGATTGAAATGGACTGGAGAGCTAGCCGGAGACGGGTATTGGGTTAAGCCTGAAGCTTAAACTGTTGGAGTCCTCAAAGTCCTGCTCAGTAAGTCCTGAAAAATTCTCTCAATCTGCTCTATTAAACCCTTGGCCTTCAGTTCCATGTTGCTGGAATGGGGAACATTGATTCTTCCACCTTTTAAGTTTCCCAGAGGACAACACTCAGGCCAGGCATCTTCCTGACTCCCTCAGGCACCCAGAAAATGGTAGATGATTCCACATTGTCTAGACTAGAGCTGGTGAGGTTCTCCAGAAAATGGTAGACTTCCCCATGCTATCTAGACTAGAGCTGGTGGGGTTCTCCAGAAAATGGTAGACTTCCTCATACTGTCTAGACTAGAGCTGGTGAGGTTCCCCAGAAAATGGTAGACGTCCCCATACCGTCTGGAGTGGAGCTGGTGAGGTTCCCCAGGAGGCATGGCTGATTCAAAATCAGCAATGATAAGAGCAGAACTTTAAAGGCTATGTTTTTTCTGCTGGAAAATGCTCTCACTTTTTCGGCACCCTTTCTTCTCTTTTCCAGGGATCCACAGACCCATCCTCTTTCATGACTCCCAAACTCTGGACCTCCCTCTCACTCTTGGCTCAGACCAAGTGTATCTCCGTTAACACCGAGCAGAAAATACTTGCTGCCTGTTATCTGCTCCCCAGTTGTGTCCAGCCCACTTAATCAACAAGTAATGATAATTCACCTAACAACTCCCAGGTACCCTGAGCCTTACCCAAGTAAATAGATCTAAAGAACTCCAGCCAAGAGTAGCTGGTGAGGGAGAAGTATTTAGGCCAAACCACTCAGGCTTGACAGTATGTTATCCAAGTTATTCTTGAAAATTCCTTTAGGAAGGTAACATTTTGTAGGCCAGTTACTTCAAGTGTTTCAGCTGAAGAAACAGTGGTCTGCTCCAATGCTAAAGAAAAGCTGATCTTTGGAGCTGATTGAATCTGTTATGCTGGTCTGAGTTTGGGATCACATGGAGGAAAAGAAAATACCCCAGCCAGATTCCGCTTGCAAGACAAGCCGCGCTGAGCTGTATGAAGGAAGCGTGGATTTGCATTTCATTCTTCCCACGAGCAGCTTACTGATGGGCAGTTACTTATCTTTTCCCCTTTGCTGAGGACCCATGCCCAAACGTATACAAGTTAACATGAGCTCGAGGGACTCCTCTCCATCAATGTGGGCTTCTTGGTGAGTGCGCGGTAGGGAGAAAGGGCGGTGCCTCTTTCCCGAGCACAACCGGCTGGCTTAGCAGCAGGTGGACCCACATCTTCTCTCCTCCATGTAAGCATACACGGCGGTGAGAGCGATCCTGGAAATTAAAAAAAAAAACAAAAAACAAAAAACAAAACAACTCCCTCTTTGTGTTTTTGACTTTTTTATCATCAAACTGAATTTTACGCAGACGAGAGCTTCCGAAAGTGAGTCAGTGCTTTCTGATGGGAACGCAGCCCCTTGCCTGGGCCCCTGGCAGGGAAAGTGAGTGGGGATGGAGAATGGGGCAGCAGAGGGGAAGGTGAGAGCTGCAGCTGGGCAAACAGAGCCTGCATTGTTCCCCTGCCGCATCGGGGCTGCAGCCTGGGACCCGCGCCTCCCTTAGAACGCAGCCAACAAGCACATGGCGCCTCGCTGCTCTATTTACACAGGTGCCTTCCCTCCCCAGGGAAGCTGGGGCTTTGCAAACATGCGTGACCACATGCTTCCATAAGATGGATGCTCACATCTGCACGCTGCCGAGGGGAGAAACTGAGGCCCAGAGTGGGGAAGGAAGGCCGAGCAAATCAACGATGGAAGCAGGAAGGTCGGGCAGGTGTTCTGACTCCCCCTGGCTTCTCTGGTTACCAGGCTGCCTTTGTCCTGTCAGCCCTGCCCCTGACAGGGATAAAGCCTTTGGGCTTTTCACTTTAGATTGCAGCAGCTCTCCCAGCTACCACTCCAAGCTGAAGCTGAAGCTCCCCGACTGTTCGGGGTGGGGGCTGGGCCGGTGACACTCCTCCTCCCCCCCACCCTCCACCCCGCAGCCACACCTGTTAGTGCAGCCTGCCCCCCCCCCCCCACCACCAGAAGGGCAGGGAGGAAGGGGCTCTGGGGCTTGGACATTTCACATGGCCTAAGAAATGTCCCTGAGCCCTACTAGTATCCGCTACACTCCTACCCACCCCCCAACATCTCCTGGAAGTCCAAGGAAGGGCAAAGGAGAAACCCAGCCGATTCATTTATTTGTCTGTCGTGTTTTAAAGTGCTCATTTTCAGAGCCTCAGCTCAAATGCCCCAGATTCTTCAGCAGATGAGTTGTAAGGAAATGCAAGGGGTGAAGGGGAAACCATAGGTGAAAAGAGACAAAAAAGACTCATTGCATTTTAAAAAATGGTCAAGATCAAACTGATAGCCGGGCATGCTAACCTGACACTAACACTATAAAAAGATACAAAGAAGCGATTACTATAAAAGCCAGAAGAATAGTGACTTTCAGGGATGGGGGGAGGGTCGAGACTGAGATAGAACTCTTGGGGAGGGTCGATTTCTTACCCCGGTGTTGGCTACAGTACAGGGCACCTTGTGGTAGCCCATTAGGTTATGCATCAGCCTTGTGTGGCGCTTTGTTTTCTAAGGAAAGTGTTAAAATAGTTTGTCAGTTTCCCTGGCGCCTGGACAGCTGGATCTTTAGGATGCGACCCAATCATGTGCCTCTTTCCAGCTGACACAACCATGTCGTTATAGCAGCTCTCAAGGAGGCACCAGTCTCTTGACCCTAACTTTGGGGAAGGGGGTAACCCTTCGAGGAGGGGGGCAGTGGCATGGCAGAACAGAGGCGAAGTGAGGCTGTCCCCCATCCCTCTGAACCGGAAGGGGACTCCAGTGAGTTTTCTTCTTTGCGTGAAGTGAATAGAAAGCCTTTAGAGCATTCTCTGACAGGTAGCTGACAGGTAACTTATCTGCATGAGGGGGCTCACCGTCTTCTCCACCAGATCAATGCTGGTGCCTGCCTTCCTCTGGCGAATCCCTCTGGAGCTGTCTCTCTGTCTCTCGAGGGACTAAGATGGTCACGGGGACTGCCTGAGATGCATCTCTGACTAACACAAATTCTAGGAACTAACTCTTCCAAATAAAGGATCCGTTGGTCCCAGCAAGACCATCAGAGACACTCAAATATTATCCAGTGTCTCCAAGTGCGTGCGTACAATTGTGTGCATGACTGTTTAGAGTAAGAGAGCAGGTTGCTAGGCAGTGCGTTTCCAGCAAGGAGAGTGTGAAGAAAAAAAAAATAAATAAATAAACAGATGACGGGGAGGAGAGATCCAGCGCCCGCTCGGAGAGGAGCGTTTGGGTCCAGTTCATTTCGGTCTGATGGGAGTGTCACGGGGACGTCAGGGCTCGCTCAGATCCGGCATGAGTTTCCAATCTTGCCTTCCAACTCCTCACCCTCTGTCTTATGTGGTGGGGAAAGCTGAGATGAAATATGGCCCTCTGGAGGGCCGTGCCTTTGTGAAAGACTATTACAGCTGTAACAAAACTTTTGTAATCTGCACCGTATCCCATTACACCTCCCGGCTCCTTGGGTCCCTTCCCAGCCTCAAGGAAAATACACACGCCCTTTCTGTTTCTTTCTTTCTTTCTCTTTTGCTCTCTCCCTAGTTCCTACCCTTTAAAAGGGCATCGCAGTTGTTCTTTTCACATAGGCTTTTCTCTGGCCTTTGAGGCAAATTGGCTTGAGGTGTGTAGAAAGGCTGGGTGATACTCGGTGCCCTAAGACCTGTCAAATCATCGAGGGGGCTGCGCAGAGCACAGGATGTGGAGGTCACCGCAGTGGGTCAGGATGAGGCTTCTCTGAGCCTTCTTATCCTTGGATGACGGCTTGCTGCCTCCTGCCTCTGACAACAATGATGAGAGCTAACTCTCATTGAGCCTGGGGGCTCTCATCCCCCCAATTGTCTTCATGCCGACTTTTGGGGGAACAGTTGGGTTCCGTGGTGAAGGAACTGAGTTAGAAGCCGACCATCTGGATTTCTGTCTGAACTCCAGTAGTTCCTAATTGTGTGACCTTAACAGATGTCTCTAATCTCTCAATTTCCTCATCTGCGAAACAGAGGTACTGATATTTACCTTGTAATGTGAAGTTCAAGGAGATGATCCACGTCAAGTGCTGTAGACAGTGCACGGCATGGTGGATACGCCCAACCGTAGTCCCCTCTTTTTTATTTTGCCGTGTTCTGACTTCTTTGGTGATGTGGTGGGCTCTAGAGCCTTCTTCTCCACGTGCTCAGGGGAACCAAGCTGGGCTCCAGGATGCAGCTGGAGGAAAATGGAAGTGACTTCTGTTCTGGGGAGGGTGAAAAAGTGGGAAGAGAAAGGAATGACATAGAAGGTTCTTACAGTAGTCAGAATCTACAGCTGCTCTAGTCATGAAGGGACCAAGAGTCCCCTGTTTGTGTCAAAAAGAGACAGAATTGGTCAGACAGAACCGACGATTCCAAACTTTGGGCTTGCCACTGTCCCCTATCCTGAGATATTCAAAATATTCATTCGATAGAATGTTTGGCACGGAGGCTCTGTGACACAAAAGCCAGGGTCATGAATCCGGGAAGATCTGAGCCCTCCCTCCTCTATTGCCATTACCTGTGCAAACGGGGCTCACTTCTCAAACTCCCTGGGCCTAGCTTAATCATTTGTAGAAGGAGAATCACGGCTAGCTCATGGGATTGTTCTGAGAATTAAATGGAATAAAGTGCCTCAACGTCTCTGATGTAGCACGTCGCTCATAGCAGCACTCAACACACTTGTTGAGTGAGTGATGGAAAGAGTGAATAGTAAGCTTTCCACGGATGAGCTCATTCTTCACTTTTGAATTGGTTTTCCTTTTCTTTGCCTCTCCTCTTTCCTTTCTCCCCATTTCCTTCTTTCCCCCTTCCTCACACTTTTAATGTTCAGGATTGCCCTCCCTGTGCCATGTGTCTTTACCTGTCCTTGACTACGTCATTCCTTAGTCAGTATCCCTAGGTGTTTGCCATGGAGGGCCTTACACCTCGCCCGTCTACATAGAAAACGTGTCATTATAAATGGAGGAGGAGGAGGCTGCCTTGCTCCACACATGCCTGTCTGGACAGATTTCCAGGGGCAGCTGTGACTCTTGGTACAACTTCTTCACTTCTTTACTAGATCTTGGCTGTGGTGCTCATATGATAGAAGGTGGAGAGAGAAAGTGGTGAAGACAAAGGGCCAGGAGAAGAGAAAAAAAAAAAATAGACGTATCTACTTGAGGCCACGTGGCACTTTAGAGAAGGAACAGAGTTGACCACAAAGTAACGTCACGTAAGTCTCAGCCGGTAGCCAAGACCCCATCCACCGAATCATAGTCGTTTCCCAACCTGAAGATAGAGGAGGTACCTGAGGGAAATAGGGGGAAGTAGGACATGATGTTCTATTGTACAATGTCAGAGAGACCATGGGAGGGAAGGATGATGTCAGGCTTGTGCCAAGGGATGCAACAAGGGAAGGTTCCACGCTCCCGGGAAACAGGCACTACCAGCATAACCTAGCGTCCGTCCTTGTTGGTCAATGTTAATGGATTTGGGCTGGAAGATGGTAGGGCATCATGCAGGGATGATTCAAAAAGCCTTTTCTTTTGGATTTGCAATGAAAAAAAAAATTTTTTTTTGGTGCAGACCACAAATATACCTTACTCATCATATTTAATTGCAGCTTAAAACAATTTTTTGAGGGTCGAGGAATCTCCAAGGCAGATGGATTGCTTCATGGCCATAAGACGGAGGGCTGGGAGAGCCTTACCAAGGTCATTTCCCCACGTTTCTGCTTTCAGGAAGTATCGTACAAATGTGAGGCTGGAACATCCAGGCTATGATCTCTAGAGAAGACAATGATTAGCCTGCAAAGCAAATTTTGATGCCTCTGAAAAATTGTCAAGAAAATGACCATATAATCTGCAAACAAAACAGAGGTACTATATCACCCAGCACAGGAGAAGCTTCTTCATTTTATTCTACATTCAGGACTAAATCTTTCAGACCCAGCCAAGGGAGTAACAAGGGGGACATAATCTTGTTCTGATCCTTTGTAGCTTCTCTGGTAGCATCCCTGTCCCCCAGCTGGTTTTCAAGTTACAATCTCTCTGTCTCTCTGTCTCTGTCTCTATCTCTCGCTCTCTCTCGCTCTCTCTCTCTCACACACACACACACACACACACACACACACACATCCTTCATGCCCAGCTAGAACTGATTATCAACTGATTATTAACATTTGGGAAATTTGGGGGGATAAAATATATACAGTTGTGAAATACCAGCCAAGTTCTTATCTTCTTATTGGTCCCATAGGGCAAGTGGAGCCCTCAGCCAAGCTGCTGAGATGTAGAGGTACAGCACATGCTCCCAACTGCCTGACTTCCCCACGTTTTCATCCATCTTTCTTCCTTTGTCAGGTCTGTGTTCATCTGTCTTTTCCAACACCCTACCCCGTCAACCAATTTTGGGTTTTGGATAAAGGTTTCTTCTTCTCATTTGTCTCAGAATCCACTTTTTTGGCTTTCAAGTGAGCTGGTACCATTTTGGGCAGTTGTCTACTATGCACCTGGCCTGCTTTTGGGTTCAGTCCTAGGAAATCTTGGATGTGTCAGCTCTCTTTCCTCACCCTCCACAGCAAAGATGGGCTGAGAAGGCCCAGTGCGGGGCTGGTCATGCCTTCTGCCTTTCGCCTGCCTTTGGCTCTCCCATCCCGCTTCCCCCCGGCCCTCACATCCTGACCCACCACACAAGAAGCTCCAAACCTAGGCTCTCTTCTCCTTGAACTTCCCATCTATTTCCATCTTGAAGGGTTCTCACCGTCTCTCCCACTACCCGCTTTTCTCTCACGATTCCCCAGATGCTGACTCTCTGTCCCCTCCCACGCCTTTGCCCCGCTGTAAATTTTCACCTTCTGGATTTAAGCACCCTGGATATTGTTGCATCTCTTCCCTGCGCCTCCTTTGCCACCGTGCAACATACAGCTGCTTTTTCAGCCCCGCCCCTCGCTGGCCTTCGTTACATAGCAAAGTTTGTAGTGCTTCACATTTTGTTCTGGACACGGGCCAGTCTGGCTCCTTGTCAGGAGCCTCTCCCCGGGACCTCTCCTATAGCAACAATGACATTTTGAGGAGCAGGCTGTTTCATCACCGTAAATACACACCCTCCCCCTCCTCATCGTAACAACCGCGACGGTGATAATGACGTTAATAACGAGGTCAGCTAATAGTTGGACGGTGTGTCAGGCACTGTGCTGAGGGCTTTCTCTTGCTGTCTCGTTTATTCCTCACAACTACCCTTTGAGGCAGGTACTATAATAGAGGAGGAAACTGAAGCTAGCGGACATCCAAGGTGCTGTTTAGAGTCGCCCAGAAAGTGGGAGAGCCTGGATGTGAACGCACCTAGGTGGTCGTTCTCAGTCCATATTCTTTGCCACCATGTAGGGACGCCCAGAGCACGATGGTCCTCTCGCACCTGGGCGGAGGGCAGACAGGCAGCCAGGGACAAGGCAAAGAGCCAGAGGCAGCTCGTGTTGGAAACATTCATGGATTATTTGTCAGTTTTTAAGGAAAAAGCTAAGGAGACACAGGATACAGATAGCAAGGTGGCAGAGAACTCCAATCAGGCTCGACAGAATCGCTCTGTGCTGTGTCAATTGTCTTCTACGTGACCTTGGTGCCCGATGGAGTTTCTGTCACCATCATAGCTGTCTTCTTCTCTGAAGCACAAAGTCACCATTAGTAGTTCATCAGGCTGTGGTTATGTTGGCTGCCCTCTTCAAGGAAGGGGCTGTGCTGGAAGCGAAGAATTCTTTCCGCAGCCGTGGCTCGGGAGTAAATGGTGGGAACCTTCTCTCGGAACACTTTTGATGTGCGTGAGGCAGAAAGGAAGCTCTCATTTAGCCGGGTCGGTTTGCAAGCAGGGCAAAGGGGCTGTGGTCAGAGGCTCCGACCCTGTGTGTGGTCATTCAGCTTTGCTCTGTTCTGTGGCTACAGCCCAGGCACGAAATCCTGGCCGGATGTCTTATGATGAATATGGCGCACTATCATGGTCCCCGTGGGGATGGGACAACAAGGTGGGGATGAATCAGTTCAGTTCCAAATTCTTGATCAGAAGAGCAGCTCGGAACACACATCCTGAAGGCAGTAGAATAAGTGTATACATCAAACCCAGCAGCATCATTGCCCCGTAGGGTACTTCAATTTGGGAGCACATTTCCTTGCCGGATGTCATCAAGTTCTCACTGGAACCTAAACATGGTTGGCTGTCTTCATTACAAAGTGAACCTGAGGTCCGTGCAGATTAAATGACTAAGCTTTGCGGTACATATGAGCCTTTTGAGTTGTATTTAGACAGAACTCCACCTATTCCACAACAAATTCATAGACAGGCGTCAATCCTGTGGCAAATTATCTTTGAATGTCTGTTGAAAACCATCTGACCACGAATGGGGGTCTGTTTCTGGACTCAGTATTCCACTGATCTACTTGTCTATCTTGGTACCAATGCTTTATTCCCTTTATTATTGGAGCTTTATAATAAATCTTAAAATTAGGTAGTAGAAGTCCTTTGTTTGTTTGTTTGTTTGGTTTTTGCTAAGTTGTTTTGGCCATTCTAAGTCCTTTTTGTTTACCTATGAAATTTAGAATCGGCTCGTCAATTTCTACCCAAAAAAGCCTGCTCTGGGTTTTGACTGGGATGATGTAGAATCCATAGCTCACTTTGAGGTTGATTCATTTCTCTGAGTTTTTGACTGGTTTTTATACTATGGATTAGTGTCCTGGGATGGAGCTTTGGAATCTGTAGCACAAACACAGAGATCTCCAGGACAATTCATTTTTATGCTGATTTAAAGCTAATAAGGATAAATATTTACAGGGAATCCAAGCCATCTGAAAGCAGAGTTACGAGGGCTTCACTGATAATAAGACTATTTACATGAAGGGGAACTTTGACTGTTTTGAGCACCTAGGATAAGCCATATTTGTAAAATGTTTAATTCCCACAAGAAGCCTATGAGGTAGGCATTACCTACTCTACTTTGCAAGTAGGGAAACTAGGGTACAAAAAGGTTAAGCAATTACACTGAGGTCATACAGGAAATTAAGTGGTAAAGTTGACCTTTAAACCCAGGTTGGTCTCATTTTACTGTGATGTTCCCCTACCTCAACAGTCTTCAGACTGTCCAGAATGCCCCAGGAGGCTGCCAGTGTCTCAGGGCCCACGTGAGTGTGTAAGTGTAGGGGTGGGGGGCGGGGGAGGGAAGGGGGAGGCTGGTTCTTGGTGCTCTGGACTCTGCTTCAACTTGATTTTCCTTTGGTCTGTCTTATGAATCAGAGTTTTGTTTAAAAAATAAAAACAGAAACAACAACAACAACAACAACAAAATAGCGGTGCCATTCATCTCCTTTTCTCACAGGCAAAGTTCCTGAAAGCTTTGGAGTAGTGGTGAACCGTGACGGAAGCTGCCCAGGGTCCAAGGCGGTACACTGGGGCTATTTTTTCCTATCAAAATTCGGACTCGTGGTCCTTCCGCCTGCAGGACCCGTTGTCTGGTCAGCTCACGGGGTCACTAATGAACCCAAAAGCTGCTCCATCACTCTAGTGGCTGTTCTGACAGCTGGGTCTCAGCCCGGGTCAACTAACCCTGCCGTGGGTAAGGCTGGCGTTCTCAGTGTCCGCTGAAGCTCTGGACTGTTCCAGCCCTCACGCCTCCTGAGCTTTGCTGACCTTCCTGCTTTTCACAGGCTGCTAGGCCTCCTCCTTTCTCTGCTCCTCATCAGCCTCGCCCTCGGCAGCCACCCCAAGAAATCCAGCCTTTTTCATCTTCTCTCTCTCAGAAATTGGAACGGATTTTTTTTTCTTTTTTCTTTCTGAATTCCTGATGCGCCTGCCTTTGCCAAAACCCCAAATCCCAGATCTGCCATGTGCCAACAAATGCCGGGAGAGGTTGTTTGGATGAATTCAGAAATGACCTTGAACCTTTGCTCAACGCTCAGATGACAGGTTCTCTCCTTCCCAACCACACCCCAACACACATGCTTCTTGTCGGATAAGGAAATGTTTTATTGCTTCGTTTTCCTTTTCACTTTCTCTACCACCCCTTCTTCACGAACGCTTCCCCCTTATCCTATCACGTACCTTCTGGAAAACTAATCAGAGAGCTAAAACCCCAGGACAGAAAGGGGCCTTGGGAGGGCATTTCATCTGGACTTTTGCTTCTAGAGAGTAATCATACTTGCCTGGTAACGGACTCTCTCTTCTGTCTTTAGACTTTGATCAGTTCCCATACCTTCTCATTTAAGCATCTCTGGGTTTTGCTTCTTGGGTCTTATTTATTAATTTCATATTTTAAAGTGCTTCCTTTCTTCCATTTAGGGTTGTTTCATTGGGATCCAGATAATGTATACAAGGCATGTTCATGATAGACACTATCATGATTTGGCCAAAAACATTGAGCTTTTTTCAAGCAGATGTATGTCTCCAAACTCTTTTCCTGGGTCAACCATGGTTTCTGGGGAGTCAGATATGATCATGGGTCTCCATGGGTAAAGACTGGACGCTGCCTGTGGTGGTCCAGTTGTGTATGTAGTTGACTGATCCGGAGGGATTTTTTTAGCTACAGTCGGAGGTCAAGAGTAAACGTAACAAGTCTATGATGGGGTCTACCCAGATGCAAAATGCTTTACAGGCTTGTAATCAATGCCCTGGTGATTCAGTGCTAGGCCAGCTGTTGCGGAACAAAATGATTTTATATTGATTGTCTGATTGACTGATTTTGGCTTCAAGAGTACAGACTGGCTCGAGTAACTTTCTGCTGCGGTGAAGACAGATCTCCCAGAGCACAGGCATGTGAAATTCCACACTCTCCTTTTCCAGGGACTGAAGTGGACAGAAGGGTCAAACCCTCTGTTTTCCTTGACTTGAGTATATTTTTGAACACACCTATTCTTCTTTCCCTTCATTTCCCATTTCACACCCTGTCCGTCTACCTTTTCTCCTCACCTTAAAGTCCTAGACCTGTCCCCCAACTGCTCTGAGTCCACTCTTGAGAAAGGATTTCCCAGCCTCTAAAGGACAGGGGCTCCTCCATGACCCCAGCAGAGTTCTTCTGCAAGAACACGTCTTTCAACCTGTGGCCTGTCTCTTTGGTCGTCTACTGAAAGATTGGGACCGTCCTGCACAGCAGGTCCCACTGCAGACTCCTCAGGAGTTAAGTCCCAGCTTGAGCTGGGGTGGAGGGAATGGGGGCACCCAGGGTGGCCAGTAGTTTGTCATCATCTCAGGAAGATGGGCTGGGAAGTTGGAGTCTTTGAGATAGAGCAGAATTATCCTCACCGCATGTGATGAAAGAAGGTGGCACAAAATCACCCCTCCAGAGAGGGATCCTGGCCCTGAGTAAGAGCGAGAGAAGGGAAGCAGGTGGGGAGCTTTAAGAGGTGGGAGGAGAATCAGGAGAAGTTCAGAGGCTCTCATGATTCCAAACAATGCTTTCATTTCCAATGTTACCCTCCAAGGAAAGAAGGTCTAGCGTATAAAGGATAGGCCCAGTCAAAATCTGACAACGTAAATCCTTGGCAGATGACATTGTTTCTCTGGTACGATCGCAACCTGCCAATGGAGAAATATCTCCCGAAGGGGACAATTGGAGTAATCACTTAAAGACAATCCCCTGGCTTGATAACCCAGAGCAGACACCCCTTTCCCTCTTTCCTTTAACCCCAAAGCCAGAAGCATTGGCTGACCCTCTGGTAGGTGAGGCCTGTGGGCAGACGAACAGGCGAGGACGAGGGAGGTCCTTTCCCGGGGGAATGTGTTAGAAGTTGTGGACGTGAGGCCAGAGCAAATGGCGTGTTTCCTTCTCGGGCTGTCACTTTCCCATGTGAAAGCTGCTTTGCTTTTCCTCATTTGTGCTGGGCGTTTCCCCTCAACCTCCGCTGGGTGTGGAAAGGAAGCCTGGCACTGACGCCACCTCTTGAGTTTCCACAAAGTTTCACTTTCTGTTTCTCAAGCCCTGACCCACACTCCACGGCTTCCCAGGCCATGCGTGGGTGCCTTGGAAACCACACGGGTGGCCTGTTCCCTGTAGGGTGACAGACAGGATGCCAGAGAACTTCTTTTCTGGAGTCTCAGGGCCTGTGACTCTAGTGCCTGACTTCACGTCCACCCCAGTAACAATGAAGGTCATTGCCATTGGCAGTGCCCCCCTCTCCCAAAGTCCTGGAGGTAATTACCCTGAAGCATGGAAGAAAGGGCAACGTCTGAAGGTTCTGTGCTGTTTCCTTGACCTGTACCTTGGAGGATCTCAAGGCCAAGAGTGGGTAACTGCTCTGCTATAGTAGAAACTCAGGAAATGCCTTAAACTATTGAAGTCAAGACAGGAAGTGACTTGCTAAAGTCCATAGAGCTGCTCAGCAGCAAGGTCAGGACTAAATATGGCTCTTTTCACTCCCAGGTAAATTGTCTTTCTTTTCCCCAAACTGCCCATCTCACCCCTCTTTCTTCTTGTTATAATGAATACCATTTCCTGTTGTATAGCTGTCTACATTGATAGCCAACAATGCAACGTTCTCCTTATGGAAACCCTATCTGGATTGGAAGATGACTATTAATCTACTCATCCTCCACTTCTACCTCAATTAACAACTATCTCAAGTTATGGCCATCCCAAAGTGTTTGATCATTTCATTCTTCCTCTTGTATCTGTGCAGGGAGGCCTGGCAAGGACTTATGAGGCGGTATGAGGCAAGGCACATCAGTGGGCAGTGGGATTTGGAGTATGGGTCCCCTGCTCTTGGTGCTCTTGGCACCTGCTGCATTTTATCCCCACCTGCTGAACCATTAACCTACTACCTTGTATAAGTTTAGCAGAAAGAGTCCCCAAGCACCTATGAGAAGCACACACAGCTTTTCCAGGTTACGCCGTGGGGATCGTGAAAATACACAGTATTCGTGTCTGGAAGTCATTTGACAACTCACTTCCAGAGTCACTTGCTTCTTATAACTTACCTCAAGCAGCATATGTTACAATGATCTGGTGCTTTGGGTGAGAAAAGTGAATAGTCTCCTAAGGAAGGAGGCACAGGTGAATTAAGTCTCATCTTGTTTTGTACTTGTACTTGCCTCTCTATCTTGTCCCCCATTCCCGGCTTTGCTGCGGCTCTCGGACCAACCTGGGACTTTATGACCTGAAGACAGTTGAAGACCTAAAGTAAATTAGGCAGCTTCTGTCCATCTTGCTTCCCCAACTGTTATCCTCTGAATCATCTACCTTTCCTCTGGTTTCCTGTATCATCTTTTCTTTTTTTAAATTTTTTAAAAATTTTTTAATTTTTTAATTTATTTTATTTTTTTAAATTTAATTTTATTTTTTAAAATTTACCTCCAAATTCGTTAGCATATATTGCAACAATGATTTCAGGAGTAGAGTAGACAATCAGGGTAATTGTCCAGACACAGATCAAGGCAGGATGCTTTTAAGCAATCACTCACATCTCTAAAGTCTTAAACCCAAGAGCATGGGGAGGGACCATTCTATAAGCAAAGCCTTAACTATGAAAACAACTTTTGAAACGAAGATTCAAAAGATAAGCTCAACAAAGGTGTTCTTTGCTTTCTGTAGTAGGTGTGTTCTTGAAAAGTTTAGTGTCAATATTTTTCCCCCATTAATCTAATCATAGTCTAAATATAAGAGGGAGGCTGGATATTTAAAGAAACCATGTAGTTGATCTCATTGCAAAGCCTTTTTAGAGTTTTAAAAATCACTTCTTTTCAAACATCGGGTTTTCTTCGATTATAATTTCTTAGAAGTAGGGACATATCGGGTTGATGTATATTGCCTACAAATAAAGGATGGGTTAGCCGCAGAGTGCTGGAGCTTTGGGACTTTTGTATTTATCAAATACTTTATATCTATTTATACTTGGAAGATGGGACAATAGCTTCCTCTGGGAACAGAAAGATCTTTTATTTCTCTCTTCCTAGGCCATGCAAACTCCACTTCTTCTTTCTGGTATTTCCCATACATGCCTCCACCATAAGGCAATTGATCATTCTTTCCCACTCTTCTGAACTTTCTGCAAGTGCTGGTGTCTCTGTGCTGGAATAACCTGGTACTTTGGGCTACACTACTGAATATTCTCTTCAGGATGGAGGCAGGTGGTCAAATGACTCAAAAACCAGGACTCTGTCTAAGGTTGTCCAATATGAGCTGTGGCTATTGAGTACTTGGAATGTGGAATGTGAATGAAACTTAGGAATGAATTTTTAATTTAATTTAATTTTTAAAATGTTTATTTATTTTTGAGAGAGAGGGAGAGAGGGAGAGAAGCAGAGAGAGAGGCAGAGAAAAAGAATCCCAAGTAGCCTGAAGAGGGGCTCAATCTCACGAACCATGAGATCATGACCTGAGCCGAGTGGGAAAGGGGTAGAGAGAGAGGGAGAGAGAGGATCCCAAGAGGGCTCTGCACTGAGAGTGGTGAGCCCTACGCGGGGCTCAATCTCACGAACCATGAGATCATGACCTGAGCCAAAGTCAGACACTTAACCAGCTGAGCCACCCAGGCGTCCCAGAACTTCTTAAAAAAAATGTTTCTTTGTTTCTTTATTTTGAGAGAGAGAGAGAGAGAGAGCAAGTGGAGGAGAGGCAGAGAGAGAGAGAGAATCCCAAGCAGGCTCAATGCTTTCAGCGAGGATCCCAACACAAGGCTCAATCCCATGAACCATGAGATCATGACCTGAGCCAAAATCAAGAGTTGGACGCTTAACTGACTGAGCCACACAGGCTCCCCTGGAGAACTTTTATGTATATTTGAAGCAACTTGATCACCTTTCAACTGTAAGTTTTATGGAGTTTCTACATATAGGTCAAGTCATTCTACAAAGATTTTAGCTTTTGAATTGAGATATATATATATATATATATATATATATATATATAAAATACATATCAGATTTTGAAGATTAGTAGGAAAAAGGAATGTAACATATTTGCTTAATAATTTCTATTCTGTATACGTGCTGAAATAACATTTTGGATATACTGAGTCACATAAAATATATTATTAAACTTAATTTCATCTATTTCTTTCCAGGTTTTTTACATGGCTACTAGAACATTGAAAATCGTAAATGTGGTTCATATCGTGTGTCTCTTGATCAAGACTGATCTCAAGTCTACTATTGCCTGACTTCATGACCACTCCCTGTGTCTAGACAAATGCCGTCAGCTCTTCCTATGACAGGGTTCAGGGTTTTAATTCGGATGCCCCTCAGCTGAAGAAAACGCATCAACCTCTAGCTTTATTCTTTGAGGCAGCTTCTGAATCTACACTTGGGTGACAATTGCTTTGGCATCTTTGAGTTTTTTGCATGCCTTACTGTTCGATGCAGTCCACATAGTTTATGCTTTAAAAAAAAAAATAGCAAGACTTCCAGAAAATGCTTTCAGTAGAAAGATAGATTTGGGAAGAATATCCAAAATTGTCACTTTGAACTTCTTATTTCATATGAGAAGAAGACCTGCCCAAATATATTCTGCTGTGCAGTGACGCCTCCAGACCACTTCTGGTCCGGACGCTCTCTGTAACCCCACACCAGAAGTGACTGGGGCCAAGGAACAGCCATGGACACGATGACACAGCATTACAAAACACCACGCTAGCTGGTTATTAATGAAAACCAGATGATGGACCATGCACCACATCGTCCAGAAAGTTGACTAGCTGGAACGGAACATGCAGAGTTCAAGGGTGGCAGGAGCCTGCGTTAGAAGCGCGGAGGCTGGGACACACATCCACGCTCTGCTGTGAATCGGCTGCGAGTCACTGGGCAGGTTATTGTCACATCCCCTTTGCTCATCTATCAAATGAGAGGGTCGCGGCAGAAGGTCTCTAGTTCCCGCCTGCTCCTACAGCCGCATCTCGGCCAGTCTAGCCCGAGGCCCCCACCACCTCCAGCTGTGAGAACACGGGGCAGGACTACCCGGGTTGGAGAATGCCCAAGGCACAGGCCAGCGGTCTTGTCCCGCGGGGAGTGAGAGGCAGGGCGGGGAGAGCCAGCAGGCTCTGTGACACTGATGTAACCTCACCGCTGGTCAGTGACCTCCTTTTCGGTAGCATACGTTCCATCACGCGCAGCTTTGCTGGGTCAAGTGCATCTACCCTTTAGAGCCATGGGAAACGTTTATCAAACTAACCTCCAGAAGGCACACGCTCAGCTTCACTCTCGCCACCCAAATACCTGCTTTGGGGAGTAAACAGCAAATCTTTGTTATTTCAATTTGCTGCTTTGCGATTGTAAGTGACATGGTAATTGGAGACTGACATTTCATCTCACACAATCTGACTGCATCTTTCGCCCTGGTTTCTTGAGCGTTTTTTTTTTTTTTTTTGTCTTATGATTTATAAAAGCTCTTTTGGTTTAAAGGTTAACCCTTTCTTATTACATGTCTACACCACTTTCTTGCAAATATTTTTTCAGTTCATGACTCACCTTTTCATCTCGTGTGTGCGTAACTTTGAACTTACAGATATTAACATTTTCATTGAAAAAAAATTCTTTTAATATGAAATTTATTGTCAAATTGGTTTCCATACAACGCCCAGTGCTCATTCCAACAGGAGCCCTCCTCAACGCCCCTCACCCACCCTCCCCTCCCTCCCACCCCCCATCAACCCTCAGTTTGTTCTCAGTTTTTAAGAGTCTCATATGAGATATTAACATGTTTAAATGGTCGTGTTTATCAATCTTAAAAAAAAAACCCTCTGTACTTTTATACTTTCAAGGCACCTTCTCTATTCCTAATCAGATAATTTTTACCCATAACAGTTATCTATTTTTCTTTTTAATCTGTAGTGATGCATTTTGGTGTCTGGTGTGAAGAGGCTACATTCTTTTTCTGTGTATAATCACACAGGAAGGATCTCTCACACTGTTTACTAAATAAACTATCCCATTCCTTCCAGTTTCCACACCCATTTAATCTAGTCCATTGTTGACATCATCAGAGAAAATTTCTCATCAGAAAGTTTGACCAGCACAATTCAATGGTATCAATCCAGCTTGACTTATGCATGGTTATTAGGCTGGGTGGCAGTTATGAAACGGGGTGGAAGTTAAATGAATTATCATTAATACACTTAATACCACAAATGTATTGCAGACTGAAGAATTTAGTTAAATTGTGGACCATGCCATATATTCCACTGGCAATTTGGTTGAGCCCAGTTCACTGGGCTTTGTTTATAAACCTTTACCTTAAAACGCCCGGGATCTAGAGCAGGGGACACGGAGGAGGTAAGGGAGACATCATCTTGGGGATGGAGAGGACTTTTCCATGGTGACCAGATGTTTATCACTGCACGGGCAGATGGCCCAGGGAGGCTGGTTGTGGTTTGGGTTATTTTTTCCTGATGCGGATGTAGTTGCTTCTCTTCTGGGTGGGCAGTGTGGGGACCAAGGAGTCTTAGTGGGTGCACAACATCCAGCAAGGAAACCATTCTGCTGGCTCGCTGCATCAGCCACACTCTTTACAGAGCAGGACGCCAGCTGCTGCTCTAACCAAAGTAAAAGTCCTCCGTAGGGCCACATGCTAACCACGGGGCACTGCAGGCCTTCCTGGACTCTTCCTTCTCTAGGAGGTAGGGCTCAGAATGACGTCTGGTCATGGAAAAAGAATTTCGAGTCGTCCGGGTTCATGGTGTCTGAACCGTGGAGGGTGTACCCTGTGTTCTTTTGAGGTTAGAATTTGCTTTAATTAAGGAAATAAAATGAAATCCAACACACCCTGCTCACGCCACACATGTTCTGAGGGGCTGCAGGAAAACCCCAACGCTGTTGGGACACAGAGTCAGCAGGGACTTCTCGGATGACTTGGTTAGTGTCAGTGGGCCACCCTGCTGTTTCCTTTCCTGAGAACATCTATCCCTTTTCAGAGACTGTTAATTTTGTGCTCAACATGCCTGAGTGTGTTGATATCAGTCTTGAGTCCAGTTTGCATTTCATCCCCTCCCTGCTGAGGGGAGCAGGAAACTGGGGATTATGGGAGTCGGGGGTGGTGATGAAAGGGCTCTAGACCACCAAGCCTTGAGTTCAGAAGATGCATATGACTTAGCCTGCTCTGTGGATATGTCCCCTGCTTGCCTCCACCCTCCCATTTGTCAGGGTCCCTCCCTTCCCTAAAGACAGTTCAAAACTCTTCCCAAGTTAACACCAAACCAGAGAATGTTCCATTTGTCTTTCTCATGCTCACGCCCTGCCTAACTCAACATCGTATGTGAAAATCTAGAGGACTGGTGTCTGTTTTGAAGAATGCCTTACACTTTTGTTATTTTTCTCTACATAAATTCCTTAACTACAGGGTTCACATACAATCACCACATTCAAACACACTTCATAGTGCCCGGGTCTGATAATCATATATGTGTGTGTGTGTGTGTGTGTGTGTGTGTGTATGTATGTATTTGGAAGTTCTTTCATATAACAAAGTAGCAAAGGGGCCCATCTGTTTGAGTATGTTTAGTCATACATTCATGTAAACTCAGAAAACTGATTTGGAAGACTTGCTTGGGATGAAGGAGCCTCTGAACTATTGATGGTGAGGATTAGAAGGTTTGGAAGGAGCTAAGGCTGTTCTGGGGAGGCCCTCAGTTTCCGATCCACCCTCTTCTCCCCTAGGACTTAATGGTGGGACAGAATCACTGGATTCATTGGGTTGCAAGTCATACATGCCCAACTCAAACTAGTTTAAGCAATATCGGATATTTAATGGCCGCCGAAACCGGAAAGTCCAGTAATGTAACTGGCTTGGGGCACAGATGACTAGTTTCTCCTCATTCTTTGTCTCTGCTTTGCCTTCCTCTGTGTCAGCTCCATTCTCGGGCAGACTTGATTCAAGTGAAGGCAAGGGTGCCCTCCAGCAGCGTCACCCGAGAACTTAGAAAACCCTAAGCAGAAAGAGAATGTCTCCCGGCCAAAGTCCTGGTGGGGGGGGGTGGGGCTCTCAGTGGCCCATCCCGGCTCATGGAGCCTCTTCTGAAACAATTAGTGGTCAGTGGAATATGTTCTTTTGATTTTCCCAGACTCATCAAGGCGTCTGACCCCGAAACCAGGGGTGAAGAGCAACCTTTCCCAAACCGCATGATGGCTCACCTAAAGGAAACTGGGCTGCTGTTCCCAGGAGAGGAGAAACATCAGACAGAACAATAGAAGCCCACTTCAACAGATGGCAGGTGGATGGTGTGAAGAGAATTCTCATTCTGCTGGGCGGATCTGGGCTCACCTTTCACCTCTGCAACATACAAGTGATGGTGATGTGGCACCAAGGGTGTTGGGATCTGGAAGTAAATTGTCACATGGGGATGTTCTTTGGCCAGAATTCGGTCCTCCTCTCCATAACTCTGTCCTCCTTCCATCTATATCTAGGTTATATCAGCCCTCCCCCATTGTACATGGGCACCGCCGTGAAGCACACATTCAAGCCCAGTGGCATGCAGATGAAGCATTTGGGGTTCATGTTCTGCCACTCAGCCTGTTCCCCACCCCCCACCTTCCCATGGGCAGCAGCACACATTACGTTCTGCTAGGTTGCCATGTTTTCTAACACACTCTCTTACTCTGGATGCCCAGGTGTTGGCCATGGGAGAGGCATGGTTGGCCCACTTACCTGGCTCCCTCTGATTCATAGGGACACCCTGCCTCATGTTCTTCAGCATGAGAGTCAGGATGCAATGCAAGACCACCGCACTTAAATATTTGGGTTCTCATCCCGGCTCAAAACCGAACTAGATGGGTGATTTTCGGACTGCCCGTGGGTCAATTTCTTCCTCTGTATTTGGTCACATCTTCTTCAAACCGTAAGGTCCCTTCGTGTTCTAGTGCTCATCCCGTCTGAGCAGCCACTACATTAGCTTCAAGTTTTTCCTCTGAAAATTCAAGAGAATAAAGCTATGCCTTAAAACGATTTCCCGAGAGTAGACATAAAGAGCTAGAAAAGTCTGAAACCCAGATCCTCCACTAAGTAGGCATGTGATTTAGGGCAAGTTATTAACATCTCTGCGACTCACTTTTCCTCGCCTTTACAATGGGGCTACAGGATGTCATGAAGATTAAGTGGGTTAACGCTTGAAGCCTGCCCAAGGCAAATTTCCACATCAGCGATTGCTGTTTATGCTGTTCTAGATTGTAATGCATAAAACAGAGAAATGTGTTGTATTTTCGAAGCGCATATCTGTCAAGTACTTGCCAGATGGGAGGAACTCATGTCTCCTGAAGGAGCAGGTCTCATTTTTGGTAGATCTAATTATTACTATAAAGTCGTTGTTATTGCCCTTGAAATACTTGAAGATACCATCAGCCACACTCTTGAACACTCCTGTCCTCTTTAATTTCTTTCTGTTGCTCTGGCCACAAGACCAGTGCTCTAGTACGGATATGTTCAGGTTTGTTAATGCTCTCCTCTGTGCTGTGCGCCTCTAACTTGACCCCAGACGGGATCTAAACAGTGCTAAACCTATCACTTCTCTCCAACATATAATCACACTTTACTAGTGCTGCCAGGGACTGGATTTCCTTTCTAGCAGCCGAGTCATGTTTTGGGCTCATATTTAGCTTCCAATTAAGAAAGCCCTGAGTTGTTTTCATATAAACCAGTGGAAACCCATTTTAGAATTCAAGTCCTCTGTCTTGCCTAATCAATGTTACCTTCTGGGATAAATACAGAAAATCCTTCAAGTACAGAATGAGGAAATCCTGACTCTGGGCATTTGATGTCAGTTAAATAGGTCACATTTTATTTATTTATATTTCGAAAAAGAAGTGCGAAGGAACAAGAGACCCTGAGCATCAGGCCAGAACAGAATAGTTACATTGTGATCTGAGACTCTGTCCTGGTCGTAGGATCGAGAGCCATTAAACAGCGCCAACCAGGCTTTTGGCCCGTGAAGCCGGGGGCAATCACTGCCATGGAATAATTTTCAAATCTGGGCTTATGCCTGTTCAGGATTTCTTGGTGTTTGTTAGTTGTCATTGTTGTATTTGTAGGAAATGAAAGCTGCCATTGAATAGTCTCGGTAACCCCCTCCCAACCCTCCAAATATGCCTGGAATAAGTCAATGAGTTTTCATCTGGGCATATTGCTTTTCCATAAATGAATCTTTGCTTCTTACCTAGGACATAATATTGGTGCTTGGTAGGAATGTGCCAAATATTGTGTCTTTGTGGCCAACTATTTTCATTCAAAATTGAATTTCTATCATTCAGTAAAAAGGGAGAGATCTCCAAGTTCAGATATTTTTCCCTTCCTAAGAGAACTGAAGTATAGAGTCAAATATTAACTGTTCTTTATAACATATAAAAACATACCTAAGGATTTTATTGTTCAGTCTATTTATCTTTGTATCCAGTACAATCTAATGAAAAATATAGGTATACACACAGAGATTAAAAGTATCTATCACATAGGGGCGCTGGGTGGCTCAGTCAGTCGAGTCTCCAACTCTTGGTTTCTGCTCAGGTCATGATCTCACGGTTTGTGGGTTTGGGCCCTGCATCGGACTTTGCCCTGATAGTGTGGAGCCTGCTTGGGACTCTCTCTCTCCCTCTTTCTTTGTCCCTCCTCTCCTCTCTCTCTCTCTCTCTCAAAATAAATAAATAAACTTAAAAAGAAGTATCCATAGTAGATATGTGTACATAGGTATATGTATGTCAACACATCTATGTTAGGTTGTGATAAAATTCATTACCCTGTGTTGACGGTTGTGATAAAATTCATTACCCCATATTGATGGCATTCTTGTACCCACTGGTAATTTATTAAAACAAATGACTTGGATTCTCTCAGGAGGTGCTCCTGGCTCCCAGTGATCACTGATTATTTTTATAAAGGCTCATCAAGAGCTTGTTTAGTGTCAGGAAAAGAAATTCAAAATATACATCGTTAATGTCAAGCTTCTACCTTTTGATTTCTAGAATCGACTTTTATTTTTATTTAAAAAATTGATAAAATATTTCTCTCTTTTGATTGTTCGGGCATTTCTCCCATTAACCCACCCAACATCACCACCCCTACCGCTACATCCACCTGAGGGTGCCTGGGCCGGGAACCGGGGAGTGCTGACCACCCATGGCCAAGCCCTTACACTCTGGCTTGGAAAGGAAGTATGTTTCTCTCTCAGTCATTGGAGATTGACTGAATGAAAATTTGCACTGATAACTATTTTTGCATGTGGAATTAGGAATATTCAGATAGACGTAAGTCCTTTGGCGTCTAGTTTTTCATCTGCCTTAAAATCAGTAGCTCACATTCTCAAAAACAGTTTGCTAATTCTAACGCTAAGGGGATATGATCGACTGAAACCATAAACGAGAAACCGAAGCAGCAACGAGGACGACAAGAATCCAGATCTATGCAAATTCATTAATTACAATGCCAGGAATCAAGTGTTCCTGATGTTCCCTTAGAAGCATTCGGTCATTGTGGATTCACAGGGGTAGGTGAGTGCTTTCAGCATGTATGATTTAAGCAGCTAGTTTTGCATGGCGATGGGTTGCTGGAAGGAATGGTACAGAAGGAACATGAGAAAGAATATGAGTAGTAAAGGAGGATAAGAGAAGACAAGGAGAAAGACAATGTCCATAAAAAGATGAATAAGGAGGGGAGCAGAAAAAAAAAAGTGGTTATAATTTCACACTCCAAGGAACACACTAGTAAAGAGGAATCTAATGTTGAGGCAAAGGGTTTCTTTTCCATTTGTTTAGGCTTGTGGCCTGATTTTGCTTTGGCTTTCATCGTATACATGGGCCAAGGCAAGTTTTCCAGACCAGTCACACTTCTTGCTGACTTGCTGGAATGTCTTTCTTGGATGTCACGGAAAGAAATGTCTTGGCCTCTATATCCCTGGCTGAATGGGTCAAAGCATGAAAAACCCACAGATATATATCTGACTCTGCTGGAGATAGAAAAGAAGATAAGTGAGGTCTTTTCTCCTCATAGGGCTTGTTAGCCAGATGAAGAGATTAAACCAATGGAAAAAGATAAATAGAACTTTCTGGATGTATGTAAGGAGTGCCCACAGGTGCCTGTAAAAATAAGAGCATAGCCATGCAGGCGAGCAGGAGCCATGGTGGGGGTTTTGACGCAGGGGATGAAGAGGGAAGAACATAGGGGTGGAGGTTGGGTACATGGGCTCAAATCACGATCCTGCCACCTGTCTGATTTGTGACCTCTGCCATGTTGTTTTGCCCCACAAAGGCTTAGTTTTTAGGTGTATAAAAGGGCATTTATAATGTGTACTTTCAAACACATTATCTTTATTAATTTTCTTGGCAGTTCTGTAAAGTGTGAAGCACTGTATTAAGTAACTTTCCTTACCATTGTAATGGAACTTGGCTGGAGAATGTTCTCAGAGGAGGATCCTCAGGGAGACAAGTCTTCCTTGCCTTGCATCCAGAGGAAGTTGCAGATACAGAGGGAGTCACTGTTTCCATCAGACTGGGGAGAGGCAAGAAAGGTCACCAGAAGTCTAGATTCTTCTGGAGTCTCTTGGCATCCTGTCTCACTTTGGTTCTTTCCTGAGCTCCCCAGCTGTATAGATATGCAGATGTACAGACTGGGGAGACGAGCCAAGGTGAATCCAAGGCTGAGCAGGTCAGTAGCTCAGCCTATGAAAAGCATTATCACCCCCCCACCACTGAAAGGTGTCTGATAGGAATTTTCTTTCACTCATTCACCCGAATGTCTTGACATTGGCATGAGGGGTGTAACTCAGAGAGCCCAAGGCCTGGGTCCAACTTCCTTGGTGTAGAAAAGTCATAAAGGTAGCTGTTACAGAAGAGCTTCATAAGGGAAACTATGGTTTTGCCCCCAGAAAGAATGGGGTAATATACTCCTCACCCACTTTTTAACAAAATGTTGTCTCCTATACCTTTTCTTTCATACCTGATTGGTTCTTCCTTCTCTTCTGTCCTTCCCAGCTAATGCAAGGTCACTGTCTGCCATCTCTCCACTCTCCAGTCCCAGACTCCCTCAGAACTTGAGGAAATCGAGGCAAAGAGCAAATTGTGACTGCGTTGTGTTGGACACCCGGGGACAGAATAAAATGAAGAAACTTCCCATTTGACGGAATGGGTAAAAGGGAGTCTGGAGTTCAGGCGGGGTTTGTAGGAAGCTGGTCTATCTTTATCCTTATAATCATCTCTGTCATTTCAATGGTTATAGTGTTGACAATGATGTTGACAGTATAGTGATAACATGAATATGAGCTAAAGCCTTTTGAGTGTTTCTGAGGTTCAAGGCATTGCACTAAGTACTGCACATGGGTTCTATTAATGCTCACAGCATTTGAAGCAGGTTAAATTACCATGGGCCTTTTGCAAATGGGCTGATGTTCAGAAAGGTGAAGTAAAAAGCCAAAGGCCAAACAGCAAAGGGTGGCAGGACTAAAATTGAAACCCAGGAAGCTACACACCAAAATTCAAGATCTTAATTATTATATTTGGGGCCCTCTGAGTGACGGATCCTCCCCTGTTTCCATCCACTGTTTCCAGAGAGCATCTTGCTCACTTATACATCCCATCTTTTCATACTGGTGTGGATGGACTTTTGATGTGAAGGACAAAGAAACCAGGAGGGTGATCTCCTCAGCTTTCAAGAAAGCCTACTTGCTTTTCTCTAAGAACTATCAGCATAAATGGGAGGCAGAATATGTGAAAACAGCAGAAGGGAGGGCTTGGATCCCTCACACTCCAGCCATTGGTCATTGCGCCATATTGGTCCTTGAGCCATTTGCTTCCTCCCATTAATCCCGAAGTTCTCTCAAGCTCCAGCTTCTGCTCCCCATTTCGCTCTCTCTACACTAATGGTGGTAGCCTTGATTTTTTCCTGTCTCTCTAGCTTTCGTACTCCCACGATGACTGTTAGGGTAGAGGGCACTTCCTAGTCACCATAAGGTATGTTGTGAGGATGTTCTGGTTATGGGGATTGCGTCAGAATAGGGCTGGAGATGAAACACACCAATAGCCTGAGGAGGAGGGTTTAAAAAAGGGACTGTTTACAGAGTTGTGGGAGGTTTACACATATACACATACACCCAAGCATGCAATCATCAATGACACTTTGTACACTTAAAATGGGTTCATTTAGTTATACTCCTATGGAGTCAATTTAAAATCTAAAAATGGGGTCCTCTTATTAAGAAAGGAATTTCTTGGGGCACCCAGGTGGCTTAGTCAGTTAAGCATCTGACTCTTGATTTCAGCTCAGGTCATGATCTCATGGTTCTTGAGTTCGAGTCCTGCATCGGGCTCCCTGCTGACAGTGTGGGGCCTGCTTGGGATTCTCTCTCTCTCTCTGCCCCTCTCCCCCCTCATTATCTCCCTCCCTCTGCACTGAGGAGGGCACCTGTTGGGACGAGCACTGGGTGTTGTATGGAAACCAATCTGACAATAAATTTCATAATAAAAAAAGTTTGGTAAAACAATCAAAAAATAAAATAAATAAATAATAAATAAACTTAAAAATTTTTAAAAAAATGAAAGGAAGTCCTAGTTGAAGAGATTTCTAGGGTGAACATGTCTGACTAGAATTCGTCAGGTACGATGCATGATTTTCACCTATTTGCTTGTGTTTTGCATCATTTTTCTTCCCTGAAACTCTCCCCTCTTTTCTCCAAATGTCCGAGGCAAAGACTATGCATTCTTCCTCGGCCACATCATGTGCTGCTGAGTTCTCATTTCGCTGGGCAACCCGTGCGGTCGGTCAGGGTCTCGGGAAAGGGACAGGCTGGCTTCGTGCAGCCGCTCCCAAACGTTAATGCGCCCCCTGCGATGGGCCCGGCGCTCTGCCAGGTGCTAGGGAATCCAGGTCGCGCAAGAGTCCCCGCAGATAATGCATCGCAGTGTCGAAAGAGACGGCCCTGTGACATGCCATGCACTTAGCACTGTGCAAGGAGCAGAGTAAAAGGGCCCTGAGGAGGTAGCAGGTGTCTCTCTGCGGAGGCTTATGCTGACATCTTCACAGATTGGGGAGAGTGGAGCTAGATCTCAAGGATAAGAAGCCTTGGAAGGCGTGGTGCTGGGAGAGGACATTCCAGGTGGAGTGGACACGTGGGTGTAAATCCAGAGCCTAGCCAACAAAGGGCATGGTGTGTGACCTATGGCAGGAGTGGGGCTTGGGGGGTAGGGTAGGGAGAGACGGTTCTGCAAAGCAAAGGTGGGCTCAGATTGCACAGGACAAGGTCAAAGCGTTCAAAATCACATGAGAAATATGGATGTGAAGGGAATGGCTAATGTCCACCCACCCCCGGCGCCCTGCAGAGGAAGTGCTCAAGAAACAGTAGTCATTATCATGGCTTTATTGTGTTGCTATTATTTTTTGTTTTGGGAGAGAGAGAGAGGGAGAGAGAGGACCTGAAACAGGCTCTAGGCTCTGAACTGTCAGCACAGAGACTGACATGGGGCTCGAACTCATGAACTGCGAGATCATGACCTGAGCCCAGGTCAGAGGCTCAACAGACTGAGCCACCCAGGAACCCCTACTGTGTTGTTACAATTAATAAAGATGTTTGAGGGGGCTCCTGGGTGGCTCAGTCAGTTAAGTGTCCGACTCTTGATTTTGGCTCAGGTCATGATCTCACGGTTTGTAGGTCTGGGAGATTGAGCCCCGCGTCAGGCTCTGCCTCTCTGCTAACAGAATGAACTTGCTTGGGATTTTCTCTCTCCCTCTCTGCCCCTTCCACACTCGCATTCTCTCTTTCTCTCTCTCTCTCTCTCTCTCAAAATAAATAAACTTAAAAAAAATGTTTGAAGCCCACTTTGGCTCCTGTGTGGTTGAAGGAAAGATAAAACCTTTTCTCCATGCCTCTTAAGCACAGAAGCAGCAAGCTCCAGACCGAAGGAGGGAAGCCCTTCTGGTGCTGAGTCAAGTGCAGGATGTGAAAGGTCCCGCAGAAAACGAGAATCACATCATGCATGTAAGTGATGGCTGGATCCAGGCTCAGAAGATTCCAGGTTGCTGCACTCACTTGTGCAGGCCTTCCCCCACTTCTCACTGACAATTGTTTCCAGAAGTATTGAGCCCCTCGGAACCATGTGTTTGTCTCTTCCCTGGAAAGGCGTATGGAGGCTACGAGTGAGGCAGGGACAGGGTTGGGGCTTTCTGTCTTTCCCCCTTCCCCTGGGCTCCACTCCTCTCTCCTCTTTCTTCCCATAGAGGTGGCAGGATGTGAAGGCCATGAACTCCATCAGGAGCCAGCGGGCTCGTCCAGGAACAGAGTGGGAAATATAAGGGGACCCATCTGCTATCTCCAGCAGCAGGAAGAAGCTGCAGAACGTCCCTTTCAGATACGAGTGTTTGAAGAGAGAAGGAGGTTTTCTCATTCACTGCAAATGGTCTGCAAGGTTAGCAGACGCCATCTGGGAGTCAGAGCAGCACCCTCCGTCCCCCAAACTCTCCAGACACAGGAGGTAGCTTTTCAGAAGTTGTCTGGTTTCTGCAATAAGCACAGGGCCTTGAGATCACCCCTCCCACCCGCCCCCCCGGGAAGGAGGAAGATGAATGAGGACCGGGGCCTTTAGAGGAGGGAGTGGGGAGACACATCTGTTGACTTTGTGTGTGGGGGTGCGTTTATTATATACTTTAAATTAGACTTTTTATTTCAGGTAATGTCGATTCACATGCAATAACAAGAACTAATAGAGGGAGCATTTACACCCTTTACTCCGTTTACCCCAGTGGGGCCACCATATGTGATACTATAGTGCAATATCACAACCACGATATTCTTGCCATCGGCACAGTCCTGACACTGAACGTCTCCATCCCCTTGGGGATCCCTCTCCCTGCCTTTTTTTTTTAATTTTTTTTAAAACATTTATTTATTTTTGAGACAGGGAGAGACAGCATGAACGGGGGAGGGTCAGAGAGAGAGGGAGACACAGAATCGGAAACAGGCTCCAGGCTCTGAACTGTCAGCACAGAGCCCGACGCGGGGCTCGAACTCACAGACGGCGAGATCATGACCTGAGCCGAAGTTGGATGCTTAACTGACTGAGCCACTCAGGCGCCCCTCTCCTTGCCCTTTTATAGCCACACCCTCTTCCCTCCTGCCCTTATCACTCCAGAAACTGGAAAAGACCCAGATGTCCTTCCACTGGTGAATGGTCAAACAAACTGGGTCGCCTTTAAAGAGACGTGACCTGGAGCTGCGTGAGGAGGATCCCCAGGGCTCCGCAGCGACTGTGGGAAGTTCAAAGTCACTGCTCCTAACCCGTGAGTCCCACCAGAGTGTGGAAGGCTACTGTCAGGAGGAGAGCAGCAGGTGTGACAGAACAGACAGGCTAGATTTACCTGTGGTGGCCTGATCCCCGCAACCCGGCCCCCCTTCTGGCCCCCGCTGCTTACTCCTTCATGGTCTTCTAGAAAGACAGTTGGGCCTTCACAGAAGTAGCTTGTGAAGTGAATTAGCATTCACTGTAGGCCGGAATGCTGCAGTCACCAACCAAGGATTTTACATAGGAATGTCTTTAGTTCCTCACTCCTCCTGTAAAGTAGACACTATTATTATCCCTGGAGGCTCAGAAAAGTTAAGTCCCTTACCCAAGGATACACAGCTATTAAGGCAGGTTAGGTCTTGAATCCAGGGCTATTAACTCAAAGGCCCGCACTCTTTCCGTTATGCTGTGTGGCCTCCAATAATAGCATCGCCACCAAAAGAAAGCCACTCAAGCGCTGCTACATGTTGACAGCCAATGAGGAGAGAGAAAGGGGAGGCTGCTAAATTATGGGCTTTTCGCTCTTGAGGGGCCATGATACAGAGTCAACTGCCTGGGAAGGAGGGCCTGTGAGCCACTGAGTTCCTAATGGTATAATCCAGAGTCGACACGGGGCAAAAAAGAGGTTCTCTTTGAGGTTCATTATCGTCAGAAACTTCTCCAGCCCCAAGTCATTCTTCCACTCTAAGAAGTGTTATTACTTCTTCCCTCTTCTCGACGTATCTGGGTTGGCTCCTGTGCCCACATCTCTCACTCCCAGCCAAAGGCAGGGGGTCCGATGCAGGAGGCAGACACACTTGGGCTTCCACACAACGCCACTTGCTGTGTGAGTTTTGGCAAGTTGTTTCACTGCTTAATTTCTGGGGGTTGTATTATATCATGGGGCGTTACGTTATATCGTGTTATATTACAGTCTTCTTCATGGCGTTCTTATGAAGATTGAGAAGATAATGCATGTCAGACTTCTAGCATGTTTCCTGGCATATTGCAAACACCCGTGGGCTACGTGCGTACTGTGTGTGCAACCTTCTTGAACTCATAGACTCTGGCCTCTTCTGCCTCCTACCGTGCCATAAGCCTATTCTTTCTGAAATGTTACTTGTGGCCCATTTTTTTCCCAGAAATTTTTGCCAGAGGAATCAAGTCTATTCGACAAGTAGCCAAGGTTTCTTTCTTTTTTCTTTTTAATCCCAAGTCTCTTCTCAGCATGGTCTTCTGATTGTATGATCGTATGATTCCAACTACTTGTATGCTCATCGTTTCCCCTACCTACCAGTGGGGGAAGACTACTGAGCTAATGATGGGAAGGATGTGGCTTCTACTCATCTTTTGCTGTGTGGCTGTGGGTAAATTGATTTCACTTTTTTGCACTTTCTATCCTTGGTTATAAAATGGAAATAATAGGACCTCTTGAAGCTGCTTCACAGGGTTATCATAAAAGCCCAAGAAAAGACACTGGGTAAAATATTTAGACAACTCCCGAATACCATAAGGATATGAGACATTGTCGTGCAGATATAGGGCTTCTTAGGAGCTTTACTTTGTAGCTCTGTGGTGAGTTAGGTTTTGATGTGGAGCAAACAACCACAAATTCTCAGTGGCTTGCAACAATAAACATTTATTTCTCACACATCTGTGGAGTTCAGCTGATGCAGGCTGGGCTCACTCCTACATCGGCGGGGGGGGGGGGGGGTGGAGTTTGGCTGACCATGCTGAGCCTGGCTGAGTAATTTGGTTCCACATGTTTCTCATCCTCTTCCCGGGACGAGTGGACTAACCCAAGCATGTCTTTCTCAGGCTGATGGCGGAAGCATGAGACAGCAAATCAAAACACGCAGGGCTTCCCAAATCCTGGGCTTGAAATTGGCACATTCTCACCCTAGTGGCCAAGCAGGCCTTGTGGCTGAGCTCAGGGGTAGGGGTTAATCATTAGCCACTGTAGGAAGATTTTTCAAAATTTCATGAGAAAAGCCTGCATAAAAGCGAAGAATGACCACTGGGGATATTAATACAAATCTGCCACACCGGGTTTCTTACCCAGCCCGTGGACAGGATTCTCTGGAGGTCCAGCATTTTTTCTCACGGAGCCCAGTGTGGGGCTTGAACTCAGGACCCTGAGATCAAGACCAGAGCTGAGATCAAGAGTCTACCAACCGATTGAGCCACCCAGGCACCCTGAGGCTCAATGTTCTTGATAAGAAGGATGTTGGCTCAAATGGGGAGACACAGTGTATCACCTCTGTCCTGGCTCATTGGATTTAGGACCTAAGGACAAAACTCTTTAGGTTTAGGTAGTGAAAAACAAGAAGTGACCGTCATGAAGTTTGGTCTCTGCTTCTAGAGCTACCCATTGCTAAGTTGTATGAATTTTCTTTTTTATTGTAGGAATACCTATCTATCTATCATCTATCTATCTATCTATCATCTATCTATATTTGTAGAAACATTTGCTCTTTCCCAAGATTATTGCTTTCACAAAAGTGGGAAGATATTTGATATTCTCCCCCTCTTCCTTCCCAGCATCCTTTTAGATTCTTGTGAGTTCCTAAGGAACTAGAAGAGGAATACATACAACATGAGACTATGGAACTCTTGTCTGAGACCACCTCCACTCTGGGGTCACTTTCAGCCCCACAAAAGTTTTCCTCAGAGCCAGTTTTATTCCTGGGGATACAAGATCCCCATAAACAGATGACTGGAATCACCATTGGTTCCCAGCAATGAGAGTTTGCCTGGCGGGTTTATTTGTAAATGATTCCAGAGTAACTGAGTAAGATATCTCAGAGCCAGAATTTCTGGGTTAGAAAGTTTCAAACCAGAACAGCCTCTTCAAAAGAAGATGAAGATGAGGGAGAGAGAGAGAGAGAGAGAGAGAGAGAGAGAGAGAAGTTAGCTTTATGGGCCAGCTCCAGGGCTCCAGATGTTCTTTCCAAAGGAATCTCCCAAATTATCTGAGCCCAAGTTACACAGTGAGTGAGAAAGAAAATTGTCTACAGCATCTTTGGTTGGGACCACATGAATTTATTGAAAGTGGCTTTCAGGGAGAATTGAGGGGTGGAGGAGCTCATGCACATGTATAAACACACACACACACACACACACACACACAGAGCTCAGTGTTTGGTCTTGTCAAATGCTTTTCTTCTTATCCAAGAAAGAGACTGTTGTCTGCCTTTTAGTATCTTCTTCTTTCTCAAAAATTAAAACAACTACTTTTTCAAGTTGTGCAGCTGCTGGCTTACACTGGACTTAAAAATTACCTGGAAGAACTTGTTGAGAGCTGTGGGTCTGGGAACCCAGAAATGTGTTGCAATAAGCTCATGTTAGGATTGCCCCGAAGTACCTGAAAGGGTGCTCAACCCTTTCACCAGCGCTTAGCTTTCCTGGGAGTTTTAAGTTTGGAGAAACAGCTTTGCCAACTCTTGCATGCTTTCTTTCCCACCCAGAATCATTCATTCATTTGATACATATTTAGTGCACATGTAAAACCTATTAGGCTCTGTGGATTTGGGATGCTGTGGTCAGTGGTGAAAGACACCCAACATGGTCTCTGTCCTCTTGGAATCTATTGTTTAGTGGAGGGGGCAAAATTAATTATTTAAATTTACCTTGATATCAGTGCCATGAAAGAAACAAGCAAAATTCAGAGACAGAGAATAACAGAGACTTTTTCATACCGGGTAATCAGAGAAGGCTTCTCTGAGAAGATGACATTTGAGCTAAATATGTATGTGGAGACCTAACAGTTTAGAAGAGCTAGTCATGTGAACACCAGGGGATGTGGGATGCAGTGATGTGCTAGGCAGAGAGAGTCAAAAGCCTTAAAACAGCGATACGATATGATTTATTCCCCAGCCTATTCTCTAGACAGCACTCAGAGAAACCTTTAAAAAATGTTTAATGTAAAGGTAGTAAGCAAAGAATCTAGTAGTACAGTAATAATATAATGACTCAGGTGGTGGCTAGGGAAATTGAGAGAATAAAACGAATTTTGGAGATTTATTTTGGTAGTAGAGTCCGTAGCACCTGGTGTGGGATGAGTAAGCAGTTGAATCAGGGGGCTGGGGGTGCCACTGGGAAGAGAGTGGGAGAAATTGAAAAAAAATACTAAGTTTCTGACTTAAGACTTTGAGTGGATGGTCTATTATCTTCCATTGTAAAAATTTGTTCGTTTTTTGGAAAGCTTAATTAAGAAGTCAAGGGTTTTGTATAAACATCTGGACTTTGAATATATTTACATCATAACTCTGACCCCGAGGGTCCCAGAAATTTCCACTTCTCCCTCTGAAGTGGAGGAGGTTTTGGCTTGCAACAGAGAAGACTAAGAGATGATTTAATCAAGATTTTAAGAATGTTGGTTAGCTCTCTCAGCTGTACTGGAAGTGGGTAATGGAGCTTAATATATTCTTAATACACATGTTCCAGGAAGTGTCCATGATTACTTCTGATTTTAATGGCAGGGTCAGTTGAATCAGCTTGGTCCCATAACTCCAGTTGTTTTCCATCTCTCTTGATGAAAATAGAAGTGGGTTTGAATGAACACAAGCAGGAAGTTCAGTTAGATACCAGAAGAACTTCCAAGCCATGCATGTTATGGACTCTTGCTCTGCAGGAGATAAAGGTAAGTTTGAATAAAATAATTGAAGAGTAGGCTTAGATGAAGATGAGAAAATGACAAAGATGACCTGTTAGAAAGTGTAGTAAACGAGATACAACACCACAAAAAATGTATTATATGTAAACAAGTGGGGTTTTATTGCAAGAATGAACATTTTGTTCAGTTTTAGGAAATACATTAGGATAATATGCTACAGTAACATACCTAAAGAGAAAAATAGTGATTATTGCACAAATGCTGAAAAAGCCTCTGAAAATAATTCAACATCCATTCCTGGAAAACGCATTTGAGTTTAGGAATTGATGGCTACTTCCTCAATAAGATAAAAATAATTAGTTTGGTTTTAAAGTCAGTATCTTCTTTAGTGAGACAAATCCATTAACATCAGGTATAAAATAAGAATGTTCATTTATTTAACATTGTACTGGAGATATTAGCCAATGCAATTAGACAAGATAAATCAATTAGAGGCATAAGAATTGGAAACAAAACAAAAAAGTAAAACTATCTTTGTTTGCAGATAATAGTATACATGGAAAACTCAATCATGATAAACTCAAACAGAATATTTTACTAAATTTAGGGAAAAAAGCAGAATTTAAAATTAACATTCAGAAATTAGTAGTTCTTATATACATACAAACATAACAGAGGATATATCTGTCATATTATCATAGAGAAAATATGGAGAAAAGTCCATTTAAAATATGAACAAAGAAAATAAAATACTCAGGAACAAGTTCAATACAAATGTGCAAAATCCAAAGGTAGGAATTTGAAACCTTCCTTAAAAACACAAAAGTAGACTTAACCAAAGGAAAGATAGCCTTTGTTTTTTCTTACCATGTCTCAACATCATGGAGATTTCATTTCTCCCTTGGTTAATTTATTTGTTGAATATAATCCTAAGAAAGTATTACATTCAAAATTTTTATAGAGAAATTGATACTAAAGTTTATGTAGAAATGAGAGCAAAAACAATTAGGAAAATATTAGGAAATAAAAATGAGCTACAATGAGGGACTTATACTGCTGAAAATTTATTTATTTATTTATTTATTTATTTATTTATTATTTTATTTTTTTTAATGTTTATTCATTCCCGAGAGACAGAGACAGAGTGGAAGTGGGGGAGGAGCAGAGAGAAAGGGAGACACAGAATCTGAAGCAGACTCCTGGCTCTGAGCTGCCCGCACAGAGCCCGACGTGGGGCTCGAACTCACAGACCACGAGATCAGTCCCTGAGCCGAAGTCAGATGCTTCACTGACTGAGCCACCCAGGCACCCCATGTACTGCTCAAAATTTAAATACACCCTAAGGTTTCTGAAATTACACCATTGTAGACCTTGTGCATAGGTAGACAGGCCAACCAGTGAAATAAAATGTAATACAGAAACAGATCCACAAACATACAAAATTTTAATGTATGATTAAAATGGAGGCTCTGATAATGAATAGACATTTAACAACCAATGAAATGTGTACCTCAAAACATACACAAGAATAAATTCAAATGTATCAGGTATACGAAACAAAAATAAAATCCTACAAGTATGAGATTATTATTAGAAGAGAACATGAGTAAATTGATTTCTAATTTAGATCTGATCTAGGTCTAACTATTAGTTGAAATCCTGCAATAATGATAACAATAAGAACAACAACAGTAATCTTGACCATATAAAATTTTAAAGCAACAACTTTGAATGCTCAAAAACACCATAAGCAACACATTCAAAAGCCCAGTTACAAACTGGGGAAAACTATTCTTATGTGTAGCACAAATAAAGAGCTAATATTCTCAAAATATAAAGAAATTTAAACAGAGGAAAACAAGGAAAACCAAACACTATTTTAAAAATAAGGAAAATGTATTTCCAAATACTTTTTTCCACATTTCTGTAATTTTATTGTTGAACTATGTAAATAAACATATCTTTCATGACATTTGGTGCTTGTAAGTTTTAAATACAACACTATCTGTAGAGAAAAAATGTAAATTATTGCTTTTAAAAATGTAGCATTTTTGTATATTCTAAATACTGGCATTTATAAGAATCCATTTTATCCATCATATTTAGCAATTATGCACCTGTGTCCTCTCTGAATGGTGGACATGTGATTTCCATAAATACATGTGGAATTACCTTTCACCTTATTGATGGAATATGCCTGAAATATATTAAACAAAAATGATGGTGTGTAGCATTGGGATCTTATTTCAGAACAATTTTTAATAATACTTAATGACTATAATACAAAAATGAGATAAAAAGAATGGCAAGAAAACCTCACCCAATGCCCAGTAATTTTGGAAAAAACATAAGTTGTATGTGAGGTAGTGTCTCAACATATTACATCTTTACTTATTGTTTCGTTATTTTATTTTTTCATCATGATAAGTGTACTTTTTTTTAATCATCACATTGTATACCTTTATTTATTTTTTTCATTTTTTTTTTGAAATTTATTGTCAAATTGGTTTCCATACAACACCCAGTGCTCATCCCAACAGGTGCCCTCCTCAATACCCATCACCCACCCTCCCCTCCCTCCCACCCCTCATCAACCTCAGTTTGTTCTCAGTTTTTAACAGTCTCTTATGCTTTGACTCTCTCCCTCTCTAACCTCTTTTTTTTTTTCCCTCACCCATGGTCTTCTGTTAAGTTTCTCAGGATCCACATAGGAGTGAAAACATATGGTATCTATCTTTCTCTGTATGGATTATTTCACTTAGCATCACACTCTCCAGTTCCATCCACGTTGCTACAAAGGGCCATAATGATAAGCGTACTTTTAATCCCCGTTACTTATTTCCTCCTACCCCCACCACCTCCCTTCTGGTAACCATCAGTTTGTTCTCTATAGTTAAGAGTATGTTTCTTGGTTTGTCTCTCTTTGTCTCTCTCAATCTCTCTCTTCCTCTTTTTCCTTTGTTCATCTGTTTCTTAAATTCCACATATGAGTGAGATTGTATGGAATTTGTCTTTCTCTGACCCACTTATTTTGCTTGGCATTATGCTCTCTAGCTCCATCCACATTGTTGCAAATGGCAGGATTTCATTTTTTATGTCTAAATAATATTCCATTATATATATATATGTGTGTATATATATATATATATATATACATATACATATATATCTCTCTCACCTCATCTTGATTCATTCATCTATCGATGGGATGCTTCTGTAGTTTGGATATTGTGCAATAATGCTGTAATTAACAGGAGTGCATGTATCCTTTTGAATTAGTATTTTTAGGTAAATACTCAGTAGTGCAGTTACTGGATTGTAGGGTAGTTCTATGTGTCCAAATAATTTTATTATTTATTTATTTATTTATTTATTTATTTAATGTTTATTTATTTTTGACAGAGAGAGAGAGAGAGAGCGAGCATGAGCAGGGGAGGGGCAGAGAGAGAGACACACACAGAATCCGAAGCAGGCTCCAGGCTCTGAGCTGTCAGCACAGAGCCTGATGTGGGGCTCGAACTCACAGCCTGTGAGATCATGACCTGAGCTGAAGTTGGACGTTCAACCGACTGAGCCACCCAGGCGCCCCATGTCCAAATAATTTTTAAAAAGTCTTTAGGGATTCCTGGGTGACTCAGTCAGTTAAGTGTCGAACTTAGGTGGCTCAAGTCACAATCTCACAGTTCGTGGCATAGAGCCCTGCATAGGGCTCTGTGCTGACAGTGCAGAGCCTGCTTGGGATTCTCCCTCTCCCTCTCTCTCTGCCCACCCCCTGCTCTCGTGTGTGCATGCGCTCTCTCACTCTCTCAAAATAAATTTTAAAAATATTTAAAAAGTCTTTAAATACATAAAAAGATGCTCAACATTTCTCAAAATAACAGAATGAAAATTAAATCTAAAATGAGATACTATTTTTCACCTAACAGAATAGGAAAAAAAAAAATGCTTCTTATCTTCCATTGACAAAGCTCTGAGGAAACAAACACTCGCACTGCTAGTAGGAATGAAAAATGATACAACCCTTTGGAGGGCAAGTGACAATATCTAAACAAAAATACATATTTATTTCTTGATCTCGCAGCAATTTCCCTTTCAGGAATTTACCCTGAAGATACAGCCCAACAATACGAAAATACATATCCACAAAGTGCTTCACTGCAGCATTGTTCATAATTGCAAAACACTGGAAACAACCTCAGCTTCCGCACATGGTAGACTGAGTTAATCATGACGCATCCACTCACTGGAGTACTATGTAACTGTAGAACAAAGGAGAAAGATCTCTCTGCCTGATATGGAGTGACTTTCAGGATATTTTTCTTAAGTGAAAAAAGCAAACAAGCAAAAGAGTATAGATATAATGCATATCATGCTACCTTTTGTGTAAGAAAGAAGCAGAAAGAAGAAAGCATACACATACACGGTATCTGCTTAATCTTCTTTTGCCCAAAGAAACACAAGAAGGATAAACCCCAAATGAATACAATGTGTTACTTGTAGGGGATGTGCAGAAATGGAGCAGGAAGGATGGGCAGTGGTGTTGGCGAGATGGCACTTGTCTGAGTATATACGTTTTGTATAGTTCTTACTTTTGGAAGCATGTTAATTTTACCTTCTAAAAAAACCCACATCTAACCGTGTTCTAACTGAATAACATGACCACACTGGGTGATTAAAACACTAGTGTATGTCCTTTAGCCCAGTCGTTGGTTTTATACAGATTGCAGGGACTATCCCCTCCCAAAGGAAGGGGCCAAGTTCTTGGCATTCTGTGGAATTATAAGGCTAACAAAAATCTATATGGTTGAATTTTTAAGAAACTTGTAGTCTAAAGAAAACTACAACTCAAGTAGAAACGTTAATAAAAAAAATAAAATAAAATGTGTCTCAGTGCCACAGATATGACCAGCAGGAAAGGCATATGCTCTCAGAGGAGCGAGAGGGGAGTATGGATAAAATATCTGGTCAGCAAAGTGCTGGAAACGACTTAGTGATTGGAGTCATTGAGGGCCAGTCTTGGAATGCTTCAAGAAGGCAGCATGTGTGGCTGGGGTTTGAAAGAAGTCAGGGATGGGCGCCTGGGTGGCTCAGTCAGTTAAGCGTCCGACTTCAGCTCAGGTCACGATCTTGCGGTCTGTGAGCTCAAGCCCCGTGTCAGGCTCTGGGCTGATGGCTCAGAGCCTGGAGCCTGCTTCCGATTCTGTGTCTCCCTCTCTCTCTGCCCCTCCCCCATTCATGCTCTGTCTCTCTCTGTCCCAAAAATAAATAAACGTTAAGAAAGAAGTCAGGGCTATGGCAGAGAACCTGGAATATGATTGGCAGAGAAGAGTGGGAAGGGAATTCTTGGCATAGAACCAGAACATGAAATAAGTTGGAGATAATTAAGTCATCATACAAGGAGTTACCTAGACTGAGGCCAGAAGTACTGAAAAGGACTAAAAAGCCTTAAGTGTCTCAGGACAATAATCAAATTGAAGATTGTTGTTAGAAGGGAACTTTGATGAAATAAACTTGAATTGGGCAATACCAGAGGTAAGCAAGCACAATGAGAATTCAACTAGAGAGGCATTTATTGAATTGAGATGAGCTCTATAGCGTCCAAGGGTATATGGAGAGCCCACTATGGGTAACCATTGCATCTATGTGGAGACACTAGAGATCCAAAATGTTAGGAGAAGTTGAGTGGATAAATATGGAACCAGAAGGCCAACACTTTCATTTACAGATGAGAAAACTGAGACCCACTGCGAGACTGGCCTGGCCCAGTTTTGCCCAGTCGGTCCATGACACAGAAAAGACAAAACACTAAACTCCGGGTTGGGCGGCGAGTGTTGACATTGCGATGCCCTGTCCCCCACGTTCACCAAGGGTGGAGGAAGAATTGTAATACAAAGCGACAGGATAGAAGAAGGGCTCCGGAACTGTTGCTACTCTACAGAAGTCCAGCGAAGCCCTGAAAGGTGTGGATTCTACCACCGGGCTGCTATTTTGGCATGGGCTGAGAGAATCCAACCAGAAACCAACAGGTTTGAAGTAAGAGGTTTGTTAACCTCTTGATATCAAAATGCAATTACGAAACTTTTTGAAGAACTCAATGCCATGCTAGACATTGTCTGTGTTGGTCTTCGCATCTGCAGAGGCTGAAGTATTCTATGTTTGTGTGATGGCTACCATTTTATCTCTACTATTCTTACCCTTTTCTTTGGTGAATATTGTTGGAGTTGTATACTACTAGGGTTCCTCTATAGCTTTTGCACTAGCCCATCACTTCTTTTAATGCTCCTATCATTACGCATCTTCAGTGAGTTTCTTGCAGCAGTCTGTGCGTGTGGGTGTGCTGTGTGTGTGAGCATGAACTTCTGTCCGCACACCCAGTGAATGTGAAAAGTTTCTGTCTGAACAGGACCCGCACTCGGATCAATCCTTCAAAAGCTGGCTGTGGGGTCTCTGTCCTCCACTACTCATCACCCATCGACCTCATCCCAACCGGAAGAACCCAGCTCTGAGAGCACCTTCTGCACAAGCTCTCCAAGTACCTGAAATTCTTTTTCTTATTCAACGTGTAGTGAAAAGTGCATGGTTTTGGAGTCACATAGATCTGATTTCCATTCCGGGCTCTACTCTAGTGCAATTTGGAGCTGTTGTGAGTCTTGGGTGGAAGAACACACGAGGGGCTCCTAATTGCTGAGACCAGCACGGAGAAGTGAGCAAAAAATGTGAATCACTCATTTGTCCCACTTCCTCTGGTCTAACTTGTCAGAGGTAAAGATCAGTGAATCAGAATTTAGACTACTTACCCCCCTATATGTAGGTACCACACACATACACGCAGACATACACACTCTTCTGGAATGTCTTCAGTTTGCCCCGTAGATCTATTCTGCACTTTTTGGAGGCTGATCTTCTGGCCAACATCAACGGGCTCCTGTGTCCTCTGGTTTTGATTGGATTTTATTGGATTTATTGGGTTTGCCAATGGGATCCCTGGAAAATAATTTAAGGATGGAGAGAGGTTATGGCATTTATTCCCGTGATACCCCCTCACTGTGGGCCACCTTGCGCTGTCTGTGTCCCTCGGCAGAAGGTCACCCCTCTTGTTGGGCAATCCTTTCCACACAGCTCTCCCTGAGTGTTATAACACATTGAGTGCTATAGATTGTTCGGAGTGCTTTAAGGAACACTTCCTGGAAGAATAATGGGAGATGTGCTCAGAAACAGGTGATAGTTTGATTGACCAGGCTGTTGGGAGCACTGTGGGAATACATTCCTGAACCTTTCATTTGCCTCCAACTCAGAATAACTGCTCAGTCAGCAACATGTCTCCTATTAACATGATAGATTTTAGGGACCATAGATTTCTTTGGGAATCTTATGTGAGCCATAAAGCCTCCCCCTAAGAAAAATCTACATACTCAATTCCGCATGCAATTTTAAGATTTCACAGGTTCCCAAAGACCATTCATGATCCACCAGGGTTAAAGGTTTGTGTTCTAGATAAAGAAAATACGCAGCCTCTGGAATACTAGGCATCTCCCAGATAACGGCCCACATCTTTGTTAACTTGTGGTGTTCGTTCCATTACCTTTACAAAGAACAGCTTCCACATCTGAGCATGTGGTTCAGTGTTGCTTTCTTTCCACTTGGATCTCCCACTCTTGAGTTTGGACTTGATGTATCAGAAGGGCACTTTTCTAGGATCACGCGTTCATCTCGCAAACTCTGTCTTGCATTGAGGCCTTGGGGAGGATTATCAAAGTATCCTTTGGAAGAGGCAGGAAGGCGTATCACTAATTGGAGCTCTTCCTACACCTTTGGCTACTGACAAAGATTCTTACCTTGTTATCCAAGAGGTCTGGATTTGCATTTCCAAAAACAACTGTGTGTTTGGGAAAGTGGTCACTCCCACTTTGTTCCTCTTTGGCATCTCTCCTTCTAAGTGACTTTCCAGGATTGCCCAAAGTGAGCAAGCAGCTTAGAGGAGCAAAAGAAAGTACTGCAGCGTTAGCATTAAGACAGGTCTTGGAGGGGGGCCTGGGTGGCTCAGTCAGTTAAGTGTCTGACTTTAGCTCAGGTCATGGTCTCATGGTTTGTGAGTTCAAGCCCCACGTCAGGCTCTGTGCTGACAGCTCAGAGCCTGGAGCCTGCTTGGGATTCTGAATCTCCCTCTCTCTCTCTCTCTGCCCTTCCCTGCTTGCACTCTGTCTCTGTCTCTCTCTCTCAAAAATAGATAAACATTAAAAAAATTTAAAAAAAAAAGACACCTCTCCCATACAAAGGGTATAGTTTAGGTAACATACAGCTCCTTAACCGAACAGGGACATAGAATCACTAGGCAGAGCCCATATCTGTTTTTATCATCCATCGTAACCCAACAGCTAGCCACTGCATGGCACATGATTGCTGCTCGATGCCATTTTTCGAGCGAACAAAGAAATTGAATGAATCAGAGACTGAGCATCTGAACAAGCTTTGGAGGTGATCTAGAGCCAGTCTTTCCTCTGCTGCTTCCTTGATCCCCATCCCCCAATCCAAAACATATTTAACGAATGTTTCCTTTGTCCAAGGATTCTGAAGTTGATCAAAATGACACATTTGAAATTGCCCTCAAAAATGTATAATCTTCTAGAGAATAAGATGTGCAAATAACTACAGTGCTAGAGAGAAAGTATAAAGAAAAGAGAAACGTCTATACTCAGCGATGAGTTCCAAAAATTTCAATTACAGGGGCGTCTGGGTGGCTCAGTCAGTTAAGCGTCCAACTTTTGGTTTCGGTTCAGGTCGTTATCTCACTTGTTCGAGAGTGTGAGCCCAGTGTTGGGCTCTGTGCTGACGGCATGGAGCCTGCTTGGGATTTTCTCTCTCTCTCTCTCTCTCTCTCTCTGAGAATAAATAGAAAAATTGTAATAAATGGATAAGTCAATAAAAGTTTCAATTATAGGGAACTAACTTCTACTACTAATAACAGTCAATAGGTGTTAAGTGCCTGCAGTCCACTGAACACATTAAATCACTTTTCAGGGAGGAAATTGGGCTCAGAGAGATGAAACAACTTGCTCAAGATCATAGAGCTTGTAAGCGACAGAACGAAGACTCACATTTTGACCCAGGCCGCATAGGAGCAGATTTATTGCCAGAAAGATCTCGATGTTGCACTAACATCGGCCTCTCCTTACTTTCCTCTTCGAACGAATTACGCTTTCCCAAGCCACAGAGACCAAGTCTTCTTTCATTACTTGAAAAAACAGTTAATGAGTTAAATTGCATCAAGTTAGTTTAATAGCCAACAATTCCCTACTGCAATTACAGTTCAGGCTGCTACCACTTTCGTCCCAACTGTTGGTCCACACTGAAGGTTTGTCTCTAGTTCATTGCCTACTTTCCCCTGATTCTAACCCCCCCTCCCCCCCAGAGATATCACCCTATCAACACTGCAGCCATCTGGTGTTTTTTCTGTTTCCTGACTCATTGTCCTTAAAGCCATAGTGCGTCCGATGCCTTTGGGTTCGTGGCCCTCTTCCCTTTGGTTCCAGTCACTGTGTATCTGGTGGTTGCTCTGTTCGCTCATTCACTTATTTGCCATGACCGTCAAGGCCATCGGCGGGCAGACACTACTCAGGTAACGGGTATGCCCAGAGTGAGGGAGGATGCGATGCCTTCCTCCAAAAAGATTACAGTCTAGTTTGGGAGCCAGACACGCAAACTTGTGTTTATAATACAGTAGAAAATAATGTTCGTGAAGCAATGTACCATGTAACGCGTGTGCGCTACCAAAGGGCCTCCTTGAAGTCTGGCCAAGAATGCCAGGAAAGCCTTCACAGAGGAGATTGCGTTTGGGCTCAGAGCTGACGAAGGACTGTGGTTTCTAAGCCTGGAGGTAGGATGGTCCAGGGGCAGGAAGCAGCGTGGGTGAAGCCCGTAGGTGTGAGGCAGCATGGGGCGGGGCAGGGTGGGTTCGGGCCCTGGGGGAGGGCTGCGGAGGAGCTCAGAGTGGCCCTGAGAAGTTGGGGTGCCGGCCGGAGGGGTGGCAGGGCCAGCTTGCAAAGGGCCTCTTCCGCCACGCTGAAGGGCTCATTGGAGTCTGAAGAGCTACCGAAGGAGTTTGGGGCAGCCTCCTGCTAGGATAAGCTTTATATTTTAGGAAATTCGCTCTTTGGGCCCCGGAGTGAGGATGGAATAGAGGCAATGAGAGTGAGGGCGTAGGACCAGGCTTCACGACTGTTCCTGTGATCCCAATGAAAAAAAGTGGGAAGTCCAGAGTGATCTGAGAAATAGAGATGACACAATACGAGGGACACTTAAGAGCATCGGTCCAACCTTACCACAGACTCGTGGCTTCAACAGCAAACATTTATTCCTCATGGTTTAGGGGGCCGGGAAGGCAACGCGGCTGCGGGAGCCGTGTCTGCTGAGAACCTGCTTTCTGGTTTGCAGACGGCCGCCTTCCCACCGCACCCTCACATGGAGGAGCGAGAGAAAGCCGGCTTTCCTCTTCGCCTTAGAAGGGCGCTAATGCCATCACGAGGGCTCCACCTACCTGACCTAATTACCCGTAGGCCGAGTAGTGGGAGGGGAACCAGGGGCAAGAAGCATCACTAGAACCAACAAAGGAAGAGTTTCTGTGGTGGACTCCTAAGGGCGTCTTGCGCTGCAGGGAGGTCACAGGGCAAAGGCTCAAAACACTCTTTGATTTTTGACAAGAAGGTCATCAGAGCCTGCGTGAGTCCTCCCGGGCCGCCATAACAAAGTACCACAGACTGGGTGGTAAACAACAGAAATCTGCCGTCTCCCAGATCTGGAGGCTGGAGCTCCGAGACCAGGGTGCTGGCCTTCTTGGTTCTCCTGAGGCCTCTCTCCTTGGCTGGCAGACGGCCATCTTCTGGATGTGCCCTCACGTGACCTTCTCTCTGTGCTTCCGCACTCCCGACCTCTTTTCCTCCTCTTATAAGGAGCAGTCTTTTTGGATTAGGGCCCCACCTTTGTGACCTCATTTTAACGTAATTGCCTCTTGAAAGCCCTATCTCCAAATACAGTCACATTCTGAAGTGGCAAACAACAGAATTCTGCATGCGGGGACGCAATTCAGCCCCTAACCGTGCCTGGGGCGGGGGTCCTTTTGGTCAGCGATGGGCACAAGCACTGGGTTACTATGGATTGTAGAGGGAAGAGTAGGTGCCAGCAGGGAGTCGGGGTGTAGACTGCTCTGGAAGTCTGGGTAAGAAGTGGAGGAGAGGGGCGCCTGGGTGGCGCAGTCGGTTAAGCGTCCGACTTCAGCCAGGTCACGATCTCGCGGTCCGGGAGTTCGAGCCCCGCGTCAGGCTCTGGGCTGATGGCTCAGAGCCTGGAGCCTGTTTCCGATTCCGTGTCTCCCTCTCTCTCTGCCCCTCCCCCGTTCATGCTCTGTCTCTCTCTGTCCCAAAAATAAATAAAAAACGTTGAAAAAAAAAAAGAAGAAGTGGAGGAGAGTGTTCAGTCAGCGGAGCAAAGATGCAGGCCCCTGAAGATTCCTCTCTCCTTCTTTTTTTCCCTCTTCCTTTCTTTGTTTTGCCTTCTCTTTCTTCTCTCTTTCCCTTTTCTGCCTTCTCTTGAGAACGAGACTTAAAGAATATGTATATACAGACGGAAGGAGTGGAAAGTAGCGACGGGAGGCCAAGGACAAGGAAGAAAGGTTTTCCAGGGTGAGGTTCCCAGGGAGGCAGAAGGGCCCAGGATAAGGTGCGGAGGGTGGGGAGATGCCTCTCCCCATCACTGTCTTTGTCTACCTTCGTCTTTCTTCTGAATTGGCTCTCCTATCCTCTCCTTCCACGTTGTTTCTTCTCTCACATTTCTACGCAAGATAGCGTGTATATGAGGGTTGAAGCAGGTGCACATTCACCACGTGTGCGCACCCACGTGTGTGCACAGGTGTCCGTGGTGTGCACGTGGCCACCCACTCTGACAGTCGCTCAAATAGTTCCATTCAAATCACCTTGTTCCAGGAGCGCCTGCGTGGCTCAGTCGCTTAGACATCCCACTTCCGCTCCGGTCATGATCTCGCAGTTCTTGGGCTCGAGCTGCATGCCCGGCCTTGTGCTGACCACTCAGAGCCTGGAGCCTGCTTCGGATCCTGCGTCTTTCTCTCTGACCCTTCCTCTTGCTCATGTTCTGTCTGTCGCTCTCCCTTTCTCTCTCAGAAATGAATAAATATTAAAAAAAAAATCACAGTGTTCCAGCATCTGTGTTGAAAACTTGGGGAGGGGCAGACAAGACACTCTTGTAGGTAGGAGTCTGACCTCGGGGAGAAAGATGGGGGCCCCCACTCCACATCGGTGATGTGTGCTCCCACCTGGGGTTGTGTGACGCCAATGGGTCCTCTGCCTCCTTGCTGCCGTGAAGCGAGGGGACAGGTTTGGTCGGGGTGCATCGGCTTCCTAACCTCGTAGGTGTGTACGGTGAAGAGGGCGACCGTACCACCAGACAAAGAGAATCAAGGCACCTCCCACCCCCTCCAGCCTGTGGAAGGGAAGAGAGAATAGCAACGGAGTGCCATCTGCCCACCGTTCTCAGTGGGCACTGGAGAGCCACAGCGGGCTCGGGCTCTGACCCAGTTTCCACTTGGCTAGCCAACTGGAAATAGCTACTCAGTGGCCCACTGGGTTCTTTCCAAAGAACAGTGAAGAGCAGCGGTTTGGGGTAGGTGGAGGCAGGGAAGAGGGACTGGTTGGGCAAGAAAGTCAGAGGCGAATGTAGGCCTTGTGGCCTAGGAGTTTCTGTACCAAAGAAGCCCCTGTCTAGAGGCTTGGGGCAACCCACCCCAAATATGGGAAGAAGAAGCAGGAGATTAAAAAAAGACACAACCACTAAATAAACTGAAGCGCTCCTTAAAACCCCCTTAGATAAACAGATCATCTTCTTATAGAACAAGACGGAAATCTAGTCTGACCTTGCCCCAGCTGGTAAGAAATATGGAAGGTGCCTGGAATTTCAGGCCAGTGTTTGCGTGCTGTAAATATCGTGATGCCATCTCCCTTTCCGTGTGCTCTCCAAGAGGTCTGTTCTCTTGCTTCTCATCTTTAGAAGCCTCTCTCACCGGTTACTTGGTCCTCGGGTCCAGTGGGGCGCGGGCGTCGCTAGGTCACGCGGAGGTGGGACAGCACCTTTCAGCTGACTCAGCTCAGACCCAGAGATGTGGGAAAGTCTGGATCCATGCAGCCCCCAAGTCATGTTTTCCCACTTAGCATTCGGCAGGGTGTCTGTCAAGTCTGGAAACACAATGTTGTTTTATTTTATTTTTACAGGTTGAAAATGTCCCTGGCAACAAAAAGTGTATTTGCCTACATTTCCAGAGTTTATGGATGGATGAAGGTGGTCAGCGAGAGTCATGTCGGGGGAACAGGTTATTTTTGTCTGTTATTTATCTTTTGATTCACGCAACCAAGCAAACAGTATGTTTCAAGTCCTGTTATGTGCTCCGTACCACAGAGGACGCAGATACGCATAAGGGAAGCTGCCTTGGAGGGTTTACAGTATGCTCTGTAGGAATGACGCTTCTACTGGAGTAAATAATAGAAGACAAAATATGTGTGTCTCTTTGTACTTACCACACAGGGTGGTGACTGGCTCAGTCAGAACTCTTAACTTATCAATGGCAGAAACCCAACTTCGACGTAAGCAAAAAGGAAATGATTTATTAAAAACAAAATGGAATTATTTATGGAAAGCGAACAGGGAACTATTTATTGCTTCACACAACTGGTAACTGCAAAGACAGAGCTGTCTTCAGATCCAGATGTATCTAAGACTTGTGATGTTATCAGGACGCTGCCTGAGCGTGAAGCCGACGCGAACAGCGGAGTCTGGAGCCCCGGCTGCCAAGAAAGGTGGCGCGCTTACCCAGCAGACCTCCTCCTCTCCAGCACCGTCCCGTCACATCTCCCAGAAGACCCTGCTTACTCCTGCATGGCTTTTATCATCAAATATGGACCCATCACTCTGGCTTGGAGATGGATGACTGATGTTGGTCCTGCCAGGTCAGGTGTCTACCCATGAGACTACAATAAGGAAGAAGCGAGATTCCCCAATAAAGGGGAGCTGGGCTAGCCAATCACAAACATCCCCTACTGGAAAACACATCCGAAGGGACGGTTATTAGTTAATAGGTAAATAGTAGAAATGATGGGGTGGAGAATGAGGTGGTTCCTACAAAAAGAAAGGAAATGCGCAGAAAGGTGGCATTTGTGTAACAGGCAGTCATGGGGGTTGACTGTATCTTGGGGTCTAGGGAAAAAAGCAGAATCACATGGCCAGAGGGCCAGATGGGTGAGGTTTTATTTATTTTTTATTTGAATTAATTAATTAATTTTAATTTTAAAGAGAGAGGCAAAGGGAGAGAGAGAGAGAGAGAGAGAGAGAGAGAGACTCCCAAGCAGACTCCATGTTTAACATGGAGACTGATCTCATGACTCTTAAACCATGACCTGAGCTGAAATCAAGAGTTGGATTGAACTGACCTGAGCCACCCAGACATCCAAGGCTCTTTATGCCTTGGGTGCCAGCTAAAGAGTTTGCTCTTTGATGGGACACGAGGGACAAGATTTAACAATGGGACTAAAGTCAGGAAAATAAGGGTGGTTTCAGAGTGCTGGTTGAGACGGAAGAAATGAAGAGTCAGATGATGGAGGAGACTGTTCCGGTAATCCAGGGGAAAGTCAGTGAGGGAGGGTCTGAGCCAAGGTGTAACAGCAGAACTGGAAAGAACTGGAAAGAAAGGCCACGGTGGCCACATGAAGAATGACGGTGGGGAAGGAGTCAGAACGTCACCAAGTTTCTAGCCTTGGTGACCAGCCGTGATCAGTATAGCTCTTAGGGGCAGAACTTGTGTCATCTCTCATGGCCGTGTCTGGTAAAAGAGGTTTCCAATAAGTAGAGAACGCTACTTATTTCTAAAGACTGACTTCCTAATACTTTCGCCTCAGTCAAGTTCACTTGACCTAGAACCCCTGTCCCTGAGTAAGAGCGGTATTAACACACACTCTTTCAAACGTCTTCCTGTGTTGACCTTTCTGTCTGCCCTGGAAGACAGATTCAAAGACAAGGAGCTCTTTTTTTTTTTTCTTTCAATGTTTATTCATTTTTGAGGTGGGGGGTGGGGCAGGGAGCGAGGGGGACAGAGGATCCGAAGCGGGCTCTGCGCTGACAGCAGCGAGCCCTGGGCGGGGCTCAAACTCACGAACTGTGAGATCACGACCTGAGCTGAAGTCAGACGCTCAACCAACTGAGCCACCCAGGCGCCCCCGAGGGGTTGTTTCTAACATTGCCCCAATATTGGGAAAAATGCCAGCGGGCTGAGCCTAGTTCTTGATAAGATTTCTTTTTGCCCCTGAAACAAAGAACTCAGGTGAGATTGTTGATAACTGAGTTTAAGGAATGGTCAAAGGTGGCCGCTAAAATTTCTGCCAGACCACAACTAAACTAACACAGGGATCGGATTGGAGGTGCCAGCCTTCAACTAACTGGAACAATGGGACGTCCAGTTTGTGTCTCCCACGGGCCCCGGAGCCCAAAGCAAGGAGCCCAGAAAGGACCGCACACCCTCACGCCTGCAGGTGACGCAGGATTCCGTCTTGGCGTTTCTAACACGGCCCCGTCGCCGTCTACGGCTCTGTTGCCACAGTTTCTGTTGCTCCCGGAGAAAATGTATGCATCTAGGCTAAGGAGGTGCCCTCACGTGTCTCCAGGGGAGCGTGGAGGGTTAGCCTGGGACTGGGAATGTGCTGACAGACAGGGAGAAAGTCAGAAGACGGCACGGCGTGTGGTTAAGGGGCCGGAGGGACTGGCTTGGAAAGGGAGTTGGAAGTGCTGACATTAGCGTGCTCTGTGCCACCGACGCCCAGAGATGTGGCCTGATAAAAGGGTGCCAGCCCGTGGGAGGGTGCGGGCTCTGGGGGAGGGGGTAGGTTGTCACTGTGGCCCAGAGGGGCTGGCTGGGAGGAAATCACAGGCTGGGGAAAAGCTGCCTAATGAATAAACCAGTTAAGAGAGGACTGCCGCTAAAGGATGCTTGTCAGCAGGGACGTGCGAGAACCAGACAGAGATGAACTCTCGGCTCTAAACAGCATCCCACGTGGGGGCGAGGGCACTGCCGGTGGGGCAAGGGGACCGGAGGGTGTGTGCACCCCCACTTCCTAATCTAAAGGGTTTGCTGAACTCACCCCAGCTGCTGCTTTTCCTATAGCCGAGGGGAGCGCCAAGTCCAAAAAGAGGCTGGTTGGGGTGTGGAAACAAATCGAAAACTTTGCTTCTCGTTACTGTCACTTCAAGAACGTAACACCTCGCTCGAACCGGGTTTCTCTCCCTGCTCCAACTTCTTTGCCTCAGAACATCTTTTCGGAACGCAGAGTGCACATCACCTGGGCCGTGGGGACTTCTCTGATTATCCTGGGCCCGTACCGTGTCTCCCTCCCCCGGGGTCTCTTGTGGTGCTTCCTTTTCTCTGTGGTGACTGAAATGAATCTGTGCACTTGTGTCCATTTCCACTGCTTAGTAAGTGTGACCGAATAAATCCCGCCTGTCCCGTGGCCCCTGTTCTAGCTGCTGTAATTCGAATGTAGTAAGTGTACACATTAAGTCCTAAGTGGCATTGTTCCATTTATTGTCCACAAAAATATTAAAAGATATTTTTTAAATTGTTAGATAACATTGCAAATGCATATATATGCTTAATGGAATATATATATATATATATATAAATATATAGTTATATAGTTGTTTTTGTTATCAGATTGAAAGAACACAAATTGTTGTATCAGGGTTGAGGGGATGTTGAATGTATCTTCCTCATTCTGATATTTCCTTCTAAGCGAACGGGGTTCCCTGGATGAACACTCTTGGTCTCCCCTGGAGACCACCCTGGAGGAGTAACCCAAGTGTGTGAATTTGGAAGGGAACGCATAGCCTGGTCCCCTTTTTTTGCTCTTTCTTTTGGCGGGAGCCCCCCCCCCCCCGTGGGAAGCATGTGCTCTGTCTTGCCCCTCTAGGGGCTGAGCTTTTACCAAGCAGAATCTGCCCTACAGGGAAGCCTGCCCCAGCCCAGCAAGGTCTACAAGCTGGTAGGGAACGCTGTATGATTCCAGGATTCAGAATGAGAAAACCCACTTGTCCCCAGATTAAGCCACATTGACCAGCTTGCTTTCACAGCCACCAAGGAGATATTTTGCTCTCCCTCTGTTTCATTCTGGTGGGAATTCTGGTGGGAAAGGGGTGTCCTACCTCGAGGACTAGCTGGAAGAGGGGTGTTGGATTCTGCATACTGGGGGTGGGGGTGGGGGGAAACCTAGGAAGTTACTGTAAAGGCTACATACTAAAGACCATCTTTACCAGTTTCTGGAAGGGCTTATATCACTCTTAAGGATGAGCCAGATGAGGCCATATTGAAAGGTTCTTTTCAAAGAAGCTCAGGAAGAGGGTTAGCATGTCCCAGATCCTTAACATAGACATCATTGTTCTATTTTACAGATCTAAGCTAAGGTGAGAGAGGGCAACCGGTCCCAGGCCTTCTAGATGTGGGTCCCTCCCAGCCTGGCTGCAAAACCCCAATCTTTCTCTCACCTTAGCGAAGGGGTGTGGTTGAGAAGGAAGCAATTAGAAGTCAGGGGCACCCATAGGGGAAGAATGAGGCATCACAATTGGGTCTCAGGAGTGGGAGAGGGGCCACTGTGTCTGCGTCCAGTGGGGCCGCGTCTCTAGAAGACTGGGGACGGACGGATAGAGATGACTTCTGGCTGACCCTACCTCCTCGACCTCTTTACAAGTCCCTCCACATCTGTCTTAAATCTTCCAGAACGTTGCTCCTGGCAGATGGAGGGAGTGCAGTCAAGCAGGTATCTGTGCCACACGTAATTGTTCCAGTGACCTGAATTTTGGGATGGTGACAGCACTCCATTTCTCCTCTTTAAGAGCTGGCTGCTGGCTCTGGGATCTCCCACCGCCCTCCACATGGCTCCGCACCCCCCACCACAAGCCCGTGACTGACAAGCCTCAGAGGAGCTGGGCACACGCCCACCTGTGTCTTGGGTGCCGTGGAGCGGAGAAGGAGCAGGAGCGGGAGGTTTGGTGGGCAGGGCAGCCCGGGGCAGGCTGACGACGAGGCGGAAGGGACAAGGGTCTCTTGTAGGTTTGCCCCGGCTCTGTGAAGAAGCGGGAGGGCGGACAAAGGCCCGGCCTGGCTGAGCGTGAGGTGTCTCGGGAGTGGGTCTGGCTGAGGCAGCGGACGATTACTTGTCAGAACCGACTTGTCATAAGCTCTCTAGCTGTCCCCGTGAGAGGTTCCCCCTCCCGCCTGTCAGATTCCTTTCCAGGCTAGGGAGGGGGTGGGGGGCGCTGCTCACCAAGGCAGCCGTGAGCTCATGGAAAGAGCACTAGACTCAGAGCAAACTTGGGATCAAGGCCTGCTTGACAGTCTATCTGGGGTTTGTTGTTCTTTGAAGACAGAAGCAAAGGTAAACAAACAACGGATGGGTCGAAAAGCTTGTCTGTCTCTCCAGGGGGGAAAACAGCACCCACCACGCGGAACTAACAAGAACGAACCAGAGAGGTAGCTTGCGCATAAGCCAGGACCCTGCTTGGCTCTAAACGAAAGCCTAACAAGGCAGCCCGGCGCGGGCCTGAAGAGCCACAGCTAGACGGACTGGAGGTGAATCGACCGGGCCTGGCTTTATTTAAAATCTTAATACGGGGCTCCTTGTGGAGTTTTTGCATTAATTTGGATTTTTAAGAAAATATTGCATCGAAATGTTATTTCTCTTGATTACTGAGTTTGCGGGGGACCCTGTTCCATTTTGTGCCCAGGGCAGGTGACAGGCCCAGCACTGTTGGCCTTGCCCCTTGTAACCGGATCTCTTAATTCCCTGTGCCTCAGGCTCCTCGTCTGTAAAATGGGGTAATAATGGCACCTGCCACAGAGGTCAGTGCCGAGGGCGAAGTGTGTTGATATGTGTGCTCCCTCTTCGTTGTCGGATGTACCTAGTACCTATTAAGCACTCAGTGAATGTTAACTATGATTCCGGGTGCTGCTGTTGTCCTGAGAGTTGTTAATCCTTCTGCCAGCCTGGGGAGAGACCCGGGTGGGAGGTCTTCCGTGGAGGAAGAGGGGGATGGGCTGCACTCTGGGCACCGAAGCAGGTCAGCTGAAGGAGCCTGGAATGCTCCGGGGGCCCGAGCCAGGGCAGGGGAGCATGGGGGCTGCCTCAGAGCCCTGGGAGAGGGGCGCAGGGGAGAGGCGACCTCGCCAAGCCCTTGCAGAAAATGCTGGCGGTGCAACGGCCCTCCGGAGACGCCACGAGTTGCCTCAACAGCTTTTCCTTTCGGGGCTTGTTTAACATTTCAAACAAAAATAAAATAAATAACTGCACTGTTTATGGAAACCTAAGACAGAAATGAAGACGACTTAAGGAGAAGGCTAAGTGGAAGCAGGCCAGGAGGGGGGTTTAGAAGATCCCCCTTTCCCGGAGTTTGCAGTTTTGTGCCTCGGTTTGTCAGCTCTCCCTACCACACCCGCGCGTTTCTTCCCCGGCAAGCCTCCACGGCCGTGCACGCGTTTGCGTGTGCGCGTGTGCACACGCCCATGCACCCACAGGCACCCGACACGCTCCCGCTCCCACTCCCACGCGCGCACACGCGCTCACGCTCCCCTATCCCAGCGGGAGGCACCCACCAGACACCTCCTCGCACGAATCTCACACACGTCTCTCTCTTTCTGGAAATGCTCCCAGCCGCTTTCTCCTGCATGGTCTTGACTTTGTGCTTTTCTCTGAACAGAGAGCCTCGTTAACTCATCTGGCCAGATGGTGCACGTGTCGTTAACCCCTTCGGTCCCGTGAAAAGTTTCCCCCGGCCCTTCGCTCAGCCGACCAAGCCAGACTCGCTGTTAGGTTGGTACGACACGCTCCTGTCCCAGGTCCCAGGAGCTGGGAGAGGGGGCAGAGGGAGGCGGTCCCCACAAGGGCAGACTTTTGCCTAAGTCTTTGCCTCTGAGTACCTTAAGTACACGCACGCTATTGTGTACCTCCCCCGCCCTGTCTTTTTTAGTCGTTGCATCTTCTTCCTCACCTACCCAGTCTCACTTCAGCAGGCTCCACCGACGGAGAGAGGCTTTGCCAGAAGCAAGGATACCGTACTGGAAAGGGATGAAAAAGTAAGGGTTCTCAGAAGCGCGCGCACAATCTTCAGGCCCTTCCCAGGAAGCACAGCTCCCAAAGCCCAGTCCCCTACTCCCAATGCAAGTTGGGGCATTTCCAGGAATCCAAGCATCCGGAAGCCCAGGCCACCTCCGCCTCTTTGCCCCACCGGTGAAGGGACCCTGATGCAGGTGACAGCACAGATCCTGAAAGCCCTAGATCGCCTCCACGTGTTCCTCTTTGTTCCGGGTCGGCGCCGCGAGCAGGGCTCCCTGTCCATCGACCGCCACCACCCCCGTGAGCAAGGCTCCGGCCTGTAGACGCAGAGGGCTTTTCATCTCTTAGCCCAGGGCCTCACATCGTGACCCTCGGGAAGCACCGAAGATCCACACCGTGATTTTGGAGAACTGAAACCCGGCCCCACAGAAGAGCGTGTATGGAGCGCCTGCAGACATCAGACTCCTTAATCGTGTGCGCTTAGCCAGGTGACCCGTGACCTAGGGACACCGCTTCTCTTGAGTCCCGGTGCTTTCCTCTGTAAATTGGAAGCGCCACTTCCTAGGATTGTAAGAATTACATTTGAACAAGGTATTTTTAGCAGAACGTACCAGGGGTCAGTGCCGTGCAAGGTGCTTTTATTTCCACGTGATTTCCTCTCTTCCTTGCTCTTTCTCTCTTTGAATAACTGCTGTAGCGGCTGTAGAGAGAGGGACACAGCAGACCAAGACCTTTAATGATTTCTAAACAATGTTCTACGGGGAATGCCGTAGTATTTTTACAGACCCCACAAAGTAAGAACATCATGCTGGTCAATGTACAAGGTGTGTCCTTCTAGATCCCTGGGGACTTCCATCAGCTTTCCTATTCCCAACTTCCCTGTTCCCTCCACCCCTCAAGCCACCAGGCAGAGGATACCAGACCTTTCTTAGGAAACTCAGAGCCATTAATATGTCCTGGGGCCATCTTTTCCCCGGTCGGACGCACCTGCCTACAATCCACTCACTATGTGGACGGACGGTCTAAGGGCTTCACGGCCAGGGGATGACCTTCCTCCTCCACCCTGGGACCCTTGATCCACCCCTTCCGTACCCACTGGAGAAGGATCTGCTCTGTGCAAAGCAAAGGAAATGCTGGGCATAGTCCTTTTCTTCAGCTTGCTTACAGAGATAAGTGGCAGCCTTAGAGAAGCCCCCAAATGCCTACAATACAAGGCTGACCAGGAGACCGGGCTGCTCAGAGAACATTTCAAGGAGAATCGGACATTTACCGTCAAGTCTGAAACGTGAGCGGCGTGTGGCTATGGGTGTGGGCGGATGTGTTTGAGGATGCACCGGGCGGTGGGAAAAGCAAGCGGCAGGGATGGCAGGCCATGCTCGTCTGGACTCTGACGTCCCTTCGGGAACCTTAAAGATTGGGTTGGAGGATCGTGGAGCTGCACATTCTCCTGACGTTCCTCTGGGTGGGCGTGCTGCCCTTCGTCAGCCTGCCGTGTGCTCCAGATGCTGCCTCTGGGCTGCGCTGATGGGCTCCCTGGCTCGCTGGCTCGTGTGCGGGGTCGAGAGAGGAGGAGGAGGAGGCCAGGAGATGACTCCTGTGGGTATGGCCATGCCAGGCTGCACGGACAGAACCCTCGCTTACAGCCCGGGGGCTCATGGCTGCTCCCTCCTCCTGTCCCTGGAGGCCCAGGGATGGTGGCCTTGGAGAGTGGCAGAGCAGGAGTGTCTCCGTCCCTCGTTAATTTCCCTTCACGCTGCTCTACCTCGTAGATAACTCCGTCCTTCAGTTCTGCCCCGTGTCCCAGCCTCCACACCCTCTGCTCCCAGCGGGCTTGTGGTTGGTACAGATACTTTAGGGCCACGCAGTGGAGGCCACTAAATGACAGGGTGATGAGACCAGAGGCAACGCCTGGGGAGCCACTTCTCACAGCTCCCGGCTAAGTTCTGGGCACAGTAATGGGTACTCAGCACATAGCTACTGACCAAGCCCAGGGAGAGCTCGCAACTCCAAGGGCTGACTTTTCAAAGAGGCCTTTGAAGCCATCGTCCCAGGGGAGATAATCTAGGCCAGAGAGACAGCTGTGGACAGGGCTCAAGTGAGCAGGAGTTGGGGTTCACAGAGCAGACAGGGGTGCTCCTCCTGCTGCAAACAGCCTGGCCCGGCAGCGGGGGCAGGGGTGGGGGGTGGGCACACATGCCCGGCCCTGGTGGAATTTCATCCTCTAACCGCACCGCTGGGAACCCCAGAGCACTCCTCGTTAGCATTTATGAGCTCATTATAAGCTTCTGAGAAGAGCACCAACAAAGGGTGCTAAGTTCCTCTAGAGCTGGCTTTTTCTTTTTGAAAAAAAGAAAAAAAAATCATCCTTCAAATAAAGCCCTGATTTATAGAATTCAGACATAGCCAGGCAGCTCCCCGTTTTGCTATTTCAACTCCCTTTGGAATAATTTTGGGAATGAACAAAAAGTCACAGGGGCAGAAAATCCAGCCCACGCCCACACCTTTCCTGGCACGGCCCCAACATCGGCTTCTCCCAACAGCCTGCTGAATGTGTTTGCAGGCCGGGCTGGAGGACCTGAGGCCTGCCGTGGTCCGCGGAAGGAGCCGAAGATACAGTATCTCAAGGTCTGCGTTCAAATCCCAGCTCTCATGCTTTGAGGTCGGGGCTTTGTTCCTGAATCTCGCCGACTTTGGTTGGGTTCCCTGGTGTATAAAATGGGAATGAGGCGTGTACGTCACTGTTCTGTCACAGTGGATACGTAAATGGCATTTTCACCAGAACAGAAGGGAGGAGGAATGGAGGCCAGAGAATCCAAGGATTTCCTTGTTGAACTGAATTTCCCTTCACCACAGTAGATTTCCTTGTAGAAGGGAGGCTGAGGATGCTCTCTGTGTTTTTAATCTACGGCAATATTATTGGCTATTTTGTGAAAAGTGAGTGCCCAGCACACAACCTCTCTCACCTTGCCAGACCACCTGTCACGCAGAGAATGAAGGCAGCCAGTGCTCTTAAGGCCCCTCGATATTTCAACCTGGCCATCTCCTTCCTGGATTCCACTGCTCCCCAGTTGCCTGCGTCCTCCCAATAAAATCGGTTAAACAAACATGTGTACCAACTATGTGTGAAGACCCCCATGTGGCACTCCCATCATTTTCCAGTAGCTCTTAGTAGGCGTTACCCCCCTCTTTTTACAGATCAAGATACTTAATATCATGTCGGGCAGAGATCACGACACCACCACACCCAGCCACCCATCCCCAAGTGTGATCCGTACCAGGGTTTTCTCCCCATATCACCAGAGTTCCCCCAACCAATCATAAGACACAGATCAACTCTCCAGTCTAATCCATCCAGTGTGTAACTCCCCCCGCCCCCCCAACAAAACCCAAATGAGATGAAACAGACTGCACTAACTTTAATAAAAACCAGCTCTAGCCAGCTCCTGGCTAGAAGTTGGGCCATACGATATAGATAAGTAACTTTTATTCCGTGTTTACTATGTCCTGGGCATTAGTCTCAAGCACATTTTACATGGACGGTCGCATTTAATCCACAGTCTAACTCTAGGACACTAGGTACTAATATTGCCCCCATTCTAGAGATGAAGAAACTGAGCCACAGAAAAGCAAAGGAATTTACCTACTTCCTACCACAAGGTTGGTGGCATCTGAGACCCAGCATTTGCCCTAAAGCTGAGCTCTTACTCATTCCACCATGGGCGTCTGGTGGAGTTGATTTCACAGGGGCTCGCTGGGCTGGTAGAATGTGCTTTTTGTTAATGGTCCTGTGAACCCCATGGTCTGTTTGTTTCTTTTTTTTTTTTTTTAAGTTTGTTTGTTTGTTTGTTTAGAGCACAAACGAGGAAGGGGCAGAGAGAGAGGGAGAGAGAGAATCCCAGGCAGGCTCTGCGCTGTCAGCGTGGAGCTCAATGCAGAGCTCAAACTCGTGAACCCTGAGATCATTGCCTGAGCGGAAGTCAGATGCTTAACCAACTAAGCCCCCCAGGTGCCCCTGGGCTGTTTGTCTCCAAGACACGTCCCTGCCAGTTGAGTCACAGCAATGATAGATGCAGCTCCCACCTACTGCTAGTATACTCCTGGACCGGAAGGCGTTCATCTTCATAACAATCCTGTAAAAAGTATGTTACTGGCCCCATTTTGCAAATGAAGAGTTGATTCTTTGTCCAAAGTCATACGGTAAGAAATTGGTAAAACAGGGATTCCAGCCTAAAAAAAAATTTTTTTTCTGAAATTCCAGGGACTGGAGTTGAACCCCAAAGAATATATATATATATATATATATACACACACACATATATGTATATAATATATATATTTATATATATTACATATATATTTATATATATTACATATATATAATATATACATATATATACATATGATAATAATATATATGTATATATATGTATATGTGTATATATACACATATATTGTACATATATATTATTATTTATTTTTGAGAGAGAGAGACAGAGAGACAGAGACAGAGACAGAGAAAGACACAGTGTGTGTGAGTGAAGGTGGGGCAGAGAGAGAGGGAGACACAGAATCCAAAGCAGGCTACGGGCTCTGTGCTGACAGCACAGAGCCCCATGCGGGGCTCGAACCCACAAACCATGAGATCATGACCTGAGCTGAAGTTGATGATTAACTGACCGAGCCACCCAGGTGCCCCCCAAAGAATATATTTTGCCTGTACTTATTCTTTAGTTTCCAAAGAGATTGGTTATTAAAAAAAAAAAAAAAAAAAAAAAAACAGAAACAAAAACAAAAACAACTTTGGGTGTAAAACAAGCTCAACTTAATTTACTAAAAAGTAATGGGCACCACCTCTTTCGTGCATTTTCAGTATGACACATCCCAATATTAAATCGGTCAACACTTTTCTTTCTGCGACCTGTCCCTTCCAAATATTTTTTGCTATCTGCATGTCTGTCTTAGATACATAAGGACTTGACCATGTCTCTCAGGATGGTGTCTCTTTTTTGGGCCAGATGCCAGGAAACCCTGGGTGAGTGCATTTGAACAAAGCTGATACGGAACATACCTACAGAAGGAAGCCCTTGCAGTCCCGAAGGTAGAGCTGTAGACCTTTGCAGAACTAAATCATCCTTTTCCAAAATTCTGCATTTTTTCCCTCAAAGCAATAACTCCAGGCACAGTTCTCAAAGCAAATAGTTGTGTTACAGTAGAGGGATGTACAGCCAATTTTTCTATCTGCTTGTCAAGCACATTTTAAAACTTTGGCTGCCAGTGGAGGGCTTTCCATAGCGCTCAGAACTCCAAGTCTCTGCCCCGGGCTTCTGGGTTCACGTTCCTATGTGATGTTAATGAGGATCCCCAGCCTACCACCAAACGTGGCCAGTTGCAAGAACTGAGCTTCAGTGGGCACAAGTTTAAGGTTGCTAAACACATTTTCTTCTCAATCCTTTTTTTTTTCCCGGTATGGTTTAGTATTACTCAGGAATCAGATTAAATCTCCTGGTATCAGGTATCCAATCAATCCACAGAAGAGTCACAAGCCCCTAGCCTCTAAGATCCCAAAGCTCTTGACTATGAAGATCCAAGTGTCTGAGTCGTTTAGAAAGCTGGCTCAGTATAAAGGCCCAGGTCCCTTTTAGGTTCGGGATAGAACTGGAGGAAGATGAGTGGACGATGATGGACGTAGGGAAGTGACGGCACCTGGGAAAGGGATGGTAAGGAAGCCAGAACTCTTATGTTTACTTGACTATGGGAATCCACTTGCTTTACCTACTTACTTAATTTCTTTTCCATTATGGCTGTGATGAAATAAAAAAAAAAACAACTATCCACGAAAATGGAATTGGAATGCCGTTCAGATTCTTAATCTCACATTTTTGAAATGCAACATCAGGCAGTCTCTTCATCATTCTCTGTCCTATTTTTTCCTGTCCCTTTTTCTCCTCCCTTCCTCTCTCTCCCTCTATATTTCTTTGAACTCTTTTTGTTTCTCCTCCCTGCCCTTTCTCCTCAAAAGGTAAATAATCCGAAACGCTCACGATTAGCAAAGTTGCCATTGCCCATCTATTAGCTACTAGAGATGCTCCCAGGATGGGGAAAGTACCATCTAGATGGCACTGGTTTCCTTCAAAGGGATCTATTCTTGCAGGCACACTATGGCCACATTGTCTGTCTGATACAGCTAACCTTGATTGTACCTTGTCTTTGGAGATGGTGGTGGAACATGCATGTTCCCTGGCATCATCTTGTCTTGTCTCTTGGATTGGAGACCAGTGCTTGCTCCAAGTTGGGTTGACATTTGGACTTGGTGACATAAGCACTTATTTCTGTCTGATAAATAGAAAGAGGGCTAGATTCTTGTCCAACAGTTACGGGAATTTGATTTTGATGTGAAAACACGCGTCCTCAGAAACGTTGGGGAGACCAGAAATCCCGAAAGCACTATTCTTGGAAGATATATATGTACCTTCTCCACTCCACCATGTCCTCCTCCAATCCTGCTGGCTTGGGGTTGATATCAAGCTTGAGTGAGAAGCTTCCTTGAAACTTTGCCAGACACCCACTGAGTCACTCTTTGAACTTTTGACCCACCAAAAGTTGGAGGGACCAACCCAATCCAACCTGACCCAAATGAACCTGATCAGATGTTTGATGTTTTGAAAGAAACTTGTGAAGAATGTCAGGAATTTTTAATATAGCCTCTTTATCTTCTTCTGTCCTCCTTTTCTGCCAGTAATTATCACTAAATTGAGTTTCGGGGGCAACACCTATCTGGCCCAATACCTCATGCGCAGTAATAGCCCAGGCTACTCTTGGGCTATTACTGTCTTCGAAGTGTAGAGCCCTGATGATTCTTTCCATGACTTCTATTTTTTTTTTTATTTTTTTATCAAGTCTCAGGACTTAGAGGGATTCACTTGCAAAGAACTCTTCATTTCTCTCCACTCTAAAATTCAATTATTGTAAGATAATGAAGGACCACTGAAGTGAACATACTGGTCTTTCTGAATCGTTACCTTAAGAATCTCATTTGCAGCTCCTGAAAGCCTTATTCATCTTAAGACTCGATGGAATCTCCTATGAAGCCTTGCCATACCTAGGGCTTTAATTTTGTGGTCTGAATCTCAGTAGAAGACTGCAAGAAATGCCTGCCTCCTTTATCCCCTGCAGTGTGTGCCTGTTCTAATCAAATTGTTGGCAGGGTCAGTGACTCTTTTCTAAGCAACTTGGATTCACAACAGAATGATTCCCCTCCAATGCCAAGCTAAACAAATGCCATCGACTTCATCCCAGAAAGTATTAAAAACAGAAGAGTCCCTTTGTGACTCTGATTGGCTCTGTGACTTCCTTGGGGGCAAGTTTTGGTCTCAGGCTTGTGTCTCCTAATCATCCAAAATGTGGGTGGGCCACGTCCCACCCCAACCGCGGTTGTGAGCTCAGATGATTCACTCAGCTTTCATCATAAAGCAATAATCAAATGCAGTTGCGTGGTTCACAAAAGGCCCCCACAGTTGTCATTGCATCTGACCCTCATGATGACCCTGTGAGCTCAGAGAAGTTAAGGGACTTGTCTGATATCACATAACCAGGAATTTAATGCTTGGTATCTGATGCCAATTTCTGCCCCGCATGATCTTCCTGTTGATACTAGACTAAATGTAGCATAACTAGGCAAGCAAATATTTTGCACAAAGTCTCTTGAAAATATGGACAGGCCTTTTGGGTTATTTGCTTCTTTGGGTTATCACGCACTGTGCCCCTTTTTATTTTGCAGATAACTGAAAGCTGAGAGCACAGTCTGTCTTTGTGAGCATCTCTTTGTGTGATATGTGTAGGTGGGGGAAGAACGAGGATGCAGAGTTAAGGCGAATTTGCTGATCTTCTCACTGTTCTTGCTTCTCTACTGTGAGAAAAAAGGAGCTTTATGGATATCCCATTAATAATAGCTATTTATTAAGTGCCTGCTATGTGCCAGGAGCTGTGCTAATGCCTGATATTGTCCCTGTGTGACAAGCTATAGAAGCCACGGGGTATTTGCACTTTCTGTTCCCTCTGCCTGGAACACCCTCCCCATATCCTTATGGCTCCCTCCCCTTTGCTCCTTTTCTGTGTCTTTCTGAAGTCGCATGTTCGTGCGATCTTTCCTGACCACTCTACCAATAGCCCACACCCTCCCGCCATCACTCATTCCCTCTTACTCAGTTTTATTTCCCTTTATAGAACCCGACATCATTACAGTCTGTATCTGTTTCCTAATCTGTGTATTATCTTTCTCCCTTACCAGAATATGAACTCCTTGAGAGCAGGGGTGTCCTCCCCTCTCCCCACTTCATATTGTATTCCCAGAACCTAGAACAGTGCCTGGCGGAGAGTAGATATTCAAGAAATATTCCCCGAGTGAATTATCTCACTTTATAAGTGAGGTATCTGAGGTTCTAAGGGATGAATAAATCATTTGCCTCAGGTGACAAAACACGCAGGAAATGGAACAGAGCCATGAACCAAGGCAGTCTGACTCAGGGGCCCAGCCTCAGGTCCTGCTTAACTATTGTCTTTCTGCCTCGTGAAGGGAATCATAAAACGCTTGTCCGTTGGGTCTGTTTTCGTTCTCTCTAGTTAAGTCCTCCCAGATCCAGGTGAAAAGTCCCAGCTTGCTCAGCCATCCTCCTAATAGGGCCCTCGTGCCATCCCTACCCCATCTCTCGGCCAAAACCCTCCTCTTGTTCAGCTCACACACGTCTCCCCCTTCCCATTGCACTGTTTACGAATGTGGGTCTGTGTTGATGCGTATTACGGCCCCCTTAGTCATTGTTTAGCTGTTATGCTTTGCTAGGGTAATTTTCCAGTCCTCTGTTTATATTATATTTGTGCTTCTCTCCTCCTCCTCCTCCGTTTTTAAGGGCAGAGGAAGATGTGCAGTGATACAAACGATAATACAGTTATCATGAAGAGGGAATCATTTTGCCAAAAGGAGGATTTAGCTGTGATTCGTTGAGTTCCATTCCGAGTGGATTTTTTTAAGAGCAACTTCATAGCTCTTTTATGAGACTTTCCAAACGGAGCAATCTTCTGACACTTTTGTTTCTAGAGGCTTTGTTCCAGCCTTGAGGGCTAGGGGGTGGGCATGGGGGGCACATATCTAGCAAAGACTGATTGCTGAGAAAGCTCAAAAAGAGACTTAAGAGGATATCTGGGAAGATCCCCCAATATATCTTCTCTGACCCCATGTCCTCCCATGGGGCTGGTCATTGCTCCTGGTAGAGAATGACACTAAGAACCCTGCACCTCATTGTGAGAACACACTTCTAGCCCACCTTCCATTTTAATGCTCCCTGGTGTGGGTACGGATTAATTTCCCTTGCCCTGCCTGGAACTCACTGCATTTCACAAATGCAGAATTGCACACGCAAACTAGACTGGGTGGTAGACCTAATGATTAGAGAAAAAAGTGCCCAGAATCAGAGCTTGGTAGAGCTGAATTTAAGTGTGAACTTGAGCTTTACTTGCATGGCACCTTCCCTTGCATTCCCAATTTCCATCCTGTGGAACTTACATCCTGTTTGTTCAATGTTTGCGCGAGGGCATTGGTAGTGGGGATGCCGTGGAGGGAGAAGTGGGAAGATGAGTCTTGGGCCTGTTCATCTTCAGCAACATCTCTCATGTTCCTATGCTCTGCTGGGAGCTTCAGGTAGCTAACCATTTTCAGGTTGTGTTTTCTAGGCTCCTGGATCAGCTGGCTTCCAGCTGGGTTCTACCAGTGGGAGGCACTGGAGGCAGATGGGAGGGAGAGAGGAAGAGAGAAGCCATGTTTTTTTCTCCTTCACTGTCCTAGTCTTGGGTGGTTTCTCCAGGGGCAGCTACCTGCCTTCTTGACTCCAGATCCTACCAGACAGATAGGCTGTTGGTTCCAGCTTCTGTCTGGTGGCCCCAAGCCCTGGGTTCTGATAACTCCATTTTCCCCCTGTGTCCCAGCGGTCTAAGGGGTGGTAACTGTTGGTCTAAGGGGCGCCCTTGTTGCTACCCTCTGATTTGCCCCATTGTTTCTTGCCTGACTTTTCTATCCTTCCATCACCTGCGTAACAAATTCTCTGAACTCGAATGTCTGTTTTAGATACTCAAGGATGGTTTTCATTATTTTTATCTGGACATTGACTGATACAGAAAGATTTATCTTCAGAAATAAAGCAGGTTGTTTTTCATTTGTCCTTCGTCATTAGAAATGACATAAGAAGAGCTCATCAACATAAAGCAACGTCGTTGTGTACACGTGTTTTTCTTGTCTCACACCAGAGTTTGATGATGCAAAGTACCAAAATGTCTTTTAAAAGCGAAGGGCTTTTAAGAGTAAAGGAATTTAAGAAGAAAAAAAAAAAGAAAGAAAAAGAAGATGGCTAGGTCTCCTGTTTTCTCCTCTTACTTTTGAAACCAGGTTTTTTTTTCCCTCTGTAATTTGAATATGATTCAAATGTTCTCTTCTACCTCCAGTCCTTGGCTTGTAAGGAGACAGAGGGTGAGAGGGAGAGAAGGAGAGGGAGATCAGTCCAGCAGGCAGCAAACTCAACGTGCAAACATTTTGCATGAACACTGAATGCTTGGGGGAGCTGGGATTATTTGGCTGAGACAACATGAAACCTCCTCTACTTATTTGGGCTTTGGGATAGACTTCACTGGAAGCTGAAATTCAGGAGAAAGAAAGAAAAGTGCAAAGTATGGAAAAAGAGAGAGAGGCGTGGGAGATGAGGCACGTTCTCCCCTGGCGACAGGAAGCAATTTCTTTGTCAGGAAAGTGGTTCATTTTCAAGGCCCGGACCCCTTGTTTATGCTTAGGTGTGAAGCTGGCTTAGGAAGTGAGTTTAGCTTGCCTACGTGCTTTTACGAATGTGCTGGCTGCTCAGCAAATTCAGTATGGAAACGTTTTAGGTAAGCAGAAGAGAAAATATATTTTTAAAAAAGTTGAGTTAGCAGAAGGTCAGAGTATACAATCAAGAAAAAAAAAGATATTCTATGTGTTGGGCTTATAAAAAAATGTGTGCGTGTGCGTGTGTGTGTGCGTGTGTGTGTGTGTATGTCACACGCTAATTTAGACCAGCTGGGGTGATCTCACAGGGACCCCATGGGCCAGAGCTGCTGTTCCTCCATGGAGAGCACATCTCCCCTGGAAATGTGTACTCAGGTGCAGTTGCAGGGTCTGAGGTCATGGCTGTGGCCCTGGCCAAGATCCTCCCAGGCTTCAGTTTCTGCTTCCTCTAGAGACGGTTGGTCGAGAGCCATCCTTCAGAGGCCAGAGCCAGACCATGAGTCCAATGTGCATGAGGACAGCATGAATTATCCTTGGAGACCAGTGAGCCCTGCTAATCCAGACATTGTCTTTCTTCTTGGAGAAGTTAGATGTCTCTTTTCTCTCTTCCTTCTTCCATGGCTTCTGGGAGCTTGGGTGGTAAATTTCTCTGGGATAAGTTATGAGATATCTCTTCAGAGAAGCAGAGGTGAGACAAACCTCCCTTGGACCCCTCTTCCACCTCAGTCTTCTCTTCCAGAGCTCTTCCCAAGCTCTGGGTGAATCAGGGTGTTGTGCTTCCTAAAAAGGCCAGGAAGACCCATTTCCGTTGGCCAAAGGACAAGGAGGGAGAAGAAAGAAAAGGAAGGGCGGTCTCTTAAGAGGGAGAGAAGAGGGAGCATTATAGACTCCTATGTTTGGAAGGGACTGGAAAGGTCACCTTAGTCAGGTCACTATAATTACTCAAACAGTACTTGTCTTCTTGAGTTACTGGGGGACTGTATGCCTTGTAAGAGCTGGGCTTGCTTTCTTCTGTTCACTATTGTATCGCAAGTTGAGCCCAGTGCCTGGGACATGAGAGGGAAGAGCTGGAGTCACCCCAAGATTCCAAAAATACAATGAGCAAGTGTAGAAAAGCACTTGTTAGTTGCAAAAAGTTCACAAAGCCTAAAACAAGTTGTGTTGTCTCTGTCCAGAGAATGATGGAAAATAAGGGAACACTTACTGAATACCTACTGTGGACCGGCTTGGGCTTTTACCAAGGGGTTTATGCAGAGGCAGAGAATTGAGGCTATCATTCTCTGAAGACACAAAAGAATTCTGCAGCTTAAAAATAATCAGAGAGGATTAGCGCACCATCTGCAAATTAAAATGCCAGCCAGTGTAAATTAGTGAAATGGGCTGGGAAGGGACTGGCGCAGAATGACAAGCACGTATTAGGCTAGAGGAAAGGAAAGGGCTGACTTTGTGCGAGGCGATGGTGCCTCGTAGGTATTGACCTACAGTGTTGGGCCAGATCCTCTGGATTTCGAGACAAGCCAGAGAGTTGGTATTCATGTGAAATATCCTGATTTGATACGTTGGTGACCAATTAAAAAATCAATACAGCTGACATAATGAAACATGCTTACAGATCGGATCCTTCCTGCCAATTTTCAGCCTCTCTCCTAATGCAATTCAGGTTGCCTCGTAACAGCCTACCATGTAATAGAAGTCCTTTTCTGCCTTTCTTCTTATATTGTTTTTCATGGAATTGAAGAGGCATTTGCATGAGTTTTGGGGACAGGGAAAGTAGTGACACAATGGTGATACTGAGATTCCTGTCTCTTGTGGCTTACGGTTGTGCCTTCTGTTCCCTGAGGGCCCCACCTTCTTTTTTAAAAAAAAAATTTTAATGTTTACTTATTCTTGAAAGAGAGAGACAGAGCATGAGTGTGGGGATGTGCAGAGAGAGACAGGGAGACACAGAATCTGAAGCAGGCTCCGGGCTCTGAGCTGTCAGCACAGAGCCCGACGCGGGGCTCGAACTCGAGAACGGCGAGATCGTAACCTGAGCCGAAGTCGGATGCTTAACTGACTGAGCCACCTAGGTACCCCTGAGGGCCCCAGCTTCTTTTGAATCCTTCCCAGCATGTGTCCCAGTGCTGGGCATAGAGAGGGCACACGCTACATATATGTTGATGAAATAAGTATGGTTTTCCTCTAAGTCCGGCTGAACGGGGAACTGGAAGATTTAGGGTGAGTGGAAATTATCTAAATTGTTTGCAGCCAAATTTTTCTGCCTTCTCTGTCTTTAATTCTCTTGAAGTTTGCATTAGATATATATCACTGTGTAACAAATTACCCCCAGAGTTAGCTGCTTAAAACATTTATTACCTCATACCTTCTGTGGTTCAAGGATCTAGCTACTTAAGTTGGGTATCTCTTCCTTAAGATCTCTTATAAAGCTGCAAACAAGGTATCGGCTAGGGCTCTAGTCTCAACATAAGGGTGGACCCCAAGCTCACTCACACGCTTGTTGGCAAGATTCAGTTCCTCACGGACTATTGCACCGTGGGCCTCAGTTCTTTGTTGGATAGTGACCAGAGGTTTCCTTCAGTTCTCTGCCATGTAGGCCTTTCCCTAGGCAGCTCTTAACATGGGAGCTGGTTTCCATTAGGACTGGCAAGCAAGGAAGAGAGAGAGTACAAGAAAGAAGCCACAGCTGTTTTTGTAACCTACGCCGGAAGGTGATATCCCGTCGCTGACTCCAAATTCTGTTCATTGAAGGAAACTCACGGGGTCTACCTAACAACTGAGGGACTGAGGCCTTCAACCTTTCTTCCTGAATGTTTCTTAGCCTTCCTGTCTGATCAGGAAACACTTGGGAGCTTTCATCCCACATCTTCTTAAGAAATTCTGGGAATTACAGGCATTCCACACCCCGCCCCCCTTCATTCAACTTACTTTGATATGAAAAAAAAAATAAGAAAAGCAAATGAATTTTAGAATTGAAATTTCTGGTAGGTTTTGGGAGACATATGGGAAGGATCATGTTGATGAGTAGGAACAATGGGTTCTGAGTCAATCAAGCTGGAAAGATGTGGGTTTTTTTGGTTTTTGTTTTTGTTTGTTTGTTTTTTTTTTTCCTGTCCCTGGTGTCCAGGTCAGATGAACTTGGTACTACAGTGACTGAGCATCTGAGAAGTGGAAGAAATAATGTTGTTACGGTGGGTTCTGTCTTCTGTCTCGGGTGTTGGACCATGAGATGGGCAAAACTAAGGAAGAACTAACCAGTTCTAACTAACGAAGAACCCCAGGCAGATCCTTTGTTGTGGAAATGCAATAGATCTGATGAAGCAGTAAGGCCAGGAATCAGCATCAAGAGACATAAATTTATAAGTCTGATGTCATTCCAATACCAAGAGGATAGGAACACCATTGGCGGAGGTGGTTATGAATGTTGACATCCAGTCTTTTCAGGCAGGAATGACACCTTGGTTACTAGAGGTCCAAGGGACAAGCAATCAGTAAGAATAGGCATAAAGCTGGCTTCAGGGATGACCTGGCAGGGCCCGAATTGGAGGTCAGGAGCAGGGCATCCCAGCTGCTAATGAGACTGGGCTCCAAGGAAGGCTCCCTGGGGAGACTGGGAAGGAAGCCTGGATCTCAATCACCGAAGATGGATCACAAGACAGGGAAGTAACATAGGAGAAAACTCCGGCTTATGATAGAGGCTTGGTCAAGAAATAAGCAAGAGCCTGATTATTGGGGAACAAGATAGCCTCAGTCAATCTGGGCCGGTAGCAAGACAGTGAAGAGACAAAAAGTTGACGGCTGCCAGAAACCTAGATTGGTCTCCAGCTTTGGCATGGGACTGAGACTACTGGTTGAGATCAGGCAGTGTCACTCGCCAGGGTTAGAGTAATGCAGGAACCCGGAGCCAGGACCGACATTACACCCTGGCGACCCTGTGACCAGTTGCACTCAATACCCTGGGATACCTCATGGGAAAATCAGACAAGCACTGTTCTGAGAGGCAATTAGGTTTCAAGACTTCCTTCTCCAGCCAAGCATCAGCATGAAATTGGAGGCTTGGCTTCCATGCACCCCCCCTCCTCTGTTCTCTTTCCTCTTGTGAGGGGCAGGGTGAGAAAAAGGACACCGCAGGAGAGAGCCACCCTGGCCTTCCAGACCGCCTAAGGAAGACGCATGCGTAAGGAGAGTGGGATGGGGGTGTGTGAGCCTTCTCTACCCCTCCACAAGCTACGCCCCCAGCCCCCAGCCCTCAGCCTAAGAATATTCTTTCCCTCTGTTTGCCAAGCCACATTCTCCACAGGACTCACAGATATTGAACTATGCTTTCAGCTTTTCCAGGAACCTTCTCACGTCTTCCCTTTTCTTCATCCCCCTCACCTCCTCCACACCACCCACAGCCCCCACCCCCCATGCAGCTTTTACTCATCGTGTTTCTAATTATGCAAGCTAATTTGTTTCCTTTCGTGTTTTCCCAACCTGCCTGTATTTTCCGACCCTGTCCCCAACGACCGTGGGGTGGAATACTTTCCCTGGATAGGGTTATGGTTTTTCCTTCATAAGTGAATCCCTGGTGCCTAAGCTGGGCTCCGTGTGCCGTAACTTCTCCAATAACATAGCATGAAGGACTCTCTGGTCGAAGTGGAAACAAAAACTCAAACGCCGTTCTGGGCCTCTTTGATCTACTCGGTTTGTGTTAAATTTCTGGGCACAGGAGTTCCCACAAATTTATAACATTTACTGTCCCCTCCCCACCTGTGTAGCATTGTGCTTTGTCACAGCAACCAAATTGGGAGCAGCTGGAGGGTAGGGGTCAGAGCACAAACATTTTCCGTACTCCTCATAGAGCTAGCACAGTATGGGGACCCCTTGAATTGCTGACAAAGTCCTTGCTGGATGAAATGGAATTTTCCTGAAGTGAATGCCTTGTGCCTATCTTTAGAATTGGACTTTCATAAAAAAAAAAAAAAAAAAAAAAAAAAAAAAAAGAATTGGACTTTCATGATAAAACAATCGGGAGATTTGGCTGAATTTTCCACTCTTTCACTCACCATGTTGAGGTCATGTAGAAACAAACTTTAAGAACATAATGACCTTTAAAAAAAGTCCATCTTTGAAGTCGGGGTTGGTCACTAGTCTGTGGCAGACCACTGCTTACATTATACACTTTCTTCTGTTCTTCCCAGGACAAGGGAAGATTTGGGGGACAGTCTGACTCTGGTTATCTACAAAGTTGAATTCTGAAACTGGCCCTTTGGAACTTCACCTCTGCAAATTAGCTGATTTTGCCTACAGTAAATTGAAATGACTGAAGAATGTCAAAGAAACCCGGGCAATTTTCTCACACAGGACCAGGGATGATTGAAGAGCACTGTCACACCAGCCCTCAAAATATTTCCCAAGATCCTCTAAGGGTTAGTACACTGAGTTGACAATGGAGGAGAGGGTGGGGAGGTCTTGCTGTCTCTGAGTGTACCTGGCGCAAGCACAAAGATCACACACCAGCTGTGTAGATTGAGCAGATTAAACGTATTGGGGAAGTAGGGGCTTCCGAGAGTCACCAGAGATGCCACCCCTGGCCTCTGTCCCATCTGAGTGCCTTACTCTTTCATCTGAACGAGAGCTAAAGTCCTGCTGTTTGAGTTGGCTTGCCCCTGCTCCATGATTTCAGTTCCTCGGGTCCATTCTCCAACATGTGGGCTCATTTCCGTCCTCCAAGCACTATTGTTTTTCTGACTCGAACGGTCATCCAGAAAACCTCAGTAAGAGGGACTTTGTATCGTTATTTGCTTTTCTAATTATACTCTGGCATCTGACTCAAGAGATGTGAGAAAGTATCTCGGTACATGAGTTGGAAAAGTAGGGCTGTGAGGCCAGGCCAAAGCCTTTAGTATGAAGTCCCAATGGTCTGGATGGGCTGGGAATCCTCTCTTTGGACTTCAGATCTTTGAAGGGGTAGTAGCTGCTCCCACAGCTTGCCCTGCCCCACCATTCTAGAGGCAGGCTGGAACTTGAGAGAACTGACCTTGCTGATGAAACTGGGTTCCAGCGTTTCTTACTGTGACCTTGGAATGTCACAATGGCATTAGATAGGATGATGCAGACAGGGTCCGTGTGGGCGATTCAATGGAAGCTTTGCCCATAACAATAATGGAAGCCCCGAGGTCTGCTGGCCAAGTGGCCTTATTCAGAGCACTAGGACCTGCCATTATTAAAATGCTCTGCTGCATTCCACGGCAGGCATCATCTATTGTTCTTTCTTTCCAGCATCATCTCCATACTTTCCTGGAGCATCACCCTTATCTTCCTTTGCAAAACTCTCTCTCTCCCATTGTCAGGGTATGTGGAATCCAGGTGAGGTTATATGACTCATATCTGACCAGTCAACACATCCCATGCTGCCACCCATACTAATTAGCTCAGGGATAGGTAAAGTCTACAAATGCGTGCATTTCAAATTTAGCCTTGGAATTTTGATTGTGGGGGAATAAGATTTCTGTTGGGCACCTGCACGGAGCCGTGCCTGAGCTTTTCAATTACATGACTCAGTGAATGTCCTTATTTATTTAAGTTAGCTTGAGTTGAGTTTCTATCTCTTGTAACTGGCAGGACGACACAGACACATGTTTGTATGGAAAGACAGTCACTGATATAATCTATTCCTTCCTCCAGGTTGGTTGCCCTTCTCTTACATAACAGGAGACAGGTGACACTTACCAGTGTCACTAGGTACTTACTAGTGCTCCTTACCTATTAGATGCATAAAAGAGCCAATAAACAAGAAACAGAAACATGGTGGCTAATGGTTGAGCTCTCTATAATTTTCATGGTTCCATTGACTTTATTCTGGTTGTGGTGTAGGAAGTGGAATCCAGGTTCTTCTAAATCCCAGCTTAATATTGGCTACTGAGGGAGCGAGCGTTCCAGATCTTAAACAATCTCCAGTGGGTTTAAGGGAGAATGGATGGTCCTTGTAAGCCCTCTGTGGGAATTCCTTTTGAGTATTGGTTTCCGAGTGTAAAGTCAAACAAGTAATTGGATTAGGGAGGGCCAATGGTATAATCTGAATGCTACTGAAGACACTGGATGGAAAAAGTTCATGCCAAGACATTTTTTTACTATCATCTTTCAGAGGCTAAGTTGACACCACAACTGATGATCCTCAGGCTGAAAGGAATGGGTGGCCTTGGCCCTGGCTGGACATTTCCAGATTATAGTGTTGTTCAAATTAACCTGTTGGAATTCACCTTTTCTGGAGAACATTACCTTGAACCCTGAGTAAGAGTAGTGCAGGAGGCCCCGCAACTTAAGGACTGCCCATATTTCAAAGGTCATCCTTAAGTCTGGATGTTTCCACAAGATAATGAATTCCAAGGTATTCTAAGGTCCAATATTATATAGGATTATTAGCCTTCTGAGACAATGCATTGGTTCTCAGTGAAGTCTCCTCTATGTTAATCAAGAGTAACTTTTATTCCCTCTCTTGCATGTTACACACATGGTATAGTTTTTTTATTTATTTCTTAAATTTTAAAATATTCCACTCAAGTAATTATAGTATCTGAAACTATTTAGCTTATTTCTATCATTAGATGTTAACAAATTGAAGCAGAGGCTGCAGGTTGCACGTCGTTCTATCTCTCAACATTGTTTACCGTGTGTCCCGCTGTAGGTGCTTAATAAATGTCTATTCAATAAGTACCCCAAATTCCACCATTTATATCCTTCCCCTCTTGTGGAAAACATGGTGCTTAGGCTTCCCTTTGTGGATTGGAAATGAATAGCCTCTCTTCAATCTAACCGGTTCCTGCCCAACATTCATTCAATGGATAAATATTGAGTATTTTCCTAAGTGTCATGTACTATTCTAGGACCTGGGGATCCAGAGGCAAACAAGAGAGATGTGGTCTCTGCCTTCAAAGAGGTTATAGTTTCAAATCACGGAACAGTGGACAATAGGCCATGGGGTGGCTCAATTCTTGCCTGCGCCAATCAAACTGGTCTCCGGAGTGGAAGTGTTTGCCCAAATCTTCATAGTGAGTCAAAGAAATGGTCCTAATGCTCTCAAAAGTTCTTCCCTCATAATGTCAGCATTGGCTCTCTGCCAAGCTTCTTCCCCTCAAAGGTTCTCCAACATTCTTCAGAGGCTCCATTAGGCCTTAGCCACGACTCACTTTTAAAGGTGGCCTGCTTTCCTTGTTTACCTATTTTTTCATTTATTTGAGGATATTTACTTATAACCTTTATAAACAGAAAGTCATTGTTAATCTTGCCCCCTAGGAAGCCGACATAGTGAATACCCTCCAGGGGGAAAATCAGGACATGTCAGTCAAGATCCCAGAAACTCTATATCCTGGGTGGACATGCGATGTTTCCTTAAAGGAGCGGCTGTCGAGACAGCCCAACCTCAGCCAAGCATGAGGCTGACTTTCAGGCAGCCTCAGAGCTCCTCTGGGCCTAGAATTATGACCACCATCATTGCCAAATGGGGCCTGGCTCCATTTGCATTTCCCTGAGCCTCTCTCCTCCTTTCACCGCAATGTTGTCCTCACCTCACCAGGCGCAGAGAATGGCCAATTGTTTCCTGAGCCTACTCAGCATCCCTACTGGGTTGAATAATGTTCCTTCAAAATTCATGTCTACACAGAATCTGTGAACATGATCTTATTTAGAAATAGGGCCTTTGTAGACATAATCAAGTTAAGATGAGGTCATACTGGATTAGGTTGGGCCCTAACCCAGTGGCTGGTACCTTTATAAAATGAGGGGGATTTGGACCCAGAGGCACACAGAGAGAAGATGGCCATGTGAAGATGGAAGCAGAGATCAGAGTTACAATGCCACAGCCAAGGAATGCCACGGATCGCCTGCAAATACCAGCAGCTAGGAAGAAGCAAGGGAATATCCTCCCCTAGAGCCTTCAGAGAGAGCATGGCCCTACTGAAACCTTAAGTTCCGACTTCTAGCTTTCATAACTATGACAGAATAAAGTTCTGTTATTTTGAGCCACTTTAGTTTGTGGTAATGTGTCAGGGCAGCCCTAGGAAACTACTATGGCAAATAATCATTGGTTCCCACAAAAATCTAGCACAGGACGAATAGACCATGGGAAAAAGGGCATGTAGCTTCTTTCTAGCTGATTCTCTTTGCTGCCCAATTGTTGCTATGCATTAAACTGATGGCAGAGAATAAGTAGGGCATTTTGGGATTGTTTACCATTCTGAAAAGATCACGGGCTATTAACACATTAGGACCCTTAGGATTCTATCTGAACTGGTTAATTCTAGAACAGATGTTTTGAATTTGGAGCTGTGTGTAATGTGTTAGTTAGGATTCTCCAGAGAAGCAAAACCAAAAGGAGACTCTCTCTCTCTATCTATATCATCTATATCTATCTATATCTATATCTACATATCTATGTATATATCTATGTATAGATCTATATTATATACATAGATCTAGATCTATCTATATAGAATATATATATATTATACTATAGTATAGTATAGTATATTTATTATATTACATGTTTACTTATTATTTATATATTATTTGTTATGTGCAATATATAAATACCTATTATATACAATTTATATAAAATTATAAATGTACAATATATACTTATATTTGATACATATAATATATTAAATACAAAATTTTAAATATATATATAATAATGGGGGCTAAGAAACCCCGAGATCTGCTATAGACAAGCTGGAGACCCAAGAGAGCCAATAGTTTAGTTTCAGTCCAAGTTGAAGGCCCGAGAACCAGGAGACCTGATAGTGAAAGCTGGCAAGTTCAAGACCCAAGAAACCAACATTTCAGTACCAGTCTGAAGATAGTAAAGACCACTGACCCAGCTAAAGAAAGCAGGAGGAGTTCCTTCTTACTCAGCCTTTCTGTTCTATTGGATCTTCAATCACCCACCAATTCAAATGTTCATGTCATCTGGAAACATCTTCACAGACATGTCCAGAATGATGTGGCCAAATGTCTGGGCACTTTCACAGTGGCCCAGTCAAGTCAATGCATAAAACTAACCATTGCAGCAACATTCTGGATCAGATCCACGTTGACTCCAGATGACCATCTTCAAGAACATATGACTATCTTAATCAGGGTAAAGGGCAAAAACACGATTTCCTCAGTACCCTAGCCTGAGATCTCTGGGAAGTGACTATGAAACAAAGACTTGTGTACAGCTAATTTCTTTGGGGGTGTTATTCCAGGAGGCAGGAGACTAGGACAGGGGAAATGAAGTGTAGAAGGCTGGAGAGCAATTCAAAGATGTGTTAAACAATTGGCCACCACTACAGGCTACTGGGGCTTGGTACTGCTGGGACATTGGGAAGAATCTTATAGAGTGTGTCTCAGAAGGATCTGTCTAGAGGACCAAGCAGAGAAGAATGCATCTGTCACCTCCCATTCCTCTTTGGCCCAACATGCACTAACTTTCCTGCCTTTCCAGTGTGCATATGCTCCAGGGCAATGTGTATTTCACCATCATCTCACTACACAGTGCCAGGGTAGGATGTGAGAGATACGAAGTACTAGGACTGAGGCAATTGTACCTGTACAAAGCCTTTTGAAGCCTTCATATTGCTGATTGGCACAGGAGTGGCTGGACAGAGGTGGGGCCAAGTAGAGGATTTTGGAATTGTGTGCCACAAGTGTCCAGGGTATTTTGGGACACTGTGGCAGACATGTACCATTTGGGGTGGCCTCCTTTCTATTTTTGGTAAGAATATAAGGCCAAGCCTACCTCTTTCTATAGAAGCTGTAAATGCCAACACGCTACAAGCTATGTAGGCTGGGAAAGCAAGTGATAACATCTCGGCCCACACTCTACCAATCAGAAGGAGGACCTACCCCATGCCTAGAGGGGAAGTCAGAGATGTGAAAAAGAAGAAAGGCTAAGATACTGTTCTGGTGTCAGAAATACAACCAGGTCTCAGATAAAACATGGAAGAAAATCACTCCTTTGCCCTGACTGTCCTGCTCAGTTGCTTTATTTTCCATTGTTTCTTGATAGGCTCCTTCTGCTAACTCATCTCATGGGACACCCTCTCCCCCATGTTACAGGATTAGGTCTCCAGCTCTGTATTACCTTTCTTCTGTAGCTCTTAGAACTAATTCCTGATACAAAGGTTCTTACTGGTGCACCTATAATTCTGAGTCAGGCCACAAGTCTCTTCCCTGTTTAGAGATGGACTACCCCTGGGTCAGGGGTCCATTCTGGTCTAGTCAATTATATTTGGAAATAGTGTCAGAAGGCATAAGACACAGGAACCTAAAGAATAGAGACTAAGAGAAGAGAATCCCCTAGAATAGAGACACATAGATAAACAAAATATTCAAGTACAGTATTTGTAGTGGGATATTATGGTCTGGACTGGGAATCAAGAGATTGGAGCTCGAGGTCGACTTCTGTCACATGCCTCTGAGATCCCAAGGAAACCAGATAACTTTCCCAATTCTCACATTCTCCACATAAAAGAATAAGTGACATGGGTCAGCAGATTGCTAAAACCTCTTCCACTTCTAGAACATGCAGGCCCCACTCAGAACCAAACTCATCCACAAAGAGGAGAGGCAGAATTGTGTTGGGCTCTTCTAGGGAAGAAATGTTATCGGAAGCCTAACGTAACGCCAGACACATCATCTTTCCCCAGTAGAGCTCCTAATATACTTCTCCAAACTCAGAAGGCCTCACTCATTTCTCTTTTCTTCTTTCTTAGAAGCACAGATGAGATGCACACAGCTCTGTTATCAGGAATGCAGAAAGACTTCTGGATATTCTAAGCCTAATCCAGGTGTCCTCAGGTTTTAAACTCACTCGGAAGAAAACATATTTATCTGCTTTTTTTATACAGGTGCCCCCATTTTGGCCGTCAGTGAAAATGAGTTAATATAACAGACTGTTTCAAAGAGGTGGGAGCCATGGCATTGGCAGGAAAACCTGACACGTAGAACAAGAACCAGTTTTTTCCCCCGAGGTGGCTTTGATAGCTATAGTTTAAGACAGTTCTTTCCTATCAATGTAAGGCAGTTTACATGTCCCTTCTCTCTTGAACTTGTGTTAGTCGAATTGAAGAAATCACTGTCTTCAGATTGTGGGTTTCAATACCCTTCCATTATTTTACCTTAAAATGAGCCCTTCTCCCGTTCGGTTATCGTCAAAGGAAGTCTTGATGACATTTCAGGACTCAACAAAACATTTCCCACTAGAAATTGTTTCCCTTAGGTAACAGCACCATGGAAGCCATTGCGCTCCACTGTCTGACCCCAATAAAAACAGCACGCCCTTCAACTTATAAAAGTGTAAATTGACCTGTCTCCTGGGATAGCTATTCCCTTGGTCGCCTGAGTCTAGCATCTCAGTCATATTACTCTACCAAGCAGAAGATTACAATTCTGTTTTGCTATTGATTCAGGTCATATCTTATTTTTCTGTTCTCTCATAAGATGGAGGAACCATTTATTATGCTCTCGACAGAAATGTTCAAGGCTGGAATCACAGCGTGTTCTGGCTTCTAAGCCAGGGTTGACATTTACCCATGTAGGCACAGGGGTCAGTTTGTTCCTCAGTTACCTCCGCTTTCCTTAGATTGGTCTTCAAGTTTCTTAAGTACTTCATGACAAGGAATTGAGTGGGACAAAACTTCTCTTCTAGAAAACCCAAACCTATACAGAGAGAACTTAGTTTACCGCATCTGCCGTGCATTTCAGGTGGTACACACTCCCTCTTGTTAATATTCTCCGGAAAGCCAACTGGCCCCACAATGGTCTGCATAGACAATGGCCACTTCCTTTCAGGATCCCTTGCTTGCTGAATTCCTGCTTCCAGGGACTTTCTGGGAAAAGGTGGCCACAAGTCACAGGGGTCTCTGTGAATGGCACCACCCAGAGAAGGGCTCACGTTGTCCCTGACTTTTCCACCATAGGTTCTAAAATAAGAGAAAGAACTGCCAGGAAATAGGTCTGACAGGCTGTCTGACTAAGCAGAGGCATAGGGATTGGCAGTGAGGAGATAGCAGTCAGCATTGTCTGTTCTGCTCCACCCTACGGTTCCGGCTGAACAGACAATAATGTCCCTGGCAAAGCAAAGCATAAGACTTGGGAGATCTTGAAGATCAAGTCCATCTCCTCATTTTGCTGATATAACAAAGGCAGAGGTTCTATCAGACCATGCTGCCCTCTGTATCATGACACCTGCTCCTGAAGGAGAAGGATGGTCAGAGACACAAAGGAAGCTTTAGGAACACCCTTTCCAGCTATTGACTCTTGACAATAATGAAACTGGAATTTTCCCCCACCCTGACCTTTTCCCGCAACATGTGTTATTCAGAGGCTTGAAGGTCTATGATGCTAAGACTGAGTGTGGGAGCCATTTTCTCAGCAATCTTTACCATCTTTCCTCCTTCATCTTGGTCATCCTTTTCCAAGCATTGGTCTCTTCCAGGGTAGAGGCAATGAATCTTGATGGTAGGGGAATGAGATGGGGTGGATAGGACCCTACGCCAGCTTTGCCTATTTCACAATTCTGCGACACACAACATAAGTTTACTCTCCTCTGCACCCCCTTTCCTCACCTCCCCAGTGGTGGCTAGTGTCTATGGAATTGACTTGATGACACCTCATATCTTTTTGTATTTCTCCTTATAAAATGGACCATATCCCTAAGTCAATCTTTATGTAAATTTCCTTCTCTAAGCTTTGCCAAGAATGAGATTATCAAGTGTAAGAGGGAACCTTTAATGAAAAAATAGTGAGATTGGAGGTGATCTTAGATAATGTCTAGTCCAGCTCTGTGTTCTGCTGATGAAGAAACTGAGACCATGATGTATCATCCAAATTCTAATATAATTAGCAGAATTTAATAGGTTACTTTGAGCACAGAATAAAGTATTTCAGAGATAAAGAGACTATTTGTTTATAGCCCAGGCTGAGGATATTGGATACTAGGTGGCCATATTCATATTTTGGTACATTCTAAAATGTCTCTCATTCTCTCTAACATATTTTGTAGTCATTTTTTAAAAAGTTTATTTTATTTATTTTGAGAGAGAGAGAGTGTGGGGGAGGGGGAGAGAGAGAGAGAGAGACAGAATCCCAAGCTGCACTGCCAGCACAGAGCCTGAATTGGGGCTTAAACTCATGAACTGAGAGATCATGACCTGATCTGAAATCAAGAGTCAGACACTTAACCAATGGAGCCACCCAGGTGCCCCACTTTATAGTCATTTTTAAAAATTACGAACATATTATAGTAAAAATCAGGTGTAGGTCAATGGATGATGCCAAGAAAATGAAAAGTTATAATTTTTAATGCTGTTATATATTTATAATGTATATATATATATGTTAATATGATATATAACATTATATAATAGTATTATATAATATATATATAACTATATAATTATATAATATAATATAGTTATATATAACTATATAATTATATAATAGATAATATAATTATATTATATAATAAAAATATTATATAATATAATTATATATAAATATATATATAATATATATAAATATATAATAATAAAAATATTATATAATATAATTATATTACATATCATATATATGTATATTAACACCCAAATATAGACATATATTTGGTGGAGAAACAATGTGGGTAAGCCTCAGAGTTGTCACATGAACCCATTGTTCCCCAAAAGTGAGTCAGCTGAGATAGGACCGTTAATGCCTTTGGCATGTCAGCATCACTCTGAAAAGAAGGCAGCAGTTCATGGGGCTACATTGCTACCACAAAGAAGGTCCTGAAAGCTCCTGGTTGACCCAGTCAAGATTTTCCCAGTTAGCATCTGGGTTGTCTTCCTAGCTCTGGGTCGTTCACCCAACAGTGTTTGACACCTAATTTGGCCCCCTCTTTGAAGTTAATATACCCGATTTGAAGCGGAAAGTCAATTTATTATTTTACTTGAAGAAAAGCAAGTCAATATTTCTGTCTTGGCATAGCCAGGGAATATTTAATGACGGTTTAGGATGTGGTCAGCTTTTTTTGTAGTCAGTTTGGGGGATGGAAAGTCGTGTAAGACACGGTGTCTTGCAAAAAGAGTTGGACGTTCAGTGGAGCAGATGAAGAGATTAAAAGCACAAGAGTTAAGTGGTAATTATGGTAACAGTCACTTGAAGAATGACACAAGGAAATAGAAAATAAAGGAGACATTTCATGGAACTGCAGGAGGCTAGACGGCTCGTGGAGAAGGGGAGGTTTGGGCCGGGTCATTGAAAATAACTAGATCTTGGGGCGCCTGGGTGGCTCAGTTGGTTAAGCGTCTGACTTCAGCTCAGATCATGATCTCACGGTCCGTGAGTTCCAGCCCCGCGTCGGGCTCTGTGCTGACAGCTCAGAGCCTGGAGCCTGCTTCAGATTCTGTGTCTCCCTCTCTCTCTGCCCCTCCCCCGTTCATGCTCTGTCTCTCTCTGTCTCAAAAATAAGTAAAACATTTAAAAAAATGAAAAAATAAAGAAAATAAGTAGATCTTTGATAACCATAGTTACAGGGTATCAGAACAGTGAGATGGAGGGAAGTAATGTCTCTGCCACGTAAGACTGGGATGGGTGAATACAATGGTTTGATTCTTATTAAGGAAGCTGAAAATTTCATCTTCCAATCTTGTAAATCGAGAGCCTTATCTGAAGAGTTGAGAGGGAACCTCATCAGCCTACAAACATAATCACCAACCACTGTGAGGTCAAAACAAAAAGCTCTTCCCTATGGATAATGTCCTTATGGGCAAAGCCCAATGCTATGTTTAAACAGAGCCATCATTCTGGCCTCCTTTCCCTCCAACCTCTTTCTTGCCTTCCTAGCAATTTGGGAACTCACCGGGGGGTATGGAGACCTGTGCCTTTGAGCTGACCTGGCAGACAGGTAAGGAAGGTCCTGACCTAGAGTGCCGGGTTGAGTTCATCAGGGTACTGGGAGCTTCTCCACAGACTGTAAATTAAAGAGGCTTCAAAGAGTCCCCAGCAGGGATGGATGAGGGGAAGGGGCTTGGTCACCAAGTGTCGCTAATCCTTCATCTTTTCCTCTAAGGCCAGGGTCAGCAGCCCAAGTAAACATGGTGCCCCGCAGAGATGGTCCCGCAGCCAAATGGCTCTCAGTGGCTTGACTCAAAGTCACCTGGACAGGCCTGACGGAAACGCAGGATGGCCCAGCCCTTCCCTAATGGGTTTTCCGGAGTCAATCCATCATTCTGCCTGGAGAAGGGGAGGATGAGAAATCGATCAGGTGCCTCAGGACTGTGCCCTGCGCCGTGGAGATGCGAGCAGGCGAAAGAGAGAATGATACAGCCGGGGGAATTGGGGGGTGCTGGCAGGCGGCACACGTCTGGGTTCAGAGGAGAAGGGGGAGGCGTTGGCATGGCAGTGAGGCGCTGGCACTGACTGCCTCCAGGCAGGGCTCCTTCTGGGCACTGAGCAAGGCCCGTGGCTTTGGGAGCTGCCCCAAGCTGGTAACGATGCCAGTGCTCCATTCACCCTGTGAAATGTATTAATTAGTGAGCAGCTTTGGCCCAGAGAGGGTTGCCGTGGCTTCAGATGAATATAGCAGAAGAGAGGCCGGTCCGTCTGCAGGCACCTCCGAGAGCTCTCAGCTCTCGTGTGCCCGAGAAGAGCATCTGCTGGAGAGGAGGTGAGACCCCGGCAAAGCTGGATGGAGAAAATGCAGAATTAGTCCTAGCCCACCAACCGTGGGCAGTGAGAACAGAGCCAAGCTGAATAGAATCTGCTACAGACGAGATTATTAGGAACGAACCAAAGCAAACACCACACAAAAAACCCCTTAAATGGTGCTTCGCTAAGCTTCTGCCGCCTCTCTGCCCTCACTCCCTTTTCTAGAAAGGCTGCATACGGCCTTTGGTCTGACGTAGCCATGACATGTCAGGTCTAGAAGACAGCTGTGAGAACTTCCTGTCTCACTTCAATTGTCAGAGGGTAGGCTGAGGTCCCAGAAGTGAGTGGACTTTTCCCAGGCCCCGAGGCTGGCTAAGGGCAGAGCCGGGTGGGGGTGTGGAAAGAAGTCTCTTCCTCCCCAGTCCAGGATTCTTTCTCCCACCACACATCTGATGTAGTTAAGTGTTTTCAAATCTACCTGCCCCACGGTGCTGACACGGTGGTCTCCAGGAGAAGTAGGCTAGGGTCTCAAAAACTGCTGCTCTGAACGTGTCACCAAATATCACTGTTGGGTGCGTCACCTCCAGCCCCCGTCTCTGGGTTCCTCCTGGGTCTTGCCATTGACACTTCTTCAGAACACTCTGCCTTAAACTTTTCTCCCTCTCCCTTGGAAGAGACAGCTTCCTTAACACTCATGCCCGCCTAACTCAGTGCGTGTCAAGTGCATAAATCCTGCTGATAATTCTGGCAGAATCTTTATGAGGAGAGAATAAGCGTTGACGGAAAGACAGGGAATAAAGTGATAGGAAGGAAACAGAGGAGAGGAGAGAAACGAAGAATGCAAGGCAATTAGTATTAATTGAACACTTACTATATGCCAGGCTTACAGTCTAGTTCTTTCTTTTAATGCTCGCAATAGTCCCGCTCTCATCCATATGTTTACAGTTGCAGAGTTAACAGAAAAGCTCGCAGCTAGAAAAAAGCAGAGGGGCTGGACCCAGAAGTGATGGCTCTAGGGGCTTAGTGCTTTCCATTCTCACAGAGAAGAAGAGGAAAAAGAAGGATGTTTTGAGGGTAGGGCTAAGGCAGGGTCAGGGCTGTGGGAGAGAGTAGAGGGGCTCCGGGGAATCCCAGGCTCTCGTGCTGACCTCTGCGTCATTCCTTCATGTGCCATAAGAACATCATCCCAAGTCTGCGACGAGCCCCCCTCTGCCCCACGCGCAGGGTTCTGGTAGAGACCGACAGGAAGGAGGGTGCCAGGAGTCTGTCACTACAGTGGCCTGGGTTAAGGAAATAAGCCCTTAGAAAATGAAGCAGGGCGGCCTGCCACAGAGAGAGCCTGGGAAAGAGAACGAGGTCACCTTAGGGAAGGTCGCTGGGAGGGGCCCTCTGGGAAGGTGACATTTGACCCGAGACCTGGGTCATCAGTGTTGCTGCGCATGTGATGAGGCACACAGAGACTTTCCTCGGAAATGGAAGGAGCAGTGTGGCCTGACCCTATATTTGGTCTCTTTGACCCAATGTGGCTGGTAAGCATGGGCAGTGGCCCGCAGGGTGGGGGGCTGAGATGGGTCTTCCCCGGGTATGGGCACCCGGGGTGCAAGGTCTGTAGAGAACTGAAAGTCGATAATTAATTCTAACACTGTGAATGAGAAAACGCCCCTGTCACCTCCCACCCCACGGAAGAGTGGGGCAGGTGCACCTGACTCCAGGGACCAGCCCCGGGAGCAGGAGCTGATACCCAGGGACTGCGCTAAGGCCTCTGAAAGTAAACCATCCCCTTTTTATTCTGGAAAGGAAAATTCACTCAAGGCCGGTGAGCCCTAAGGACCCCTGGGAATCGCCCCAAAACTCTGACCAGCCTCTAGGGGAAGGCAGTCTGCAGAACTGCCCACATTCCTCGAGCCCGTGGCGGAGGCCCAACTGCCTGTGTTCCCTCTTGGAGTAACTCCCGTGAGAAGAATTTCCCACTCGTGGAAGGAAGTCTATTTCCTCTTTGCGGATGTCAGTGAAACCAACGTGTGTTTAAAGGTCTGTCGCCTCAATTCTCTTAAATGGCACTTAAGCAATTGTCTGAGCAAACCGGAGGCGTCCGGGGTACAGGCTTCATGTAAACCCTGGGACCAGGGAGAGGCTGGGAAAAGAAGAGCGAGGAGGGGATGCAGGGGAGGGGCCGTGGCTTCAGGAAACTGAGCAGAACACCCTGGACTGGGAGAGCAGACGCCTCAGCAGGCAGAGGGGGTCATCCACTAAAGCCTCAGTGAGACGGGGAAGGACACCAGACTTTGCCCGCCACCTACAGCCAGGCTTCCCTCTCCCTCTTTTTTTTTTTTTTTCTCCCTCCACCCCCTCGCCCTGAGATCTTGCTCTTTCCCATCTGCTGGCTCCCCCCCCTCCTCTCCCCCTCTCTCTACTCCTCATCCTTCTTCTTTCTCTGTCTCCTTCTCTCTCTCTTGTCCTCCCTCTCCCCTAGCCCTGCCATCCGACCACACCCTCCCACGTTATTCTTGGGAGAGTCCAAGGTGCCGAGTTTATTGGGAGGAGCGAAACAGATGAAACTGTGTTGGTTGATGGCAGCTCCTCTCCTCGTGAGGCACAGGGCTGTTAGCACAGTGCTTGGCACCCAGCAAGCAAAATTTCCATGAGCTTCAAAAGTTTCCACGGGGGAGCTAGGAATCCGGCCTCCATTATATGGATGAGGAAACCGAGGCTCAAAGAAACGAAGTACCTTGGAGAGGTACTTTTAAGAAGTCTTTTTTTTTTTTTTTTTTAAAGAAACAAATTTCACCTGTGGCATCACCAGCTGAGATGCTTTCTGGAGATTTCTATGCATTATTCCCCATTCTGTCTCCCTACTGACCTCCCCCAAACACCCTCTTCCAAATCCCAGCATCACGTGGTGTAAAATACACCACCAGGCGACGATAACTTCAAATCATCTTCTTTTCACTTCTGTGAAGTTCCGGGGGAAGCTGAAACTCAGGTTTCTCACAGATTGTAAGAAAACTCCTCCTCTTTATGGTTTCTGCCCCATTTTACTTATTTATTTATTTAATTTTTAAAGCCTTGATTACATTTTGCAATGTTTATCTTGTTGCACAACAAATGGAAGCATTGGTCACAATTTACGTAGCTGATTTCATGTAACTGAATTCTGTGGTGTTTATTACTGTTAAATACCTTCTGCCAGAAATTGGAGAGGCAGCCATTCACTGTGACACAACCCCCACCCCCCCCCACCCTGTTCGTTTCCTGTGCAACCCAAACCACAATTTGTAATTGGGTGTTTGTTTTGTCTTTAACGTTTATCTTTTCTTCTGGACTCTACGGGACTGTGAGGGCAGGGACCACATCTGTCTGATTCTCCTTCTTTTGTTATCTGCCCAGGATCTTATTCTCAACAAGTCAACGCTCTTAACTCTGGCTGCACGCTCAGTCATCGGAGGAGTTAACAGATAAACAAGCAGGAACTTACCGATGCCTGTCTAGACCTTCGGGATCTGGGTGGCCCTGAGGCATCTATAATTTTAAAAGTTCAGTAAGTGATTCTGGCTCAGGAAGAACCATTGATCTTAGGCACAGTGACCCCGCTCTGTACATTTTGTCTCCCTGTGTCCTCTCCTGGCACCGGCTTCTGTCCCTGCATTGCTGGCTGTGCCCGATCCCTCATGCTCCTGCGTTGGCCTGATGCATTCCCTGGGGCCCACCCAACACATTCCTCCTTCGCTCTAAACCCCTGTTTACAGCTCACTACCTCCAGGACGCACCTCCTGACAAAACGGTCCAGATTCTCAGCCTCCTGTGTAATCCAAGTCCCGCCCTCCTCCGTAAAATCCATTTCTACAATTTTCCACACGCGTGTGTTTCTGTTGGCATCTTTGCGAGTGCGATTGATTTTGACCGTAAGTTCCCTGACCTTTTCGCTGTGGGCCACATGCTAAGGTGGCAGGGGCCGCCTCTGTTCCCACAGTGTGACCTGTGTGGCTGGGAAGTGGGACAAGAGGGGGCTCTGGGCAGACGTAAGTGTGAGACAGAGAGACAGGCGGCAGGTGGCATAACAGAGGGGGCTGAGGGCGGACGAGAGGAGGGTCTTCGTGGCCCTTCCTTGGCCTGGCGCGTTTGAAGAAACAGCCTGCGGGAGATCAGATTTGCACCCTGCCGCCTGTGAAGACACGACTGGGCACAAACTCAGCTCAGTGTGAGGAAATACGCCTTGGCTGGCGGAGCGCTTCTGGTGGGCCGGTGAGGGCTTCCCGGTACGAAGACTGTCATGCCAGTCTCTTGGTTTTTGCCCTAATTCTGCCCCGCCTGTGCTGTCATTGACCCATTACAGATTTTTTAAACCTGGTGTTTTCTTTAAAACAACTTGAAACAAACCGACTTTATTCTTCTCTTTAAAAATACCTGTGAAAGCGTAGATGTGTAAGTGACTGCTACGTGCATGTGTAGAGAGCAAGCTACGCATATTTTTTTTCCTAAGAGTAGGAAAGGTGGTGCTCAAGGCAGAGAAGCCGGCGGGACTTTGATGGGAAATGTGCTGCTTGTCTCTGCACCTGCTGCAAGCCTGGGCCCGTGTGACAAGGTCAGATCCGTCACTGAGGTCTAGCGGGGGAGTTCCTCAGCCTCTCGGAGCCTCAGTTTCCCCAAATACTCGACCCATGTCATGGGTATGTGCGGTGTGTGTATATGGTGTGTGTGTGTGTGTGTGTGTGTGTGTGTGTGTGTGTGATGTCTGTGTCTCAGGGTGGGAAAACTGATCGTGAGTAGGAAGGTTGCAGAAAAAGCCGACACGGAAACCCTGTTAAACTGAGAGCTGAAAGACGATCCCGACTGACCCCGTTTTCGGCAAATACATGGAATTAAGTCTAAAGCTAATTAGAGGCAAATTTCAGAGCAAGAGTCGTTCTTCAGGCTCCCAATTTAGTGTCTTTTCCTGATCATTTCGTCCCTGTGGTTCCAGCCTCGCTCGGGAAGGCCAAACACTCCCCTTTAATCACAGGGCTCATGAATGCCACCAGGAGCCAGCTGCCACCCAGCCCCGGGGACCTGTGAGGACAGACCCAGGGGGCAGGGGACTCTAAAGGCAGAGTCCAGGGAAGCACAGCCGGGGCTACACCGGGCCTCTGGCATCCCCTCGTCCTGAAGTGCTTCCCAGCTCATCTTCCACAGCCTCCGGGAGGGCCGTCTCTCCACGGCAAGTCCCAAAGCAAGATCCGCTTTCCTCTACCCGTAGCTGGCCCTTCCAGTCCCTCTAGGGGCATCTCTGCTGGAGCCCCGCCCTCCTCCTCTTCCTGAGGTCTTAGGCTCCCAGGCTCCCAGGGTGTCAGAATTTCCCTTCCATCTGTTGTTTCCTGGAACCGGAGTCTCTTATTCTCGTCAACAGGGGAGTCGACCAAGGAGCAGTGATCTCCTGAGACCAAGCTCCCAAGGCCGCAGGCGTGCACGGTTGTTCACCTGAATCACGGGCCCGTTTTGTCAGGGGCTCCCCCAGATGGGAAACACGCTTTGGGGCATCAGCAGGGGTTGGCATGGGGAGCAGTTTTCTAGGGCTTCTATTGGAGCTAAGGATCACTCCACCACGTGACTAGGGATATTGGCCAACCTCAGCTTTCCTTCCAAACTTTCTCCAAACTAGGCCCCCATGTGTCGCTTTCCCTTGCCGGGGTACGTAATTTCGTGTTTTTGTTCCTGTGTTTTCCAAAACACTTTACTTATTCGTTAACTACATATACTTTTCCACATGAAAAGTGGGCACGGGCGAAGGAAGTCTTGTCCTGTTTGGATCCTACCTCGTAGGCCAGGTTTGCTTAAAGACCAATCATTTAAAGGCGAGTAAGTGTGTGTGTTTAGAACATGTACCTTTGCCAGAATGATCAGTTAACCAATTCCTGGACTTCACGGTGGCTTGGCAAAAGTTCAAGTAAAAAAAAAAAAAATGTCCTCCACACAAATGCCCAGCACCTCTGCGCTGTTAATAGTTTAAAAGACCTTCGTTATAGCCTTCGAAGGTTTCAAGTTTCTGGACTCTAGTTTGTGACCATGGAAGGACCCTCAGGGAAAGTCAGCTGAAAGGGTGGGGCTCAAGGGGACCATTCCTGAATGTCAGGAGCTGGAGACTCCTCTGCTCATTAATTCATTTGAATGCATCCTGGGGGAGAATGGAGAGCCCGGTGCATCCCGTCCCAGAGCTCCCTGTCTGGAGAAGCTGTGGAAAATGGGAGGCTCTCATTCTGCCTTCAACCCATGGACTTACGTGTGGAGATTTCATACAAAAATCTGGATTTCTGGCTTCTTTTTAGGAGGCCCAAAGGTTGACCCCTCCTGAGCCCACATTCCCATTCATACCCGAGGAAGTCTCCTCCTTCAGTGGGGCATGATCTTTGGTCTGCCTCTGCTCCCACTCTCCCTCCTGCAGCAGGCTTGGTGGCTTCTCTCCTGGGAGTCTCAGGTCTTTGATCCTGCCAGGGGCAGTTGATGGGGATGTCCAGAGTGGGGGCAGGAGAATACGAGCGGTGGAAACTTAGGAACATCAGAGTCAGATCAGAGACCTCATGGGATCTACCAGGAATGGGTTCGCTTCAAGAAACTGCTTCCTGCAACCAGAATTGTGAAAGCCTACCGTGTAAGGCAAAAGGAAAACTACTGAGGGCTCCTTCCTTAAGGAATCTTCAAGAAGGGGAGGCCAGCTGTCTGCCATGATCACAGTGGAGTCTTGCTCTGTGGTAAGAATAATCCCTCCTAGTTCCTTGCAGCCCTAGGAGTCTTAGTCTGTAGGAAACGTTGAACTGTGCAGATGAGAATTTTCTCTGATTTCTTTAAAAAAAAAAAAGCACACTGCTAACCAACCCTTGCTCTTTGGCTCTCTGTACCTTCTCCCCCATGGGTACCCAGCTAAGAAAACGACTTCACGGATATATATATATTTTTTTCTATAAAATGTAGTCGGTGCACAGAACTAGAGACTGAAGATGGGGCAGGCCATGTACCCAAGATGCTCCCAGGGATGACGCTGAGCAGAAGGACAAGCGGGCATCTCTGCAGAGAAATCTCTCAGACAAAGCAGGTTGTGTTTCAGTGCAAGTACCCTCTGCATGGTCGCTGAAAAGAATGACTTAATTATCTAGGGAGGCAATATGGCTGACCTGCGACCATGGCCATACTAGGCTTTCTCAGAGCTACCAGCATCTGGGTGCAAGAGGGACAGTGAGGGACGTGTGGGGAGAGCATTGTGTGGGCGAGGGTGTCTGAGGGTCCCAGGCTGGGGGGTAGCTTCATGACCGATGACATAAACTAAGAGACCTCCTGGGGCGGCTCCCCCGGAACGGGGAGGGCAATGTCGGGTCAAGGACTTCAGTTATTTTGAAATGAGACTGGGGTTTGAAAATACAAGGGGGGAAAAAAAAGAAAAATGAAAGAAAGAAGGCAGCTGAGAATAAGAATGTCATGTGGGCTGGTGAAAACAGAGCCCAGTGCTGAAGCGGGAGTGAAATAGGGCACTTTTTGTCCCCGGCCAGCGGCCCCCACACTCTCATCTCACTGAGATGTTTAAAACTAGCCCGAGGAGCTGTGACCAGACGGTTTGGTGTATACATGCTTTTTTGGGAGATTTTTTCCCCCCTCTTAGCTCAAATGAATGCACTCAGAGTGATGTGGATAAACCAATAGGCAGAGCACGCACCTGCCAAGTGTCCCCAAATACAAGTAGGGAGACTGGGGGAAACCATAGAGAGGTGGTTGACATTTCAGCATATGCTGTGTGCTTTTCAGGGGTTAGGACCTTTCTAGGTCTTTAGCTTGGGCTCGTGCCTCCTGGGCTGGCAGAGGCAGCTGAGCCCGACTCACCAGCAAGACAGGGCTCCTCTACGTGGTGCTGTACAACCGGGGCAAGTGAGGCCCCGGGCACTTCCCAGGAGCCGTGGGAGGCAGGCTTCATTGCAAGTCCATTTACAGTACGGTTGCGGAAGTGGGGCCCAGAGATTTGAATTGATAAACTTGTCACGCGACTGCCTGGGGCCAGGGCACACGCAGCCTTTCCATTTGTGAAGCAGGTTTTCGCTGGGCCTAACCCGAAAGCAGTGGATCGTCTGTGTTGAGAAATGCACTGGAAACCATCCTTCCGAAGTGTGAGTCCCCTGATAGGCCTAAAGCTGAGAAAGTCCTAAGGTCTCTACGTGCTGCGGCCCCTCTTCCCGGGGATGAAGGCCAGAGGTTGAAAATCACTCTGGACTCAGGATGGGACACGAGGAGGTGGACTGTTGGAGGCTACAAGCATTTGACCTTTAACGCCCCATAGGCTGAAGTACGGATCAGGAGAGGCTCCACTCTGCTCACAGAGCCCATGATTTCAGATTTTCACATCTACCCGGGAGCTCTGTATGTCTTGGGAACCCAAGAATCACTCCGGAAAAAGTGGAAAAGAAGGTGTCTGCCTTTTCTAGCCTGCTCTTCGATAAACAGACTTGGGAACTGTGAGAACCGGTCAGAATGCTGGGTCGATGAGCTGTGTGACCTCAGGCAAGAGACTGGCCTCTTTGAGCTCAGTTTTGCCAGAAACATGAAGGGGTTGGATGCATGATCTCCAAGCAAGCTGACTGCAGTATTGTATAATTCTGTGTTCTGTGACCCCTGTCTTCCTTGGAAGGCTCTTCAATTATTATTTTTATTAGGATTGCCTTGGTTCACATTGATAATCACTTTTTATTATTACTTCTCAGACCAATGTGACTGATTGGAGCGCACAATTATGACAAGGACAGCAGCCAGGCGTGCTATCAGCAGTCATTGTTGAAGCAGAAATTCTATGGGGGCTGAAGTGGTTACTAAATGACCCCGCCCCCTGCCTCCCCATCCACTGTCCCTGAGGTGGGCCAGGCCTCAGGGCTCAGCCCGGTGACTTTCTCTCCTGGGTAGGGCAGGAGTCTGAGGTGAGCCCAGGCTGCATGAGGAGAGAGGCATGCCTTTGTCATTTTGGGGAAAAGTCTTACGTGGCCTATTCTTTGCTCGGGAAGATGGCAGCTCGTTAAACTTTACACAAGTTTATTTTATTTATTTTTTAAAGTTTATTTATTTTGAGAGACGGGGAGGGGGGCGGGGCGTGCAGAGGCAGAGAGGGAGAGAGGGCGAGAATCCCAAGCAGGTTCCATACTGTCAGTGCAGAGCCTGACGCAGGGCTCGAACCCCCAAACCGTGAGATCGTGACCCGAGCCGAAGTCAAGAGACGCTTAACCGACTGAGCCACCCAGGTGCACCTGCACTTAAGTTGACTGCTGATTTGGGAGGACTTAAGGGGGTAGCACGGAATGGTGGAGAAGAGCACACACTCTTGAATCAGATGGCAGGATTGTATATTCCAGCTACTCTGCTTCGTTAGCTGTGCATCCCCAGAGAACTTACTTGCTTTCCTCACCTGTAAAATGAGTGTAATCCCAGGTCCTATTTCACAAGGCTGTTGGAGGATTGAATTCATACATGTTAGAACAAGGCCTGGCTCACTGTGACAATTTTAAATTTTTTTGAATGTTTTTATTTATTTTTGAAGGAGAGAGAGAGACAGAGCATGAGCAGGGGAGGAGCAGAGAGAGAGGGAGACAGAATTCGAAGCAGGTTCCAGGCTCTGAGCCGTCAGCACAAAGACTGACGCGGGGCTCGAACCCACAAACTGTGAGATCATGACCTGAGCTGAAGCCGGACGCTCAACCGACTGAGCCACCCAGGCGCCCCTCCCTGTGACAATTTAAGACATATTCACCATTGTGATCTCTTCAACCATCTTGTTATACAAATAATAGGACTGAGTGGAGGCGGCGGGGGGGGAGGGGGGAGGAGAGAGAGAGAAAGAGAGAGAGAGACAGAGAGAGAGAGAGAGAACACAACCTAAGCAGGAGCACATGGCCAGTGGCAGCAGAGTTGGATGAACGCTTAACTCTCCTGATTCAGTGTTGCCCCTGAGGGTCATCCTACCTCCCTAGACTTCCTACAACATGTCCCAAACGTCCCTCCTAAATGTCACCTGCTTCTAGTGCTGACCCCTGCCAGCAGCCCTGACCTCTCTGGTGCTTCCTGCACACGCTGAGCCTTCTCACCTCCCCATCTCTACCCTGAGATTTCCTTCTTGCGTTTCTCCCCCCTCTTTAGGGAACATGTCCACACCGCTCCTGGAGAGCGGGGACAGTTCCCAGACTCCGATGCAAGCCCCCTATCAACACATCCCTCATCGTCCATGCTTCTCATTGGGAAATGACATTGCCCCTGTGGTGCGGATCGTCTTTGCCTGGTCAATGCCACCTAGCCAGTCCCTGCTGCCAAGATCTTTGTAGGCAACCTCATTTTGGGGCTGAATACATTTTGTCCTTCCCCCTCTCTTGCCGGCAGCCTCCCTCCGAAGCCCCCACGTTTCAGCTGTTGGCCCTCGCTCTCCCCTTCCTCTGCTGCCGATGAGCCGGGCAGTGGTAGAACCCACTCTCTGTGTTCCTTCTCACACTGAACACCACGGCTCATTTTCTGATGAAAATCCAGCCAACAGTCCTCCTTCAGAAGCATAAATAGAAACTTCACCTCAATTACAAACAAATGAGGGAGCTCTGTGATTCCAGCACAGCGTTGTTCCTTACCAGAGGAGACATTTAAGATAGGTTGGAATTAAAATATTTTTCCCAGCACACAGCTATGTGTTGAACTCTTTTCCCGGAAGCGGGAGTAAAGAACTAAATTTTCATTCTCCCTTCTGGTTTTCAATTGCACAGGACATTTTCCAAACCCTTCTTCTTATAATTGGAATAATGTCATGGCCTCTCTCCAAATGGTTTGTGATAGTTTGTTTTTATTCATGTAAATGTTGCATGCAAATTTCAATTAGGTAAGAAATGATGGTAGTAAGGAACGGTAAGTCTCATGAATATGTTTATTTCAGTATATGGAAAATGAGATAATATTTTATTTACTTATTATTTTTTATCTTTTTAATGTTTATTTATTTGTGAGAGGGAGACAGAGCATGAGCAGGAGAGGGGCAGAGAGAGAGGGAGACACAGGATCGGAAGCAGGCTCCAGGCTCAGAGCTGTCAGCATAGAACCCAACGTGGGGCTCATACTCATGAACTGTGAGATCATGACCTGAGCCAAAGTCGGATGCTCACCTGACCGAGCCACCCAGGTGCCCCCCAAAACATGAGGTAATATTTTAAAAGCAGCAAATTAGTAGGTCAACCTCAGAGCAGAACCCGAGGCTTCTCTGATGACCAGTTAAGCATTCTACTCTCTAGGGTCCCCTGGCTGCTCTGTGACCTTGGCGAGACCCTTAATCATTTAAGGACCTCATTTCTTCATCAGTAAATGAGGTTGATGACACCTGCCCTCCTGATTTCCCAAAGCAACTATAAAGATAAAATGAAATAGACTGCAAAGCATAAAGCACTAGACAGAGTATAAATCACAGTTGTGACTGTAAATTATGTCTGAAATTTCATGACTTCATCTTCGCAGGACGTCTCTGCGGGGGAAATCTGAGACACCGGTTCTATTGCCCTGTTTCTCATCAGCCCTTGAACCTGCCCACCTGCGTGCTTCCTTCCGTTCTCTCTGCCACTGCTGACACAGGTTCGTGACCTGCCACCACTGGGCGACATTATTTCTCCCCACATTCTTTGCCATGTGCTTGCAAGTATTTTCATTTGATTCGGGAGCTCTGAGCCTCACCCTTTTGCCTTCTCATTCCTGCCCTCTCAAAAGGCTTTACCTTTGAACCTGGACTCTGCTACCCTCCCTGATTTTTCCCATTTATGGGATGGCTGGTCCCGTTTCCTCTGACATAACTCTTTCCTTTAACAGGTCCTTGTTATCTCAGCTGCTTGCTTATTTGTGTGACTTCCCTGCCCCAGGACGGGCTCCACCTGCCTCCTTTCCTCTCCCATGCTGACCACGGCCCCCATTTCATCCTGCTGGTGACAAGTCCTAGCCAAAGCGCAGCAGGCCAAGGCTGCGGGCCCCAAGTCCTCCCCGGGCCTTGATCCTGGGGAAGCCACCAGGAAGGAAGAGGCCCATCTGTGGTTTTCTCTCCCCCTTCTTTCCAGTGTAACCAGTCAGCGTGTTAGGAGAGAATCCAGGCCTCTGCCAGAAGGACAAATGAAGGAAAACACCAGGCTGTACCTTCCTCTGGAGAGGACTGGGAGAATTGGCATCAGAAGGGACTTGGGGACCAGCTGGTTCGGCCCCTCATTTCACAGGCAAGGAAGAAGAGGCGAGGAGGGAAATGGTCGCTGAGGTCTCTGTGCCTGGCCTGTGGTGGGAACTGGGTACCATCCTGGTCTGAGCTGTTCAGTCAGGGATAAGGGAACATTTATTGTATTGACTAGATAAGCATCGCTACCTGCTGATTAACTGAGACTCTCCCATACCGTCTTTGACTGAATTTCCTTCCCCTCCAAAAGCAATCAGACGTCTCCCTGGATGTCAAGCTTCTGACCTATCCATGCATAGGTCTCAAACTTGTATCGGAAGGATTTCCAAACCTAGGGAATCCCTTACCCTGAGGCTGCTCCTTTCTGCTGTTCCATAGCTCTCTCTGAGGATCTCAAGTGTGGACAGTGTAGCCAGATAAGATAGCTTCTTCCCTGCAGGGCCTAAAGACCCTTTCGCCACTTAGGACAGACAAAAGCAGTTCCCAGTGTTTTCAGTCAGCGGAGCGCCTCCAGAAGTGAAAAGGAACCTCTTTTCCCATAAAAAAAGATTTGGACTCCTTTGTTTATAACGCATATGCTGCTATTATGAATTGACTGGAAGGGCCAGGAGGCACCATGAGTTACCTGGGAAGTTCCTTTTTATTTTGCTTTTCATTTCATGAACCCTTACTTTCTTCCTCAGGAGAAGAGTGTCCCAAAAAGGATGAGGGCCAGAGATGTCCTGGGACAGGCTGAGAAATTGCTATGAAAATAACTAATGATCAATGACTCAACTCGTACCTTTTGAGGACCATGTATCAGTTACTACCGCAAAACAAACCAATCCAAAACCTAGTGACTTAAAACAAAAATTACCTTATTGCACATTATTCTGCGGGTCAGGGATTTGGGCAGGGCTCAGCGGAGTGGCTTATCTCCATGTCATGTGGTGTCCCCGGGGACAGCCCACTTGGGGAGGGAGGATTCAAAATGGCTCTACTTACAGGTCTGGGGCCCTGGGGCTGGCTGTTGGCTGAGCTGTCCAGTTCTCCATGTAGCCTCTTTCTCTAGAAGGAAAGCCTGGGCTTCTTTACCCATTGGCTGAGTTTAAAGGAAAGCTATCATGTGCAAGGGCTTACCGTGTCTCTGCTGTGTCACATTTGATGATGTCTCTTGGTCAAAGTCAACGACACGGTTAAGCTCAAGTCAGAATGAGAGGGACAAGGAGACACGATCCATTGAGGACCATATGCCAGACCTAGGGGACACAGACGATTAACAAATATCTTCTTGGGACAGAGACTGTAGCTATGTAGATCATGTACCCTCTACCCCGGCTGACAAGACTCTGTGAATCTCATCAGATTCACCCCCTTCTTTCACCCTATGTGTTCACATTTCAGATGACTTCTCTCCACCCAGGACTAGAGGAGGTTGCTTCATTCCTAACACATGTCAGCAAGCATGAATAGCAAGGAACTCTGACCCTTTAGTGAGGATTTAATAAACACTGCCCTTCTCAAAATAATGTCCACATTTTCCGTTAGTGGGGATGGCCTGTTAAGAGGCTCAGGGTGGGGCACAGCGATGTGGGCACCTGGCTAGGCCCTGGCTTCAAGGGTGAGGATATCAGGGAAATAGTATTGAAATCCTCTGGTCAAATGGAGAAGGTCATTGTCCTTGGGTTGCCAAGGCAGAGTGATTCCAAGTGTGATCTGAGAGTTCGTCCTCCTGGGACATGTGATTCAACTGTGCTTGCTAACTTTGGGGAAATTACTCACCCTCCGCAGTTTTCACGTATGGAAGATGGAAACAACGCATATCAATCTATCCATGAAGACTGTTTTGGAGATCAAGTGGTAATGCACGTCAAGTGCACTGGTGGGCAGTGAAGGCTCACAAGCTGAACTATGTGGATAGGTGCTAACACACATTTATTTACCCCACATCTTCACCATTACCCCTCAGCAGTGGAATCCATAAATATGAATTTCCTGGTGCGGAAGAATAGAACAAAGGGAAGAAAAAAGGGAGGGAAGGGATGAGAAGGCGATGTAAGAGAGATGAAATAAAGGGGTGAGAAGATAAAAAGGAGACAAAGGAGAAGAAGGGGAGGGCAGAGACAGACAAATGAACCGGCAAGACTGAAAACACACATACTTGAAGACCAGAGATCATTTTCCGAGAAGGAGTCACATCCCTGGGGTTACCCAAAGCTCACTTGGCTCCTGGCAAACTTAAAATATTTGCCAGTGGGAGAGGTGGAAGGGCGTGTGTCAGAGAGTAAATGGAGTTTGCCACCCAAGGTGTCTGTACCAACTTGGACGGGATCACATGGAAAACAGGCAAGGGAGTAGGGGCGGGGGGAAGGGAAATATTTCTCAGAGCGAGGCTGACTGGTTGGCTGGGAATTCAACCATGAGACCTGGCCTATTGGCAAGTCTGCGAATAATACATACAGCTTCCCCCTACATTTCCAGCTCCTGAAGGAAAAACAGAGCGGCCCAACAACCTACGCACTTTTCCAGACCAATTCTCCTTCGGTTGAACCCTCCTCCTTTGCCCCCCTTTGGCCCCTTCTTTCCCCCTGGGAACCCCAAGCTCTGGTATTGGTGGAAAGTGAATTTCTTGGAAAGGATGGATGAGCAGGAGCAGAGTGACCTGAGGGTCACATCCCGGGTCCAAACTCCATTCTCTGCCATAGGCGACTCCAGGGCTGGGACTGCAGACTTTCATCCGTATGTAGATGGAAGAACTATGTAATGACATGACTCCAGACAGGATATAGTTGGTGTCTTTCTCCAATTTATGGAGCCCGAGACTTGGGATGGTATAAAGGGCTCCCTTTGGCAAAAGGGGCCATGAGAAATCTCTCTGGCCATCAGCACCTCCAGACCTCCCAGTCTGGCCAAGGTCCTTGGCCACAATGCAGGCTCAGCCATTTGAGAAGGACCACCTTCCAAAATTGTGATGACACGTTTCTTCCTTTAACATATAAGTATCTTTTGACTCAAAAAGATTTGGAATTAAGGGTAAGCATTTTACATAGTAAGTTTACATCACTAATATTTTAATGTTTAGAAGTCTGTGCATTTTTGGTACTTCATGTTCTTATCATGTTAAAAAAAAGTTAGTCTACTAGGGTACAGGTCAATCTTGTAACTCCAATTTTTGATAAGTAACTGAACGATTAGGCATGAGTTTAGGTTGAAATCTTAGTTTATATTGTATTCAAATGATTAAGGAAACTTAAGAATCCCTGTCTTTAGAAGGTTAGTGTATTAAATTTATAAGAATCGTTTAAGCAATTGAGAACATTTATCAGACACATTCTTTTAAGTAAAAGCAAATATGAAATTTATCAATGCAGTGCAAAACGTTCTTCTTAATAAGTTTGTAACTGGGACCAAACATTAATCAAAGCTCCTTACAAAGTGATAGTCGGACTCACCAGCTCCATAATCAGAATTATAAGATTTCTAAGTTGAAAGTAATGGATTAAAGGAGAACTAGAGTTTTTCATGTGGAACCTTAATTAGTAGGACATTTAAAATTAATTTGAAAGTGACCTCTGGATAAGCTTTCTGCTCATAAAATCTACTTGAAGGACATAAAAGACATCGCATTAAAATTATTTTGATCAGGATGATTACTAGCATACGGGCTTTCTGTTGCTGTGTGAAAAATTACCTCAAATTGAGCAGCTTAAATGAATACCCACTATTTATTATCTCACAGTTTTCATGGAGCAGTAGACCAGGCGCAGCATAACGGGGTCCTTTGCTCAAGAATGCCTCATTCCTTGCAGCTGTAGGACCCATAGTGCCTTGCTTCTTCACGGCCAGCAAGAGAAACCATCTTTGACTTATAGATCTTGTTTCAAAGAATTCACCTGATGAGGTCAGGCCCACCCAGCCTAGTCTTTCTTGTAATTAACTCAAAGTCAGCTGTTTAAGAGCCTTGATTGCATCTGTGAAAGTCCAGTCACTTGTTTTAAAACATTTTTTTAATGTTTACTTACTTTTGAGAGACAGAGAGAGAGAGAGACAAAGCGCAAGTAGGGTGGGGCGGAGAGAGAGAGAGGGAGACACAGAATCCGAAGCAGGGTCCAGGGTCTGAACTGCCAGCACAGACCCCGATGTGGGACTCGAACTCATAACTGTGAGATCATGACCTGAGCTGAAGCGGATGCTTAACTGACCGAGCCACCCAGGCGCCCCTAAAGTCCATTCGCTTTTGCTATATAATGTAACCTAAGTACTGACGTGCCATCATATTCACAGATTTGGCACACCACCAGTTTGTCTATACTGGGGGAGTGAGAGCGTTAAGGGCGCTCATGGATTCTGCTTGCCACACTTCATAACGGTATCTTCCTTCTATTTAAAAACATAGACCCTAGGGCATTGCTTCTACCACTGTCACTTCTTCCTCACCTCCCCTCTCCTCAGTCCCATCACTCAGGGTATGGCCGATGCTGTGTCCCCACCATCTCTTGACCCCGTCCCTTCTCCAGAACCACTGCTTTCACCTTGGTTCACTAGGCCCTTCTCTTTTGCTGGCCGGTCATAGCTGCCACCGCCCTGGCTTCCCTGTCTCCCGTCCTGTGCCCTCAATTTCTTCTCTATCCTGCAGTCAGAAGAATCTTTCTCTTTAAAAAAAAAAATTATTTTAGAGAGAGAGTGCAGGTGGGGGAGAGGGGCAGAGGGAGAGAGAGAGAGAGAGAGAGGGAGAGAGGGAATCTTAATCAGTCCCCATGCAGAGCAGGGCTGGATCCCATGACCCTGGGTTCATGACCGGAGCTGAAATCAAGAGTCAGATACTCAACCAACTGAGCCACTCCCGCGCCTCTAGAAGAATCTTTCTTAAATGCAAATCTGATCATACCGTTTCTCCGCTTATAACCCACGGTCCAGTGGATACATTTCAAACCCCTTACTTGCATGTTCTTCTCCATTTAGCCCCTCAGCCTGTCTCTCGCTCCATCCCGCTTTGATCTCTCCTAGGAGTTCCTGCTCCCCGCCCATTTACTGGGCTCCTATCGTCCTAAATTGCTACATGCCATTCAACAGACCAAAGCTTCTTCTCACCCCAGTGCTTGTCCTCAGGACTCTCTGTGCCAGGCGGTTCTGTCTCCCAACGTCCATCTGGTAGACCTACAAGGACTTGGCATAGGGTTCAGCTTCTCTCCGAGGGCTTCCCTACCCTCACCGGTGGCCTTGACCACTCCCCTTTCTTGCCCCTGTCTGCCATAGTATATATGGACATCACAACTCTGTTAACGCTTTACTGCACACATGTAAATTTGTCTTTCCTTCATTCTCTTAGACAGCAAGATCCTTGGAGACAGAAACAATTTCGTGTTTATTGTGCTAGCCATAGTTACTGGCACAGTGTTAAGAATATAATAGACAGCTCGTGCTTTTTAATAAAGGAAAGAAACAGGAAGTAAATGAATGCTTCGATTCTCAGAACCTCAGTTTTCTTAATGGAGGTAATATTATCTATTATGTAGGGTTAATGCCAGGACTGGGGTTGTCATAGGTCTGCCTTTTCACCAGTATAGCTCCGGGGAAATCAGGATGGCTAGAAAATCGCCTCCAATAGTATGAACCAAACCCTTGAGACTTTTATAGCCTGGTTTGGAATGATAAAGTGGCAGACCTGTGACAGTGTGACAATAGCCTTCTTCATGATAATGAGATGCAGTTCTGGTGGCCACGAGACTGAGCCCCACAGACCTCCTACGACAGGGATCTCAGCTGACAGAGGAACTCAGATGCTTGCTCTAAAATCCATCACTGTGTTTGCTCCAAGGCCACCCCTCCCATGGGCTGCTCCCCACTAATGATTGAGTGCACTGGGGATATTAAGGCAGATCGATTTCTAGGAGTCACAGGACTGCTCTGTCAGCTCATTTGGGCTTAGTGATTCCCTGGCGGCTTTGCCAAACCTTCCTTACACTTCAGAGCAGTCTAGGGCATTCAACCCAGTGCTCCCTCCCTTTCTCCTTCACACAGGGTTAGATTTGTTCTATAGGCTGAAGGCTCTCCCAGCCTTGTCCGGGTCTTTGCTGATTTCCTCTCACAAATGCATTTCCCCTCATAAAATCCTTGCACGTTTGATCTTGTCTTGGTATCTTCTCCTTGGAGGAGCCAGACCAGAAAAAGCAGTATACTATAAGGATATTTTTATTTTCTACGACTTAACAAATAGCAGTGGCACAAAGTGTCATTCTGTCTTAACCATGGTCTGGGGAAATGAGGAAAGGAGCTTTTGTCCTTACTTGGGACAGAGACTTAAAAAGAGGAGCCCTGGAGGGCAGGTCCATAGCGGTCATGCAAGTCATTGAGGAGAGTCGGGCAGGAGGGACACAGGACAGTGCCAGGACTGGATGCTTTTCCTCAGCCGGAAAATTGTCTTAGAGAGCACATTTCTACCCCTACCTAAGCAAACTGTGTTCCCTAACCCTCACGTACACAAGCGCACACACACACAAACACACATGCACACGAATACACATGCATTCGTACACACAAACATATGTACAGACACAAACATATATGATGAACACACATACACAAACACACATAAGTACACACTCACACACACACACACACACACACACACACACACACTCCCCTTGAATCACTCATGGTCCAAGTAGGAGAGTGTAATAGTACAGGAAGAATTCAAGAAAGGAGGTATTTACAGAGCCCTTGGCACGATTTTTAAAAAGTGGCAAGACTGGGGAGCCTGGGTGGTTCCATCGGTTAAGCATGCGACTCTTAATTTCAGCTCAAGTCATGATCTCAGGGTTGTGAGATCAAGCCCCATGTCAGGATCCCTACTGGGCATGGAGCCTGCTTAAGATTCTCTCTCTCCCTCTCTCTCTGCCCCTCCCCTGCTCTCTTTCTCTCTCTCTCTCAAAAAAAAAAATGGTGAGAAATAGTGCGGTATCCTATAGGCTAGTCATATCCAGGAGGCTTGAAGGAACAAGAGGGAGGTGGGCAATTACTGGAAGACAGAAGAAAAATAGCTTTATAGGAATTATGGTCTTTAATGGAGAAATACAGGCATACACAACATTAAATATCCCAGTATCGCTCTGCTCTGTCCTTCCGATCTCTTGCTGGTACTCCTTATCCGCCAGATCCAACCAGAGGCCAGCAAGCCCGAAGTAATTGATGGAGCCCATACATCTGAGTACATATAATGCAAAGTAGAAAAGAATGGGCAGTGCGTATGGAGCATAAATGGCAGATATATCTCGCTCACCCCAAATAAATGTGCAAAACGTCAGAGAACAAGCCCAAAAGTCACAAAGAGGAGCAAAGAACAGGAGTTTGTCCTAGGTCGCTATTACCACCACTTTATTTTTTCAGATGTCTGGTAATCTCTTTCCAAAGGTTTTAAAATGAAACTTTTGCAGCGCAGTGAAAATGTGTGGCTTGGGCTCCCCTCTCTGGGTGGGCCCCCACCTTCTGACCAGCACCAGCCGGCTGGCCCCACACTCACGTCCAGTTCCGGAGCCAAGCTAGCAGCTCTTACCCTGGGCTGAGACAGGGCACAGCTCAGTGCATCTGGAAGGACGGGCCCTGACCACCAGCAATCCTAGAGCGTTACAGAGACCAGTCCTCTGGCCTCTCCACTCAGGCTCAGCAGTTCACTGATGACAGCGTAGGAGGAAGATGTCGCCTAGGCTGAGAGACATCTGAATCTTGTCTTTCACATGCACGCCAGCAAAAGTAAGAGGAATACGTTTTTGGGTGAGCTGCGGGGTACACAGTCTGATGAGATCAGGGTTGATAGTACCAGCCTTCACACCTTACGTGGGGCGATGGCTCCATGCACGCAGACCGGGGCACAGAGAGCTAGAAGCAATGGTGTTCACGGACGGGCAGTAATGGTGGATAGAATCCCATCCCCAGGAGGTTTCTCTGACCCAGGCCACTGCAGGTGGCCTAGGAGGTGAGGAGAATACTTACCAGCTGCTGTGGGAGTGGTGGGTCCATCTCCTACACAGGTGGTCTCAGTCTGGACCATGGTGTGGGCAACATCTCCCTGTGATAAAAGTCGTGTCATTGCCCTTCTGTGCCTGCCTTTCAGGTAGAATTGTATTCTCAGACTCTGTGGCACATCAGAATCCTCCAGGGAGCTATTAAAAATCCCAATGACTAAGTAACACTCCATACTAATTAAATCAGAATGTCTGGAGTAGGACCCAGGCTTCATCCAGAGTTTGATAAAGTACCTAGGTGACTCCAAAGTGTCACTAAGGTCCTGAGGCGGGATCTTCAACTTTGAAGTATCCCTAGGCCTTCCAGATTTAGGTGCATGCTTCCTCCACTCCTTCAGCATTTCAGAGCCATAAGGGACCCCTGAGTCTATCTGACCCTCAGTATTCATTGAATGAGTAGGAAACCTGAGGTGCAGGAGATGAAAAGTAGGTAGTTAGGTAAAGTGAGGCAGGGGTCCAGACCACTTTCTGTTCTAATGGATTTGCAAAGCCTGGCAATCCCCTCAATGGCTACTAACTCCCTCTGGGAAAAGTTACAATCAGTTTGGCTCACCTTCTGGAAAGGCAAGCTGTGGTCAACTTATGTAAGGCCTTAGGGAAGGAAATCTACGTTAAGGATTTATTAAGAGTTAAGATGGTAGGCAACGAGGAGCCACAGAAGAGTTTAGAGCAGCAGATTGCCATGCCTGGAGCTGAACTTGAGGATGATAACTCTGAAAGTGGTGGTGAAGGGTGGGGAAAGAGAGACTGTTGCAGTAAAACAAGGCAGAAAGCCAAGGAAAAGTGGAGGCAAACGATTCTGAAGGGGGTGAGAAGCGTAGGGGAGGACAGATGTGAATACTGGAGACATACTCGATATGTGTGCCTTTGACTTCTTCTTCTCCATAATGCAAACTGACTCAGGACCAAGAGTTGAGTTTTCACAGCTAGGAATCTGAAAGGCCAGTGTTGGCCCAAATGCCATTGGTCTCCACCGAAGTCTGGAGCACAGGATGAAGCCCCAGTGAAGAGAAAGAGGATGAGCTTGTGGCCACAAACACGTGGGTCTTAGACTCTTGCCCTGATGTCTCATCGAGGGCAGGATCTAGCTTTTCACTCTGGAGGAGGTTGGTGTGTAGGGAAGCTGGTAGGCGTTGGCCTACAGAATGACAGATTGGAGCAGGAACCACGAGCCACCTGATCTCCGGACTTTTTCATGGACACCCAGCTTAATACTGGAACCCTGCATGTGGATCTGGATGAATCTAGAGGGCATGGGGAAGAAAAGGCCAAGCCATTCACACTGCTCCCTGGGTTGTTCCTCACTCAGCTTGACTTGAAAGTCTGGCTTCTTGCACTCCGGTGGGAAAGGGAGGGGAAAAAAAGAAGGGAAAGAGAGAGAGGAAAGGGAAAAAAATTAACCGTTCAAATGCATGACTTTCAGCTATAGATGCAGTTGAGACCCAAGGGGCTTCTAAACTGGTGCATCACCAGTTTTAGTAATATAAACCATTTTATCAGGAGATAAAAACCAGGGCGCATTGTTAGAAGTGATCTCATGGGCCAAAATCCGGCCTTAGCGTGAGATTTTTTTAGGACTCTGTCCTTGAAGCCCCAGGCTGCTGGTTTGCAGGTACCCACAGAGAGGCAGAACACTGTAGTTCAGACTGCCTGGGTTTGAATTCTAACTTGATATCTTTATGCTTATAGATCCTTGGACAGATTACATAACATCTCTGTGCCAAAGTTTCCTCACCTGCAAAATGGATAAAGCATTCAGAAGCATGCGTGGCCCATAATAAGTACTCAAACAGTATTGGCTATTACTATTATCTCGCAGTTTAAGGGTTCCCCCAGGTAGTATGTCATAGTGAAACATCACTGGACTAGGAGTCTGGATGCCTTGGTTCTAGTCTGTTCTGCCAATGACTAGTTCTCTGAATTGGGTCAAGTGACGTTTAGTGCCATTAAGCCTCAGTTTCTTTATACCATGAGGATGATTATAGTCTACATTGCCGTGTAATTGTGAAGACCAAATATGAAAATGGATGGGGAAGCATCTTCTAAACTAGAGAACCTGACACAGCTCGAGGGACACCATGCCTTTTAAGTTGCCCCCTGGACCTTGACTGCACTCTCTTGTTTCCCATTTCCACCACCTTGCTCCCAACTGTATCCAGAGTTGGAGGACCAGAGGAGGACTGCTGGGCACTGTTCTCCCCCAGTGGGACCCTGGACAGGAGCACACTGAGGTTTATCCTTCAAATACTCTCTCTCTTCTGTATCCATTCCACCTCCTGGTGCCCATCTTGGGTCTTCTACTGAAGCTTTTTTGCTCTGTTTGGAAAATATCTGACATTTAACGAGAATAATAGTTAGGAACCAACCTGAAGTCATATATTCCGCACAAAGGAACTTGAAGTCCCAAAGGGCTATAACCTTTATTGTGGAATTTGATCCCAGAAGTAAAGAGGGACGGCTGGTGTGGTGATCTGCTCACCTGGACTGGGTCAGAAAGCTTGGGCTTGAGTCCATCCATATCACTGACTTTTCCTGTGAGGTCACTCAGGAACTCCCTGCATTGAAAGGACTCCTTGGAAGGCGAAGGGGCTAAATTAGATTCCTTCAAACTTTCATTATAGGTTTTCTACGTATCCATGATTCTAAAATTCCAACAGGATCACTTACTATGAAGCATAGGCATTTTGTCACAATTCAAATAAAGAACATTCTAACAGACCTGACTAAAGATGGAATGAGAAACTGAGTTCCCCGTGTCTAGATGTTTTGGGGCAGAAGTTGAATGACTTTCTGCAGGTGGAATCCTGCAGGAAGAATTGAGTGGCTGAGTATTAAGGTTCCTGACAACTTGGAGATCAAGGGATTCTGTGAATTTTAGGAGATAGGAGGGACCACGAAAAAACATAATGACAAATCTCAAGGAATGGAGTATCCTGGCCCTTCCTAGATCTTGCCCTGTTGGGGTCTGGCCTTTGAAAGGCCAGCCTTCGTGAGAAGATCCCCTATGCACATGGAGCACTTGGCTTTGAATGGACCTTCCTAAGGGGAAGGGGTGGAGCCTGGGCTGGCCAGGCAGGCAGGGCTTGTGTCAGAGCAGAGGCCCCAGGGTCAACAGGAGGCACCCTTTGCCACTTGAGCTGGTTTGAGGATCTCAGGGATGGTGGTGTGGACAGATCAGGGGGAAAAAAAGAATCAGCCTGTGAAGTTATTTTCCTGGTTCATGGGCCTCCAAGAGGAACACTTTTTACTCATCAGCCTGTCTAGACATAGGAACTCACCAACTGGGCTGGCCTCTTCCTCCTTTAATTTTCCTTGCTCTGTCACTCTTGCCGAGGACGGGAAACAGGGTTGAAAGCTGACACCAGCAATCGTACCAGGACAACATCGGGGCTGTTCTGTGGGTCCCTGCTTTGAGACTAAGATGGGTCCAGCACCAAATTTTTCAAGATTTCTGACTCTGTGCGGAGGGAGCAGTCAACCTGAATGAAAGTGGGGAGTTTAGGAAGATGTGTGGCTCTACTTGGAGGAATCTCTGGGGCATGCTCCATTTCACCACTAACATGAGCTCCCTGCATGTGCCATAGTTAGGGTCGTTTGATGAGTGGTGGTCTAGAATGGTGGGTGGCCCAGAGTGAGTATCACCTGCGAAGGGAATTGACTGGTAGAAGGGCTGTCTTAGTTTGGACTGCTGGAGGGGCTTACACAACAGCATTTCTTTCTCAGTTCGGAGGCTTGTAAGTCTGAGCTCAAGGCACTGATTTGGAGTCTGGTGAGAGCCTGCTTTCTGTCTTACAGATGGCACCACCTTTTAGCTGTGTCCTCATATGGCCTTCTCCTGGAGCGTGGGCCTGGAGAGAGCAAAATCTTCCTTCCTCTCTCTATAAGGGTGTTATTTCCATCATGAGGGTCCTTTCTTCATGACCTAATCTGAACCGAAGCACCTCCCCAAGGCCACACCTCTAAATACCATCACATTGGGAGTTAGGGCTTCAACATATAAATTTGGGGGGGGGGGCATAAACATTCAGTTCATAACAGTGGGCATGGCCATGATATTCCCAGAGTCCTTCTAACCAGTGGATACCCCATTACATGAACTCACGCAGTGCTGTGCAGTGACTAATCCCCTCCTTACCTACTTGTCCCCAGGGTCCCATGCAGCCGAGAGCCAACATGTTCTGGAGAAGAGGCCTAAAAGCAGGAATCAGGAGGAAGGAGCTCTGGCCGCTTTGTGGCTGTACAGAGTCAACATCTTGGAGAGAGAACAGTGGAACGTATAACAAGACACATGACTTCTTTATCTAATAGGGGTTTATGATTTGGAGGGGAAGAATATTTGACCTCTTTGGCAGAGTTATGTTATACATAAATGGTTACTGACCCATTCCTTTTCCCACTGACTTGGATCAGGAAACTGAATGAAATTGCCAAGCAGCAGCAGTGAAGATGTAGTTTGGACTTTCTGGACTGACCAGCTGCCAAGAACCAAGCTGGTAAAGGAGTAGTAAGTACTCGTTAAACACCCGCTTGTGTGATAGGCACATTGGGGCTTAAAGCCACTCAATCTAGCATTAACCCAATTTAGGTATTGAAGAAAAGATTGTCTCGCCTTGTCCATCGTAGGAATCCAGCAAATGTTGACATGAAGAATGTGATCCAGTGTAATCACTATTCAGCCGAGGGACAGTCTAAGTAGAGGTAGGGAGACCCTCAATCTCTTCCAATCCTGGAATCGAGTGCCAACTCAGGATGTGATGTGCAAGTCTGGAGCCACAGCTCTCAAAAACAATTCAAATGTTACACAGGCGAGGCACAAGGGGGAAAACAGCCTTTTGAATCCCCAGTTGTTTGCTTCCTTAAGAGAGTAAGTTTGGAGCTTTGGACGGGGAGTTAGAACTGTGTATGTACATATGTATTACATATTTATCCACTTATTCATCACATAATTATGAAACACATACCATATTCTGGGTGTTGGGCTTGGCACTGAGGATAGAGCAAATAAGATAAACACAGTTTCTTGTGCTCAAGAAGCCTCTAGGCCAAGGAGAAAGTCAGACATTGAAAATGGGTGTTTTACATGTGATCATGTGATGTTAGGGGACAATGCAAGGTGCTATGGATTAAATCAATTTTTTACGTAATGCAATTTTTATTACTTAGAAATAGAATTCAGGGCACCTGGGTGGCGCAGTCGGTTAAGCGTCCGACTTCAGCCAGGTCATGATCTCGCGGTCCGTGAGTTCGAGCCCCGCGTCGGGCTCTGGGCTGATGGCTCAGAGCCTGGAGCCTGTTTCCGATTCTGTGTCTCCCTCTCTCTCTGCCCCTCCCCCGTTCATGCTCTGTCTCTCTCTGTCCCAAAAATAAATAAACGTTGGAAAAAAAATTTTTTTTAAATAAAAAAAAGAAATAGAATTCAAACAAAGATTAAATATTGTCCCATACACATTGTGACCATGGCTTTGCAAATGAACTTTGAATGAACATATCAAGACGTATGCGTATAAATGAGTGTTTCTCCAGCAAAGATTCACTCTGGAAGCCCATGTTCACATTCCAGTGATACTTTCCTGGTTACTAGTATGTATATATTATTTCTCATATGTGTTAGAGGCTGAATATGTTCTTCTGACTATTTTTGTTACCGTTTATCCTTTGATTTTAATTCTGGCTTCTTGAGTTGTTATGAGTTGACCATGACTTTTTCTCTACCTCGCTGTGTGGGCTTGGCAAATTATGTGACCTTCATTTCCTGACGACAGAATGTTCTCTATGATTCTGTCCTGCTCAGACTTTCATCAGCCTGGTACATTATCTCAGGACCTCCAGCATCTGAACCCATAGGCTGTCATCTGGGAGGGGATGTCAATGGGCAGTAGGTGCCTTCAACCTCTCTGGGTTGAGAGGTTATGCCTGACTGCTGGGCATCTGTACTGTACTCATTAATAGAGAGGGTGGCTCTTTTCCACCATTGGTTTTTGTTGTTAATTACAGGTACAGATTTTATCATGTTTTGGGTTTGGTCAGTCCTCTGTGAGACATACTCTGGGTGATTGCTGCCTATCAGGGCTGGAGTCCTCCTTCCATACACAAAACAAGTGAGACAGCTGCTGTTTTGTCATGACCTTGGCTCCAAAGCCATGCCATTCCTCCCCAGGCCCCTTGAGAGAATGCAGACCAAAATCCAGTTTGCTGAGGTGCCAGGCATCTCTGGACCAGAACAGGAAATGAGGTATGAGAACCTCAAGGACCAGGCAGCTATGTTTTCTCAATGGTCAGACAATACCTGTGTATATTCCACTGATCAGGTCAGCCGCAGAGGACCTCAGAATGTCCAAGCTGGTGGAAGGAGGAGCCTGGGAGCTTATCTGCTTCTGTATCTTGTGTGCAGATGAGGAAACGGATACCAAGAGACATTTCTGAGATCAGAAAGCTCGGCAGCAGCTGGCTGTGGAGGACTCAAGTTCTCCTGAACCTGTGCTCTGGGTGGTTTCCTCTCCATCCCTGTTCCTTAAGTTCAGATGTCTGAAATCATTCCCAGTGCTGCACACACTCAATGCAGACATTTCAGAATGGAGGCCTATGGGTGGACCCAACATGCATAGCTGAATCTGTTTTTATTTTTATTTTTTCTTGTGATGAGAACTTTCAGATTTTCTCTCTTCACAATTTCCCTCCACATCATACAAGTGTTAGCTGTAGTCATGTGGGACATGACACCCAAGTACTTATTTATCTTCTAACTGAAAGTTTGTATCTTACAATCATTCTCCAATTCTTCCTCCCCCAACTCTGATAACCACAAATCTAATCTCTTTATGAATTTTTTTTTTTTTAGATTCCACATATAAGTGAGATCTTATAGTATTTGCCTTTCTCTGACTGACTTATTTCACTGTTGTCACACATGGCAGGATTTCCTCATTTTTATGGCTGAAAAATATTCCAGGGTGTGAGTGTGTATGTGTGTGTGTGGGGGGGGGGGTGTACTGTTTCCACGGCTTGGCTATTGTAAATAATGCTGATGTAGCTGATTTTAGTTGCTTTCAGAATATACAAATTGAGATGATATTTAAAAAATCAGGAGACATTTACATAAAAGCCCAGAATCTTGGCTTCTTTTGAAAATATAGGAAATTCTGGAAAACCAAGGCAATCATCGTCCAGAGCCAGGTTTCCTGCTCTCCTCAAATTGTCCATGTCTCCACACTCCCATGATTGTGCACATTCACTCACTCACAGAGTTGCACTAATAAGAGTTATCTGATGGCCCCATGAGACTTGCTTGCTATTTCTTATATGTTTTGGGACCCCCAGCAAGGTTTTCCCACATCCGAAACTCCCCTTTTTTCACTCCAAATGATGCCAGTGCCCCACCGCCTTAACCTAGCCAAGCCCATTCACTATCACCCCCGCTGCCATCTTACTAGGCCTCTCTTGTCTTTTTTTTTATTTAACTTTTTATTTTTTTTAATTTACATCCAAATTAGTTAGCATATAGTGAAACAACGATTTTGGGAGTAGATTCCTTAATGCCCCTTACCTATTTAGCCCATGCCTCCTCCCACACCCCCTCCAGCAACCCCTCAGTTTGTTCTCCATATTTATGAGTCTCCTCTGTTTTGTTCCCCTCCCTATTTTTATATTATTTTTGTTTCCCTTCCCTTATGTCCATCTGTTTTGTCTCTTAAAGTCCACATATGAGTGAAGTCATATGATTTTTGTCTTTCTCTGCTTGACTAATTTCACTTAGCATAATACCCTCCAGTTCCATCCATGTAATTGCAAAATGACAAGATTTTATTCTTTTTGATTGCTGAGTAATACTCCATTGTGTGTATGTATATATATTACATTTTCTTTATCCATTCATCCATCGATGGCCATTTGGTCTCTTTCCATACTTTGGCTATTGTCGATAGTGCTGCTATAAACATGGGGGTGCATGTGTCCCTTCGAAACAGCACACCTGTATCCCGTGGATAAATTAGGCCTCTCTTGTCTTATGTACAGACTCACCTTCCCATTTACATAAGATGATCCCCCCATTTAATACCTTGGTTTCTACCAAACCGCTTTTCTCTTCACAGTACCCAGTAAGACTTTGGTAGAAGATATTAAACCAGGATTCATGGAAAGTCTTCAGGGAGACAGAAATTTTTCAGGTGTTGTATGTAAAATGTTGGCTTCATTTGTAAAGGAAACAGCTTTTTACAGGGCCCTGAGAAATGCTTGCTTTCTACTCTCTCCCTGCCCATCTTCCCCCCGAGGTTCCCTCTCCAGCACCCTAGATAGTCTCATGAACCCAAGGACAGCATTGCCAACTGTTTGTGACACATGGAGGAACATGGTTCTTGCTATATATATACTCAGAAGGTTGTTACATTTGCCTAAAATCTGGAAGATAGACACTCCCCCCCCCCGGCCAAATATTTTTTATTTTAATTATATAAAAACACCTTACTCTTTGGTCAAGGGCAAATTATTTCAACCAGATTATTAGTACTTCACACCCAGTCTGTATCCCAGGCTTGGTAAGCCTTCTAAATCCTCTATTACAAACCCAAGAAGTAAGACAGCAAGAAGAAGAAAGACTTGATGGGTTGCAGAAAATGAAAGTCCAGGAAATAAATATTTGTTCTGATAAACTATTGACCACTAATTAAGAAATAGTAAGCTAAAAACAACCATACCATCTCCCCTAGTTCTAAAAGTCTGTATCTTTTTATGAGAAATATTCAGCTGAGAGTTACCGACAATGATAAAAATACCAACAATAGCCTGAAGGGTGGGCATTTATTGTTTACTTCTAAGATAGATGGTCTCCTGGTTAATTTGGCGGCTTGACTATGCCACCAAGGACCAGCATTCATTTCATGTAAGTCCTCCAACTTGCCTTATGGTTGTAAGATAGATGTGGCATAACTGAACATCATGTCCTCAAAGATAAGAAATAAGCAAAAGGGGTACAGAGCAAGGATTTTTCCTTCTTTTCTTTTTTACTTAATTGAACACTTAACATGAGATTTATCTTCACAACCAAATCTTCAAGGTACAATACAGTATTGTTAACTGTAGGAATTATGTTGTATAGCGGATGTCTAGGACTTACTCACCTAGCAAAACTGAAACTTTATACTCTTTGAACAACATCTCCCCAGTCCCGAGTCCCCAGTCTCCAGTCCCCAGTCCCTGGTAACCACCATTCTACGCCCTGCTTTTGTGAGTTTGACTCATATTCTTCATATAAGTGGGATCATGCAGTATTTGTCCCTTTGTTACCGGCTCATTTCACTCTGCATATGTCTTTCAGGTTCATCTATGTTGGCATATATGGCAGGACCTCATTCTTTTTTAAAGTTGAATAATAATCTGTCATATGCGCACGATGCAATTTCTTTATCCATTCCTCCATTGACAGACATTTAGGTTGTTCCCATATCTTGGCTATTGTGAATAAAGCTTTGCAATCTTGACTTTGGTTTTTTTGGATATATACCCAGAAGTGAGACTGCTGGGTTATAGGGTGCTTCTATTTTTATTTTTATTTTTGGAAGCACCTCCATACTGCTTCCCATAGTGCCTGCACCACTGCATTCCCACCAACAGTGTACAAGGATTCCAATTTTCTCCAGCATTCTTGCCAAAACTTGTTACCTTTGTGTGTGTGTGTGTGTGTGTGTGTGTGTGTGTGCGTATATGTGTGTGTTTTCATAAGAGTCATCCTAATAAGTATGAGGTGGTATCTCTTTCATTTGCATATCCTTGATGATGAGTGATATTGATCAACTTTTCACATACTTGTTGACCATGTGTATGTCTTCTTTGGGAGAAATGTCTATTCAACTCCTTTGCCGCTTTTTATTTGGGCTATACATGATTGTTTTGCTCTTGAGTAAGAGTTCCTTATATATTGTTTTGTTATTGAGTAAAAGTTGCTTATATATTTTTGACAATTAACCCCTGAGCCAATATAGGGTTTCCAAATATTTTCCTCCATCCCATAGGTGGCCTTTTCATTTTGCCGATTGTGTCCTTTGCTGTGTAGAAGCTTTGTAGTCCTCCCCCGCTGCTTATTCTGCTTCTCTTTCTTATTTTCATGGAAGAATAATTTTCCACAAGCTCCTCAGAAGACTTCCCCACATGCTAGCACTGGGTTCCATGGACACCGCTAACTGCAAGGGAAGCTGAGAGCATGAACTGTCTTTTTTACTCTTTTGTGGGATGTGGGAAAGGGAAGAGGGCTTGTGTATAGCCAAAGCACACCCAGAGGACCTCGTATACCACTGTGGCTGGGCTCTCTCCGGGTTAGTCCACAGGAGAACTAGGAGCCAGGTTAGGGATCAAGCATCCTTTGCCTCAACGGCCTCATCAGTAGTATGGGCTCTCAGTCCTCATCCCTTTCCTTCCTTTTATTCCATCAGGAATCAATGACTTAAAATATCTGCTCACATTCTCACCTCACCCACTAGAGCGTGAGCTGTTTGAGGGAAAGGGCTATGATTTATTTAGCAGCCAGAACCTGATTCATGGGAGGATTTTTCAAAGGGAGGAAATCATTAATTCATTAATAAATATTTTTAGTTGAATGAATTTGTTAGTTAATAAATGGAGGATCCCTTTTTTTTAATATATGAAGTTTATTGTCAAATTGGTTTCCATACAACACCCAGTGCTCATCCCAAAAGGTGCCCTCCTCAATACCCATCACCCACCCTCCCCTCTCTCCTACCCCCCATCAACCCTCAGTTTGTTCTCAGTTTTTAAGAGTCTCTTATGCTTTGGCTCCCTTCCACTCTAACCTCTTTTTTTTTCCTTCCCCTCCCCCATGGGTTTCTGTTAGTTTCTCAGGATCCACATAAGAGTGAAACCATATGGTATCTGTCTTTCTCTCTATGGCTTATTTCACTTAGCATAACACTCTCCAGTTCCATCCACATTGCTACAAAGGGCCATATTTCATTCTTTCTCATTGCCACATAGTACTCCATTGTGTATATAAACCACAATTTCTTTATCCATTCATCAGTTGATGGACATTTAGGCTCTTTCCATAATTTGGCTATTGTTGAGAGTGCTGCTATAAACATTGGGGTACAAGTGCCCCTATGCATCAGTACTCCTGTATCCCTTGGGTAAATTCCTAGCAGTGCTATTGCTGGGTCATAGGGTAGGTCTATTTTTAATTTTTTGAGGAACCTCCACACTGTTTTCCAGAGTGGCTGCACCAATTTGCCTTCCCACCAACAGTGCAAGAGGGTTCCTGTTTCTGGAGGATCCCTTTGACAGAGAAACAATATTACAAAACAAAATGTATTCCTTAGGAATACTCAACTGGACAACTAAAAAAAGGCATATTTCACAACAGAGAGACACGCTCAACAGTCTCAGAGGTGTGATCATTTACATGGGTTATTTTAAGAAGAGACTCTTCCTTTCCTCTTCCTGTACTGTTCCCTGGACACTCAAGAAAAGGAAATTGCACCAAAGCTTTTACCATCGGTTCACATAAAAACACTGTATATGATGATGATGATTTATGGTTTTCCAAAGGAATATACAATATCTTATTTGATCTACACAACAAATGTGTGAGGTAAGCAAGGAGACAGCAGAATTCTCATATTTATAGTTATGGGACAAACATTAATAATACAAGAACAAAATCAATAATGTAGGATTTTTTACAGACCTATTCCTTCCCCAACCTCACCAAAAATAATCCTATAAATGCTGAATGCTGGTCTGATTTCCACCTCTTATGCTCTAACAAGAGAACTTTTTTTTTTTTTTTCTGGAAGGAGAGAGAAGTTGATGTACTTATAGGATAGGAAGGGAGGATGAAAATGACATAAAGTTGTGTGAGTAGGGAGTGATAGGGAAAAAACCTCTACTTTCCCAGAGACCAGAGCCAGAGAAGCCATGACGGGAAAGTTTTGGAGAGGAAAGAAAATTTGAATAATTGTTTCTGCAAACCATGAGTTTTCACCCCCTTTAATATCTTCAGGATGCCATGAATAGTAAATGGAATTCCATTTTTATTACTTTTTAAATTACTGCCGAGAGAGAGAGAGAGAGAGAGAGAAAGAGAGAATGCACAAATGGGGGAGAGGGGCAGAGGGAGAGAGACAGAATCCCATGCAGGTTTCACACTCAGCACTAAGCCTGATACAGGGATCGATCTCATGACCCTAGGATCATGACCTGAGCTGCAATCAAGAGTCGGACACTCAACTGACTGAGCCACCCAGGTGCCTCCCATCTTTATTACTTTTAATGTGGGGATGTTGCTTCTTAAATCTGACACTTCTCAGACTGAATGATATGGGCCTCTTGAGTATATATGAGGGTTACATATAAGGATGAAACAAAGGCTCAGAGAGGTTAAAAAACTCACCTCAAATCAATTATGTAGTTGATAGGAACTAACGAATGCTTAAATCTCTATTCCATGCTTTACTTTTCCACTTTATTCTACAAAATATATACATTTGGATTTGGCTGGGTGGAGGGGTGGGGGGGGGGGAGGAGGCGTGTGGAGAGGGAAAACTTTTCTGTCCTGCCCAATTCATGGAGATTTCTCATTTTCAGTTTGCTCTATCAAACAAATTCTCTGCAGGGTCAGGAGTTTTTTACTTCTTTATTTCCTTTATCTCTTCCTTATTGTTGGCACCTTATGCAAGACCTGTGAGCGTCTCTGGGCTGTGTGTCTGAGAGTGATAATTGAATTTCTCAGGGTGCAAGCTATTGAGAAGACAGATTTGTGCTACTTTGTGGCACCCCCTTTGTGGCAGATTTGCTTTGTGTCTTTCTCCCTGTGCACCCCCACCCTCTCTCAGGTTGAGTCACAGCTGAAAACTTCACATCAAAGTACAAGAGAATGAGGAGCCACAGAGCAATCCACTAATCAAAGGTTTAGGATTAAGACACCCTAGTTATCTCCTGCCTGTTCTACCCTGAGGTTCTGGGTGAGGTTAGCCTGCTTGTTCATACGTTGTTAACTCATATTGATCTAAAGGAGAGATGTAGAAATGTCTCCAGTGTGTGTTTGTGCATTAGGTAGATCAAAGCTATGTGTTCCCACCTGTTTAATAGAGTACACAACTGGGTTGGGGTATAGCCAAGTATGGATTGTGGTAGAAAGATTTGGGTGCTTGGGGTTTTATTTGAGAGAAGTCAAAAGCCAAACAAGTAATTCCTTTTGGGGAGATGGGGAGACAGAGCATTACAGTAGCTACTTGAGATCTTAAGGGTATGGGTAAGGGTATGGGAGGGGTAGACAGATTGCCTGTTTGCCCCTCCTGACAGTGCTTTCTAATTTTGTTCGTTTGTTACTCTAATTGTGATGTGGTGCTGTTTATGGGAAAGTTGTAAAAGAAACAAGCATTTCCAAAGAACCCTAGGGCTCGAGAGGTTGCGAAAAAGAGAAAGGATAAAATACTGCCCTAAGAACAGAGGTCATTTCAGAGTATCCTGGGAAGATCGGGAGGAGACCCTTGCCGTGGTCCAGCTGTGATGTGGTGAGGGCTGAAGAAGGAGGGTGAGATGCAACGATAGAGGGAGGAAAGGAGGAAAGGAAGAAAGGAGGAAGGGAGGGACTGTGAAAACTGGAGCCCTGTCCACAGGCGTGGAGAATCCACATTGGGGTTGCTGCTGTCACTAATGATGATTTGTTGTAGTTGTGTGGGTGTTCAGACAGTGCGCACGGTGTGCAGCCTTCGTTCTCTCAGTTCCACGTAATCTGGACTCTGATCTGATGGATATCTTACAACAGCGACAACAGCACAGCTACAGCCACGAAAAGTAGAAGGATCCCTGGGACCTCACAGAATCTAAGATCTTCGTGTGGGGGCAGAATATGGGGAGGGGATTGAAAGTGATCAATACTCCAAAAATTAACCTTTAAATTCACAAACTACATAGGCTGCCTGGAGCAACGGTTGATCCCTGCCGGTGAAATATCAAGCATTAATTATTATGCTTTGTTTGTGTTCTAACTGCAAGATGAGAATATCAAATGGAACGGGGTGGGGGAGAGAACTTGGCATATTTAGAGGACTGCAAATAGATCTTCATGGATAAGCTGAAGGTCCGTGGGGAGAGATGTGGCTGGAGGGCAGACGGAGGCCAGGCTGTGGAAGGCCCACAAGTCATGACAAGGATTATGTATTTTACCCAGTAAGTCACAGAGATTCATTAATGACTTTTCAGCAAGAGTTACATAAGCAGATTTGCATTTTAGAAAAATCACTCTAGTTGCGGAGTGACAAGTCCAATGGAGGATGGCAGGTAGGGTGGCAAAGAGGCATTTGTCTCTATTCCATGGTGTTGAATCTGAAATGCCCAGAGTTCCAGGGTTGGAGCTTGAAATACAACCTCATTTTGGCTTCAGTGGATCTCTCAGATATAGAACCAAAAGCACTTCTAAGTTCCACGCCCATGCATCTAAGGCATGACATGGAAATTACTGGAAATCCAACCAGTAATAATGATTAAGGAAAAGAGGGCGTTAGGAAAAGCTTGTCTGGGATTTTGTGGAAAGGCTCTGGATTCTATGAGAAACTGGAAAAGGGTGAAGGTATCTTCACTGGAAAAGGGTGAAGGGTCACGGACTTGGCAAACCCCAAGTGGTTTGGTTCTACCTTCCTAGATATCTTAGATGTCATCTCACCATAAAGGCCAAAGCAACCTAGATAATGAAGATCTCTTCTCACATCTGTACAACTTTCCAGGTTTTACATTTATTTTTAGAGTGTGTTTCATTCCATTCTCACAACTTCCTTGTGAGCTTAGCTAGATAAACTCTCAAAGCCTCAGTTTCCCTGTCCAACAGTGGGATTAACAGGTAGCTTGCTCAAGGTCACATGGCTAGTCAGCCCAGAGTCAGAAGCCACTCTCAGACCTCCTGGTCAAGCTCATCTCCTGGGCATTGCCTCTGCAGCAGGAAAGGCTTGGCTGTACATGGTTGAGTGCTCACTTAGGTGTGAATCTGCATATAGCAGAGGGGAAGCTGAGGGCCAGGTATGGGTTGCATTGTGCCTCCTCCAATGTCCTGAACTCTAAACCTATGAATGTGACACTATTTGGAAATGATGAATTTGCAGATGAAATCAAGATAAGATGAAGTCTTTGGATTGGGCCTTAATCCAATATAACTTCTGTCTTTTTAGGAAGACAGAGACATAGGGAGAAGCCACGTGGTGGCAGAGGTGAAGATGGGAGCGATACAGCTGCAAAGCAAGGATGCCAAGGACCAGCGGCCACCGTCAGAAGCTAGCAGAGGCAAGAAAGTATTCTACCCAGAGTCTCAGAGGAAGCATGGCCTTGCTGACACCTTGATTTCAAGCTTCTGGCCTCCAGAACTGTGAGAGAATAAACTTCTGCTGTTTTAAACTACCCTGTCTGTGGTACTTTACCCCAGAAGCCCTAGGAAACAAAAGCAGTGCCCTTGGTCCCAAGTACGTCACTGCTACACCCTACAACAATCAGACCATTGTGTAGGCAGGACTTATGGAGAAACTCCTCTGCCCACCGAAGAATGCAAGTAGAGGGCCAGTCAATCTTGGGAGAAGCGTTAGCACACCAAAACCTGCCTGCTTAGTTAGCAAAATGAGAAAAGATTATTTGATTCCTTGTAGCACTCTTTCGGCTGGATGTTGTTTTCCAACTCTGATGTGCCGAGAGGTTCTAATGAAGGGGGAGACAGTTAAATGACTGTAAACCATCAGGAATGTGCCCACAATTTTCTGGGTCCTAGGGATTGGGGGTGGGTGGGAGCATTGGGGAACACAATATAGGAAGTCCTTGACCTTCTGGACACTTCATTCTACCCAGTCACGGAGAATACTAACTTGTTGACTGATTGAGTAATGGGTTTCTTTCTATATTCTATAAAAAGAACTTAAATTAGGGTCAAAATGGTCAGACATCAGATACTGATGGCTTACTTATGTGCTTATGGAAAAGGGTTACTTTTTGTCTAAGAGGATGTAGATGTTGTAGGCAAAGTGAAATTATATGGTCAGGCAATTGGGTGGAAATCTTGAAGCAAGGGGAATCCTGCCCTCTGATATGGAAAGACAAGGGGAGGCCTGGCTCCTCTAAAAATACCCAGTCTGGAAAGCTACAGTTTTGACTCTTGCTTTCAAGATTCTCTTGAAGCAGAGGGACTTTAAGAGGTACAACCTGGAGACCTGGAGATGATGTGGGAGGTCTTTCTGAGCACTTGTAAGAACTGATAAGGATGTCATAAATGAAGATGGGCTCTTCTGAGATCAATGAACCTGAATCCCACACTTCAGACCATTAGGAAAACTCTTATGCCTTCAGCTGGTACTTATTTAACTTGATTATGGGGTGACTGACTTCATTTGATGGGTTTAGTGGGCAAGAGGAGAATGGAAACGTTATCTGTTCTCATTCCTCTCATGGAAGTTATGCAGTTTGTTTCTTTAACTCACTGGGGTAGGAAGGAGAAGAGGAAGGTCAGGAAAAGGACAAGAGATGGTTGTTGAAGAAAAGACATATAGAAGAGAGAGGAAGTAAAGACAGAGCAATCACATTTAAGTTCTACTCAGAGAAAGCGTGTATATACGAACATATGTGTGAAACACACATGCACATGTTCTAAGGCAAACCTAACACGGAGAAGATTCTCATCCAGGGTTAACCTCCTAGTGCCCTGAGTTATACCAGACCTTAGGGACAAGAAGGGGGGGGGGCTTACTCCCTCAGGAAATAAGCCATTATCTCATTCTGTGTCAGGACCCTGGAGGCTCCTTGACGTCAGAACTGCTTGCCCCTCCTCCCAGTGGCCTTTGGCAAGTGCCGGCTCCCAGACACCCCCGGAGGTCCCATCCTTCACAGAGACGTTTTTATTGCAGTTGTCTTCCCACAACATACCCCTCTCCCAGACCGGAGGGAATCCAAATGCTGGTAATGACACGGTGCACTTGAGAAGAAATGAAGTCAGCCTGTTCCCCCAGGTGCAGGAGCCTGGGGTGGCTGAGAGAGTGTGGGTGGAAGAAAGAGGTAGGGAAGAACAGAGCCTTCAGCCAGGCTCATGGTTGACCAGAGAGAGGGTCGCTGGTGACACGTGCCAACACAGGGAGGGACAAAAACCCTCGTCTCTGGATTCTCTTTACTGTCTGGTGTTGGGTCAGTGTTGCTGGACCCCTATTAAATCTATGAGGTAGCTCAATCAGATCTGTTTCTCAAGCCATAGAAAGCCATACTGAAGGAGAGGAGATTCTTACTGAGAAAGTGTTCTGGGAGCTTAGAATGTAAGTGTTTGAAAATTTGAAGAAAATTGGAGGTTTGTGGGGCAAAAAAGACTCATTGTTGCCCACCCCCCCCCCCAACAAAACCTACCCACCCTGGGAAATTCCAATTTCCTGTCACTGACACCAATAGATATCCTTTCTCCCCTATCCCAGTTTTCCAGGCTCTTCAAACATTCGATGTCTTTCCCTATCACTGCCTGCTTAGCAAATCCTATGGATTCACCTCTGAAATGCATCTCCTACTTTCCTTTTTTTTTTTTAACTTAGCAGCTATGGACCTCAGTCTTCACGCTTGAAAATAATAATAATAATAATAATAATAATAATATTATACCTATTTCGTAGGGTTGTTGTAATGATGAAATGTGGTAATATAACTAAAACTCTTAGTGCAATGGTTGGCACGTAGTATGTACTCAGTAAATTCGAGCTATGTTATTACTTTTACTACTATTCCCATTACCAGCATCCTCTCCAACTCTCACCACCTTAGGCAAGGATTCTTACAGCATCCTTCTCCTAGAGTCTGTGCCTGCAATCTCTCTTCTCTCCTGCAAATGAAGCTTGCACACTCCTGGCACATTGATGTTCTTCAAATCTTTCCAACATTCTTTTCCATGTTACCCCTTTGCTCCAGAGCTTTCAATGATTCCAACTTACCCGCCATATTGAATCAAGATTTCTCAGACTAGTATTCCACGGTCTCCTTTTATAATACTTTAATCCAGCAAACAACTTTGGTTTCAGCATGATTAGTGTATCTCTGTCCTCAGTTTAACATAGACAGCCCACGTTTCTTCTCCTCTCCCTCTACTCAACCATTTGCCCTACTGAGACATACCCTCCTTCTTCCCTTTCTCCATCCAAACCCCATCTTACCAAGCCTAGCTGCAGTACCAGAATCTCAACCTTCTCTGTCTCCCAAGAATAATCAGTGGAGATATTATAGTAGAGATAGAATAGGACACTGCCCTGGTCATAGCAATGGGATTTTATCATTGAGAGTGAAAATGTGCACCCTCACACTTTATTCTTGGAGACTGGTTCATCCTGGTTCTATTTCACCTTTGCCTCTCTTCTCATATTTGCGTTACTGAAATTCTAGACCTTGAGTTTAAATCAGTTTACCAGAAGAAAAATCCACTGGGTTTCCAATGGGGTATGTGAAATGGAAATTTGTGTGTCTGTGTGTGTGTGTGTGTGTGTGTGTGTGTGTGTTGTTTTTTACCCCTTCTTATGAAATGTCTTGGTTTGACCAAGGAGAAAAAAAATACAGGAGAGTACTCCAAATCCATGAGAAAATTCTCCAAGTCTTAGGAAATGTCTTAGGGGGTTCTACAATTTGGGGTCAGCTATGAGGAAGGAAATTATTGAAGCAAAGGAAGAATCATTCCATCCATCTTTCTTTGTATCACCTTGGTCATACATTTGTAAAGAATCTGTGAATAAAGAAAGTCAGGTTTTCACTTTTTTAAAAAGAGTTTTCAAACTTTTCGTAACTTCATCATCATGACATACTTATTGTATGGCCATCTGCAGTATAATTTACACACTGATAGTTGGAATTTCTCCCTTTTCCACCTTATCTTGGTCTCTTCACCTGAAAACAAAGAAAGAAATAAACTCTAGAGGAATACCTTAATAATATATACATAAAATGAAGAGATATAAAGTGTGTATTGGGAAGTGAGTGAGAATAGACTTTTATATACACAGAATTGAATGACAGATTTCTAGCAAAACAGTAGCAAGTATCATAAACTATTACCTGGGGATATCAAAATACAAGAAACTCTTTCCTGTCTTTATCACTGTCTCAGCATGGCTGGAAACACAGAAGAGCTTTGCAACTATTTGAGATGATGAAGATTCCCGCCATAGAGACAGGGGGATGGATGCGATGACCCCTCTATGTTCCTTTCATCATCGGTATTCAAAAGACTTTATGATCCCAAAGGAAGGATCTGTCTGCAGCAGAACATATTTACAGCCTTCTTCCTCTCTCCTCCCTCTTTGTCTACCACCACCCAATTTTTATTCCTAAGGGATAGAGCCTTTGATAGAGGATAATAACCCGAGATGATGCAATGCATTTGTTTTGGCCTCAACCTAAGTCTGTGTCTGTTATTAGAGGGTGTGCTAAGTCTGTTCTTCCCATTGGCTTAGTCCCAGGTTCAAGATCCACTCCACCAGGGCCATGACTCACCTCTGAATTAAGAGATCTTCTTGAAATCATGGGCTGTAGTTGGGTACCCAGGCCCTTGGGATCCCGGTGCCTCTCCAGGGTGCCCACCCAGGGCCTGAAGAGGTGTGGGCCGTCTGTCTCCACTCTTCTTCACGGCTGTGTGTGACAGATCCAGATCCTTTGTGTCTCTCTATCTTTCTACTCCTATGCAATTTTGTGCACATTTCCTGCCATGAGAAAAAATCAATTACATGAGAACGTTTCGACTAAGTACAATATTTAGTTTTTGCAAACACTGTGCTTGGGAACAGTGATGGTGTACATGGGCAGATACAGAAACAATCACTTTAAAAACTATATAGCAAATTGTTTATTTTAGATGAAGTAGAAAATACAGAAAAACAAAAACAACTATAATTCTATTTCCAGAGATACATATTACTAATATTTTGACTGTATCCTTTTTATCCATCATACACTAAAAAGCAACAGAAAATCAAATTCTTTTTCATAATCTGTTTTTTAATATCATTTTCCTCCTTAACAATATGGAATAAGTAAATATTATACTTCTATCATTATAGGCTTAGATACACTAGTACTTTATTCTAGAACTGCACAGTCCAACACAGTGGCCATATGTGGCTGTCTAAATATAAATTAAAAAAACATTTTAAATTTAATTCTTTAGTCACACTAGCCACATTTCAAGTGTTCAATAGACAACACGTGGCGAGTGACTATAGTGCAGATATAGAATATTTCCATCATCGCAGAAAGTGCTATTGGACGGTGCTGTCATAGAAAGATATATTTTCACAAGAACCATCTTGAAGACATGATCCTAAGAGCATCTGTATGCCACAATTCCACCTAATTTACAATCCCTGATGGAGAAGAAACTACCTGATCCAATTTTTAAATCAATATTTCATTATTTCTTCTTCTTTTTTTTGATTACCCTTCCATTCATCCATCATTGATGATACATTGACCCACATATCCTACATTTGAAACATGTGAAAAGGAGGTTGAAAAATCACATGAGAGATTACCGAGCCCCAGTACATAGAAAACCGTTATGGGGTCTCTGTGATTACAGAAAAGGACTTGAGCCAGAATCCTTTACTTTTTGAAAAGAGGAGGAAAATTCTCGGTGATTGATTGTGGTGGGGGTGAGGGGGGAAGAATGCAAAAACTTCCTCCTCCCTGCAATATCTTACTGTGTTGACTGCCATGACTGGGAAAGCAACTATGGTTTGTTGACCCTGGTCAAGATTGAATCTTTGCTGATATAGGTGGTATACAAGGACAAAATCTGGACTAAGAATCAGGTCACAATTTAATTTTTTTGACTCGATCTTGACCCAATCTTCCCCATCTCAGTGCCACAGGTTTTCCTTCTAAAACATACTGAATCTCTATATTTATAAGTGCCCTCTCATGCCCACTCTTTTATTTGATACTGACAACAGCCCTGTTAGTTGAGCCCATTTTCTACTTCACCAAAAGCAGTTCCAAGGGCTTGGGGGTATGTCTTAAACTGCAGAGAAGCAACCATTCAGGTGGTCAACCAATTGTTTAGTCTACCCAATGCCAAAATCAAAACAAAGGGTCAGGAATATTTCTCCACACCCTTCCTCATTTCTACTGAATCAACCAGTGGCTTGGTGGAATTGGCCAAACCGACTTTCCTGTCTCCAACATAGACACAACAACCACCTGAGGCCACCTATGCATAGACACATAGGGCATGATCGTGAAGCTATCCCCGGGTGGTAGAGACAGCAGTTATATATGTAGGATGAGCAACGAACTGAGAATCAGAACCAAAAAACTCTCCCTCTGTGCCCTTGGGTCATGCTCCATTCTAAGCCCTTGTGTCCCTATCTGGAGAGAAAAGGGAACATCTAGACCTATTGCTTTAAAATTTTGCCCTTGGATCTTCACCCAGTGGCTGCCAGAGAAGTGAGAAACTAAAGGTACAACCAAGATCAACCCTAATGCTCTGTCAGAACAGACCCATTTTTATTTGCTTGCCATTTGGGCTTCAGGAAGATTTTCATTGAACAGGAGTACTCCATCTTCAAAAAAAAAAAGAGTTTATTTATTACAGCATTATTTACAATAGCAAACATATGAAGGAACCCATGGGTCCATCAACAGATGGATGGATAAAGAAAATGTGGTTAAAAATAGAAAACAGAATATTATTCAGCTGTGAAAAAGGAGGGGCTCTTGCCACCTGCAACAACGTGGATGGACCCAGAGGGTATTATGCTAAGTGAACTAAATCAGACTGAGAAAGACAAATACTATATTATTTTACTTATATGTGGAGTCTCACAAAACAAAACAAATATATAAACAAATAAATAGGAGAATCCGACCTGTGAATACAGAGAGCAAACTGATGGTTGTCAGGAGAGTGGGGGAATGGGCAAAATGGGTGAAAGGGAGTGGGAGATAAAGGCTTTCAGTTACAGAAGGAACAAATCATGGGAATAAAAGGTACAGCATGGAGAATATAGTCAATGTTAGTATAATTGTGTTGTATGGCGACAGATGGTAACTACACTCGTGAGGAACATAGCATAACATATAGAGTTGTTGAATCACTATGCTGCATTTGTGACACTAATGCAACATGATGTGTCAACTATATTAAGATAAAAAATAAAAAGAACCAGGTATTTATGACTATTATTCCTTAAAAAAAAAAAAGAAAGAAGTACCTTAATCCCAAAGAGTTAACAACTAGCCACAGAACTTCTGTTCACGTTAGGACTTCAACTGATCTACTATATACTAGGTGTTGAGATTTCTATCCTGGGGGAGCTAATGTAGATAGATAATAATTTCAGTAAAATTATATTACTTGATCACATATTTTTATGTCTTATCCTCTTTATGGGTATTTTATCTTATCTATGCAATTACGGTACAAAATACCTTGAGTGCAGGGACATGATAGCTTGCTTTACCCACTTTTTTCTGCCTATCATATGTTCAGCAAAGTTTTGGTCTCATTCGTTCATCTTTTAAATTGAGTTTATTCGGGGGGGGGGCACCTGGGTGGCTCAGTCAGTTAAGTGTCCAACTTCAGGTCGGGTCATGATCTCACGTTTTGTGGGTTTAAGCTCCAGGTCAGGCTCTGTGTTGACAATTTGGAGCCTGGAGCCTGTTTTGATTCTCTGTCTCCCTCTCTCTCTGCCTTTCCCCAGCTCACGCTCTCTCTCTCTTTCTCTCAAGAATGAAATAAACATTAAATTCTTTTTAAAAAATTAACTTTATTATTTAGAACAGCTTTAGGCTCACAGAAAAATTGAGTGGAAAGTACACAGAGTTCCCACATACCCCAACCCACAGACATACATTCTCCCCCACCAATCAACATCTCTTACCAGAGTGGTATATTTGTTGCAACCAATGAACCCTCATTGACACCTCGGTATCACCCAAAGCCCATAGTTTGCAATACCTTTGTAACGTGAACTCTTGTGTTGTCCATTCTGTACATGTGGACAAATGTAATGACATGTATCCACCATCATAGTATCATACAAAGTAGTTTCATTACCCTAAAAATCCTATTTATCTTCTACCTGTCCATCCCTCTCTTCTCTCCTCCCCACTGGCAACCACTAATCTTTTCACTGTCTCCAAAGTTTTGCCTTTTCCAAAATGTCACATAGGTGGAATTATACAGTATGCATTCTTTTCAGATTGACTTCTTTCACTCAGTAATATGCCTTTAAGTTCCCTTCATGTCTTTTCATGGCTTGATAGCTCATTTCTTTTTAGTCCTGAATAATATTCCAAGTCTGAATTACTACAATTCATTTATCCATCCACCTTAAAGGACATCTTGGTTGCTTCCAAGTTTGGGCAATTATGAATAAAGCTACTATGAACCTCCCTGTGAAAGTTTTTGTGTGGACATAACTTTCCAGCTCTTTTGGCTAAATCCCAAGGAGCACGATTGCTGGATCTTATGATAAGAGTATGTCTAGTTTTTCAAGAAACTGCCAAATTGTTTTTCAAAGTGGCTGCACCATTTTGCATTCCTACCAGGAAGGAATGAGAGTCACTGCCGCTCTGCATCCTGACCAACATGTGGTGTTGTCGGTACTTTAGATTTTGGACGTTCTGTTAGGTGCGTAGTGATATCACTGCTGTTCTTTTAATTTGCGATTCCCTACTGACGTATGATGTTGAGTATCTTTTCCTACGCTTATTTACCATCTACATATCTTTTTAAAATTTTTAAATGTTTATTTATTTTTGAGACAGAGACAGAGAGAGAGACAGACAGACAGACAGACAACAAGTGGAGGAGGGGCAGAGAGAGAGGGAGACACAGAATCTGAAGCAGGTTCCAGGCTCAGAGTTGTCAGCACAGAGCCCGATGTGGGGCTCGAGCCTATGAACTGTGAGATCATGACCTGAGCTGAAGTCGGGTGCTTAACAGACTGAGCCACCTTATTTGGTGAAGTGTCTGTTAAGGTTTTTTGCCCGTTTTTAAATCTGATTGCTCATTTTATTATTATTGAGTTTAAAGATATCTTTGTATATTTTGTAAGAGTCCTTCATCAGGTATTCTTTTGCAAATATTTTCTTCCAGTCTGTGATTTGTCTTCTCATTCTCTTGACTGTGCTTTGCGTAGAGCAGAAGCTTTTAATTTAATGAAGTCCAGATTGTCAATTATTTCTTTCATGAACCATGCCTTTCGTGTTGTGTCTAAAAAAGTCACCACCATATTCAAGGTCGTCTAGGTTTTCTCCTGTATTATCTTCTGAGAGTTTTATAGTATTGTATTTTACATTTAGGTCTACGATCCATTTTGAGTTCATTTTTGTGAAGAGTGTAAGGTCTGTGTCCAGATTCTTTTTTTCTTTTTCTTTCTTTCTTTTTTTTTTTCATTTCTAGTCATTCCATCACTAAAGATCATCTTTGTTCCATTGTCTGGCCTTTGCTCCTTTGTCAAAGATCAGTTGAGTGCATTCATGTGAGTCTATTTCTGGGTTGTCTATTCTGTGCCACTGATCTATCTGCCAATTCGTTCACAAGCACTGTACTGTCTTAATGACTGCAGCTTTATAGTAAGTCTTGAAGTGTGGTAATGTCAGTCCTCCAACTTTGTTCTCCTTCAATACTATGTTGTCTATTTTGGGTCTTTTACCTCTCCGTACAGACTTTAGAATCAGTTTTTCAATATCCACAACTTCCATCTAGTTTTTAAAATAGCTCTCATGAGTTACAAAGTCCTGGAACCCAAATAAAAATGCATATTTCCTGTCATCAAGTCCCCTAAGTCTAGGTGCTTTTGAAGGACTATTGGCCAACTGATTACTTGGAAATCACCTTTCTTTACTATGTTTCAACAACCCGCGGTGCCTTTGAACAGAGGGCTGCAAACTCCAGTGCCTACATGGGACAGGCATCCCGCAGAAAGGACCAAAGCCAGTTTACATGTAAATGCAGGAAGAAGTAGAATTCAGGCTATGGCAAACTGGGGGGCACATACTGAATGGGAGGGACACAGTGACCTTTGCTCTGGAGGAGGACAGGCTGTTCTCTGCTGCATCTTCTGGCTTTTCAAAACCCAGACATCCAAAATTTGATGTGAATTCTTTCAAATTATTAATTTTTTAAAAACAAACTCAAGGTAAAATTGAAAAAAAATAGGGCTAACCATAACAGCTTACTCAGTTCAGCCTAAGGGCCACCAGTGTGCCACCTCCAAATTATAGTTCCTCAAATCCTTCCAACCTGTTAAGGAGCAGTCCTGCACTAGTAGGCTTTTTGTCCTTTCAGCGTCTCCAGTGTAATCCTTTATACAAATACTTTTTGCATCTAAAGCCTCATTCCTTTCTCCTTTCTCACATCTCTTTGCCCCTGCTACCATTTTTTTAAGAACAAAGATGGGGTGCCTGGGTGGTGTCTGATTTTGGCTCAGGTCATGATCTCACAGTTCGTGAGTTTCAGCCCCGTGTAGGGTTCTGTGTTGACATCTTGGAGCCGGGAGCCTGCTTTGGACTCTGTGTCTCCCTCTGTCTGCACCCTCCCACCCCCGCTCACGCTCTGTCTCTCTCTGTCTCTCTCTCTCAAAATAAATAAACATTAAAAATAAAAAAAAAGAGGGTTCCCGTTTCTCCACATCCTCAGAGGGGAAAGTGGGTGATGGGCATTGAGGAGGGCACCTGTTGGGATGAGCACTGGGTGTTGTATGGAAACCAATTTGGCAATAAATTTCATATTAAAAAAATAAATACAAAAATAAAAAAGAACAAAGATGACTTTTCTTTTTGTTTTAACAAGTGAAGATTTCAAGTTAGGTTTCCCTCCTCCTCCTCCTCCATGACCACTCTGGCTTTCTGGTTTTGTGTTCTTATATTGAATGACCAAAATCATATCTTAGGATGGGGGAAAAAATCAAATGAATCAACTCACAGACTAACCATAAACCTCTGATGACTATCAGTGTTTTAAGCCAATAACCAGTTTAATTTTATGGACTGCTGATGACTAACTCTGCTCTAGGGAAAATCTGGGCTCTCAATTTTTCTCAAGGCTTTTAGTCAAGGTTCAAGACAGCAGGATTAGCTATGGGAAAGGTTCTCAGGAACACATTTTAAACAAAATCTTATCTCAACATCTGCTTTTATCTGGTCTTCGCTAAAAAAAAATCCTGCACAGGGGATAAAAGTATAGTTTTATTACCACCATCGTCATAATTAAAGAGCAATATTGCTGAAAGCATTTAAATAGCAGATATCATATTAAGCATTTCAAGTACATTTTCTTTTTCTCCTCACAGTAAACGATCGTGTCTTTATTTGATTATTAGTCCCATTAGTAATAGCAGCTGTATGCCAGCTTTCAGTTTGGATGCTGACAGATACATAAGAACATTAAATTAAAATTTAAGAGACATTGAGAATTGCCATTCATCCCCAAGCCTCCAGGAAGAATGGAATATCACTCATTCTTGAACTGTTTGAAAATACAACAATAAAACAACTGTGTTTAAAAGTCACTAAAAAGATTTTTTATTCTGATTTTTATTTATTTAATATTTATTTATTTATTTATTTATTTATTTATTTATTTATTTATTTTTAAAATACAATTTACTGTTAAATTAGCTAACATACAGCGTATACAGAGTGTTCTTGGTTTTGGGGGTAAATTCCCGTGATTCATTGCTTGCATACAACACTCAATGCTCATCCCAATAAGCGCCCTCCTCAGTGCCCATCCCCCCTTTTCCCTGCCCTCCCCCCACCCCCACCAACCCTCAGTTTGTCCTCTGTATTTAAGAGTCACTTATGGCTTGCCTCCCTCTCTCTTTGAAGATGTAGTTTATGTACACAATGGAATGCTACTTGGCAATGAGAGAGAATGAAATCCTGCCATTTGCAACAATGTGGATGGAACTGGAGGGTATTATGCTAAGTGAAATAAGTCAATCAGAGAAAGACAGATATCATCTTTCACTCATATGTGGAACTTGAGATTCTTAATGAAGACTCTTCAGCTTCTTTTGATTACTCATTTTAGTGCATAATATTATCATTACAATCAAAATTATTTTATTTTATAGACAGCTCACAAATGGGACTTCATTTGAAATTTCATCTGGATTTTTTGAATTGAGTTTTAAAATAAATTATTTACTTTTCCTGGGACCCTTATTTATAACACACATACATCTCTCTAAACTCCCCAGAGTATCATTCAAAATGGGAGAGTATGCATGTGTGTGTGTGTGTGTATGTGCATGTGTATGTGTGTGTGTGTGTGTGTGTGTGTAGTCCAGAGATAAATCAAAACAAAAGCAAAATAAAGTATCTGACTATCGTCTCTTTACTCCAGGATTGTTATTCAGGGCCAGGGTCAGAATCTCGCTATTTATTTGCCATTATCATTTATTGTATAACAACCATGAACTAGGTGGTTGGGGTAAAGAATGCCAGGGGCACTTTTCTGTGGACTGGACAGAAAATTTCTTTCTTTTTGGGTAGAAAATTTCCTATGTAAGCCCTAAACCTTCCTGTCTTCACACAGCCCTTCACTAAGTCATCTGTCTCACATCTTCCTCTTTATAATGGCTTGCTTAAGTAATTGTTACTGGACAGGAACAGCAGCCATAAAATATAAAATGCTTTGTAAGTATTAGTTAGCAAATAATTTATTATTGTATTCCTCAAAAAACTGTGTTTAGATCAGAAACTACTTTTCTCCACTTGACAGAAGCAAATCAAAGCTAATAATAATGACATGCACTTGGCTAAGGTTACACATCCAGAAAATGAGGGAAGTGTGTGTGTGTGTGTGTGTGTGTGTGTGTGTGTGTGTGTGTGTTAGGGGCATAGAGTGTGTATATGGGGATGGAGGTTAGATTTACAATCTCTGATTTTTTTCTCTCCTCCATCCTCTCCCTTGATGGCCATCCATCTCTATTAATCATGCAAATGGCTTCTGGATAGTGATGTCAAGGACTTCTGGTTCTTGTTCAGAGAACTATATTCAATGACTTAGACAATGTTATAAAGAGAACCGATGACTGCAAACTTACAACTGTCTCTCTGGTTTCTCCAGAAAATACCCACCGACTGTGGGTGCCAAGGAACAATGGTACAAAAAGGATCCAAGAATCCTGAAGCAAAGAAAAGATGCTTGGAGAAGATGAAAAGAAACAGAGCCCAGCAAGACCCACTATTCCACAGCAAGCAAACTTGAACTAAGAATCAGTATTTTCAGCTGATCCAGACCTAGGACTGGATCTCAGAGAACTCAGCCAGGGATTCAGTCTTGCACAAGAAGACCAAGAACAGAGTAGGATAAGAAGGACAATGTAGCCAGCATGGAGGTCCTAAGCCAGACGGATCCTGGTTGTGCTGGGTCAAGCTTACGGGAAGGCTTTGTGCTCTGAAAGGTGGAGGCAAGGACACGATTATGCCCTGTCTGGATAAAGTTGTCTGCCTGCATGAGATTGCATGGGGGTGCAGAGTTATTTTTATTCCACGTTTCTTCTCTTAACTACCCAACTCTGGGTCTCTTAAAATGTTTTCCCCTCAAGCTCACTTTTATAAATTTCATTCTATAAGTGCTAATGTAAATAAGTTAATTTCAGCCCGAAATCTAGGTTTAAAAGAAAAGTCCCTTTCCTTCTTTCAATTCTTTGTTCAGATTCTCTATTGTAAAGACATAGCAAAGAGACATCTTTGATCCCCATCTGCTGGATCAGCATTAATTGTGCCCTTGGACACAAGTTCTCCCTATTTTCAGCTCTGCTTCCCCCAGAATCAAAACAATGGCAGTGAACCCCCCAGCGTCTCCTCCAGGAACACTTGCATAATTTATTCTTCAAGGGCAAGGTGATTTTTTTTTCATTTTTGTTTAAGAGACATTTCTATATCACCTGTTTTGTGCCAGGAGACGCTTTGAAGGACTTCACCAGTAGGAACTCAGTTCATTCTCTCAGCAACTCATGAAGTTGGTGATATTATTATTCCCATATTACAGATGAGAAGATTGAGGCGTGGAGAGCTCCATGGCCCGCCCCAGCCACACAGCTCATCGGTGGTGGGACTGGAGTCCCCGCCCTGGCGGTCTGGCTCCACAGTCCTTCCCTCCTCTGTCACTTTGTGCTAAAGCTCGGTCCTGCTGATGTTCTCCTGTGATAATTGCCCTTTAATTATTTAGGGACTAAGTTTTCTTACTCAAATGGGGGGCATTTTACAATAGGATCCTCTCATTATTCAAGCAAAACCTCTGGTGTTTGGTTTCCCCTTGGTTCTCCTTGCCTTATATTGAAAATACCTCAACTGTGCATTGGGCTCAGACCTTTATGTGTAGAGTCATGGGGCTGTAGGACCTCTGGCGGCCCTGGATCACTACTGTACAGGGTTTGAGGATGGATATGACCAAACCTGGCACCTTCTTCTGGGCCAAAGCCGCACAAGGAAAGAAGAGAAACAACTGAATAGTCAAGGGCACTCAGTCAAGCCACATAGTTTAGATTCCTAGAATCTGGTATCATCTGAGCCACCCATGCTGAGTCACTTCCAGGCAGTCACTGCCTTCTTATGGGCCGGAGCTGGGCTTGATAGCAAGGAATTTCAACAAGAATGGATGTTACCAGCTCCTTATACAGTCACAAAACCACGCGTTCAGAGCCACGGAGCACCCGCACTGCATTCCTTCCTGCCTGTGGAACCTCTGTGGACCTCCCCAACACCCAAAAGAAGAGATAAGAAAAGAAGGGAGAGGGGAGGGAAGGAGAGAAAATCTTTTCCATTAAGCCCCAAGTCATCGAACAAGCTATATATTGCTCTCTCCGACTGCCCTCCAATATATGTTCCTCATGTGGGACCCCAGAGCTTGCTTCCAACCACTTGCTTCTTAAAGCCCTCTGTGACTTCTGATTGCCCCAAATTCAAATCCAAACTCCTAAGCGTGGGTGACAAAGTTCTCCATAATCTGGTCCTTGCTTTTCTCTTCTAGTTTGCTTCTCAACCTTTCCTGTATTCTCTGTCCTCTCCCCTCCCTTCCCCACTCCTCTCCCTTCTCCTCCCCTCCCCTCTCCTTCCTTCTCTCTACTCTATGCCCACCTCTCCCTCCCTCTCCCCTTGCTGCCCTTACCCTCCATTCACACTAGACTGCTTATAATTCTCTAAAACAAACACCCTCCCTCTTGTCTCTGGATTTTTGCTAACGATGTTCCCTTTGCCTGGGATCCCTTCTCCTATCCCCTTAATCTGTTAACTAACTCCTCCTTAATCTCTAGGACCCATATGAGCTTTCCTCTAGACAGCCTATTTCCTGATCCCCTCATACCTCATGTATACACCTGTAATACAGCATTATACCTCATGGTATTTTAGTCTCCAGCCTCAATGTTCTTCCCTCCCACAGGACTTCTCAAAGAAAGGGATAGCATCCTTGTCAAGTTATCTCTGCAAACACAGTGTCTGATACATAGAAGAAATCCAAATATTAGTTGAATAGATGACATCAGTAGCCATGTAAACTGGTGCCCACCCCGGGCAAGGGGTCTCAGTCTGCTCTCTTCATGTTACAGATCAGATCAGACCCAGAAAGGGATCACCTCATTTATACAGGGCATGATGCTATCAATATAAGAGCTGGAACTAGAACCCAGGCCATCAGGCTATGAGCTTCTCCAAGACAAGGAACACGTCTTATTCGTCCTGTAACTCCAGTGGCCAGCATTATATCTGGAGCCAGACGCGCTATGGGTGCGCCGTGAGGTCGCCTACCCAGAGTCGTGTCTGGAAAGTAGCAGGCGCCTAATGAATGAATGAATGAGAACACTGACACCGAGTGCTTTCCCCTGCCCAGGCCAACATGGAACATTACGTCTGGCTTGATCATGTTGGACGACTAAACTGAATAATTGGAGCCCTAGGATTCAGATTAGTGTATGGGTCACCTGCTGTCAAGATTTACCAAACCGGCAGCCGTCAAACTGCTTTGACTTTGTGCGGTATGGACATAAACTGCATTTGCCTCCCTCGCGGATGCATCGCCATAGCTGATTTGGCATCACTTACAGACGTGGCCTGGATATACTGTTACCACCAATTCCAACAGAAAGAGGCTGCTGCTATTTTTAAAGTTCCCCTGGAAAGTAAATAACATGATTCCCCTGTTTACCTATTCTGATGTCATTCAAACCTCCAGGGAGGATAGTTCCTCTTTACATCCTGCTAAAATCGCTGCCTTGGATTTGGAATATTTCTCCCTACAGGTCAGATGACGGCTGATAGAGCGGCTTCTGCCCCAGTGTCCGCCGAACATTCCTGGCCGAGCAGACAGTACAGGTAAAAGGGAGTGAGCGTCCGTGTGATGCTAACCCAGGCCGCAGGAGGTGTGCGGGGACAGGTCTGCAAGCCTTCGGCCGGCTTGCAGAGGACTTGGGTCATGTGGCATCCTTGCTGGTTCTTCAGTACAGGCTTCAAAAAGTGACTCTAAGGGAGTGAGCACTTCAAGGTTTACCTTTCCACTTGAGTTATTTGCCCCAAGGTCACACAGCTATTGCCTTCTTTGGACCTTCCCCCCCACCCCCCATCTGTAAAATAAGCCTGGTAATAATATAGCTATCTTAGGTACCGTTGAATACAATTCACATAACACAGTTCATAGTATGCCCAGCACATGATGTACAATAAATGTTGTGCACGTGCACACACACACACACACACACACACACACACACACCTCCCAGGGCTGTGAGAAGTCGTTCTGTTGGGTGAATTGACATTGGTGCCATGACTATTTGGGGACTCGCATTTGAAGACACTGCTTTCTCTGTGCAGATCCTCTTAATCCCTCTATTGATCTGCAGCGTCTGGAACACGCTCTGAGGTTGACTCCCCAATATCTTCCGGTTCTCCCCGGGGTCTTCCAAAGCAAATTTCCTGTTTTCTGCCATAGCTTGTATTTTAGCAGACTATCCCAAACGTGCACCCTGCATTTGGTGAAAATCAGTCCAGTTGTTTCCTTTTGACATTAAAGGAAGAGAGAGAAAGAGGGAGTTAATTTCATTTCTATAGGTGGAACACGGCGAGGTGGGGGGCTGGTAGATAACCCATCTCCCTCCCTTCCTGCTTCTCACGGCAGAGAACGAATATAGGTCAGAGACCTCAGCTTGGGATCATGGGAGGCCCAAGCTGCGGCCAAAAGCCAATCCCAAAGTAATGGAGTAGTTTAGAAGGCATGTCAGGAAAGAAAACCTTGTATAAAAGTCAGTGAAAAAAATCATGGTACTCTTATGATTGTGGAGCAATCGTATCCCAAGGGCTGAGTAGTTAAGGACCCCCCAGGGAAGAAAGGCAACTCCTAGGGCACATGTAGGGGACAGGCAGGCTGTGATCATGACAGAAAGTCACTGTAGCAGTATCTGGAAGCAGAGAAATCCCTCCTGGCTGGAGTGGCTTCTCTTGGCCACTCTGACCAAGGGTTTTACACCAGATTTGGAGTAAGGAGTTGATGGAGAAGGACTACCAGATCTGCAGTGACTGGAAGGCGCATCTTTATAGATTTTGTGCTGAAATAACTATCAATGGCTTTCATTCCATGCCTGCAACACATACTTGATGAATACTTTTGTCAATTTTAATGACGTTTGAGGAGGACAACCTCTCCAGCTTTATTCAATCTGGGAATCTATTTAAATAAAGATTTTCTACGCAGAACAAGAAGAAAACAAGGTAAACAGCATCCCTTACTGTTTATAGCATCTTAAGAAAAAAAAATGTCTCTACTCTAATAATCATCTTAGATTTCTAAATCAGGCAACGATTGACTTGCTGTTTGCCACTCATACACAAAAATTATCAAAAGATAATACGAGCAGCATGGCATGGGTTCTGTCTCCCTGACTGGACTGTGATACCTTTGCTAGTAGTTTCTAACTTTTGTCCAGTAGAAGTCAGACTTCATCAGCTTCATGGTGGACATAAAGGGGGTGGAGGAGTGAGAGGGATGCCTGGGTCTCTCCCTCCCTTAGGATGTTGGAGAACAGGATTTATTCTGCTCTCCCTGTAGTGTTTGGTCACAGCCCCATCTGAAGCCCAGCTGAAGTGACTTTGAGGGGGCATTTCAGTCTTGGCCTTACTCACTCAAGAGGTCAGAAGCCTCCCAAGTTATGTGCAGCTCGCAGTTCAGGAGCTCCTGAGCTTAGTCATGCTATCCTCTTATTTCCCATAATTCTCCCCATCAGAGGCCCAGGTTGACATAAGGAAGAGTTTGCTTGTCTTTGTGGATCCAACTGCTTACTCTGCTGTTGCTGGCTCTGAACCCCTCTTTCCAGGGATGGGGTTTGGACTAGGGGAGTAGTTTTAATAAGATGGGAGGGACTGGGGGAGGAGACAGACTCCTTCAAGCAGGGCAATCTGGCAAAAATATTGGATCCTTTAGGACACACGTAGGGGACTTGGCCCACAAATCTGCCCTAGTTTCGGGTGTGCCAAAAATACTTAGTGAAGTAATTAAAACAGGTTTGTCTAACAACAGACTTTTCCAAAATTCCTGCACCCTCAGAGCTCCATTTGTGCACAAATTAACCTAAGACTACAATGATACAATGGAGATGGGTTTCAGACAAGTGAAGTGACGTCTTGAAGACCACACGGTAAATTATTAGGGACTAGAGTCAATCAGTAACACATCCGTATGTTTTAATGATTTTATCCCCAGTACCTAACACAAAGCCAGGCCAACAGAAGGTTTTTGAATGAGTGAGGCTGGGTTGGAAGCCAGCCTTCTCTCCATTACCAGGGCTGCTAGATTAGGCAGATAAAAGCAGGAATTCCAGCTAAATCTGAATTTAGGTAAACAAAAGATATATTTTTTAGTATAAGTATACCCCACATATTTCATTTCATGGAAAAGCTCTCTTCTCTCTCTCTTTCCCTCCCCCCATCTCCCGGAATTTGTTCAATATGCCCTCCTTTATTTCAACAGGATACATTTCATCGTCTTCCTCTTTGTGATCCTTGTTGTCAACAACTAGAATTCAGTAAAAGCTCCAAATGCTGATGCCTTTGGCTTTTCACTCCTTGAATACTTCAATGAAAGGCTTCCAATCTATGTTGAGTCAAAGACATGTAAAATGTGGAGAACTTGCTTACAAAATAGTTAAGTCCCCTTAACCTAAAGCTCTTGGGTTGACTTGCTAATTCTTTAATAGATCAAATGTTCTAAAAATTTCACTCACAAGGAGCAGCAAAGAGTAAATAAAAACATTTATTCTACCATGCTAAATTATCGTTTTATATGACATATGTGCTTTGTCACAAAAATTTGTAGCGGAATTTTTTCCTCTGTGTATATTAAAACATTTCTAAAATTTTTCCACTATAGCTACCACTATGCTCAATAACCTTTTTATTTTAGAATAATTTTTAGGTTTGTAGAAAAGTTGTAAAGGTAGTTCAGAGTTTCCCCATACCGGTCCCTCAGTATCCCCCATTTTTCATATCTTACGTTACCATGTACATTTGTGCCGTGAGAAACCACCGTGACTATTAACTGAACTCCCCACTCTATTCCAATTTTCCTTCTACTGTCCTTCTTCTATTCCAGGACTCCATCCAGGATACCACATTGCAATTTGATTATGATGTCTCCTTAATCTTCCCTGGTCTTCCCTCTGTCACTAAGTGCAGCCTTCACTCAAGGGCAAGAGTAGAGCCATCCAACTCCTCCTATAGGAGGGAGTGTCTAAATAAATTATTTATGTCCAAAAAAATCTGTCTCATTTCTCCCACTTATTTATGTATCCATTTATTTACTTATTTTTGTTTTTTTCAATGTTTTGTTTGTTTTTGAGAGAGTGAGTGCGAGAAGGGGAAGGGCAGAGGGAGAGGGGGGCAAAGGATCCAAAGCGGCTTCTGTGCTGACAGCAGTGAGCCCAGTGTGGGGCTGGAACTCGTGAACTGTGAGATCATGATCTGAGCCGGAGTCGGATGCTCAACCGACTGAGCCACCCAGGCACCCTACCATTCGTTTATTTATATCAGTATTGATTCATGGGTTTATATTTATACCTTGGGTTATAATCCAATCCTATGTTACGTATTTGTTGCTCAAATTCTTCTACCTTTGGATAACACAATTTCTTTCTGTTGCCTCTGCTGTTTCTTTCACATACCCCCATTATTATGTTGTTTAGCACCTTCACACTTTCTGGCACTACAAGATATTCCAGCCTACAACTACTATTCAATGTTGCACGTTGAACTTTGTTTGAATGAAATTATAAATTATCTGTGCACGGTGACCAATTTAAATATATTTCTACCCCACTGACTTCTTGAGTAATAACACCGTTTTCACTATGACATTTTCTACAGATAAGTTGTATTCAAAAACTACTTTTATCTTCAACACGGTACTCTCTACCGTGAGTTCACAATAGCATTTACCATCAGGTCAAAAGTTTCACTTTCAACAGAATGAACTTTAAAGAGCTTTAGTTTGATTCTGTGAATTAAATGCAAACAAAACCCCCAAAAGAACAATGGTTGGAATTAACTGGTTTTCTGTTTGAAGAATGTATGGCATTTATATAAAATGTCCTCTTTAACCATTTGCCAAGTTCTCCCTCTGCCAATGAAATCCACACATAGCCTACCTTCTTCTTTTTTCACGTATGCACAAGACAAACTGGAATCAAGAATGAGCAAAATAAACTTAGGACAGTCATTCGATCAAAAAGAAAAGTCACATGACACCACATGCTATATAAATACACCACAACTGCGCATGTTGAGTTGTCATCTTCAGGCACGTTATTCCTAAAAATAACCACTAGCTTTTGAGAGAGATACCGATGATTCTTCAGCACATTTGTATTTTCTAGTTTCCACTTGGGTAGTGATATGACTAAAGCCCCCAGGATGGATGACTAATGTTGACAAACACTTTGTGCAAGTTTCGTGTTCCCTTTCAACTTTCTTCAGAGATAGAAATTCAATACCTATTTTTTTTCATTAAATTTACACTCTTATTTTTTACCTTATTTTTTCCAAAAGTTTTTTTGTAAAATGAAAAGTGTGAAACAATAAAATAAAAAGATACTGAGAGGTGTATATCGTATAACAAACAAAACAAACTACTGTGGCCAGAATATTCTGTACACTGTAGGCTTCCCAGCAGGGAATCTAGTCTGGGAATCCCAAGATCTGCCTGGGATCCAGTCGATTCTCTCGCGTTTACATAAAGCTACAAATTTCCACGTTTCCTCCTCACCCCACCAAGCAGTGGCCTGTCAGCCTCCTATAGCACACAACACAGACTGCAGAGACTGACTGGCACACCAGACATCTGACATGGGTGCCACCGCTGAATCCTTCTCCCACTACTACATGAGCACTGAGGAAGTTACCTGCACCAAGGTGCTCATGTCCAAGCATTTTATTTCATCCAAGAGCACCCTGCACACTCTCACGAAGAGAAAGATGTCCATTATGTTACATGTGAATAGTCAGAAAAATAACGATGCATCATTGCTGGTCATTTTCAAATGCGATCATGTATGAAAATGGATGCACGTAGCTGTACACACCATGAAGGAGGGTGGAAATCCAAAGTGGAATTCAGTCTCATTCCTGCCAGCTTACTTTAATGTAACTATAATGATGATACTTGTTAGGAGATGAAAAATCCAAAACAAATGCTAAACAGGATAAGACACCAAGACAGCATTAATTGGAACTGTCCCAGGCAAACTAAAGCATACGGTCAACTTATTTTCAAACTCTGTCCACCATTGTGTAGGCCTCTTGAATTCCAAGCTTTTGGTAAGACTCACAGAATTATCTCCTTCAGAGTGCTGGGAAGCCCTGCTTAAAGTTCACACATGTTGGTAGAGTTTTTCTCTCTACTCTCTGGCACCTGGTACTCTGGCCAGTTATCTCCTATTAGGTTGGGCTCCGGAGAAGAGCTACCCAGGAAGTCCTCCAGCAAAATGCTGCCTCATATGACCAGTATTCTGTCCCAAACTATGTGAGCTGGGTTGGAGAGCACAGAGGTCTTGAAGATTTGTCTCTTCTCTTTGATCCTTGTCCTTTAGGATAAGGTCTACCATAGGTCTTAAGCTTCCATGCCTTGTCCCTCTCTCCAGGACCTCATGTAACCTGTTAGGGCTGAGGACACCTCTTATTGGTATTTCCAGAGTCCAAGTCTTACCAAGGAGAAAGACAAACTGGAAAGTGAGAAGAGTGTTTAAAGAACCCTTTCTCCCTTCCTTGAAGGATAGAGCTCCATTCCTGGGGAAGGTGGTGGGAAAGGTATTGCACTATAGCAGCCTCAATGCATATACATGTGTGAGGCTGCCATTTGTCCTTGCTTGGAATACGTATTAGAGCCAGGCCCCAGCTAGATAAAGAACTGTGTGTGTGTGTGTGTGTGTGTGTGTGTGTGTGTGTGTGACACAGGTAAGGAGAGGACATACTCTCCCTACTCATAAATTCTCTTAATTCTCATACATTCACTTCACAAGCTATTGAGCACTTATCACGTGGTAACCACTAGGCTACTTCTTGGAAGTAAAGAATATCTAACATACAACCCCTGCCTTTGTAGAGTTCATGGTCTAAATCAGAGCCTTTCTCACTACAACAGAAAACTTAAGATTAGATTTCTTAAGTCCCATCACAATAACGTGTGTATTTGGGGGAAGATTCCATGGTGTTAAATCTGAATGGGAGCCAAACGAACTCATCAGCTGCACGCTTACTGTACTCAGAGTTTTGGTCCAAACCCAAATACAACCTGGGAAGAGCTGCCCACTATAAGGAACAGTAATGCTGAACCAGGGTTTCTTGGTTTACAGCTGGCGCTTGGTGGTTGAGAGAAATCATGGATTTTGGTTCCTGTGGTGTTTGCTCTCTTGAGCGCATATGATAAGTTACAACAATCAACTGAATCTTTATGGCAGACATAAATAGTAGCACAAAATATATATTTTTGTTCATATAATTTCCTCTCATTTTCATTGCTAGGCTTCTTTTGGTTTGGGCCTTATGACGGCTTGTTGCAGGGCCCAGATCATGTTTCATGATGGGTTTGCTCTGGGAATTAGGGATTGTTCCTTCACCCCACTAGGAAAATTAAACCCTTCTCAAAGGAAGTATGGGTCTAGAAAACTCTAGTCTGCAAATTCGATTGGCCATGTCCGATGTAAAATGTGTTGTTCTGGGTATGTGTAAGTGGACTGCTGCCTGCCTATGCATCCCTTTTGTTGGGTTCCATTGTTTCTCCTCATCTGGGCAGGACTCTGGGGAGAGGATGGGACTCCCTAACCCAAAAGGCCAGTTTTGATCACCCCAAAAGTCCAATTGTGGTGCAGCTGTGGAATCAAAGAACACATAGCTGGATGGAAACACAAGAATCACCTGAGTTGGGACCTTTCACTTTACTGATACAGAGATTAGCTTAGTGACAGAATGGACTCCACAATCCAGGCTTTAAACCCAACATTCCTTTCATTCATCCAGAGACCAAGGGATGGTGACCCATTCTGCTATCCTTTGGATCCAGTTTAGCGTTGACTCCCAAAGGATTAAGGACAAAATAATAGCAATAATACTTGGTATAATGTAAAAGTTGAATGAGAGAGAAATTGAACTTTTGAGAGTGAAGAAATAAATGATTGATAATTTTGTTGGATAGTTTAATAAACCTCCTGCCTGTGTGCTACATTCCCTAGTGATAAATGACGTTAGGCTGGAACTTAGTTTCTAGAGGCCAACTGTGGGCCTTCCTCATCTGTGAAATCACCCATCAATTCCCTAAGCATTATCCTTAAAGGGAATTTAGGATAGACTTGCTTTATTTTCCTTAATTTTATGCAGGGTCCAGGGTCGGATGTACTGGCAATCTCAGTACAAGGAGGTTTCTGGTGAAAAGAGAGCAGGTCAAATACTCAAAAGACGCTCCGTATAGACTGTCCTATCTGTGTCAATTTTTGTGACAAATTTCAGTTTCCTGTACAGGATTTTTATTGCTGCCACCCTTCTCTCCATAAAAGTAAGCCCCATGTCTAATTTCTCTATATTGCTAATGGCATAATTACATGACTCCGGGGGAGTCAATGAATTTACAGACCAATATATTAGATGTTGTTACTAAGCAAGTACTTAAAATTCACTCTTCCCCTTCCTGGAGGATAGCAGAGACTTTAGATTCTTTTCGTTTAGCTAAAAACAAGGGTCAGAGCATGAATCTGTGACTTCTTAAAGTTCATCTAAGATCTGGGTACTCAGCAAGGAAAGTTGGTATTCATGAAACGTGTCCAGTGTGTGCCAACCAGAGGCATAGAGCTTATGTCAATATTCTACCCTCCCAGGCATCTTCCTACTTTTCTAACTGCAATCTCTAATTAGAAGGGATCTCCTCACCCTGATAAGAAGTTTCCAAATGAAGCGATATGAAGTTTCTTTTGCTGACCTCATGCAGTAAAACATGGGTTTGGTTGAAAGAGAGCCCTGTCCGCGGACACTAGAAGAGAAAGTCAGGCAGTATGCATGATCCAGAGGGCCAGCTGGGGAATGATGGGCCATCGGTGGCCTTGTCGGAATATATAGGTTGCAAAGGAACAGATAAGTGATGGTGCTGAATAGTCTCTGAGGTGTTTGACACCCTTTGTCTACGGTATTCCTGGCCCTTCTAAGACAGCCAACCAAAGTGTGCTCCTGGTCACCAAGCATGGTCCCAAATGAAAGATGATTATTGGCTGCAAATCTGATGTAATATTCTCTACGTCTGGTTCCAACCTCAATCCATGGGCTCAAGTGTGGAGAAATATTGCATCTGTATTTTTTTCATGAATTAGATTAACTTCAATACTTAGTCTGGGGTGTTGGGACTTCAGTTTTATGTTTCCCTCCCAACCCCCCACTCAGGGGCAGGGCTGACTTTTCAGAAACTTACACAAGGTCAACAGCTTGAAGAGGCACCCATGGGCCTCAGCAGGTTGTCCACTCTCTCATGGCAGAGATGTCCACTGGTATGTCCTTGTGGTCCCTTCCAGCCCTCCTCTTTGCTACTTTCATGCTGTGCTTGGAGCCATGGAAGGAACTTCTGGACAGGCTGTAAATGTCAGGCTGAGAACATGTCACCAGGTGCAATCCTTGGCTATCCCTCCAAGATCCTTCCACCCCTTTGTGCACCACCAGAAGCTGCCCCAGACCTCACTGTAACCCAGCCTCCTGACTTGGAGAATCCCATTGCAGGCAAGTCGACCACTTGATTTGCCCCCATTTCTCTCCATGGACTTCTTCCCTCTGTCTCCACACTCTAGTATCTTCAGTAGATCTTGCTTTTAGAAATGACAGCGCTGAAGTCTTGTCAAGCAAATGGTTCTCCTGAAGCAGCAAGCATAAAACTTACTGTATACCTGAATGGTGAGGGGATAAACAATAGATCAGGAGGAGGGAAACCAATTAAAACCAAAAGCTGCCCCAAAGCACTACCCATAATGATCAGATATGTGAACCCGGCTAATCTCTTCCCTTCATCTCCTTTCCTTCTTTCCTTTCTTTTTTTCTTTTCTCTTTTCCTGAGGCCTCACTGGCCCTTGAGAGTAGGCCATCATGACTGCTTGAGCCACATTCTCTGGGTTCCAGCATTATGGCCTGCTGAGAGTTTGACTGCACAGCTCTGTGTCCTCTGCTGGGTACTTCCCTCAGTTGGACTGAATCTGTCCAGAGGCCCACTGGCCTGTTCAGTGGCTGAAATCTTTGTTTCTCCTCAGCGTTTATTTCTTTAGTCACGAACACCTCCAGATGGCCTGCTTTCTCCAGACCCTGAACATCCTGCTTACCTAGTACTGTCATTCTTTGCCTAACTCCTAAAGGCATTTGAGTTGACACCTCTGATCAGATGGTTCCACCATGGGAGGACTTCCAGGTGAGGCAACGAGCCCGCTGCTATTGGACCACCATCTTCTGGGAACCTAATGGAGGCTATTCCTAATTGGACACCAAATTGCATTGAGAGACGTCAAAATGCCCATGTCTCTAAACTTTCAATAGCCAATTAGGGACTGTCTATGGTCAAATCCTGATGCTACCACTTATTAACTGTGTGACCTTGAACAAATTAACTTAACCCCTTTGAGACAACTCCTTCATCCTTCAAGTGGGGATACTAAGCATTCCTATCATAGAGAGCTGTTGGGGGCTGGGTGGAATATTACATGTGAAGCAGGTAGCCCAGTGCATGGCATATAAAAACTCTTAGTACGGTTATTTATATCTACCCTTGCCCTTCCTTTCTTAATTTGCTGAGCAGGGACTGGCCCATCAGCCGTGCAGATTTTATGGGGTGATTTCAGGGTTCATAAACCATAGAGTGACCTGAATGCCTTGCTGACAATGGATATTCAAGAAGAACTCTCTTCCCAGCCTTAATGCTCAGTCCTCTCTTGATCTCATTCACCACTGTCTTCCTGAGAAGGGAGTGTGCCACCATCAATACCTTTTCTGAGAGAAGATCTCCATAGGGAGCAGGGAAGAAAGGAGTGATATTTGTTTCCTAGGACTGCCATAACAATTTGCCAAAAAACAGTGGCTGAAAAACAACAGAAATGTATTCCTTCACAGTTCTGAAGGCTTGAAATTCAAACCTTCAAGTGATGTCACGGCCATGCTCTCTCTACACGCTCTAGGAGAGGATCCTTACTTGCCTCTTCCCGGCTTTTGATGGTTGCTGGCGATCCTCGGCATTCTTTGGCTCAAAAGCATTATTCCTTTCTCTTTGATTCTTCTCTTTGTGGACAGTAATGAAAATGGGGACTTTGCAGATCTTTCTAGCTAGATTGGGATAATTTTGTGCATTATCCCATTTCCAGTTGTGCCTTTGCCCATTAGGAAGTGGGTAAGACAAAATGATAGGGTTTCTATTCTATAGAATTGGTAGTGGAATTGGAACAGGGTGGCTGTAAAACTGATTTACTGCTTTGGGAACTGCTGCCTTGTTACCAGACATCGTGGATTCTCCCAACTTATTTTTCTGTCTGATTCATTCCTTTGTTCCCTGCACGGTATTACCTGACTACTGAGATTTTGCCCATGACTTTCTTTTTTCTTTTCTTTCTTTCTTTTTTTTTTTGTATCCTCATATTTTCTTTCCTTTTCCTCTCCCAGTTGAGTATTCATCTTATTCTAATCACCCAAGGTTGGAAGCTATGGCAAGCTCTCTTTAATCTGCCAAGGGTGTGGGTATTCACTGGAAGCAGTATTTTCCAGGTATTCAAAACCTTATGAGAAAGGTATGAACTAACTGGAATTTTCCCACTAGCAAAGTGAGCATGGCTTCCAGTCCACCCAAAGTTGTCCATTCAGGGGTTCTGATGGACAGCTAACCATCAATGGAATGCAAGAAAGGCTGGTCAATGAGAAATGGTTATCAGCTCTAGGGGTTAAGAATGGTGGGAGAAATACTTCATTGGTTCTGCCAAGGTCACTGTTTACTATTATCCCAGGATTCAGGTTTCTATCCCTCTATTCTGCTGGACACTAAGCAGGACATTTGAAATTCCAGTCTACCAGATTCTTCTTCCTCTTTTTCCTGTTCCCTCCCCACTCTGAGCCAGATATCCCTCTTCATAATGCCTGTTTTTTAAACAGAAGAATAATATGTTTTTCAACAAGAATATATGGCTTCCCCTACATATATGAGTAGTGTATGAAGGTGTTTTCCTTGAATTCTATCTTTGCTCAATAATACTCTGCCTGTTTGAGATGCTTTCCTTTTTGACAGTATCATAGAACTGAATGGACTTGTTTTTCCCTAAACCTCTTGGCATCAGCTGAAGATGGTCCTCCTCTGACCTTTTCTGAATGTTTATGGCCTAACCAACCAGGTTAGGAACAAGGCATAATCCCTCACCTCCACGGTCAACCTTCCAGCTGTGATGTAAAAGCCCATGGCATCAATCCTACAGTTCCCAAAAAGATGGCTCAAAAAAGATGAACAAGCTACACTGTGACAACCTTTTCTTTCTCTCTTTTTCTTTCTTTCCCTTTTTGCATTCTACATTCTACTGTTTCCTCTACTCTTTGCTAACTCACTGTTTAGGCTTCATACCAAAGGGTTCATTTTTATTCTTCACTCAATTCTGGCCATCTCCATGGTCCTTGGGTTGAAAATGCAGTGCATACTGACCAAAAAATGGAGCTGAATATATTTTAATCTCAACCACACTGGAGAACAATCAAGAAGATGTCTCTGTCCTTCCCCCTGGCATATAAGGGGTTACGGTACAGTGCACCCTGGAAGATAGTGAATGATATAACCCAAGATGTAGGCAGAAGACAAGAACTGTGAGAGACACACAAGTATAAGGAGGATAAAGGGGCAAATTTACAAAAACAACTTAACTTCTCTAAGTCCTTTGTAATAACTCTTAGAGTGCTTCAATTCCTTGAATCTTTGAAGATGCTCATTCTAACCACTCTGATAGGTCTATTCTAGGATTTCTGGAATTTCTGATGGTTTGGATCCATCTCAACAGGTGGGAATTCAAAACCACATGCAGATTCTACCAAAGATGCTTCCAAATCGTCCTTTGGTACCATTTGGCACATGTTGCGATTAGAGGAGCAGGTGCTTCTGCCACAACCTCCTACCCTTCCCCACATCTGGTCTTTCTCTTGTGCTTCCCAGTTGGGGTAAATATACTGTCCTGGCCTGTACTTCAGTAGAAAGCCTGCTTTAGCGAGAGTCCAAACGTATGTGCCTGCATGCATCCAGGTGCAGGCACATGCGAACAAACATAATCATGAGTAAGGGGTCTCATCTGGATTTTGCTCTCACTTTTGAATGCACAGAATTATAATTCCATGCATTTATCTGTACTTCTCTGGCTGGAAACTAACCGATACTCACGCTGGTTAGATTCCGCGTGCTTGTGTGGAGTGGAGTTAGGCAGAAGGGATTTCAAATTCAGTTTGAGGGATTATAAGCAGTATTTGCATTCTAGAGTAGAAAAGGGAATTTGATCATAAGCCCATAATGCCCTTCCTCATTTGTTTTAGCAAGAACGCATTTTGTAAGCCTTAATTTTTCAGACACTACGTGGGTAACCACCTCCTATTCTAGAATTCTTACTTCCTAAGCCAGCAAAGTGTCACAGTGCTGATGCTTTCAACTGATATTAACAATTCTGGTCAGTAATATAACTTGGATGCATCTTTAAATAACACCTTTCCCTAGATATTCATTGACCTCGTGTCCAATACCCAAAAAGTTGCTGTTCATTTTTGGCGTGTGCGAAGTGTGGATCTTTCTGTTCAAGCGGTCTCTCACGGGAAGTCAAGCTATTGCAGCAGGGGCAAGAATGTCTTCTGTCTTCATCTGATGCAGAAGGAAAGATCATAAGAGGAAGGTGGCAAGGGAGACCCTCAACCTGGCCCAGGTCTGGTGTTGTTTTAGATAGAATAAGCAGAGGTTGACAAATACACTGTGGACCATTGTTATTGTGCTCAGATCCAAGACTTGGGGGGGGGGGTGTCGTTGTGGGGAGCCATGGGGTTTCTTGTGAAGGAGATGGACATTTTTACCGAATGAATGATTATTTTTCTTTACTTGTACTACTAGTTCCTTGGGAAAACGCTTCCTACAACCCATTTGAGGAAATCAGATTCCGCAAGGAGAGGAATTCAGTACCAGAATCGGGGCAGCCACAATGAAGACGGGCCAGGCCATAATCATCTGGCGAGTTATCTCATGAGCTAAAGTCCCATTCCTGCCATATCCTCAGTCTCTATTGCAGAAGAAAAACAATACAATTCTACACTGAAACAGAAACGGTCTCTTCTGGCTATGGTTCACTTAAAACAAAAATGTAGGGGGTGTGTCAGAGCACAAACCAAAGCTTACTCTCAGCAAGCTTTCCACGTGAGTAGCAGGACACGAATCACCATAAAGCTGGGAGAGAGTAACTCCTATCGGCGACCTTCTTTTGCTCAAAAGTACCTCCGTCACCATAGGTGGGCATTTGAGGGGGAAAGAAAGAATTGAATAGTGAGGCCATATTCTACTCAGTGCACTCTGTAAATGTCTGATCATCCCTGCATAAGAAACGGAGTCAAAATGTTAGCACGCCTAAATGTTATGAAAGATATGCATCCCCCACCATCTACAATCTCAACTTAGATGCATGTCATGTCCTGTCAGCAGAGATTTATCTCTGTGTTTTATATTCCACGAAACAAGAAAAAACCCTGCCTTCAAGTGAAAGGGTGAGTGAGAGAGGCAGGATCAATGATAAACCAGCTGCGTGGACATTGAAATATTTGAACAGTGATAATGACCAGATAAATGTCAGCTGCACCAGTGAAGGATGGAGTGGGGTTTCATTCAACCTTTCTCTTCCACAGCACCTAACACAATGTATTATAGGCTGTTTAAACAGCTGCTCAGTAACCGGCGGCGGGGGGACAGGGGGCGGGTGTTGAATGAAGTCCCTCAGGAACAAAAGTGGCTATGTGGTGGGCGGGTGGAGAGGTGCTGGGAGAAGAGTATGGGTGAGCAGTCTGACATACTTACAGGAAGGAGGGTCAATAGAATGGCGCCTTAGCTCCCCCTCTACCTTCCCTGCTCTCATAGTGCTCACTTTTGTATTTTTAAATAAATTATACCTATACTGTAGATATTGCTCTGTAGGGTTTTTCCCCCATTTAAATCTGTCTTTGAGGTTTTGCCGTGTCTTCATAAAGAAAGCTCTGTCTTCTGGAGGTTCCGTAACCAATCATTTCAGCACTAAGGTCTTTCCGTTTTCATTCAAACTGTCACAGGATGCATCCTCTGGGTTCCCTCATCTCTTTTTCGCAGTGGGAGCTTTGAGGATAGGAAGGACAGCTCAATAAGGAGCTCAACAAGGCTCAGAAAGGTGGAGGGGACCTGAATACATCATAGATTGAGAAGACGTCATTCATCTTCTTTTTCTGGTTAGAGCCCTTCAACCAAATATACCCCTTATTTGTTTTTTGTTTTTGTTTTTTTTTGGTTTTTTTTTTTTTTTTTTTTTGCTTGCAATCGGCCTTGCTCTCTCAACCTAGTCACAGACTCCCTAGGGGCCAGGGGCAAAATCTGCATTCACACCTGAAACGCACCACACCCAGTATTGCCCAAGTCCTTGACAAGTGAGCAATGAATCCACCTGAAATATGTTGCCAATTTTCTTGCTCAAAGGATGGTTCAACAGGCATTAATACAAACATTTGGAAGGACATTTCCCAATATCTATTAAAATTTAAAATATGGGTAGCCTTTCATCCCCTGTTTTATATTCAGTGTCTTTGTAGAGCTAAACTCACACGAGCACACAGGAGGTGTCAGCCAAGGTGCTCACTGCAGTCTCCTTTAGAAGAAACAACCTGAACACAATTCACTGGGTCGATGCTAAATATTACAGGAACATCCATAAGATGGAGTGCAAAGTATCTTTTTCTTTTCAACAAAGTAGAGCTTTATGAAGATGTGGCAGAACTTCAAAGATGAATTTAAGTGGAGGAAAAAACCCTACAGAACAATACAAACAGTATGGTGTGCTTCATTTACAAATACAAACTCAGCCCTAACTCCCCTCCCCACCCCCCAACACGTTCTCTGTATAGATTTCCATAAATGTAAATGTACAGAAATGTTTCTGGCAAGATTCACACCTGATAATAACCGTCGTTACCTCTGGAGAGAGTTATGGAAGGAGAGGGGTGGTGAATAGCTTTATCTGTAGAGTGTTAGTTCCTTAGAAGAAAAGTGTCTTCACAAATAAGCTATTTTATTTTATTCTTTATTATTATTTTTTTAATATGAAATTTATTGTCAAATACAACACCCAGTGCTCATCTCAACAGGGGCCCTCCTCAATGCCCATCACCCACTTTCCCCTCCCTCCCACCCCCCATTAACCCTCAGTTTATTCTCAGTTTTTAAGAGTCTCTTATGGTTTGACTCCCTCCCTCTCTTTTTTTTTCCTTCCCCTCCCCCACGGTCTTATGTTAAGTTTCTCAGGATCCACATAAGAAGGAAAACATATGGTATCTGTCTTTCTCTGTATGACTTATTTCACTTAGCATAACACTCTCCAGTTCCATCCACATTGCTACAAAGGGCCATATTTCATTCTTTCTCATTGCCTTGTAGTATTCCATTGTGTATATAAACCACAATTTCTTTATCCATTCATCAGTTGATGGACATTTAGGCTCTTTCCATAATTTGGCTGTTGTTGAAAGTGCTGCTATAAACATTGGGGTACAAGTGCCCCTCTGCATCAGTACTCTTGTATCCCTTGGGTCAATTCCTAGTAGTGCTATTGCTGGGTCATAGGGGAGATTTATTTTTAACTTGTTGAGGAACCTCCCCACTGTTTTCCAGAGTGGCTGCACCAGTGTGCATTCCCACCAACGGTGCAAGAGGGTTCCCGTTTCTCCACATCCTCACCAGCATCTATAGTCTCCTGATTTGTTCATGTTAGCCACTCTGACTGGTGTGAGGTGATATCTCAGTGTGGTTTTGATTAGCTATTTTAAATTAAACTGTAGGAAGAAATCACGTGGGATAACACCTGAGACTGGCGAGTGGAGGTAGACCAAGAGATTTATGCCTGTGGTTCTCTGATTCATAGTCAAACCTTGTGGAGTCCATGGCCAAAGTGCAGAAACGGGATGGATGAGTTTAATCAACAGAAGTAGATGTAGCCTGATCTGGGATCCTCTCTCTGGGAAAGAAGCTTAAGTCTGCTTTTCCAGAATCAGGCTCAACATCTGGAGCACAACTGGAGGTCTTAGGAAGAGAAGAAGTGTGTTGGTCAGAACAGAGGATGCCCTCATCACCCCTAGAAAGTTCAAGTTCACACCAGGAGCAGAATCTAAATTCATGTCTCTGGGCCAGTGGCTCTGAGTGTCTGTGCACACAGAATCCCCTGGGTGTTGTGTTTAATCTGAAAAAATCCTGGACCCCACCCACAGGACTCCTTCTGGTTGACTAGAGCTGGGGTGCGGCCTGGGAGACTGCATTCTAACAAGCGCCCCAGGGGATTCAGACATGCTGTGGGAGTGTGTGGGAGCAGAGTGAGGATGGCCACCTCCCCTCTCCGTGGCAGACCACCCTTCAGAGTCACCACGTGCAAAACCTTGTTTGTCGTCCCTTCCTGCCAACTGCTCCCTTTCTCACTCCCATTTTCCCACTTCCAAATGTTCAGACGGCCTTCAGAATTAAATACAGAGTTCCCAGATAGGCACTGAGGATAGCCTGGGAACTCTGGAGGCAAAGTCAGGAAGGGTGGGTGGGGACAGAGCTAGGGGCCAAAGGGAGGAGACAAGTCAGTGCAGTTGGATCATTGGTTTGAAATGGGAGATTTGGATAAAAGGTGGTTGTCTCTCATCTGAAAGGGTGTAAAACTTGTAAGACAGAGTTCCAAGTTTCAAAATCAAAGCTGTTGGCTAAAACTTGTAGAATTAAATTGAGAAGAAAAAAATACCCATTCTAAGACTCTGGGTGGAAATATTCTTTGGGCAGATTCAATGTCCTAGTCCTTGTCCTTGAGGAGAGCTTGGTACGGTCCTGAGGCAGAGGGGCAGAGAAGCAATTATGGTACGAGTTGCTGACCTTTACTGAATGCTTACTATATGCCAGGCAGTGTCCCAAGCATAATTCTCGCTTGATTCTCACAATAACCTCTTAGGTGGCTATGATTTTTTTAATCTCCCATTTTACAAAGGAATGAAGTAAGGAACCGAGAATTAGATAACTTTCCCAAATCACACAGCTAAAGCAAGATGCAAACCAAGCTGTCTGACTCCAGAGCTCATGACTTACCCACTAAGTTATTATGTTTTAATTAAACATACAAAATCCAGCCATAGAATCACTATATGAGCAGAGAAAACAGAGAGGTGGAAAAGATCAGATGTGGTGAGGAATTACAGGTGATGTCTCTCAGTGGGTTTTGAAGAATGAATAGGAGTTTTATGGGAAGAAATAAAGAGGAGGTCCATGGCATGCGCTGGACATGGTAGGTTACAAACACCCAGAGATAGTGTTGGAGGAACCACAAGAGATAAAGGAGAATGAACACAACCCGTGAAAGAGACAAGGGAAGAGAACGGGATGGATGGGGTGGGGAGGGGAATGGCAGAAACAGATGGTGGAGGGTCTGTGCATTAAATATAAAGTGGATGGGAACTGGGCTTAGGCAAAGTGAACCTGTGAAAGGTTTTAAGTAGGGGAGTGAATAATCAGATTTGCTCCTAATATTTGTTTAATAGAGTGGAGGAATGATTCTCTCAGGAAAAGACCAGAGGCAAGAAACTGGTATTTAGAGTCTATATTGGTGCTAGTCAGGGCAAGCAGACCTCTGGGGAATGAGAGAAACCAAGTAACAGATCTTTGTCACTTCCTCGTTCTTTCTGAATTATCCGGTTTTATGCCTTAAGTAATCCCTTCACTTAGTCACTATAGACACAGTCTATGAGGTGACCTGTAGACCCCCTGAAGGTATACGAACTCACTCATCAGAGAGAACTCATTTTAAGGCTTGCTGCTTTCACCTTTAATGACATTTAATTTCCCTATGGGAGCAGGGGACAAACACTTTACATTTTGCAACGGGGTGATCGATAAAAGGTCGTGCCTGTCTTTGCATCCTGAGATCTTGGACTCAATGTGTCCAACAGAGACAGATCCAGGAAATGGGGATACTGTCAGTGGGAGAAGGAGATAGACTGCCCTGGGGACAAGAAAAATGATCCTTTCCCTGTGGCATGTCTGATGTGCATAGGAGACAGCGAACTTCAGAGTTGTAACCACCTCCTGCATTTGTCTAATCAAGGTTTTATCATTTGCAGAGAGAGTTCACATGCATGATCTCATCTGAGTTGGATGGAAGCTGCCATTCACACCTCTGTCATCGGGACCAAAATACCTTGTGACTTCACTCAGCAGCAGCTGGCTGAGGGGTGTGAGGAGCTCAGCTGCACAGGTGGCTGGAAAAGTGGGGAGAGTGGAGGGAGCCCTGGAACCTTCTCTGTATTCCGGGGGGAGGCGGGGCAACTGTTGTGGGTGAGTGGGAAAGAAGATGAGCAAAGCCTGGGAAACTGTCAAATGGAAAACTTGCGGGGTTCCTAAACCACTCATTTGGTGCATCTCTTTAAGTTATATCCAATTGAGTTGGAAGGGGAGGGGAAGCTTCCAGATCCTGGAGCTCCCTTGGGGAGAAAGTTGAATTCTGCTTCCATAAGGAGTTTTGATGCTTGACAAATTCACAGAATTTTTTTTTAACCTGATCTGATTTCCCTGCTATTAAAATTCTAATTTGATTTCTTCTTCAAGATAAGATCCTTTGTGTGTGTGTGTGGGGGGGGGGGGGTTGAATTCTCCCAAACCCTTTTTCTTTTTTTAATATAATTTATTATCAAATTGGCTTATATACAACACCCAGTGCTCATCCCAAAAAGTGCCCTCCTCAATGCCCATCACCCACTTTCCCCTCTCCCTCACCCCCCCATCAACCCTCAGTTTGTTTTCTGTATTTAAGAGTCTCTTATGGTTTTCTAAGTAAATGTTCATATTTTCTACCTTGTGGTGATATGTACAAACTCTAGAAACCAGAGATGAAAGTGAAGGACAAGAAGAGAGACTAGAATTTGGACCCCTTGAGGGTGGGGAAGGTCCATAAACACCTTTGCCCTCCTCACACAATCTGGTACCTAGCGCATTTTTGCAGAACATGCATATGTTGTATGGGAAATGAGTGAATTGAGAAAGTGAGAAACTGGGAGAGAAGTGGAACAGGGATGAGAAAATACAGACATTAATATTGAAGCTCATAATGCTTTCCTTCCCACAGTTTTTTTCACTCTCTAAATGGATTAGCTCATTCATTACCCCACACCTAGGTTCTCTAGATGCCATCCATTCAATGGGGGAAACCAGAAAACAACAAACTCAGTACAACACAGTCCTACCTCTCACTTCTGAATACCCAAACCAGGACTAGGAACCCAAACAAATACACACATTCTTTGGCCTTCAGAAGTTGAATGTCCATCCCCAGGCTGCCTACAGGGGATACATTCTAGTATAGGGGATACATTACTGTCAAGAGGAACCTTTCCAGATTCCACAGTAAAGAGGAATTTGTTCTCACTGACTTGAGCGTGGCATGAAAACGAAAGGTTCTTCTCAGAGCAAGTCAAGACACAATTGAGGGAACATGTGGCATGCCCTTGGGGAAGTGACACCACCCATGAGGGTGAAGGTGGCATTGTAAGTTCATTGTGACTTCTTCCATCTCTAAGTTCTGGTTTAGAATTCCGGGAGCACTGTCCCCAGAGAACACCAGCAAGGCTCAAAACATCTCTAGGGACTCTTATTTTGCAAAAGACCCTCAACGTCCCAAGCAAATTCCTTCGAGTTTCTTTGCTGGTGGAATCTTTTCATACCTTTGGGGTGATATTCGAATTTGTGGGGAGAAAAGTCATTCAGAACCAAAGTAAATGAACGATGTCAATGACTAAACTAGGAGTAGGGCTTTTGATCAAAAACAGTGTGTGCACGTACATGGACACACACACACACGCCCGCTTCATACTTTAGTGAAAGATTTTGTAAGATTCCAAAAGTGGGTTGCACCATAGCACCATGGGGAAAATATGCGTAGAAATCACCATGTGAGATTGCAGTGTAATACTTATTTGGAAGAATACATTAATAATAGCCAGAGTAGTCTCATCACCTGGCAATAAGCACAAGGGTAGAGTGGTGACCCCAGTTATCAATTATTTTGCACACTGAATGCTGTTCGTCAATCACCCTTCTTTCCCTGATATGATGATGATGGCTGTCAGCATAAGCCTACCATCACTGAGTCTTTCTCTTCTGTGCATTCCATTTATACGTGTGTGTGTGTGTGTGTGTGTGTGTGTGTGTGTGTGTATTCCTAAAGAAAATATTAAGAATTTCCACTAGAAAGCTACAAGTATAATTTCTTCAACAGTCTTTTCTCATCTCATTTTCTCTTCTCTGAGAAGAGGTTAGATTCTTAGTATATTAAATAATAATTCCTGACTCTCAATTTTTGCTTTATGATCATCTTGGATATATAACTATGTTTGCTCTGGGAAAATGGGTCACAGATTGCTAAACTAGCTTCTCACCGTGCAGTGGTTAAGAGCTGTTTGTTTTTCAAATACCTTAATTGTACGGTCTACCAGAAAAGAGCAGCGCTGGAAATTATACCTCTGGACTAAATGCAACCAGATGGACAAAAACAACAAGGCGTTTGAAAAGATAAATGCCCCACAATCCCCCTGTGGTTGGTTTTATCGCCAGTTAATTTTATAATGGCTTCTTCTGGAGCAGGGGGATATTCCCCAGGGGTAGGAGTGGTCCCTCAGCAAAAATCAGGCAGACTTCAGAGAGAAGGGTCCTCTTTGCCGCCTATTTGGGTAGAAGTGGAGTAAACCTTTTGGCTTGGGGGCTGGGGTAATGGGTGGAGCTGGTGGGAGTGGAATTCTAAGCACAAGAAGAGCAACACATCCTTCTTTGTTTTACATTTCTCCCTGATCTTCATTTTGCAGTGCCTTTTGGTTGACCTAAAGCACGAGTTTAGTCCAGAATTGGTGACCAGAGCTGAGAATGTGGGAAGCATGGCACTTAATGGCCTCGTTAGTTATCTGCAGGTTAAGGTTCCAGAAGCCAGAGTTGCTACTAGAAAAATATCCCATGTTGGATGAGAATCACGTGAACGCATCAACGGACTCAGGGTGAGGCTGACCTCTGGATCTTTGTTGCTTTTCCCAGGACCATAGTGTCCAGGCTAAAAACCAGCTTTTGTGGATATGCCTTAAAATCCAGACAGACAACCAGGCTGCTGGACTGTTTTCAGGCCATAGGTAATTATATACTATTTCTTGTAGTATATCATAACCACATTAGATTCATGGTTGGTCAGTGAGGGAGATGTGGGGAGAACATCCAGAAAGAAATGTAGATTGAAGACCTCATTGACCCTCTTCTCATGAAATGGTTGGGATTGTTGAACATCTCATCATTTGGGAAGAGTTTCCTCTCTCCCACTCCTTCTCCGACTCTGCCACCATTTCCTCCAAACACAAGTTCTTGAAAATGGAGGGCAAGGAATTTAAGGTACTCCAAGTATGTGTATTATAAAAAAGATGGATTGAAAGAGAGAGAGTCCTGGGGTCTCCTGAAGCTCGGGTAGTCCCATGGGGTTAAAATAAAACGAAGTAGTTAACATTTCTTTCTCTTTCCTTCTAGAAGAGCTTCAGCTACAGCCTGTGGTCTCTCTGCCTGTGTAATCTAATATTAAGTCTCCCAGCCTCCAGGGATTACTTCATGTAAATACCTCATTTCTTCATCAGATCGTTGCCTTTCCCTGACATCTCCCTGGAAGTCCTTCATGAGTTAACCTCCGTCAGAAAACATCAAATTATATACCTCAAATATCTTCACATTTTTGTCTGTCAGTATTTAATTAATAAAGCTGTTAAAAACAAACCTCAGGTTTTCTTGCTGGTGTTAGACTGGGTGATAGTCATGCCTTTAAAATACTAACTTTAAAAGAATTATATAAAATTTACATAAGATGAAATGTACAGCTCTCCACTATCAAATCTGGTGAGCTTTGGTAAATGCAGACATCCATCTGGTTCCTATTCCAATTATTAATAGGACATTTCAATCACCCTCAGAACATTTCAATCACCCTCAACATTTCCCTCATGCCCCTTCCAGTGAATCTCCACACCCCGTAAGAAAACACTTCTGAATTTTATCACCACATGTGTTAACTTTGCCTGTTTTTAAACTTCAGAAAAGTTTATTAATTACGTAGTATTCTGGGTTTTCAGCCTGTCCCCTCTCATTCAATTTCATGCTTTTTTGAATTTATTCACATTACTGTTGCCGACTTATTCTTTATTGCTGTATCCTATGCTAGTGGATGACTATTCCACAATTTGCTTATTCATTCTCCTGGCCATGGATTTTTGGATCAGTTCTAGTTTGGGGATGATATGAACAAGGCTGACCTGAATATTCTTATACAAGTCTTTTTGTAGGTGTAAGCTTTATTTTCTCTCAGATGAATATCTGAGTGGAATTGCTCGTTCAAAGGTAAGATACATGTTCAATTATTTTTTATATTTATTTTTTTATTTTTTTAATGTTTTTATTTATTTTTGAGACAGAGAGAGACAGAGCGTGAATGCAGGAGGGTCAGAGAGAGAGGGAAACACAGAATCCGAAACAGGCTCCAGGCTCTGAGCTGTCAGCACAGAGCCCGACGCGGGGCTCGAGCTCATGGACCGCGAGATCATGACCTGAGCCGAAGTCGGACGCTTAACCAGCTGAGCCACCCAGGCGCCCCTATGTTCAATTATTTTTTAACGAGGTATAATGTGCATACCATAAGCTTCACCCTTTTAAATTATTTAGTAGTTTTTCACAAGATTGTGAATATCAAATTCAGAACATCTTTATCATCCCCCAAAGAAGCCCCATACCTGGTCACTCCACATTCCTCCCCATCTCAGCCCCTGGCAACAACTAATTTATTTTCTATCTCTGTGTATTTGACTTTTCTGGATTTCATATAAATGGAATGATACAACATGTGGCCTTTTGTGTTTGGCTTCTTTCACTTGCCATGTTTTCAAGATTTATCCATGTTGTAATATTGTTAAACAAATCATTCATTTAATGGCTGAATAATATTTCATTGCATGAATACACCATATTTTATTTATCCAGTCATCAGTTGATGAACATTTGCACTGTGTCACTTTTTGGCTATTATGAAATGTGCTGCAATGAATATTCATGTATGAGTTTTTGTGTAAATCTATTTTTTTCGGTTCTCTTGCATTACAACTAGGATTGGAATTGCTGGGTCATATGGTAACTCTATATTTAACTAGAAATGCCAAACTGTTTTTCCAAAGCAGCTGTACCAGTTTACATTCCTACCAGAGCTGGAAATTTTTGGTTATGGCCATCCTAATGGGTGTGAGTTGTATTTCATTATGGCTTTGATTTGCATTTCTCTAATGACTGATGATGTTGAACGTTCTTTTATGTGATAATTGGCCACTTATATATATCTTCTTTAGAGACATGTGTGTGTCTCCAAATACTTTACATATTTTAATTGGGTTATTTGCCTTTTTATTATTATCATTTTTTAAGTTTATGTGTTAATTTTGAGAAAGAGAGAGAGAGAGAGAGAGAGAGAGAACGTGAATTAGGGAGGGGCAGAGAGCGAAGGAGAGAGAGAATCCCAAGCAGGCTCCATGCTGTCAGCACAGGGCTTAATCTCACAAACCATGAGATCATGACCTGAACTGAAATCAAGGCTCCAACACTTAACCAAATGAGCCACCCAGGCACCCCTGCCTTTTTATTATTGAGTTGTAAAATCTTGTTATATATGCCCGATACTAGACCTTTATCAGATATACGGTTTGCAAAAACTTCTCAGTTTCTGGATTGTAATATTGCTTTCCTTTTTTTTTTCTTAAAGTGTATTTATTTATTTTGAGAAAGAGAGAGAAAGCATGAGTCAGGAAGGGGCAGAGAGAGAGAGAGAGGGAGGGAGAGAAAATCCCAAGCAGGCCCCTCACTGCCAGCATGGAGCCCAACACAGGGCTTGAACCCACAAACTGTGAGATCATGACCTGAGCAGAAGTTGTACGCTTAACCAACTGAGCCACCCAGGTGCCCTGGATTATAATTTTACTTTCTTGATAGTGTCCTTTAAAGCTTTTCATGAAATCCAATTTATCTGTTTTCTTTTGTTACACATGCTTTTGGTGTCATATCTACAAACAAAACAAAACAAAACCCCAAAACATTGCCTAATCCAAGACTTTAAAGATTTATCTCTATGTTTTATTCTAGGAGTTTTTAAAAAAAATTTTTTTTGGTTCTTACTTTAAGTTTCTGATCTGTTTTGAGTTAATTTTTGGATATGTTGTAAAGAAGAGACCCAGTTTTATTCTTTTGCATGTGGATATGCAGTTGTTCCAACAGTATTTGTTGAGAAGACTATTCTTTCCCCCACTGAATTGTTTTGGCACACTTGTTGAATACAAGTTGATCACGTATGGTTATTTCTGGACTCTCAATTTATTTCGTGATTTATATGCCTATCCTTATGCCAGTATCATACAGTGTTAATTGCTGTAGCTATGTAGTCAGTTTTGAAGATGGGAACTGTGAGTCCTCCAACTTCATTCTTTTTCAAGATTGTTTTGGCTATTCTGGGTCTGTTGTATTTTCATATGAATTTTAGGCTTAGCTTGTCAATTTCAGCAAAAGGGCAGCTGGGAATTTGGTAGGAATTGCACTGAATCTATAGATCAATTTGGCGAATATTTCTCTCCTAACAGTATTAAGTTTTCCAATACATGTACATAAATGTCTTTTTACTAATTTAGGTCTTTTTCTTATCTTACAGTGACTTGTTTGTAGTTTTTGAGTCTCACTCTTATTTTATTAAATTTATTCCTAAGAATCTTATTTTGAATGTGTCATAAATGGGATTACTTTCTTAATTTTATTTGCAGATTGTTTATTGCTAGCACATAGCAATACAACTGATTTTGTATATTGATTTTACATCCTTCAACTTTTGGGAATTCACTGTATTCTAATCATTTTTTTTCTGTGTATGTTTTAAAAATTTTCTGTGTATAAGATCTTGTCATCTGCAAATACATATATTTTTATTTCTTCCTTTCTAATCTGACTATCTTTTATTCATTTTACTTGGTTAGTTATCCTGGCTAGAACTCCCAGTACAGTATTGAACAATGGTAGCAACATTGTTACCTCTTGTCTTGGTCCTGATTTGAGGATAAAAACTTTCATATTTCACTATTAGTGATGTAATGTAATTACATTAGTGATTAGTGATATGATCTTTGGGTTCTTGTAGAACTCCTGATCAGATTAGGTTCCCTTTATCCCTAACAAACACTTAGTTTGTTAAGTTTTTTTTTTTTATCATAAAAATGTGTTGGATTTTATGGAATGATTTTTCATCCTCTATTTATATGATGTGAAGTTTTTGTTCTTTATTCTATTAATGCCATGTGTTACATTGACTTTCATGTTCAACCAATTTTGGATTCTAGGGAAAAAATTCTCTCTCATCGTGATGTATGATCCTTGTCATATGTCACTGGATGAAGTTTGCTAGTATTTTGCTGAGTATCATTGGTATCTATATTTATAAGGGGTGATGGTCTGTGCATTTCTTTCCTTGTTACGTCTTTAGTGGATTTTCATATAAAGTTAACATTGACCTCATAAAGTATGTTGAGAAGTATTTTATACTCTGCTATTTTTTGGAAGAGTTTGTGACAGATTAGTGTTAATGCTTTACACATTGCGTAAAATTCACCAATATATCAGTGAAACAATCTTGTCCTGTGCTTTTATTTGTGAGAAGTTTTTGATTACTAATTATATCTCTTACATTAAGTCTATTCAGATTTTCTATTTCTTCTTGAGTCAGTTTTGATAGTGTTTATGTTTCTAGTAATTTGCTTATTTCATCAAGACTATTCAATTTGTTGCCATAAAATTGTTCATCTTGTTCACTTATAATTGATTTTATTTCTGCAAAGTTGATAGTAATGTAACTTCTTTCGTTCCTGATTTTATTAATTTGACTCCTTTTTTTCTTGATCAGTCGAGCTACTGCTTTGTCAACTTCATTGATCTTTTCAAAGAATTAACTCTTGGTTTTGCTAATTTTCTCTCTTGTATTATATCCTCTGTTTCATTTGTTTCCTCTCGAATGTTTATTATTTCCTTACTTTTGCTTGCTTTGGGTTTCGTTTGCTTCATTTTTCTAGTTTCATATGGTGGAAGGTCAAGTTATTGGTTCAAGATTTTAGCAAACATATTTTTAAAGGTACTTGTTCATTTCTTTTAAGTTGCAGAATTGTTGGCTTAAATTTATTTTATTGTCTTTTTAATATCTGTAATCTCCATGAGATGTCATCTCTTTCATCCCTGGTATAACACTTTCTTTTTTCTCTCTTTATTTTCTTCAACTGTGCCAACGTTTATCAATTTCACCAATATCTTCAAAGCACAAGGTTTTTTCTTTGACAATTTTGTCTACTATTTACGCACTGTTTGTTTCATTATTTTTGCACTCACTGATAGAGGGGTCTCCTATCAGTTCATTGTGCGGACAACCTTAAATGAATTTCTAGGATAACGTTTGTTCTATTTAATGCAACTACACCTCAGTTTGTCATACTGAATTCTTTTTTGTTTGTCACTTTCTTTGGCTCAGGACACGGAGAAACAATGTCCTCTGATCTTGTATCCAAAATGTCAAAACTATCATTTCCTTAGCCTCAACTTACATATATCTAAAACAAGAGAATAATGACTAAATAAATGTATCTGAAAAGGATGGAACATAGTGGTCATTTTGTGATAGTTGACCTTGGGGACCAAAGAAGTTCCTCATTGTCTCTGTGATCTGTGGACCAATAGGTTTTTAAATTGATGTATAATTGACATATAGTCTTATATTAGTTTCAGGTGTGCAACATATTTGACACTTATATCCACTAGAAAATGGTCATTACAGTAAGTCTAGTTATCATCCATAACCATATATAGTTACAAAAATGTTCTTTCTTTTTTTTTTTTTTTTTTTTTTTTTTTATATGAAGTTTATTGACAAATTGGTTTCCATACAACACCCAGTGCTCATCCCAAAAGGTGCCCTCCTCAATACCCATCACCCACCCGCCCCTCCCTCCCACCCCCCATCAACCCTCAGTTTGTTCTCAGTTTTTAACAGTCTCTTATGCTTTGGCTCTCTCCCACTCTAACGTCCTTTTTTTTTTTTTTTTTTTTTTCCTTCCCCTCCCCCATGGGTTCCTGTTAAGTTTCTCAGGATCCACATAAGAGTGAAACCATATGGTATCTGTCTTTCTCTGTATGGCTTATTTCACTTAGCATCACACTCTCCAGTTCCATCCACGTTGCTACAAAAGGCCATATTTCATTTTTTCTCATTGCCACGTAGTATTCCATTGTGTATATAAACCACAATTTCTTTATCCATTCATCAGTTGATGGACATTTAGGCTCTTTCCATAATTTGGCTATTGTTGAGAGTGCTGCTATGAACATTGGGGTACAAGTGCCCCTATGCATCAGTACTCCTGTATCCCTTGGGTAGATTCCTAGCAGTGCTATTGCTGGGTCATAGGGTAGGTCTATTTTTAATTTTCTGAGGAACCTCCACACTGCTTTCCAGAGCGGCTGCACCAATTTGCATTCCCACCAACAGTGCAAGAGGGTTCCCGTTTCTCCACATCCTCTCCAGCATCTATAGTCTCCTGATTTGTTCATTTTGGCCACTCTGACTGGCGTGAGGTGATACCTGAGTGTGGTTTTGATTTGTATTTCCCTGATAAGGAGCGACGCTGAACATCTTTTCATGTGCCTGTTGGCCATCTGGATGTCTTCTTTAGAGAAGTGTCTATTCATGTTTTCTGCCCATTTCTTCACTGGGTTATTTGTTTTTCGGGTGTGGAGTTTGGTGAGCTCTTTATAGATTTTAGATACTAGCCCTTTGTCCGATATGTCATTTGCAAATATCTTTTCCCATTCCGTTGGTTGCCTTTTAGTTTTGTTGGTTGTTTCCTTTGCTGTGCAGAAGCTTTTTATCTTCATAAGGTCCCAGTAATTCACTTTTGCTTTTAATTCCCTTGCCTTTGGGGATGTGTCGAGTAAGAGATTGCTACGGCTGAGGTCAGAGAGGTCTTTTCCTGCTTTCTCCTCTAAGGTTTTGATGGTTTCCTGTCTCACATTTAGGTCCTTTATCCATTTTGAGTTTATTTTTGTAAATGGTGTGAGAAAGTGGTCTAGTTTCAACCTTCTGCATGTTGCTGTCCAGTTCTCCCAGCACCATTTGTTAAAGAGGCTGTCTTTTTTCCATTGGATGTTCTTTCCTGCTTTGTCAAAGATGAGTTGGCCATATGTTTGTGGGTCTAGTTCTGGGGTTTCTATTCTATTCCATTGGTCTGTGTGTCTGTTTTTGTGCCAATACCATGCTGTCTTGATGATGACAGCTTTGTAGTAGAGGCTAAAGTCTGGGATTGTGATGCCTCCTGCTTTGGTCTTCTTCTTCAAAATTCCTTTGGCTATTCGGGGCCTTTTGTGGTTCCATATGAATTTTAGGATTGCTTGTTCTAGTTTCGAGAAGAATGCTGGTGCAATTTTGATTGGGATTGCATTGAATGTGTAGATAGCTTTGGGTAGTATTGACATTTTGACAATATTTATTTTTCCAATCCATGAGCAGGGAATGTCTTTCCATTTCTTTAAATCTTCTTCAATTGCCTTCATAAGCTTTCTATAGTTTTCAGCATACAGATCCTTTACATCTTTGGTTAGATTTATTCCTAGGTATTTTATGCTTCTTGGTGCAATTGTAAATGGGATCAGTTTCTTTATTTGTCTTTCTGTTGCTTCATTGTTAGTGTATAAGAATGCAACTGATTTCTGGACATTGATTTTGTATCCTGCAACTTTGCTGAATTCATGTATCAGTTCTAGCAGACTTTTGGTGGAGTCTATCGGATTTTCCATGTATAATATCATGTCATCTGCAAAAGCGAAAGCTTGACTTCATCTTTGCCAATTTTGATGCCTTTGATTTCCTTTTGTTGTCTGATTGCTGATGCTAGAACTTCCAGCACTATGTTAAACAACAACGGTGAGAGTGGGCATCCCTGTCGTGTTCCTGATCTCAGGGAAAAAGCTCTCAGTTTTTCCCCGTTGAGGATGATGTTAGCTGTGGGCTTTTCATAAATGGCTTTTATGATCTTTAAGTATGTTCCTTCTATCCCGACTTTCTCAAGGGTTTTTATTAAGAAAGGGTGCTGGATTTTGTCAAAGGCCTTTTCTGCATCGATTGACAGGATCATATGGTTCTTCTCTTTTTTTTTGTTAATGTGATGTATCACGTTGATTGATTTGCGAATGTTGAACCAGCCCTGCATCCCAGGAATGAATCCCACTTGATCATGGTGAATAATTCTTTTTATATGCTGTTGAATTCGATTTGCTAGTATCTTATTGAGAATTTTTGCATCCATATTCATCAGGGATATTGGCCTGTAGTTCTCTTTTTTTACTGGGTCTCTGTCTGGTTTAGGAATCAAAGTAATACTGGCTTCATAGAATGAGTCTGGAAGTTTTCCTTCCCTTTCTATTTCTTGGAATAGCTTGAGAAGGATAGGTATTATCTCTGCTTTAAACGTCTGGTAGAACTCCCCTGGGAAGCCATCTGGTCCTGGACTCTTATTTGTTGGGAGATTTTTGATAACCGATTCAATTTCTTCGCTGGTTATGGGTCTGTTCAAGCTTTCTCTTTCCTCCTGATTGAGTTTTGGAAGAGTGTGGGTGTTTAGGAATTTGTCCATTTCTTCCAGGTTGTCCAATTTGTTGGCATATAATTTTTCATAGTATTCCCTGATAATTGTTTGTATCTCTGAGGGATTGGTTGTAATAATTCCATTTTCATTCATGATTTTATCTATTTGGGTCATCTCCCTTTTCTTTTGAGAAGCCTGGCTAGAGGTTTGTCAATTTTGTTTATTTTTTCAAAAAACCAACTCTTGGTTTCGTTGATCTGCTCTACAGTTTTTTTAGATTCTATATTGTTTATTTCTGCTCTGATCTTTATTATTTCTCTTCTTCTGCTGGGTTTAGGCTGCCTTTGCTGTTCTGCTTCTATTTCCTTTAGGTGTGCTGTTAGATTTTGTATTTGGGATTTTTCTTGTTTCTTGAGATAGGCCTGGATTGCAATGTATTTTCCTCTCAGGACTGCCTTCGCTGCGTCCCAAAGCGTTTGGATTGTTGTATGTTCATTTTCATTTGTTTCCATATATTTTTTGATTTCTTCTCTAATTGCCTGGTTGACCCACTCATTCGTTAGTAGGGTGTTCTTTAACCTCCATGCTTTTGGAGATTTTCCAGACTTTTTCCTGTGGTTGATTTCAAGCTTCATAGCATTGTGGTCTGAAAGTATGCATGGTATAATTTCAATTCTTGTAAACTTATGAAGGGCTGTTTTGTGACCCAGTATATGATCTATCTTGGAGAATGTTCCATGTGCACTCGAGAAGAAAGTATATTCTGTTGCTTTGGGATGCAGAGTTCTAAATATATCTGTCAAGTCCATCTGATCCAGTGTCTCATTCAGGGCCCTTGTTTCTTTATTGACTGTGTGTCTAGATGATCTATCCATTTCTGTAAGTGGGGTGTTAAAGTCCCCTGCAATTACCACATTCTTATCAATAAGGTTGCTTCTGTTTATGAGTAATTGTTTTATATATTTGGGGGCTCCGGTATTCGGCGCATAGACATTTATAATTGTTAGCTCTTCCTGATGGATAGACCCTGTAACTATTATATAATGTCCTTCTTCATCTCTTGTTACAGCCTTTAATTTAAAGTCTAGTTTGTCTGATATAAGTATGGCTACTCCAGCTTTCTTCTGGCTTCCAGTAGCATGATAAATAGTTCTCCATCCCCTCACTCTGAATCTAAAGGTGTCCTCAGGTCTAAAATGAGTCTCTTGTAGACAGCAAATAGATGGGTCTTGTTTTTTTATCCATTCTGATACCCTATGTCTTTTGGTTGGCGCATTTAATCCGTTTACATTCAGTGTTATTATAGAAAGATACGGGTTTAGAGTCATTGTGATGTCTGTATGTTTTATGCTTGTAGTGATGTCTCTGGTACTTTGTCTCACAGGGTCCCCCTTAGGATCTCTTGTAGGGCTGGTTTAGTGGTGACAAATTCCTTCAGTTTTTGTTTGTTTGGGAAGACCTTTATCTCTCCTTCTATTCTAAATGACAGACTTGCTGGATAAAGGATTCTCGGCTGCATATTTTTGCTATCTAGCACCCTGAAAATCTCGTGCCAATTCTTTCTGGCCTGCCAAGTTTCAAAAGAGAGATCAGTCACGAGTCTTATAGGTCTCCCTTTATATGTGAGGGCACGTTTACCCCTTGCTGCTTTCAGAATTTTCTCTTTATCCTTGTATTTTGCCAGTTTCACTATGATATGTCGTGCAGAAGATCGATTCAAGTTACGTCTGAAGGGAGTTCTCTGTGCCTCTTGGATTTCAATGCCTTTTTCCTTCCCCAGTTCAGGGAAGTTCTCAGCTATTATTTCTTCAAGTACCCCTTCAGCACCTTTCCCTCTCTCTTCCTCCTCTGGGATACCAATTATGCGTATATTATTTCTTTTTAGTGTATCACTTAGTTCTCTAATTTTCCCCTCATACTCCTGGATTTTTTTATCTCTCTTTTTCTCAGCTTCCTCTTTTTCCATAACTTTATCTTCTAGTTCACCTATTCTCTCCTCTGCCTCTTCCATCCGAGCCGTGGTGGTTTGCATTTTGTTTTCCATTTCCTTTAAAGCGTTTTTCAGCTCCTCATGACTGTTCCTTAGTCCCCTGATGTCTGTAGCAAGAGATTCTCTGCTGTCCTGTATGCTGTTTTCCAGCCCAGCGATTAATTTTATGACTATTATTCTAAATTCACTTTCTGTTATATTATTTAAATCCTTTTTGATCAGCTCATTAGCTGTTGTTATTTCCTGGAGATTCTTCTGAGGGGAATTCTTCCGCTTGGTCATTTTGGATAGTCCCTGGTGTGGTGAGGGCCTGCAGGGCACTTCCCCTGTGCTGTGGTGTATAACTGGAGTTGGTGGGCGGGGCCGCAGTCCGACCTGATGTCTGCCCCCAGCCCACCGCTGGGGCCACAGTCAGACTGGTGTGTGCCTTCTCTTCCCCTCTCCTAGGGGCGGGATTCACTGTGGGGTGGCGTGGCCCGTCTGGGCTACTTGCACACTGCCAGGCTTGTGATGCTGGGGATCTGGCGTATTAGCTGGGGTGGGAAGGCAAGGTGCACGGCGGGAGGGGGGGCAGGCTTAGCTCGCTTCTCCTTAGGTGATCCACTTCGGGAGGGGCCCTGTGGCAGCCGGAGGGAGTCAAATCGCTGCCGGAGGTTTGGCTCCGCAGAAGCACAGAGTTGGGTGTTCGCGCGGAGTGAGCAATTTCCCTGGCCGGAGCCGGTTCCCTTTGGGATTTTGGCTGGGGGATGGGCGGGGGAGATGGCGCTGGCTAGCGCCTTTGTTCCCCGCCAAACTGAGCTCTGTCGTCCGGGGGCTCCGCAGCTCACCCTCCCTTTGTCCTCCAGCCTTCCCGCTTTCCGAGCAGAGCTGTTAACTTATGACCTCCCAGACGCTAAGTCGCGCTTGCTAAGTCGCGCTTGCTGTCTGAACACAGTCCGTCAGGCCCCTCCGCTTTTGCAAGCCGGACTCGGGGGCTCTGCTTGGCCGGCGAGCCGCCCCTCCGCCCCGGCTCCCTCCCGCCAGTCCGTGGAGCGCGCACCGCCTCGCCGCCCTTCCTACCCTCTTCCGTGGGCCTCTCGTCTGCACTTGGGTCCGGTGACTCTGTTCTGCTAATCCTCTGGCGGTTTTCTGGGTTATTTAGGCAGGTGTAGGTGGAATCTAAGTGATCAGCAGGACGCGCGGTGAGCCCAGCGTCCTCCTACGCCGCCATCTTCCCAGAATCCTCCAAAAATGTTCTTTCTTATGATAAGACTTTTAAAATATACTTGCTTAGCAGCTTTCAAACATGCCATACAGTATTACTAACTACAGTTACCATGTTGTACATTACAATTCCATGATTTATTTATTTCATAACTGGAGTTTATTCCTTTTGATCTTCTTTTTCCATTTTATTCTCTCCCCATCCCCAATAGCTTTTATTTAACTTATAACTTGATCGTACACATTTCAGATCTATCTAATCCATGATGGAAATAATTCCCAAGTGGAAAGCTGCCCAAAGGTATTTATAAATATTCTCAAGTACTTATCTTTCTGTCAATGTCATCTGGAGGATGCTAAAGTCAACTCTACTGAAAATTTAATAAACATCAGCCTGCCGTTCAAAATGAAATTCTGTATTCTTTTCGTTTAATTTTTGTGATAACCTCTTGCCTTGGAAAATCTGTAAGCTGGCTGCCTCAGTTAGCTTTTCCCCTCCAAACTTATTCGAATGAAACAATAAATATTTATTTAACCAAACTGTGGCTCAACTATTTAGGTGAAGCTCAGTTAGGTGTTTTTCTACTGATCTTAGCTGGGTTCACTCTGCGCTTTCAGTCAGCTGTCGGTCAGCTGAGTAAGTCTGCTTCTGGAGTTTGGCTGAGTACTGACTGGTACAATGAAACATCATGCTACTTGCCTCTCACCTTTCACCAGAATAACCCTTGTTCTATGGTGGCTTATTTGGTGGCCCCGGATTCAAGGACAGCAAGAGGGCGTGTTCTTATGTGTAAGTTCTTGCCAAACCTCTGCTTGTGTCGCATTTGCTAATGTCTCATCAATGAAAGGAAGTCACCTGGCCCATCCTAACTCAAAGGAGTAGAGAATAGATTCTGCCATTTGCTGGGAGTCAGCTGCAAAGAACTGTGGCTATTTTTGTTATCTACTACATTGGCTCTGGATGCAGTAAAAGGAATAGGGAGGCCAAGGAAGAGGTGTTCTCATCAGTATCTCTAGGATATTAACAAAAGTATGCCCTGCGTCAGAAGGATGGTGGGGACACGCCCACATCACCATCCAGCTAGGGCTTTAATCTGCAAAGAGCTTTCCTGGCAAATGAGCAAATACATTCCACTTAGAGGCTGCTAGAAAAGCATTTGATTCTCCAGAGAGCAAAATATAAACTATTCTTTTTTATCTTTCCCGTGTTCTTATTCCTCTTTCCTTCAACCACCCTACTCTCCAACCCATTTGATGTTTTTTATAAAAGCCTGCCCCTGACGGTCCTGGACTTGGTCCCCTGGGAATGGTTAGGAAAAGTGCCAAATGACTGCTGCTTTATCTGAAATAGGGCATGAGGCTCCTAAGCCCAGAAAATAAGATCAAAGAGGTCTGACAGGCCAGGCTAAATTCTCAGATCCAATTTTAGATCCTTTTAGATGGAACCCACAGCATGAGTGTAAGGGTACATACTTGAACACTCACCACACCTCCGGCCACGAGTACCTTGAAACACACTCAAACTGAAACATTAATTTCAACAAATTTGCTGCCTAGAAGGGGGTGTTGGACAAGCAGGAGGGAAGCAAAAAGGAGGTGCTCTCTCCAGTACCACAATGCCGCATTTCCTTCTCTCACACTGGAGGCATCTGTCTGGCTAGCATTTGTGCTTACTCTCTCAATATTTCTCTCCAACGTTATCCCACCATTATCAGAAGGTTTATCAGTCAGCTATTGTGAAACACACCACATCAAAACCCAGTGGCTTGAAGCAACAAACACTGACTGTGCGTCATGAGTCTGTGGGTTGGGTGGGAAGTTCTGCTACTCTGAGCCAGCCTCAGCCAGCTTCCTTGGTCTTGCTCGTGGAGTTTATCACCTACAGATTGCAAGGGGACCGGCTAGTCTAGGATGGCCTCTGCTGGAACAAGTTAGCTTTCCTCCATGCACCCCTTACATTCCTCCAGCCAGTTAGCCCAAGCACATCCTCATGTTCATGGCGGAGGAACCAATAAGGCAGGAAAGCAAACACTAGTTCACAAGTATTTTCAAGACTGGGTGTGGGTCTTGTTTGCTCAACTCTCATTGGCCAAGGCAAGTCACATGGCCGAGCCCAGAGGAAAGGGGTCAGTCAGAACATCTTGCCCACAATGGTTGTAGTAAAAAACCGGAGACATCAATGCGACCAATTTGCCATCTTAGTTGTGTACAAGTGTGGGGATTACCAAAATAGTCATACACTTATTTTGTCATATTATTGAATGGTCCGCAGTCCTAGCGTTGCCCTTGATGGCATTCATCTGGCTCAGTCATTCCTGTGGTATTTTTTTTTCCCACGCCTCAACATCAGTGGGTTTTTCTGAGACTCAAGTCAGCTTGGGTTGTGGGGGATGGGAAGGAGGGAGGTGGTGGTGACAGCTAATCTATTCATATTCCCTTGTGGGTGTACTAGTGTAAGAGTCCTGCATGGTGTTGATTCTGTGTCTTCTCTCCTTTGACCAAATGACAAATTGTACCCCAGAGGACTCACTTGTAGAAGAAAAGCTCTGTTTATAAGTAGCAGAACTAAGCCTTATGACTCACAGACTTTCTTGATCCAGCCTAGGGTTCCCCTCTCTCAGCGTCTGGTTTCCCTGTATGGATACTAGAAAAAAATCGACTCCCAGGGGGGGCTTCAGATATATACGTGTGCGGAGGGGGTGCTAACCTGAATACAGGGTACTGTGCTAACGGTATATAAGAGTGTGGCATTCACCAGAATGTACACTCTAATCTAGCAGAATCTACACCAGAATCTGATAAGTTCTCCAAATTACCACTGGCTAAGAGCTGTAACCATGATGTAATCAAGCACGGATGCAACAAGAAGGATTTAGATTAGGCGGTAGAAATAATCCTGTGGCAAAAAATAAACAGTACATAGTGATTCTCTTTCCCTCTTCCAAAGCACAGAAAGCCTCCAGGGTCCCACTCCAGCCCGCACCAACCGTGACGCAGCTGAAATCCTCACACCCTCAGCCTGCCTCTAGCATGAGGTCACGAGGTATTTCAGTCCTGTGACTGAGGTGTGAACCACAGCCAAAGGGGAGAAAGTGCTTCCAGAGCCTGAGTACAAAGGTGTGATAAGACTTCAAGGTTTTGCAAGTGGTTCAGGGTTTTTTCCTCCTATTTTTCTTTTCGTGTCTCTCTCTTTCTGTCGTGTGAAAATAGTTGTCCTATTACTTTCAGGAAACTTCTTCCTTTGGAAAGCATTAAAGTTTTAAACTTATTTTTAGCTTTGAAATAAATGTGTTTTGAGAGTCTAAGCATACTCTTCTCGTCTTCTTGTACCATGGACATAAGGAAGCGCTTAAAAGCCTATTTTATTTGGGATTCCTCAGTGTCCTGAGATAAGTACTTGATTACCACAATCATTGATAAATAACACATAATTACTGGCCTTTTATGGGTTCCACTTTCTGCTGGATGCCGTGGAAGATGGAAAGAAGGTCAATACCTGGATTCCATCTCTACTGGACACATTACTGAACAGTGCAAAGTATGATAAAATCATGGATTCTAGAGCTGAAAGGCATCTTTCAGAGTTCAAAGCACTTATTTTAATACAGATGAGGAAGCAGTAGCCCGGAAACACATCCTCCAAAAAGCTGATAAATCCCAGCCACAAATTCACCAACAATAGTTTAGTGTAACTTCTACAAACAAAAAAGTGCTTCTCTCATTGGATTCCTTTCTAATCCAAGAATAGATTATATCATATCCTGATATTGATTTGTTGGACTTAACTTCAAATCTGTTTTCATATATCATCATGTAGAAAAAAATAGGGATGCAAGTCTCATTATCGTATTTGATGGAGCTGATACAGTGATACCGCAAAGCCAGAGATGCGACATTTCCTTAGTGAAGAGTTTTCCGTTATGTACTTTATCTGGGATTTCCGTAGGGATGTATGTTGTGTGGATACAGGATGGACATGAGGGATACTATTAGGAAGGCTTCAGTTTTGGAGGCGGGCCCAAAAGTAGGTGTCCTCTCTCACTGGCCAAGTGGTGTCTTAGGGCTATGGCTATTCTATGGAGAGAAAACAATGAGAACCTAGGTAACAAGGAGAGTCACCATGGAAATCTTTCCCTAATCTCATACATAGAAGGTTCTGTGCTGGACTCTATGCCAGGTCTTAACAGTGAGAACAATTGATACAAGCATAGAGTCTAGGAGCATCGTGGACACCTCTGCACAATGGGCTTCCTACTCACTCTGTCCTCCACCTCCCCAGACCATTCACTGTTCAAGAGTTTATCATGAAAACATATGAATATGACCAAACTTGGTCTTTAAGCCAGGGTGATTGGCTTAGAGGTGGGCACATGAACACAGTCCTCTAGGAGGCCCGTTGAAACTGGACTAAACAGTTTATCCCCATCACACATAAAGCTCAGATGTTGTTGGTTGTATATATTTTGCTTTGTGACTAGAAAGAAAGAGAAGGCCCACCAAGTGAAGGAAGAAGGAAGCAGATATATGGAAAAAAACAAAAACAAAAACAGAGACTAAAGAAAGGGAGAGAAACCTACATGTTAAAGCCCTTGCTTTCAATTGTTTCTAATGCCCAACCATATTCTTATTGTCAGCGTTTTGTGAGATACCCCAGTATATATATGGTAAATGATCTTTTATACTTAAGCTGGTATAAACTAAGTTTCTAATATGAAGAGTGAGCACATGGTAGTGAAATATTTTTGAATTCTATTAAACTCTTAGATTAAATCAATAAATTTGGGGAAATGAGGAAGTGAAGGCTAGTGTATCTGCCTAGGGCAGGTTGAGACATAAAAACCAGATTGTTTCAATAAGATTCAGTCAGAAAAATACACCTGGAGAGCCTTCCTGATGTTGTCAGTACGCCTTGGAAAAGGGCAGCTTCGGCTTTGGCAAGTAGAAGATGATTTGCCACCAGGTCACTGGGGCTGAAATTGAGGACATCTCTGCAAGGAAAGTCCAAATCCAGAAACGTCCAGGTTTCAAAGAAGCAAAGAAAGTCTTTCAAATGGTGAGAATTCATCTTGCCATAATGGAAGGTTGGAAATTAGTGAGCTCTTGAAAATGGTGATGTCTGAGTCAAGCCAGGGCAGCCTTGTGGCAGGGCTACTATAGAAGTGATGGAAACATCTGTTGGGAGATAAGGGAATAAGCTTCCAGCATTCCTTTTCCTCAAGATTTTTGCATTTTGGTTTAGACTCCAAGTAATAAGGTAGATGAGTTGGATGAGCAACTGGCTTCCAAGGGATCTGATTCCTCCTTTCCAGCCTGTGCTTTGGAAACCTCAACTGGGACTAGTCACATTTCATTTCCACAATCCCAAACAACGTCACTCCTTGTCCCTTTCCCGGTCCCTTCCTCTTCTCAGCTCCCCTGCTCCTCTCCAACAAAATCATCACCCCCTCCTCTCCATAAGCTTTCTTCTAGGCTAGGCAGACTACCATCCCTGAGACATTGCTTTTCTACCTCCTCCTTGAAAGGTCTGACCTCTGTCATTTTCCCAGCATCTTTCAAATAGAGCCTTTTTTTTCCCATAAAATCTTTCTCCTAGGATGTTCAGGGAAATAAAAGATAACAAATCCTTCTTGCTTTTTCCTGTCTGATTATACTGTTCCTTCTTTAATGCTCTATCGCATCCAAACCTAAATGACTGACTTAAACAAAATTGTAAATACTTTGCTTTACTTACTTATAGATATACTTGACTTGAATTATGCCATTGTCTGTCCTTCGTGTGTTGAGATTTTAGGGTCTCAGAGGCTTTTAGAAACATGTGGCCCCTAGAACAATCTATGTGAATCCACCTTGGATGGCGATGGGGTTTAGATGGCTATCTTATACGCATAAGAGAATTTCTGCTTCTAATGTAAACTCTAGTGATTTCAGACACACAATTGCTGTTTCTATTGGCCTGATCATTTGCTGGTTTCTACCATGTCTCATGTTGTTTCTTATTCAAGAATTTAGATTATAGTGTATCTTTAATTTCCTTTTTAGCAATTTACACACACACACACACACACACACACATACACACATTTCACGACCACATAATTTTAGAGATTTCTTCCCACCTTAAATAAACGTCCTTTCTTCCCCCATATTTAGTCAGTGTACTTTACCTGGCACCAACATAGAAGCTCTTATGAAACCCATATGTGCCTTATAACATAATTCATTACTTTCGCAGGAAAATCCCAGTGACCGCAATTTGATAATGATTGTCAAATACATTGCCAAGATTCCCATCACCTCTCCAACTGGATTTTGAGCAAGTAAGAGTGAAATACTTATAGTTATTTCTTTTACATCTATAGTCTGTGTTACCAGAAATTCTAGAAATAAATTATATAAACAAATTTAGGAAATATTTAATTTCACCAAGATGGAATAGAGATTAATTTCTTCTTAGCAGTAATAATAATTTTACAATTATGAGTCTATAGATCTTCAAGATAAACATTTGTGAATAAAATTTGCCAAATATCCATATTGATAAAATCCAGATCAATTTTTTTTAGCAGTGTAAAAATACACAGTCTCTAAACAGCTGATAAAACCCCCACCACAAATTCACCAAAAAGAGTTTAATGTAACTGAAACAAATAAAAAATGCCTGTCTTATTTATAGCCAAAGAACATAATATATTTTGTTGATATTAAGATGCTGGACTTAATTAATAAACTTCAAGCCTACTTTCAGGTAGGGTAAGAGAAACAAATGTGGATGAAGTTCTCATTATCCTATTTGAAGGAGTTGATACCACGGATGACACCACAAACCAGGAGAAGCAATATTTTCATAGCGAGGTATTTTTCATTGTGTATTTTACCTAGGATTTTGATGGGAATTTATGTGGTGTGGATACAGGATGGGGATGGGGGATGTTATTAAGAAGACTGATGATGGACGAAAGGAAGTAACTGACTAGCTTTGCCTAAAGATTCCAAGGCTTCCAAGTGCTCTCCCTCTGGAAGAGAATAGCCATCTGTTCTTCTTGTCCACTGGGGAATGAGCAAGGGGATATTGGTTAATAACATGGCTAAGGAGATTCAGGGTACGCAATGAATTTCACAACTGACAAGTTTCTTGGACAGTGGACCCATTGACCAAGTGTTCTGTGAATGGGGTGAAATGCCCTTCTCTGGAGGCCATCAGACACATCTGTCTAGCAGAATATAAATGCTGTGCTCCCAGAGGGTTAAAAATGGACAGTTGATGGCTGGATTCCTGCATTCCAGCATGGCAATATTTATTTTAAATCCCATTTCTGTCCTGAGGAGGAGATCTAGATTTCCCACCATGATTTTGAGGATGGCTTCCCTTTTTACTTCGTTCTCTTGACAAAGAGAAGAATGAAGGAATTTCTTAGAGAAGAACGTGTGATTTATTTGCAGAAAAAGACACGTGGCTCATATTTCAGCTATTCACATGAATACCATGTATTTAAAGACATAAACATTCACACTGGAACAACCATCTTTGTTCTTTCCCCTTACAAAATGTGTATGATGTGGAGAGTTTTGATTTTTCTCTTGACACATTTTAATGATAACCCAAGAAAACAGATTTAATATTTAGGTCAGAATCATAGACTGGAAACACTTGAAGACATCTCTCTCTCTCTCTCTCTCTCTCCTTTTTTTTTTTTTAGGTTTTATTTTTTAAGTAATCTCTATACCCAACATGGAGCTCAAACTCATAACCCCAAGATCAAGAGTTGCACGCTCCACTAACTAACCATCTTAAAATTTATCTGGTGGATAGGAAACTGAGTCACAGAAAGGTGGAATAAACTGAGGGTCACAAGAATGGTTCACGTTTGGTGGAAAGTCATTACAAAAGAAAAAACCTAACTGTTTTTACTCAGGATGAGGAAGAGCAATGGAGAAGTCTTACAGAGTTAAAATACTGCCTTTTAAGGAACAAAAGGGATAAATGGTTTCAGAAGTGGGCAGTGACTTGCAAATACTGGGGACATAGTTTCCCAAACAAAGATGCAAGATGGGTAGAGAAGGAGTGATAGAAACAATTAAATCATGTGCCACTTACAACTTGTAGGTAGCATCTCTTTGGTCAAGACATACCCAAGCAGCATCTGTTTCTTTGGAAACTGATCGTGATTACATTACATGCACATTTAATTCCAAAGCTAGGGGTAAGAGAGTAACTGTTATGGCACAATCGTCTCTGATGTAGAAACGTTCGAGAGGATTTTCTATGCTAATTTTATTTTACACTTTTTTTTTTAACTTTATGAGAGCAAAAATTTCATAACCACACTAGTTCCCTTTATCTGTAGGGACACATTCCAAGAATCCCAGTAGCTACCTGAAACTGTGGATAGTACCAAACCCACACAGATGGTCCCTAACTTAACAATTGTTCCACTCATATATATATTTTTTGATTTTGCAATCATACAAAAGTGACAGGCTTTCAGTAGAAACTGTACTACGAATTTTGAATTTGGATCTTTTCCCAGGCTAGCGATATGCAGTAGATACTCTCTCATGATGTTGGGCAGCGGCAGCTCCCAGTCAACCACATGATCATGAGCGTAAACAACTGATAGACTCAGCAACCATTCTGTACCCAGGCACTATTCTGGTTTTCATTTGCAGTATTCAACCAATTACATGCGATATTCAACACTTTATTACAAAATAGGCTTTGTACTAGATGATTTTGCCCAGCCGTAGGCTAATGCAAGTGTTCTGAGCATGTTTAAGATAGGCTAGTCTAAGCTATAATGTTTGGTAAGTTAGCTGTACTAAATGCATTTGCGACTTAATATTTTCAACTTATGATGAGCTTATTGGAAGGTAACCCTATTGTAATAAGTCAAGGAAGGTCTGTGCCTACTATGTTTTTTCTATACATACATATCTATGATAGGGGTGCCTGGTTGGCTCAGTCATTTAAGCATCCGACTTTGGCTCAGGTCATGATCTTGCAGTTCGTGAGTTCGAGCCCCACGTCAGGCTCTGTGCTGACAGCTCGGAGCCTGAAGCCTGCTTTGGATTCTGTGCCTCCCTCTCTTTCTGCCCCTTAAAGGCTCATGCTCTCTCTCTCTCTCTCCCCTTTAAAAATAAATAAACGTTAAAAAAATTATATATCCAAAATAAAGTTTAATTTATAAACTAGGCACAGTAAGAGGTTAACAGTAACTAACAATAAAATACAACAACTATAACAATATACTTTAATAAACGTTATGTGAATGTGGCCTCTCTCACCCTCTCTCTCTCTCAAAATATCTTATTGTTCCATATTCACCCTCCTTGTGATGATGTGAGATGATACGCCTCCACGATGAGATGAAGTTTTGGGGAATGGCATAGACATTGTGACATAGCATCACGTTACTAGTGATCTTCTGACCTTCTATCAGAAGGAGGATCATCTACTTCTGGACAGTGGTTGACGGTGGCTAAATGAAGCCTCAGGAAGTAAAACCTCAGATAAGGGAGGACAACTGTAAACTTCTTAAACCCCAGGCAGGATGTGATTTCACACTAACAGCTAATTTCTCCAACTGAACTGACTGTTTAGTAGCCAACACCAATCCATTCAATATAAAATTAAAACAAGAATTATTTCCACTTAAAGAGTCTCTAGTCTAGAAACTACAGTCAGGGAGCTACACTGAGGATATTAGTCTGTGTTGACTGGTATTCTGATTTGTATTAGACAACGAGCCATCCTTTTGCCTAGTGAGGGACACCAGCCCATTGCTGGATCTCATCTGTAGCATAGACAGCCTGTGTTTATGTACCTACACCGAAAGCTCTTTCTGTGACATGATAGGTCAGACGATCTGGCCTCCAGGCCAAGCTCAATCATCAACCCCCTGTATGATTTAGGCAAACAATTAACCAGAATGAGGGCTTCTCTTCGCCTACCCACCATCTAAAAAGGCTCTTGAAGCATTTTGAAGAAAGCTCTAGCTGATGAGTAGACAGAAACCCTTATTAGAGGCCTCTTTAGGGCCCATTCAACTTTGGTTTCTAAGAACCTTGCGTTCTTGACGTCATAGCTTCTGGGACTGCACCAAAATAAAAAGTTTCTGCACAGCAAAGGGAACAATCACCAAAACTAAAAGACAACCTACTGAATGGGAGAAGGTATTTTCAAGTGACATATTCAATTAAGGGTTAGTATCCAAAATATATAAAGAAGTTATACAACTTGAAACGAAACCAAACAAAAATAATCTAATTTAAAAATGGGCAGAAGACATGAACAGATATTTCTCCAAAGAAGACATCCATATGGCCAAAATATATATGAAAAGATGTTCAACATCACTAATCATAAGGGACATGCAAATAAAAACTAGAGTGCTATATATCACCTCATACCTGTCAGAATGGCTAAAATAAAAAACACAAGAAACAGGTATTTGCAAAGATATAGAGAAAAAGGAACTCTTGTGCACTGTTGGTGGGAACGTAAACTGGTGTGGCCACCATGGAAAACAGTATGTAGGTTCCTCAAAAAAATTGAAAATAGATTTACCATATGATCCAAGAATTCCACTACTGGGTATTTTCCCAAAGAATACAAAAACACTAATTTGAAAAGATGTATTCACTCCTACGTTTATCACAGCATTATTTACAACAGCCAAATTATGGAAGCAACCCAAATGTCCATTGATAGCTGGATGGATAAAGGAGAGGTGGTACACACACACACACACACACACACACACACACAGTGGAATATTACTCAGCCATAAAAAAGAAAGGAATCTTGCCATTTGCAACATGAATGGATCCAGAGAGTACGCTAAGAGAATAAGTCAATCAGAGAAAGACAAATACCATGATTTCACTCATATGTGGAATTTAAGAAACAAAACAAATGAACAAAGAACAAAAGAGATAAACCACAAAACAGACTCTTAACTATAGAGAACAAAATGATGGTTACCAGAGGAGAGGTGGGTGAGAGGATGAGTGAAATAAGTTAAGACGATTAACAGTGCATTTATCATGATGAGCACTGAGTAATTTATACAATTCACTATCTTGTTTATCTGAAACTAATATAGTACTGTATGTTAACTATACTGGAATTAAAATAAAATCACCAAAAATAAAAAATAAAAAATAAAATAAAACTCATAGAGGTTAGGTGGTTTCTCCCAAATCATATTGTTAGTAAATAATAGAGTCAGGATTCAGCTCTAATGTACCTGACTGTGTTACGTTATGTCTTTCTTCCCCCTCGTATATAGGTACACTCCTGAGAGATTTAATACCCAAAGAAAATGAAAACACTAATTTGAAAAAATATAGGCAACCTTATGTTCATTGAAGCATTACTTACAATACCCAAGATGTGGAAATAGCATGATGTCTACTGAAAAAGAGAAATGGATATTACACAGCCATAACAAAGGATGAGATCTTGCCATTTGCGACATGGATGGACCTAGACAGTATTATGCTAAGTGAAATACGCCAGATACTGAAAGACAAATACCATATGATTTTCCTCGCATCTGAACTCTAAAAATCAAACAAAAAACGAATGAATAAACAAACAAAAAGCAGAATGAGGCCTATAATACAGAGACTAGAAAGATGATTGTCTGAAGGGAGATGGGGCAATGTGGGTGAAGGAGAGAGGCGGATATAGGCTTCCAGTTATGGAATGAATAAGTCATGGGAATAAAAGACACAGCATAAGGAATACAGCCAGTGATACTTTAATAGTGTTGTGTGGTAACAGATGGTAGCTACACCTGTAGTGAGCACAGCATAATGTATACACTTGTTTCATCACTATGTTGTACACCTGAAACTCAGATAACAGTGTGCATTAATTGTACTCAAATTAGAAAAAACTAAAAAGAAAAAAAATGCATTTAATGTACCCAACCTACTGGATGTTATAGCTTGGCTTAGCCTCTTTCAGACATGCTCAGAATACTTACATTAACCCACCATTGGGCAAAGTCATCACAAAGCCTATTTTATAAAAAACGTTGAACATTTCATGTAAAAAAAAAAAAAGTAATAACATTCCTTCTGCCCTCACCTCTCCCTTTATTCTGTACCAAAGGAGATAATGGCTGCAGAACAATGAGGTCAAGGTTGTTTCAAGCCTCAAAAGAGGCAGATGTATTCTCCAGACTCAAACCTGTTTCTTTTTTTTTTTTTAACTGAAGTGTAATTAACATACAATGTTATACTAACTTCAGGTGTACAAGCTTTGAATCTGGCAATTCTATACGTTACTCAGTGTCCGCCATAGTAAGTGTAGCCACCACCTGTCACCATACAATGTCATTACATTATTGACATATTCCTATGCTCTACTTTCCATCTCTGTGACTTATTTATTTTATAACTGGGAACTTTGTACCTCTTAATCCCCTTCCATCCAAAGAGAGTAAAATACACATTCTTTTCAAGTGCACATGGAACATTCTCCAGGACAGATCACGTGTTAGGCCACAAAACAAGTCTCCATAAATTTAAGAAGATTTAAATCACTATCAACCATCTTTTCTGCCCACAGCAGTATGACACCAGAACTCAATAATGAGGAAAAAAATCTGGAAAGAACACAAATACATGGAGGCTAAACAACATGTTACCAAACAATGAATGCGTCAACCAAGAGATCAAAGAGGAAATTAAAAAAAAAAATGCATGAAGACCAATGAAAATGGTAACATGATGGTCCAAAATCTTTGGGATATTTATAGCAACACAGGCCTACTTCAAGAAACAAGAAAAAATCTCAAATGAACAACCTAACTTCACACCTAAACAAACCACATTTTTTTTTAATAGGATGGTTAATATTTTTTTAATATGAAATTTATTGTCAAATTGGTTTCCATACCACACCCAGTGCTCATCGCAACAGGTGCCCTCCTCAATGCCCCTCACCCACTTTCCCCTCCCCCCACCCCCCATCAACCCTCAGTTCGTTCTCGGTTTTTAAGAGTCTCTTATGGAACAAACCACATTGCTGTTCAAAGGGCCAGGCCCTGCACTCCCCCCCTTCCCTGGCTGTCTTCAGCGTCCAGGTCTGCTTTCATCGCCACCTCAGGTTGAGAGATTTCCAGGCAGCCCTGGGCTTGCTGAAGGTACCAGTAACATACTTTTGGACTCTAAGCCAAGAGGCACAAGACATACATCTGACTGAAAGAAGAGAAGAGGAGCAGGGCGGAGCACGCCAGGGTGTGTCAGAGCCACCCTTTCCCCCCCTGCAGGCTTTAACTCTATGTTCTGAGGTTTCAGAAGGAGCTGACAGGTGTCAGCTACAGCATGTCAGGCACCATGTAAGACACTTCACACGCAATGCCTCTTTCCAGAATCCTCACCACAACTCCATCCGAGCCCACGGACTCTTCTGTGAAATGAAAATATTAGATTTCATCCCAGTCACAGTCTCTCAGACAAGAGAGAAGATTCTGATATGGGCCCATCTGCCTTTATAGCCCAGGGGCTTTCAACTACGCCGTGCCACCTACCCGTACCAGGAGCCAGGAGACTAGGGTCGCTATTCTAGCTCAGTGCCCCGCTCATCCCGGAAGATTTCAGTGCCTTCCTCTATCAGATGCATATGCAAACCCACCACCCCCTCCACCTCCCAGTTCCTTCCACCCTCAGATTATTTTTGAACTGTATGTGCCACGATGGGCAAAGGTATCAAACATTTGGTGGGAACAAGAAATGAGAGAAATTATTGCTGCTTTTCTGTTTATGTGTCTGCACGCTCACCTCTTACTTCCTCAACTACCGTAAGATTCTTGAGCTAGACACCATAATGTATACAACCGTTCCTGGTGCTCCTTCCCCCACCTACAAGTCCCTTACGGCTTGAAGGATACAGGAGGTGCTCAAAAAATACTGAAGATGGAACATACTCAGAATCAGGTGGGATGATAGAGGTCTTTCAGACCAACCTTCTCTCTTTGGAAATCAAAGTTCCGAGGGGCCCAGAGAAGCCAGGCTTGGGTCCTTGCCTACCGTTTCTCAGTAAAGAACTCTATGTACAACCGCATTCGTCTGCAGAGTTTTCCAGATGGCAGAAGCCAAGGTGCATAGACATGCAGCTAATTTCAGGTGTGGGCTGGTGTCGTTCTCTGAGCTAATAGATCTTTTATTTTATACATTTTTATAATACTGATATTATACTACAAAGTAGTACCAGTTAGGATGTCCAAGGAATGTTGGTAAGGAAGTCAACTAAAACCAGCCACCCTGATCGTTTCGGTTTAAATTCCAACGTTTATTGGCCTGAAAAGTTAAAGTTAACTAGATGATCATACTTCAAACACAGGGTTATTTCTTTACATTATGAAGCGATCTTTGTATTACTGCATTTGCCCTTTCCCAAAACTCTGTGAGCTGGGCAGGGCATGGATTATTATTATTTTTTTTTTTTTAATTTTTTTTTTCAACGTTTTTATTTATTTTTGGGACAGAGAGAGACAGAGCATGAACGGGGGAGGGGCAGAGAGAGAGGGAGACACAGAATCGGAAACAGGCTCCAGGCTCCGAGCCATCAGCCCAGAGCCCGACGCGGGGCTCGAACTCACGGACTGCGAGATCGTGACCTGGCTGAAGTCGGACGCTCAACCGACTGCGCCACCCAGGCGCCCCGGCATGGATTATCTTTATTTCACAGGTGAATATCCCAAGGCTCAGACATGAGCAGGCATGGGAGGCCTCTTCTCTGATTTCCAGCCCAGGTCATCAGGCAGGTGGAAGGGTAGGCCCGGTTGGGCTTGGTTGCAGGTTGGAGAACGTGGGTAGGCCACACCGGAGAAAATACGGACGTGTTCCAGTGTGAGTTCCTGCTGGCCAGGAAGGACCCCTGCTCTGCGGGCGCCATATCCCAGGACCTCTCTGTCCCAGCTTGCTCACTCGCTTTGAGCCCAGCGCAGAAGGATTCTGCCTGCTTCCAAGCTGGCCCTTTCTACTAGTGGGGATCAGGAGCCAGAGTTTTCTGCTGGTGACTGCTCTTTCCCAATATTCTCCTGTGGTATCATATTTTCTCAGCTTGTTCTTAAACTCATCTTCCTGACTGTCTCAGTCCTCATTGACCTTTTCTCAGGTCATGGAAGGTGAGTTCACCGAGGGACTCCAATACCGCCTTGCCGATGCATCTCCCTGGAGAGGGAAGCTTCTTCTCCGGTTCATGCCCACTCCCGCCCCTGAAAAAGAGACTCAGTTCTGTCCATCAAGCACTTTTCACACACCCCCTCACACACCTCTTCTAGATACTCGGCCTCAGCAGAATAGCTGGGACTATCTATTCATCGTACCTTCAAGTCCCAGTTCTGTAACCAAATAAACCTTGTAGGTTGACTTGATCCATACCCCACACCTCCCCCAACATCTTACAGTCGAAGTATCAGAGACTGGGGAGATTCAGGGATTTCTGTCCAAGTTCTAGCAGTCCTTCCATCATTAAGCTAGAAGAGAACCCCTTGGCTCCCACATTCGTTCTGTCACTGTGACTCACTGCCACCGTCACCACCCTCTCCTCTGTCTTGGTTCAGGGACTCTTCATCATCTTTCAGTAGAACCTCAGTGAAATCCTCCTGAGGTTACTTGCTCCCAGGTTTATCTCCTTCGAATCTATTCCACTGGGAAGTGTGATTGGATCACATTTGAGATGAAGACAGATCATTCCATATCAAACTTCTGAGACGCATCCTGTGGACCACAGGATAAAGTTTACATCTCTCTGCCTGACTTACAAGACACCCTTGCCCCCACGCCCTCCTGTCCCTGCATGTTTAGCTCCGTCTCATTCCATTTCCCACCGTGTGGCTTATACCCCAACCATGCCAGCCTCTTTGTGAGCATGCCTGGTGTTTGCATCCTAAGTATGATATTCCAGTGCCTTTGCACGTTTCCTTCTCAACCTAGACTGTCCTTCTCCATATCTTCTTCATAGAAAACTCCTCTTTAAAAATTAGTCTGGCATCACAGCTTCTCTGAAGCCTGTGTCTACAGAGAGAAACACGTAAATGTCTCTAGCTTTTCAGTATATATATTTTTTGTTGCACGTATAACATTTAATCATACTGCACTTTGTGGAGTGTTGGCTTATTTGTCCCATTGTAATCTAAGTACATTAAAGGCGGAATTTGAATTTTCTTTTTTCTTCTTTATATGCCCTACCGTGTCTAGGTCAAGGTTGTGCTAACGTTAGGAGCTCCTTACGTGCTGCTATGGCTGGGCAAGGCACAGAGGCTGCACGTTAGAGAATTTCAGACACTGTCCTTTTTTTTTAATTGTTTTAAAATGTTTACATTTATTTATTTTTGAGAGACAGAGAGAGACAGAGCATGAGCAGGGGAGGGGCAGAGAGAGAGAGAGACACAGAATCCGAAGCAGGCTCCAAGCTCTGAGCTGTCAGCCCAGAGCCCGAAGCAGGGCTCAAACCCACGAACCGTGAGATCATGACCTGAGCCGAAGTCGGACGCTCAACCAACTGAGCCATCCAGGCGCCGCTCAGATACTGTCCTTTAAAGGAAGTAGAATCACTCACAACCAAAGCTTTCATCCCTATCCTATTAAGAATATTCTATTGGGGCAGCTGGGTAGCTCAGTTGGTTAAGCAGCTTAGTCTTGATTTCAACTCTGGTCATGATCTTGCAGTTTGTGAGATCAAGACCCTGCACTGGTAGTGTGGGGCCTGCATGGGATTCTCTCTTCCCCCCTCTCTGCCCCTTCCCCTACCACACTCTCTTGCACGTGCCCTCTTTCTCTCAAAATGGATGAATACATTTTTAAAAATATTTTTAAATTTTTATTTATTTTTTAAAAATTTTAAAAAAATGTTTATTTACTTTTGAGAGAGAGAGAGAGTACAAGCAGGGTAAGGCAGAGAGAGTGAGACACAGAATCGGAAGCAGGCTCCAGGCTCTGAGCTGTCAGCACAGAGCCCAACACGGGGCTGGAACTCACTTACTATGTACTCTCCAAATAAGTCTCACTTTGTTTTCTATGCAATGTTCCGTGAGTAGCATACTTAACAGCATTTTATTTAATTCTGCATTTTTCCCCAACTGGAGATGAATTCTGTGATTATAAAGGTAGCACATGCTCAGTGTAAAACATCCCAACAATGGAAATGTGTAAAAAAAAGACTAGTCTCTACAATGATTTCGACACCTTGAGTAAACCACTGCTAACATCATGGGGAATATCCATTCAGACTTTTTCCTGAGAATGTGCACTTAGAAACATGACACACATGTTCCTTAAGTAGGGTAGTGCTACATACACATGGTTTGTAACCTTCTCCTGTTTTCCTTAAAATATGATAGCTATATTTCCATTGGTAAGGCATATAGATCCATGCAATCAGTTTTGAATGGATGGTAATATTCCAATACACCATATGCCATAATAAGGCATATACGTTGTTTCCATGTTCCATGTTCTGCTATCATAACAATGCTATGATAAAAATATCATGAAAATTTGTCTCTTCCCTTTTGGCCAGGCTCAGAAGTAACCATGAGAGCCTATGTTTAATTTGTATTTCTTTTCTTTTTTTTAAATTTTGTTAACGGTTACTTATTATTGAGAGAGAGAGAGAGAGAGAGAGAGAGACAGAGCGTGAACATGGGAGGGGCAGAGAGAGAGGGAGACACGGAACCCGAGAAGGCTCCAGGCTCTGAGCTGTCAGCACAGAGCCGGGTGCGGGGCTCGAACTCAAACGCGGGATCATGACCTGAGCCGAAGACAGAAGCCCAACCGACTGAGCCACCCAGGCGCCCCTAATTTGTTTTTCTTTGATCCTTAATGAGGTTGAGTTCATTAAGTTGAGTTCATAAGTTCACTGACCGGACATAGTATTTCTTTTGTGAATTACTTTTTTTTTAATTCCCTTGTTTATTTTCTCATTTGGGTGTTTCTCATTTGCTTTTTGGTTTCTAGGATCAATTTAAATGAAATAGTCATCTTTGTTCAGTCACATATGTTACAACACATGGATAGAAGTAACCTCAGACGTATTTTAGCACAGCCCTCCCATTGTACAGATTAAACTGTCTAGAGAAAGGGGGTGAGTCACTGAGGTCTCATGATTATATGGCCAATTTTTCCAGTGACTCAGTAAGATTTATTGACTCACATTGCTTACATTTCTATTGTACCACCCAGCCTTTCCTTATAAAACAAAATATACTTCTAAATTGACCAACGTTTGATATCATAGAAAGCTTCCTGTGGGAAAAAAAATAAAAATAATAGCATTTTTTGGTCTATTCTGCCATTTGCCCTTTTCTAACCAAGGATTCTTTTTACTTGAACAGAAGAAGGAGGCACTGGGGAGGAGATACCAGCGTTACAAATGTTGCTATTCCTGCTGTCTTGATGGGATGCATACTTGCATCTGTTTTTCATGCCTTTCCAAAATGGAATTCCATTTGCTTCCCCCTTTGTTATGGGGAGGGAAATGGCAGAACCCCATCATCATTCATCATGATGAGTAAAATAAACACTTGCCTATCAGATTTTTCTCATGCGTCATTTATCCCGGGAGAAGAATATTATTAGTACCGAGCATAAAAGCTGGGTTGAGGAAGGAGTAATAATGATCAGTTGGAGGGGGAAAAAAAAAGAATAGAGTAAGGGGTACGGAAGCCACCGAAGTGCATTATTTGCTAATAGATGGTTCCAGACTTCCTCTCTTAAGAAAGATTGGGACATGTGGAAAATCTGCTTGTCCACTTGTGCACTGCAGAACGGGGGAGGGGAGGAGAGCCAGACTCCCTAAAGGGTAAAAATCAGGGAAGTGAAGCAGGTGTTTCCTGCTACTTGTACCTCAGAGGAAAGTTCAGAGCCCTTGGAGGGAGATTTCCACAGTGGCCCGAACCAGAGGAAGCCATACTTTTCCATCAGCCTTAATTCAGAGGTCAGACGCATCAGCTGTCACCTCTCAGACTTCCTCTCCCTGTCTCTCTCAATCTCTGACAGTCTCCCTAGTTTTAAGTTAGTGAAAAGTTAATACACGTGTTCGTACAGGTTATTGCATAGACGATTCTTGCTACCCTCCATTCTCAGCTTATCTGCTCTTTTGTTTATTTACCTGTATCCATCGTGATTTTCTTGCTTTCATTAGTGGGAGTGTTGGTATTAGTGCTTAATATACTTCTTTTTTTCCTCCGACATTAAAATTTTTAAAAAAGTAAAACATGCACGTGGCACATTACCTTGAACTTGCACGCTATGACACTAACGTGGATTTGCCATTTAGCTCTAAAAAGAGGTTATTTACTTTTCTACAAAATCAATTGGAAAACCAAGACACGTGGGAAGCAAACCGTAAATACTTGTGTTAATGTATCAGCTATGTCTTTTTAAATGTTTCTCTTCCTGTTCTCTCTCTTCCGCCCTCCTTCCCCCTTTACGTGTTTTTGCAGCGCTCTCTGTTTCTTTCTAGCAGTGAAGTGCCCAGAAAAAGAATAATAAAGTTGACGTGTGTCAGTGCGGATGTGGGTGTGTGTATGCATGTATAAGCCATACACCCAAATGCTGGAAAGCAATTAAAAAATTTTTAAATATACATTTGAGTATTTCAGATTAAGGGAGAGTAAAACGGGGAAGAAGAAGGAAAGGGAAGCGGAAGGAGAAAGAGACAGAGGACTGAACAGAGAAAGGAAGAGCAAGATGGATGAGTTGGGACACTTGCTACACAGAGAAAATGCCATATATCATCCAGATGTTTTGTCTACGGCAGACCAAACATCAGGCTTTTGGGAAACATTTGGAAGATACAATGCTCCTTTCACTGCACAGACAACTGTTGACAGTCTTATCGCCTCTTTCTCTGTGTGTATGTGTCTATCCCTTTCAAGCCTTTTTGTGGTCAAATTATAAAGGCCTGTTTAGTGGGCGGGTGACGTCACACTGACCACAAAAGCTTATATTTCCTGCTACTAAATACACAGCCCCTGCTGACGAAGTAATCATTACAGAGCGAGCTTGTTCCGCCGAGGTCACCCCAAGTGGGGATAAAGGCACTGGGGGAGGGGCCCAGTTGAGAGAGCAGAGCCATTATTCCCAAATGTGTCTGTCTGTCCGCTGATCCTCATCTTGTTAGAACCGAATGATGAAAATAGAGGTCCCTTTGTGCTTCCTCCAGACCTTTGTCTCTAGGGATGCTGGGGCATACTGGGACTCAACATGGTGGAGAAAAAGGAACAGACGAAATCCAGGTCTGATTCCAATCTTCCCATTTATATGCTGAGTGCCTTTTACCTCTCCAGGTCTAATCATTATAATACCCGTTTTATTGAAGAGGAAAGAGCCCCGTGTAGGGCTCAAATGAGATCATGCATTTTTAAATGGTTGGTTTTATTTTTAGGGTGCTATTCAAATCTTCATATCATTTCTTCGGGGCTCCCACCCACTTGCCTTGTGATGAAGAGGAACTACAATTCTCGATTTTGAGAGTAGACAGTACAGGGTAGGTTTTCGTTTTGCAAATTCCTTTTTATTTTACTTATTTATTTTTCCAGAGGTCACTAGGAGAGAATTTTTTTTTTCAATGAAGAGAAATAAATGAACTTAAGTGCTAAAACGAAGGCTTGTCAAGTTGAGCAAAGGAAGCCACACCAAATACTAGGGAACCGCAAGAAAACAAGAGAGGATCTGGGGGAGACCTCATGGAAGAAATACTATTGGGGTTGGGTAGAGCGCAGGATAGGCCATGTCCATGAACTCTTAGGTACTACCTGACATTAAACTGGACTCATCTAAGGGCTTATGCCAGAAGTCTTTGGCATCCCAAACCTCAGATGACATGAAACCGTTTGAATGCACATTTTGAGTATTTTATGCATTCAGGCTAATTTCAACATTGAGAGAAGTGGAAAACCACTGCTCAGCCAAGATCATACAGAATTTTCCTACTCTCAGTCCTGAATTTTTGACGAAGCAGGATTCAAATTCCCTACATTTTTTTCTTATTTTTATTTTTTCCCCCTTCTGGTGAAAGACTATTACACATAGGGCCTCAAACCCAAAAAGTACTTTGGAATGAGTCCATGTGACATTCTCTGCAAAAGGAAACGTTTGCCATTATCCATATAATTTAGGTGGTCTGGACAACCAGTCTGAATATTCCAGCTGCTGACAAATTTCTGTAGGCCAGGATTGACTAGGTTGGTTCTCTATATAAAGTAAAAAATCGGACAATTGCCATGTTCCTTTGGGCCCTGTATGCCCACCAGGCCCATACTGGGGCAGCCTTTCTGCCAGAGCCACTGGCCAAGTTTAAGGCCTCTGGTAGGCCCAAAGCCAGTTCAGTTCACCTGATCTGAGGCTATGGTTGAGTTGGCGCGTCTCAGCTATTCCCCACAAGCTGCCGCCCCCTGGCTCAGGCATAAAGCCTTGGCTCCATTAATCATCCTTTTCCTGGAGCACATTAGACGAGCTTCTGGCTAGGAGTAGAACTATCATTTTCATTTCCTAATTTTAAAAAGTGTGTGTTTGGTAACAGAGGGAAGACAGGCCAGAAAGGCCACTTCAAAGTCCCACCATATGGAAAAAAATGCAGAGAGAAGGTTCTGGGCCACTTTCCTCTGAACTCACCTCCCCTGTAGTGCTGGGGAACATGCCAGAAGATGAGGTCTGTGTTGGGAGGGGAGCCTGAACTTGCAGAGAGGATGGCCACCATCAGTTTCGGGTGGGTTCAGCTGTTAAAGGTAGAGCTCTGAAAACAGAACTGAAGGAGTCAAGATAGAAGTTCAAGTGTGGTGTTAAGCTAATGAAAGAGTCAAAAAACAGAGAATATGCAGAAACTGGTGGCCAGAACTTAGCAAACTATAAAATCCTGAGGAGGAAAAAAAAAAGTCACTTAAAAGATAGCAGCCAAGCAAGCAAGTTGATCAAAGCCAAGTCAATTAGTCAAGATATCAGGCTCAGTATCTCTGACACCAAAAAGGACCTAAAAAATGGAGACAGCGTCATATATAGAGCACGTCCAGGAAAAGCGAGATTTCTGAGGAGAAAGGTTGGGATGGAGTCAGAGAGCAGAGGGGGAAGGCTCTATTTGGCACACAGTGGAGGAAGGGAGCCACAGGGCAATGCCTGGGCCAAATGTTAGGATAGTGGAAGCCAGAGGATCAAAATCAGGAAGGTTCTGACACAGTACGAAAATGAAAGTCATGGATCCATAATTCAGAATATAGGTAAATTAGAGATTAAGAGCAGGAGAGCATCCTCCTTAGTGAATTCAGCTGGCTCTGCAAAAAACCACTTCTATGACTAGAGACTTCTTTCACAGGGACTAGTTGCTGTGGGGGGTGTTCATTGCCACCAAGGAGCTAAACGCTGCTTCAGAAAAATGAAAGTCTCCTATCTTTTCTATTGCAGCATGGACCCAATCAAGCAACTGAGTTCGTTCGTTCTTTCTTTCTTTCTTTCTTTCTTTCTTTCTTTCTTTCTTTCTTCTTTCATTATCTATCTATCATCTATCTATCATCTATCTATCTATCTATCTATCTATCATCTATCTTTCTATTTATCTACCTACTTATTTTTATGGATAAGCACATTCCATACATAGTTATGATACCAAAGAAGTCCTTTTCAACACAATATTCAACTTAATTGTTATAAGTGAAAAGCTTAGGCCCTCAGTCTAAGGTATAATTCCCATGATTCCAAGCAACGTTTTTGATTATTTTTCCCATTTTGGGTTCACATTTTGCTGAATTAACTTGATTGACTGTTTTGGCCTTGTGTAGATGCTTCCTCATTGACCCAAACAATCCGTTGGTTAATATTACTCAGAATAACCTACAACTTAATTGGCTGATTTTTTTTTTTGTCTTTTTCAAAGTGTAATGGCATTATGTAGACTCATTTTATATTTGTGAGAGTTTCCTCAGTGTATTTTATTTAGCCTGAGATTAGTTTTCCTGGAACCTTAAGTACAGAGCACTTCAGGAGCAGAGACAATACCTTGGGTGATGCCCAATGTAAATCTCATGGTTCAGAGACAATCTTGTGGCCAAACATGAGGCTCATCAGATGTCAGGCTTTCCAAAAGTAGATGCAGAAGGCTCCCATCTGTCTAACTCCTGCTGCTTGTCCCCGACAATCATCACGTCGCCCATGTTGTTTTCAGAATTCAGAGCCTAAAGATCCACCTTACTTTTTCTTAGAAACTTGGGAAGCAGACCTTACTCCTTTTCATTTTTTCAAATTGCATGTGAATTCTACTGTATTTAGCATAACCCAAGCTTAGCATCTGAATACATGTTTCATAGCCAATAGCTTTGTCTATTACCCATAATTACATACTGTATCTCAGGACACACAACCGATGTGGCCATCTACTATTGTCAGTCAATGTAACGTCAATACTGACCCTTGCTTTGTGCTTTGGGTGAGAAGTAGAGCGAGGTCCATGTAGTAGTCTAGTGCCCTCTTGTGGCTTTCAAACCAAGAGTTTAAAGTTCCTTTATAGAATTAGAGCTATATGTAGAATCACGACTTTGTGTTTTGTTTTGTTTTTAAGTTTATTTATTTATTTTGAGAGAGACAGAGATACCATGAGGGGAAAGGCAGACACAGAGGGAGACAGAGAATCCCAAGCAGCCTCTGTGCTGCCAGCACAAAGCCCAACTCAGGGCTCGAACTCGCAAAACTGTGATAACATGACTGGATTTGAAACCAAGAGTTGGACGCTTAACCGTCTGAGCCACCCAGGAGCCCAGAGAATCACAGATTTGAGGCCATTGTGAAGTTAACTTTTATCATCTGTCCTTTGTCTCAGTAATACTACCTTCTTCTTGCAAAGAATAGTAAGTAATGGTAGACCCACTCTACTCTGATCTTAGAAGAGCCCTTAGAAGTGTGGAGATTAATTCAGGGTGTTGGACCTTTAGAGGGACCTATAGAACTTAGTACACTGTGGACACATATTACATGATCGGTAAACACTGATTGAAATCCCTTTACCAACCTGATGATGCCTGTTAGTTTTTCCATTTACTCTTACATTTACTTATTCATTTGGTATGAATACTTTGGTATGCTTAACCTGAAATCCAGAGAAGAATTATGAAGGATATAACAAGTGAACCTGAAAACTTTGAAGATTTGTCCTGTGAACAAATGAGATATTATGGATAGCTCCAGTGCAGCAAAAGTGAAAATTATAGGTATTGGTTTAATATAAGGAAGAATTTTTTTTAATGAATGCAATTGTATGACACCAGAACATGTCTGGGGATGTGTTTCCATCCCTTGGAACAGCCTAGCCAGGGTGAGTTAATTTGATATGGAAATTTACAGGGGAATTTCTCTACTGGACTAGTTGAACTTTGATAAAAATCTCAGATTTTTAGAATTTGAAGAGTCCATAAATACATCCAAAAAAAGAACACAGCTTCTTCCCACTACTCAATTGAATAATTCTCATTGGTAAAAGTTCTCTAATTTCAATGTGGAACCTTCCCAATACATTGCAAGTTCATATGTACCATTACCATTTCTAGAAAATCAAAACGTGTATGTATGTTTGTGTGTCCACATGCATGTGTTTGCCCAATCTTGTTTTCACTACTTACCTGGTTCTGATTATCTAAAATGGAGTAAGACCTTTGGTCTTTTGCTTCCAAACCTGACAAGCTGTCACTTAACTTCTTTTTGTTTTAAGCAAACTTTTTACATTAGTGCCTGATTGCATACGATGGCAACTTACATATTAGAAAAAAATATGCAAATTTACTTGGTTCCAGTTGTGTGGCATATGACAGGTATATTAATACATATTAATTATGTCTTAATTAACTAATACATATGAAGGCAGTTACTCGCTCATCGTATGGCAAAAGGAGGAGCCAAAATGTTAACTTGAGAAGATTATTCATGAAATGAAAGAGTGTAATTTTGGTACCGCAAATTGCAGGGACAGTGAAAGTCACCATCCCTCTCTAGTTCATACTGGTTTAAACTAGAGGCTGGAAGAGAAGACTTATGTCTCTTTCCAGCATAATTTCTTGCTTTTTTAAAGAAGTAGAATTATTTTAGAGGTACTGATTGATTTGGACTTTTATTGCTGCTGTTGTTTTGAGTATGTTTCATATTTAGTCAACGCAATCTTCTCCATGCTTTTTTTCTGTACCCTAAACATCAGAGACAGGAAACAGCTGGTCCATCCCATCCTGCCAAAATGAGGTTAACATAAGAAGCCACCGAGTGGTAATCCCTTGGGCCCACAGTTTAAAGCTAGGTCCCAGCGCTGCCTTCCCCTTGCTCCTTCTCTCCCCCAGAGACCTCATCACACTTACTAGGTTGGAATTGGGTGGGAAGGGGGTTGAGGGTTTTCTGGGGTGAGAAGCTGATCTACCCTTGTTAGGCCAAAACTTCAGAAATCTTGAGGTTCAAGGAAAGTTCAGGTCCAGGACTCAAGCCGGTTTGAGACTTTCTTCTCTTCTTCCTCACAGTACTTTATCCACCCTTTGTCCTGACAGAAAAGCCAATGGCCCATGTCACAAACCTTGCTGACAGTCCTAGGTTATAGGGAAGAATTCTCTCCCCTCTTCATCTCCGTGGGAGAGAACACACTGAATTGCCACTAGCCTGTGAAATAAACCACCCACCTGGTTCATGGAACCGTTTCAAGGCCAGAAAAGCCAGCCTTACTCAGCTGTGCCATATGGGAGAGAAGAAACCATGTTTTTCTCCATATGGATTTGTCACAGATTACTAAGAGGCATTTGCTCTTTGTCTCAGCCAAATGCCTTGATTCCTAAAACACATGAGAAGACGTGCTTGCTTAACTTGCCAGGGAATTGGATACGTACTTCATAAAGCAAATCAAAACTAAAACTGTGTTGGGCCATTCTGTCCCTACCTCATTGGAGAGACATCCCTGCAAATGGACAGCTAATCCTTTTAATGAGCAAAATACCCGAAGGCTTTTCTGGGGCGAAGCCAGTGTTCAACAGCCCCTTGCTGCACAGCTACAGAATACAGACTTTTTGAGCAGGGAAAATCTTAGAGATAATCAAACCCCTCTCCCCCACCTCACTTTCCATGTGAGAACTGAGGCCCAGACAGGGAAGGTGACTTATGTAAGACTGCTTAGCCGTGTTGTGGCATACTGGACTCATGGTCAAGTCCTTCACTCTTTATTCTCTTCTCACATGTTGTAGTTCCCTTCATCCTGTCTTCTAGATAACCCCCTAGAGTGAATTTACTGTTATTTCTTTTCCATACTCTCACCTTTTGCTTACAAATCCAGTGGATAAAGGATTATGATTTCCTTACTATCTTTCCCTCCATGATAAAATTTGTATTGATGCCTCTATTGTTTTCTTAGCTACTGCCATTTTTACTCACTACCATGAAGCAGGAGTATAAGACAATAGGGCAAACCTCAGCATTAGCAGTAAAGACCTGTGAATCAAATAATATAAGAAAGCCACATCCTTTAACTAACAGCAGAAAGAACCAATTTCCTAGGTGGGTGCTACACCTTAGGTTCTTTTCTTTATGTCCTACATGCGTGGGAAAGTATTAAATCCTTCCAAAAGTCATGCCAAAAGTACAAAATGACTCAAGGCCTTCATAGCTATGGCCTTCTCAAGGAAACAAGAAAGAATTTTCCAAAGTTTCCTGTCAGGTGTGGTCCCTGACCAGTCTGAGCATTCTCCTTTAGAATCAGAGGCTGCCATATTTGGACATGCTCTTGAAGCAGTGTCTATACAGAGGAGACAGCCCATGGATCCACCATAGAAATTCTTGATTTGAATCTATTGTGCTGTGTGTGAAACCCTGAGCCCTTCTTCATTTGTAAAATAAGGATAATAGTATCAACTTCTTAAGGTAGTTGTGATTAAAGAAGATATGACGTATATAATGATTAGCACTGAATAACTGCTCAAAATTTGTTACTTATCATCCTTTTCTTCTTTCCAGAGTAATCTAAGCTTAGCGACTGCTTCATTGGGATAGTTTTCTTTACTAAGAGACCCAAAACAAATTGTCTCATAAGACTAGTGGGAAAGAGTGCTGATTGCCAGTGAATTGCTCCATAAAGTTCATTATCTCTAGAATTATTCTTACTCATCATATAGAAGTTTCTTTTTTTAAGTTTATTTATTTTTCAGAGAGAGAGAGAGGGAGAGAGAGGCATAGAGACATGGAGAGAGAGAATCCCAAACATACTCCACACTGTTAGCACAGAGCCCAACATGGGGCTCAAACCCACGGACCATGAGATCATGACCTGAGCCAGAATCAAGAGTCGGACCCTTAACCAACTGAGCCACTCAGGTGCTCCTCCTATAGAAACTTCTGTAAGCAGATTAGTAGAAAGGAAAGGTAGGCTATGAAGGCAGAAAGAGGAGAACCATAGCAGTAAATGTAACTATTCCCCACAAAAATTAGGGCTGCCTACTGACAGTGTGTATGTGTGTGTGTGTGTGTGTGTGTGTGTGTGTGTTGCACATACATGAGTATAGGTACCTGTGTACATGTGTGTGTTTCTCATCTGCCCCTTCTTAAACTTGTTCTTAGAACCATTTTTTTCTCTTTCATTGTAACATGTTTGGCTTCCATTAAATCCATTAATCACCTCCAGAATTAGTGACCATATTCAGCCTCAAGAAAGAGTTGGAAGGGTTAAATAGTTAAATACAAATGTAAAGTCTTATATGTCCAGTCAATTAGGAATCTAAAATTAAAAGGCAAAGGATGCAGAACAGAACATGAAACCAAAGCTCAATATTTGGAAGCATGACCAATGCCATTACCTCTCCATTTTATTCAGAAATGCTTTGGCCTATGATCTCAGAGAACTTCTACTACCAAATTCTTCCTCACTCCTACTCATACCAGGTGTGAATATCGTCTACAGGAGAGCAAAATTAGTTCCTGGATCAAGCATTGAGGATAAAGTACAGAATCTTTAGTTCTATAAATCGATCTATCTTGAAAGAGGCAGCACTTTCTGTCACATGTTCCCATGATGGCACAGACAGAGTTAAGTACAGAGAAGGAGAGAAAAAGAGAAATTCAGCTCAGCCTTTGAGGTGGCACCTCTAATTTTCTTTTCTTTTTTGTGTGTGTTTATTTATTTATTTTGAGAGAGAGAGAGAGTGTGTGTGTGTGTGTGTGTGTGTGTGTGTGTGTGCATGAGTGGGGGAGGGGCACAGAGACAGAGAGAGAAAGAATCCCCAGCAGGCTCCATCAGGTCAGTGCAGGGCCCGACGTGCGCTTCATCTCATGAACTGTGAGATCACGACCTGGGCCAAAGTCAAGAGTTGGATGCTTAATTGACTGAACCACCCAAGTACCCCACCTCTAATTTTCTTTTCTTTATCCACATTCTTTTCAAGTGTTGAGGAGCACAGCTATCGGTGCAGTTGGTAGATGAAGGTACATGGCTGAAGTATATTCAGGAGCTGATGTCCATCCGTGTTGTTCCTATTAGCAGATTGTAGTTGTGATAGTAATTGAGCCATCCCTCCAGTGGTGCTTTAGTTTCTGAAATAATGACAATTCCTTATTGGAGTTTTGTATTGGGAATGGAAGAATGACAAAATTCCGGGACACCTAGGTGGCTCAGGTAGTTGAGCATCGGACTCTTGATTTCAGCTCAGGTCATGATCCCAGGGTCATGGGATCGAGCCCTGAGTCGGGCTCTGTGCTAAGCATGGAGCCTGTTTATGATTCCTTCTCTCTCTCCCTCGGTCCCTCTCCCCCACTCGTGCTCTCTCTCTAATAAAAAAAAAGAAAGAAAGAATGGTTACATTCCAATGCCTCATGTTTTCAAGTTATCTCTGTCTTTCTCACTTCTAAAAATGAAGCTGGGAGAGGTTAAGTGAGTAACTTGTCCAAGGCTACTCTCCTAGTACACAGCCATCTGTCAGTATGCATCCAGAGCTCTCATTACGACTTACAAAGAAGCTGAGTTATCAATCAATGTAAAAACAGAGCCAGTATTGAATCAGGATAATATGTAGTTTAGACATCGAGTAGAATGGAGAGATAATTTGTCTGGTCTGGTTTGAGACGTGTCCCCCAAAATTCAGGGGAAAGGCTTTCGAGGAACATGGTCTAAAACAGTGCTTCTCAAATATCAAGGTACATAGAAGTCACCAGAAATCTACTGATTCAGTAGGTCTAGGGTAAGGCCTGAACTTACGCATTTCCGACAAGCTCCCAAGTCATGATGAAGCTACTAGTCTACACTCTACACTTTGAGTAGCAAGGGTCTAAGAGACAGCTGAAGGGTGTAAAGGAGACAACCCAGAATTGCTGGAGAGAAACCATTCCTGGAGTGTTGGCAACATTACATCATGAATTCAACTTGTTGTGTAGCTACATAGGCTCCTGGGGTGGGTGGTATATTGTCCCTCTCACCTGTTATTCTCTTGCCTAAGCTCCAAGGTCTTGGTTCTGGAATCTAGAGAGAGAATCAGCCAGCAAAAGCGGAGGAAGGGCATGTTTATACTTCAGGGAACTCGACCCTGATCAGGCACTTTTACAGAGGACCGTTTGGAGAACATTAGTGAAAATAAACTTGGTTCAATCGTTTGTTTTATAAAGGAGAGCAACCATGATGAGAAGTGACCTATTGGCCTAATGGGTATCAAGCATCAACAAAAGGCTGGCAGTGGAGAGCATGTTGAGCTCTTTTTGTCCGCCGTACCTGAAAGACAGGATTGTGAGACCGAGACTTTGCATCACTTTCAATTATTCCCTGAGTCCACAAGGTGGGAGCTGATGGGATCTGAGGCATCTCAGGTGACATGTAGAAAAGTAGAAGGAAAAAGATCGAAACATATTAAAATGCTAGTAATTACTGCCTTTGAGTGGGGACATCCTTTTTTTTTTTTTTTTTTTTTTTTGCTATGTGAACTTTTATTTCGTTGTCCTCATTTCTTACCTATAATGATTACACTTTTTTTTTTTCCCTTAGAAACACAGCTTGGGCATTCCCATAAGCAGTGTTCTATATGTTACATAATGTTCTCTCAACTGAGTATATCCAAAATGCCTGACTAAAGGAAATTCATTAACTGATGATTTGTTTTGAATATTTTGCTCTTAAAAAAACATCGCAATCAACATCTTTGTGCACGATACTTCAGAGGCCCTAGAGGTGGGGTTTATGGGGTTTAAGAAAATGACTCTAACATTTACCTCCACATTTCTTTCTCTTATTGATGGCGATGTAAGCTGATGTAAGCCATTTGGTAAAGGTGTCTCGTTTTACCCCACCCACTCATTCAGATCTAAAGTTCGAAGACATTGTCTTATTTGAGGTTTCACTTTACTCTTCATGAACTTGAGGCCTAGGAAGTTGGAGATACTTTAGCTAAATGGTGACAGAGTTGCAACCTGAACCTGTCTGAGCCTCTGCCCTTATTCTTGGAAACTACAAACCAACAGCTGTCCATGTTTGAAGGTCCCGTGGGTTCGGGGCCCTTAGGGTAATCTGATGCCCGTTTTTGTTTGCCCGCCATCACTTCTGGTGTCTCTTATTAGGTTCCAGGTAGAAGGATGTGACGAAAAGTGCAGGATCAGGAAGATGTAAATAATAACGCCATCTCCACTTTATTCTAGCTGCAAGAACTTGAATGTGGCACTTAACCTCTCAGAGCTCACTGCGTTTATTTGTAAAAATAATACCACACTCCTTGCAGAATGCTCATGAGGAATAAATGACATAAATGCATAAAATGCAGGTGACCTAGCACCTATATTAAATACTGTTTTTGAATATTGAATGGCAACATGCTTGAGGAGCTAAGAATTGTGTTTTTTTGTCTTCTTTTACTACTACAGCTATTTCCCCACTGTTTTTCCCGCACCCCAGATTTGTTCTCATTTGGGTGCACGCATCTTCGTTATAAATAAACCAACATAAAAACTCAATGAAACAGTCAAATCACCAAAATCCATGCATTCATTGAACTAGATGTTAAAGGTTTGGGGTTTTTTTTTTAAGAATATTTAATAGTGGCATTTGATAAGGACACTTTTTCAACTTAGATGCTTCTTACCTACCTTATCTGAAACATACTTTGGCATGTCACTGTGCAGAACGTCACCATATTTGTTTTATTCTTTGAACTTTCCTAACCAAGGTGGTACTGGAACTGATATGTAAAAAGCCCACAAAAGCACAATTGGACAAGCAATGAAAGTTTTTGCTTTTGGGATGATGTCCTTAGCTGTAAGGTAAAGAAAACGGTAGTATCTAACTTGTAAGATTGTCGTCAGTTTCAAAAGATGTGCTACGCATAAAGTAATTTGCATAAGACCCAGCCCATAAGAAGCATTTGCATCCACAACAGGGACAACAGTCGTGGTTAATGCTATCTTGCTCCTTTGTCTTCTCTTTCTTCAGATGTCTAAGACTTTGGAGGTTGTAATTCAACATTGCGTGTTTTTGAAACAGCTCTCTTGAAAAGTAATTAATCTACAAAAGACTACGCACGTTTGATGTATACAATCCTTTTTTTTTTCTTTTTAGAAAATGCTGATTTATTTTGAGAGAGAGCGGGGGAGTGGCAGGGAGGGAGAGGGAGAGGGAGAATCCCAAGCAGGCTCTGCACTGTCAGCACAGAGTCCTACACCGGGCTGAATCCCACGAACCATGTGATGATGACCTGAGTCAAAATTAAGAGTCAGACGCTTAACCAACTGGGCCACCCAGGTGTCCCTTGACGTGTACGATTTGAAAGATTTGAACATACTACATACACTCATTAAAGCATCACCACAACTGAGATAATAAAATACCCATTGCCTCCAAAAGTTTCCTCCTGTACCCTCCTTTTTGCTGCTAAGAACACTTAACTTGAGATCTACTCTCCTAAATTTTTTAAGTGTACAATGTTGTATTTTTACCTGTAGGCGCTACATTGCATGGAAGATGTCTAAAACTGACTCGTCTTGCATTACTGAAACTTGATGCCAATTGAATGTTCCCTGTTTCTCCGGCCCACTCTCAGCCCCTGGTAACCACTGTTCTTCTCTCTACTTCTGTGAATTTGACTCCTTTAAATACTTCAAATAAGAAGGATTATGTAGCATTTGTCTTTCTGTGACTGACTTACTTCCCTTAGCAGAGTGACCCTCCAGGTTCATGCCTGTTGTTGCATGTGGCAGGATTTCCTCCTTTTAGTGCTTTTTCCAAGATTTATTGAGAAACAATTGATACGCATCAGTCTATAAATTTAAGGTATGTAGCAGGATGATTTGATTTGCATATATTGTGAAATGATTACCACCATGGGTTTAGTTAACATCCATCATCTCATATAGACCTTCTTTTTTGAAGAGGGAATAATTGTCCATTTTATGTATATACCAAGGTTTTTTAATCTGTTCATCTGAATTGACGAACATTTATTTTGGCTATTATGAACAATGCAGCAATGAACATGGGCGTGTACCTCTTTGAGAGCCTGATTTCAATTCCTTTGGATAAATATCCAGAAGTGGGATGATAGGATCATATGATAGTTCTAGTTTTAATTTTTTGAGGAAACTTTGTAATAGTCATGTCTCTAAACAAGACATACAAATGGCCAACCAGTATACGAAAAGGTGCTCAACATCGCTAATTACCAGGGAAATGCAAATCAAACCCACAGTGAGATTATCCTCACACTTCGCGGGATGGCTTTTTCAAAACAAAAGAGAACAAGTTTTAGAAAGGATATGGAGAAACTGGACCCCTTGGACACCATTGGTAGGAATACGTGTGTGTGTGTGTGTGTGTGTGTGTGTGTGTGTGAGACTGGAGAGCTTATAGTTTATGTGGTTATTTTAGAAGAAAAACACCTTGATTTAGGCTCACTTGAATTGCCACAATATTAAAACCCAAGACTTAAGGATGTCTGTGTTTCTTTAATTTTTTTTAATGTTTATTCATTTTTTAGAGACAGAGACAGAGCATGAGTGGGGGAGGGTTGAGAGCGAGAGAGACACAGAATCCGAAGCAGGCTCCAGGCTCCGAGCTGTCAGCACAGAGCCTGATGCGGGGTTTGAACCCACAAACTGTGAGATCATGACCTGAGCTGAAGTCGGACGCTCAACCAACTGAGCCACCCAGGCGCCCCAAGGATGTCTGTGTTTCTTTAGACTGATGATTGATGCACATTCCCAATTTACTTCTGTTCTTATTGGGAAAGTGCTCTCATCTTTTCTGTCAAGTTTGTCACGAGGAGTCTCTGTGACAGCACTGTGTCTATCAAAACTTGGGAAGATTTCTGGTTCCTCTGCTTCTTTTTCATTATCTGGTGTATTTTCACTTACTTCAAGCCTACTCTTTAAACCATCTGTTTTTAATTACTGACTTACGTTCCAGTTGAAATATACTTATTTTTTTTTTTATTTTTTAAAGGCAGATGAATTATGATAGCAAAATGACTAAGAGTGTTCCATACATTTGGGTAATCATAGAAATCACCAGGTCAGGGAAAGCAAATATCCATAGGCGTATGTCTGCAAACAACACATTAAATCACGCATGATGCTGGCAGGAAGTTGAAATGATTTGTGAAAGCCAGTGGTATTATTTTGCAATCAAAAGTAAAGAAAAACAAATTCTGGTTTGTAAGGTGAATAATTCAAAATGTGCTAGGACATGTGCACAAACACGCACATACAATGAGGTGAGCAGTGTATCTGTTAGCTTTGGATACATCAAAAAAATCACCCAAAAAACAGTGGCTTAAAGAGCAATCATTGATTTAGCTCGTGGTTCTGTGGCTTGGTAATTTGAGTTGGGCTCAGCTAGGCCGTACTGTTGACCTTGCTTGGTGTCTCTCATGACGTTGCAGTCAAAGGGAGGTTTAATTGGGACGCTGAGGATTCTCCCTCTCTCTCCCTCTATTCTTAGGTCCTCTCCTCTTCAACTGGCCTCTCCACATGGTCCTTACACATGGTCTCCTCAGCAGTAGGTAGTTGGGCTTCTGACATGAAGGCTCAGGGTTCAACAAAGTGTGAAAATGAAGGCTGCCAGGGCTTTCTAATGGCTGGATCAGAAATCCTGCATGGTCACTTCTACTGCACTCCCACTGATTAATGCAAATTGCAGGCTAGCCCAAGTTCAATGCCGGGGGGAGGAGGTGCTACATAAAGGCATGAACACCAAGAGGCATGGCTCATCTCATCAGGGCCATTTTGGGAGGCTAGCAGTTATATTCCTTATATTGACTTAAAATTTATTTTTCCTTTGATTCTGTTCTACATTCTATGCAACACAGAATAAGTCCATTTTATATGACAGGCATTAAGATGATGGGAAACAGCGATTATACTTCCCGTCACTCCCAAATTTCCAGGGAAATGTTGTCAGCTTTTTCCAATACTCCTCACATGATACAGTTTTGAATTTTCTAACCACTGTGGTCACTCTCTCATAGATCCACCCCAGATTATCAACGGTGGCACTCTGCAACGAACAGAACAGTTCAGATAAGAGGACAGTGTAATAACTCCCTAAAGATGTCCATGCCCTAATCCTCAATACTCTGAATATGTTACTTTATATAGCAAAGGGACATTGCAGATGTGTCTAAGGTTATAGACCTTGAGATGAGGCAATTGTCCTGGGTTGTCCAGGAAGGCCCATTCTAATAGGATGAGTCCTTAAAAGCAGGGAGTCTTTCCTGGTGGTAAAGAGAGAAATTTAGTGATGGGAAAAGGGTCAGAGAGATGTGCCATGAGAAAGACTCACCCTGCCATTGCTGGCTCTGAAAATGTAGGAAGGTGGTCATGAGCCAAGGAATGTGGTGGCCTCTACCAGCTGGTGATGGCGCTCTGCTTACAGCCAGCAAAAGAACAGGGACATGTGCCTGTTGGCCATCTGGATGTCTTCTTTAGAGATGGGAAATACAAATCAAAACCACACTCAGGTATCACCTCACGCCAGTCAGAGTGGCCAAAATGAACAAATCAGGAGACTATAGATGCTGGAGAGGATGTGGAGAAACGGGAACCCTCTTGCACTGTTGGTGGGAAGGCAAATTGGTGCAGCCGCTCTGGAAAGCAGCGTGGAGGTTCCTCAGAAAATTAAAAATAGACCTACCCTATGACCCAGCAATAGCACTGCTAGGAATTTATCCAAGGGATACAGGAGTACTGATGCATAGGGGCACTTGTACCCCAATGTTCATAGCAGCACTCTCAACAATAGCCAAATTATGGAAAGAGCCTAAATGTCCATCAACTGATGAATGGATAAAGAAATTGTGGTATATATACACAATGGAATACTATGTGGCAATGAGAAAAAATGAAATATGGCCTTTTGTAGCAACGTGGATGGAACTGGAGAGTGTGATGCTAAGTGAAATAAGCCATACAGAGAAAGACAGATACCATATGGTTTCACTTTTATGTGGATCCTGAGAAACTTAACAGGAACCCATGGGGGAGGGGAAGGAAAAAAAAAAAAAGAGGTTAGAGTGGGAGAGAGCCAAAGCATAAGAGACTGTTAAAAACTGAGAACAAACTGAGGGTTGATGGGGGGTGGGAGGGAGGGGAGGGTGGGTGATGGGTATTGAGGAGGGCACCTTTTGGGATGAGCACTGGGTGTTGTATGGAAACCAATTTGTCAATAAATTTCATATATATAAATAAATAAATAAATAAATAAGTAATAAAAAAAAAAAGAACAGGGACATTGGTCCTTCAAACCCAAGAAACAGAATTCCACCAACGGTCTGACCAAATAGGAAGTAGATTCTCCCACAGGGCCCCAGAAAACAATGGGGGCTCTGCTAATACCTGGACTTCAGTATACTGGAGTTCTGACCTCTAGAGCTATAAAAAAATTATTTTGTAAAAATAGATAATAACAACAATAGTAATAATAGTGCGTCATTCTTAGCCTCTAAATTTGTGGCAATTTATTATAGTGGCAACAGAAGGCTAATACAATCTGTTACGATCACTTTTGAACAAAAAGGTAAAGCCATCGTCCATATTTGGAGAGAAGTATGTCCTAGGTGTGCCTTAGCTTGTTTTCAGAAATGCTATGTGGATTCATACAGAGCTTACATTCTACAAAAACAAGAGATCTTTTTCCCCACCAGCAACGGTGATAGTGAACACTTTCTCCTTTAATAATCAAATGCAAAATGGTACATTTAGCCCAGTTCATTTCCATCATGTTAGATTCGGTCTATCATTGCAGCCTGTCAAGATATTTTGGGGTCTGGTTTCTGTCATCGAAATATTCAGCCATGCCCTCCCAGTCCTGGGTCATTTCAATATCTGATCTGTCCTACGGTGAAACATGTCTTACAGATGGCTTCTGCCACCCTGGGTTGGTGCTCTTCTTTCCATTATAGTGCTTGCACGTGGACTCCCATGGGTTATTGAAAACCTACATGTTCTTAAGACATAGCTCAAATTCCATGTTTTTCATGGAGCCTTGCCTGATAGCACCAACCAAAAGTGGTTTGTCCCTCTCTGCTCCTATATGAGTATCTCATTTGTGCCATTGGTAGAAGACAAATTGACTTATACAGTAACTATCTGTTTATGTGTCTTTTCTCTTAAACTCTAGACATTTTGAAGACAAGGATTGCCTTTTAAAAATTTATATCCCTTAGGGGCGCCTGGGTGGCGCAGTCGGTTAAGCGTCCGACTTCAGCCAGGTCACGATCTCGCGGTCCGTGAGTTCGAGCCCTGCGTCGGGCTCTGGGCTGATGGCTCAGAGCCTGGAGCCTGTTTCCGATTCTGTGTCTCCCTCTCTCTCTGCCCCTCCCCCGTTCATGCTCTGTCTCTCTCTGTCCCAAAAATAAATAAACGTTGAAAAAAAAAATTAAAAAAAAAATTTATATCCGTTAAAGCCACTGACATTATGTCTAGTCTGTAACAGGTGCTCTGTGGAAAACAATAATTCGTTTAGCAAGTCCTAGTTGAGCCAAGATGCAATACTCTAAAACATTCCTTTTTACTTTAAATGGAATGAGAAAAATATACATGCGGTGAGTACATAATTGTGAATAAGCAATCTGAGACACAGAGAAGCAGAGGTTCTTTTGTGGGAGAAATTATGACTCAGGGCCACATGTATATGCTTCATGGTTTGTGAGAATACAGTGCCATGTACTTGAAATTACGGGAGCACTAGATCTTGGGCTCCTGTAGAACAGAAATTGAGTCTTTAACTCAAGAACCTCGCATGATGCCTAAGACGGAGAATGCAATCTGTTTGACACGTGATTCAACTATGATTTGTTTCTGTTTCTCTACCTGGCACCCACTCCACCCACTTACCTCCCATCACTCAGTGTCATCTCTATACCATCACAGTCAGCATCAACTTTTAAGCATATGTGGCAGATGAATCAGTTAGGATAATATTGGCTGCTAACTTGTAGGAACCCCCAATTCAATGGATTTATATCACGGGGTTGTTTCTAGCTCACGCAAGAAATCCAGAGGGAGGGTAACTCCAGGGTTGGCTGTTCAGCCACCAATAATATCATGAGAACCTCTTTGCTTTATCATAGGAGTCTGTTTACTCTTCTGATTTGTCATCCTTAGGCCACCTCCTCTCAGATCATGAGAAGGCTGTCTCGTTTCAGCCATGACATCTTCGAGCAGAACAAAAGTCTACATCATGAAATAAACGAAGCGATCATTTCCACACACTTGCCAGGAGACTTCCTTTCATACATCAGTGTCTAACCAAATGTGGGGACACATGCCCACTCAAAACCAATCACTGGCAAGGCAATGGGATCACCATGCTTGTGATGTGAAACATACGGCTTTGTGGAGAAGGGCGTAATTCCTGTCCCACAGCAGGGTTCCATTAAAAAGGAGGAAACGGTGAAATGGCTCAAAGGCCACCAATGAAATCTACAGTCACTAAAGCCAACAACTAAACCTAAACTATATATACTCTTCTTTTTTTTTTTTTTTTTTCTTTTAATTTTCCTTGTGTCCCTTTCTCTGAAGCCAGCCATGCTTTGCTGGAACTGTGTTCAGAAAGTAAAAATTTCACATCACTATTATTTACTGTTCACATCACTGTTATTTACTGTTATCCTAAAATGAAAAAACACTTGCATGCACACGCGCGCACCCACACAGACAGCGTTGTTTTCTGCCAATACAATTCTTGCCACAGTTTTTTGAAAATAAAGAATCTTTGTGAGTTGCCAACCTCTTGAGTTTCCGTCCTTGTCAGAATTTATTCCTGTTGCCTTCCAAGTAGAGAATGATGGCTTATGGCTCAGATGAGGCCTTTGAAATTGGGATCGCTTAATGGAAACAGACATTTACCCTTCCAGATAGAGTCAAAATGTTTATCCCACAACTGAAATTTAACTTCTTTTTGTAATTTTCAAAGAGTCTGCAAAATGGAATGTGAGTTGAAGGAAATGCTCTGGGAGCATTTTTTTTTTTCTGGTGAAGAAAGATTTGCTTTAAATTTTTTTTTTTTAATTTTAGAATTTTTAAAAAAACTTCTATAAATGTGGGCCCTTTAATTTAATGATTAAATCAGTTGTGGGCCAGTCTTTGTCATTCTTAAGACACAACCCTGGTTTGCATTTGGAAATACCTTTTATATTATTTATACTGGGTTTTCAAGATTGGTGGGACCAGTCTTGCCATCCGTGTAACTGGGAAGACTGAGCTTCTGAGATGTTAATTGACTTCCCATAAGTCACAACGTGCTGGTGGCGAAGCATAGTCTGATTTTTGAGATATGATAGGTTTTGAACTCTATCTGCTGAATTGTAAGTAGCCATAGGCCAAGGAGAAAACCTTTCAACTAGTGAGGATTTAGAAATCTCCAAGCAGATTATCAAAGTTATAGTCATCACCTTTCTTGCTGGCAGGTATAAATATTGAAAGTAGTCACCTAACAAAGAGGACAATTTCGCTCCTGTTTAGAGGGAAAAGTTGACCCTTCCCGAGTGATGAATATTACAGGAAAAATATTACACTTGCCATGAGACCACATGCACTGTGCACCTCGGGGTGGGTGTTTTCTTTCTTTCCTTCTTTCCCTCTACTCATTTCCTGGCTATGTGTTCAATTCTGGAGCCTCTTTCCAACTGCAGAGGCTCAACCTGCAGCCCTTTGGACGGGAGCCTGGCCCTCTGTCTGTTTTACCAGCCTGTGCACCTTAACTCCTTACTCATAGTTTCCACGTGAAGTCACCCAATTTGCAATTCGTGTCTTTCTGCAGTAATTAGCTCCCCACTCGGTGAGAGCACAGCTGCGCATTAAGTCCAGCTGATCCAACGGCAACACGTGGCTTATTGCTGTGCTGGGAGGCAGATGCTTCCTACTGCACCTACAAGCAAACACACAGATCCACTCTATTTCCCAGAAACCAGCCTGGATAGCGCCTTCTGTTTGTCAAGACCTGGAATGGGCTGGAAGCACCAAATCGGATGTTATTCTTGGTTTCTGCTCTTCTTCCTCCTCCCTTTTTTCCCTCCACAGTTGCTTAGAAAACATACCACATGTTTGCAGACATGCCATAGGCTTTATAAATCATTATTATGATTAGTATTTATAATCTCTGGTAACAGCTGGCTCTGGTGCCTTTCGCTCATTTGGAGAAGCATATGGAGATCCAGGCAGGTTGGCTCTACCTTATGGAGGTGTCAGAGGAAGAGGAACTCAGGAATGGTAGGACAGTGTGAGTTCCACTTCCAGAACTCTGGCCCAGAGGTGAAGGAAGGCCGTGTCTCGGAGGTGTGCTGACCGGATTTTGTGCAGAATGGCTCATTGAAAAGGAGACTAAGCGCTGTAGTCCGTACACTAGATTAAGAAGCTCATGAAACTGAGCTCAAATAAAAAATGACGAGAAAGGAAGGCGTTGAACCTAATGGAAGCATGTATGCACGTGGCATAGGAGCATCAGAGTTGTACAGAAAGCACTGGGCAGAAGACTAATATTGGAAGTTAGCTAGCTATATATTCTAGAATGATGCCCTACTGATTATAACCCCCATCTTCCTCATCAAAATATGTCATTTGGCCCTCCCGCTCAACCTAATGGTTCCCTGGCTTCATTCAAATAGTGAAAACACGGTCTGCTACCAAAACTCCTCTTGAGAAGGCCGGAGTCATCAGGCAGATAGATGTACAGGGCATTTTCTATATGTTGCTGATCGTTGTGGACTGACGGAGATACCACTATATCTCCCTAAGTTAGAGATTCCTCCCATTAGCACTTGCTGGTTAATCATTCATGCCCAACATATGGTAAGAAATGCCATATTGGATTCTTCAAGAACCTATCATTTGTCATACCTTTCCTTCTTGGCCACATATCTGTTACCCCAGAGCATTCTGGAAAGACTTCCTTAGAACGAAATGTGGGAAAAAATAAAAGTTGGACCCTACCAGTAGATCCAGGGTGGGATGGTTTCTATATCACTTCTTTCTGATCTCAAAAGTGTTCCTCCCAGTACAAATGAATGGAAAGTATGCCTTTGGCTTACAAAAGGGAATATAGAAGGACAGAAAGATGGGGGGCAGCTGGGCACTTTTGGGGAAGCGTGTCTATAATAAATGCCATTGCTTCAGAGGAACCCTGTAGTGAACAATTAAAAAAATGAATCATGTTGAATCCTGAGTCATAAGTGGGATGGCTATAAAACTTATCACCCAAATGGGACACTTATTAGAGGAAACTGGGCACTTAATAGAGGAAAGTGGACACACTGGTTATAATTATTTTAGACAACAGACATCAACTGGGCCTGGCCCCGGTGACCCATGGAAGCGATTGGATGGATGAACTTTAAATGAGAACCCGCTCCGTGTTAGTGGCTGTGTCAGGCCTTTTCATTTCTGCCATCATGTGTAACACTCACCAAAGGCTTGTGAGGACAAAAGAGGGACTTTCCTAATGCCCTGTGCAAGGAATTGACACAATGGGGACCTCAACTTCTAGTGCCCCAAACTAAAAGCTTAAATTCGGGATTTCAACAGTTCACCATAATCCAGTTGTGGGGAAAGGCAGGATCCTTTACGATTCTGGAACATATGTGCAGAAACAAGTACATATGTGAAGGCAACTAACGTATTTATTGGGAGGAGAAATGACAAGGTAACATTACCTTCGGTGACCAGGTCTTTCTTACAAGTGTCACCTAGCCCACTTTCTATGAATAAGTCAAGTGGGGGGAAAAGAAGGAAAACTGATTCATGGACCACATTTAAGTTAATTCCTCCGGTCAGCAGGCCTAAGTCCTACCCAGTTATACCACACGATATGTCCAGATTCCTTCTTTGGGGGAATGCCCGCAGCAGAGAGCAGCTCAGTTATGACATATCTCGTGACTTTCCCTAATCTGCTTCATCCTAATCTGTTCTCAGGATATTAAAAAATAATAATCAGGGAGCATCCCGAGGCCAAGAATATCAAATCCGGCTTCCTCCAAGCTCTGCTTCTCTGCTAGAACTGGCTCAGAAACCACAGGACTCAATATCCCCCGCCCCCCCCCCCTCCCCAACCAGGGCCAGGATGAGCTGGACAGGCTGGGACAGGCTTTTGGAAGCAGGAGAGAGGCTGATCTTCGAAAACAGAATGTACTCAAAGCAGTTCTTGGAAAGTCAAAGGAGGTTAAAATTGCAGTCAGCATCATTTTCCCCCTGGTGGAGTTAATGACCTTTCTCACTGACAATTCATGGGTTGGATGTGAACATCTGTCCCACAGTGGGAAAGAGATAAATAAGTTTCCGAATTAAAAATTAGAACCAGAAGCAAACGATCATCAGTCTTGCACTGTTTCTTGGTTGGTTTAGGTCACATTTGTTCATCAATTAATCCATCCAGGGGTCACTGTCTCAGTTTCTCCCATGTGCTCCTGCTCGTTCAGAAATGATAGTCTGGAGAGTGAAGATGGATCATGAAGATGTTAAATGAGCAAATATGTAAAGTGAGGTGTATTCTTTGACAGAACAGAATGCTGTGGGGGTGCCTACTAGGAACTCCCAACCTAACCCACGTGGTCAAGGGACGTTTCTTAGGGAAAGTAACGTACCGGTTGGCATTCATGGGTTTCATAGGGGTGGCTCAGCCCAAGAGAAAGTGACTCGGGAAAGGAGAGTACTTGGGGCCTGGGAGCAAGAGAACATGGTCACTTGAGAAAGTGTAAAGAGCTCAATAAAATTTATCCAAGGGATACAGGAGTGCTAACGCAGGGGGGCGCATGCACCCCAATGTTTATGGCAGCGCTTTCAACAAGAGCCAAATCATGGAAGGAGCCTAAATGTCTATCAACTGATGAATGGATAAAGAAGTTGTGGTTTATACATACAATGGAATACTACTTGGCAATGAGAAAGAATGAAATCGTGCCGTGTGCAGCAACGTGGATGGAACTGGAAGGTGTTATGCTGAGTGAAATAAGTCAGTCAGAGAAGGACAGATGTCATATGGTTTCACTCATATGTGGATCTTGAGAAACTTAACAAAAGACCAAGGGGGAGGGGAAGGGGAAAAATAGTTACAGAGAGGGAAGGAAGCAAACACTCTTAAATACAGAGAACAAACTGAGGGTGGATGGGGGCGTGGGGGAGAGGGGAAAATGGGTGATGGGCATTGAGGAGGGCACTTGTTGGGATGAGCACTAGGTGTTGTATGTAAGCAATGAACCATGGGAATCTACCCCTAAAACCAAGAGCATACTTTATACACTGTATGTTAGCCAATTTGACAATAAATTATATTAAAAAAAAAGAAATAAATAAAGTGAAAAGACTGGACTAACCCAGGGGTTCTCAACCTGGGGTTTAGCAGATCAGTGAATGTGAGAGAAAAACATTCCCTCTTCATTTTCAGTGATTTCCAATGAAATTGTTTCCTTCAACTACAAATATAAGCATCAAATCACAGTCCTGTTAGCAGGGACTGTGACTTGTCACCAGTAGAAATCACAAATACGTTTATATCACATGACTCTTGTTGCAGATATCAAAATATTGTTTATGCTCACTGCTGCTTCAAAATCATGGTAGTTATTGGACTGCTGTTAGATCTTGTATTTAGTAGATTAAATGAAGAAGTACATTAAAAAAACCCAACAAACCTGTATCCTGAAGGATACGGGGACAGGAGAATGGGAAGAGGTGCCAATGGGCAACCTTCCATTTCCTCTTTCCTTTTCTTACCATCATAGACAAGGGCACTAGTCCTCTTAGAAATGGACAAATGTAAATCCACAGGAAGAAGCCGACTTGCTCAACAGTGTAATTTTTTAAATTGGAAGAGTACACAAGCCTGACTTCAGTTCCCTGCTCTAAGTCTAGTGTTCTTGTCATGGTCTGGTTGTTTTCCCTTTTTTAGAATAGTTGAAACCATAAAAACTTTTGACTGAACATTCTTGGGCTATTAAAAATTGGGTGCTTGAAGCTTTTTGAAAATCTAGCTAAATGACTTAACTTCTTATATCCACAATCTTTGATTATTTTCACAGGGTTTTGACTTAGTGAGTAATTTGGAAGTGTTTATATTAAGTAAATACATCTTTTGCTCTTTTCACAATTGGTTAGACCCTCATTGTATGCTAACACCTCTGGCCAAGATACTCCATGCACAAAACATAAGTGTGTGTGTGTGTGTGTGTGTGTGTGTGAGAGAGAGAGAGAGAGAGAGAGACAGAGAGAGACAGAGAGAGAGAGACAGAGAGAGAGAAATGGAGGTAAAGAGAGAGAGACATGGAGGGAAAGAGAGAGAGGAAGAGAGAGAGAGGGAGACACTAGAAGAGAGAGGAAGAGAGACAGACAGAGAGAGAGAGGGAGAGAAGTGGGAGTTGGGAGGGAGCATATGTTGTAACCAGAAGAAAAGAGGATCTTTTAGGTAGTCAAAAAATTTTAAATTGTCCATTGCATAGGATGGTGCAGAGAGTAAAGAGAGACGGGGTAAGGTGCAGAAAGTAAAGAGAGACAGTTGACCCAAGATGCAGGGATAAGTAGAGGTTAGTCATGGGTGAAGGACAGCTGTCCAGTTTCGCTGGACCAAAAGGAACATAGAAGAAAGCAGTAGAAAATCAGTCTAAAAGTATAGTTCAGGTGTAGACTGCTGGATTCCGAATGCCAGTCTGTTTGGTGGATGGTTGGGGAGCAGGTGGACTCACTTTGAAGCCTCAGGTAGCAGTAAGGCTGCATTGAAGCCTGTGCTGTGTTGCCCACACCCTTGTAGAACTGAGCACTGATTCCATAGTTGCTGAGAGTGCTGGCCCCGGAGAGCACACAGTCAAACGCTGGGAATTGCTTCACCCCGGGCCACACCCTTCCCAAGGGCCTGGTACCCTTGCCCCCAAGGGGGGCACGTGTGCAGGACCTCCCCAGGTCCTGAGCTCCACATGGGGTCCACTGAGGTCTTTGTCGCAACTGGACCAGAGCCTAAGCTCTCCTTCTGCCCCACCCTACACCCTTCGCTCCCCCGGATGTTGACCCTGGGTGACCTGCCGCCCCACCATCTTTGTCTCCTGCGAAACCACATCTTCTATGCAGGCGTAAGCAGCACAGGGAGACTGTAAGCCAGGATTCTGATCAGTAAGCATTAAATGATGAAGGCTGGGAGCGCCTGGGTGACTCAGTCAGTTCCGCCTTCGGCTCAGGTCATGATCTTGCGGTTCATGAGTTCGAGTCCTGGGTCGGGCTCTGTGCTGACAGCTCAGAGCCTGGATCCTGCTTCAGATTCTGTGTCTGCCTCTCTCTCTCTTCCCCTCCCCTGCTCGCACTCTGTCTCCCTGTCTCTCAAAAATAAAGAAACATTTAAAAAATGATGAAGGCTGTACACTGGAGGTACCATGGAGCATGTAAAAGTGAGAGGACAAGGGGGTAACTGGGGACCTTCATTTCGTCCCTTTGATCTGTAAACCCCCAAGGAGGCTCTATCAGTTTGCTCCAGCTTCCTGCCAACAACCTCATAAGTTAACTTTTTCTTTTCTTTCTAGAGACTTAGAGGCATAGGTTTCAAAACCTATCAAAACAGGGGTGCCTGGGTGGCTCAGTCGGTTGAGCGTCCGACTTCAGCTCAGGTCATGATCTCACGGTTCATGAGTTCGAGCCCTGCATCAGGCTCTGTGCTGACAGCTCGGAGCCTGGAGCCTGCTTCCGAGTCTGTGTCTCCCTCTCTCTCTGCTCCTCCCCTGCTCATGCTCTGTCTCTCTCTCTCCTTGAAAAAAAAAAAATAAATAAAAACATTAAAAAAATTTTTTAAACCTATCAAAATAACCCCGGAAACTTTCAAAAAATAGTGTTCTGTGACCTCACTCCCATATTCGGATTCGGTATTCTCTGGGGAGAGATCCAGAAAAATAAAATATATACTCCTGCTTTAGTTTACAAAACACACTTTCAAATGCATTTTCTTATTTGATTTGCGCGAGCACACACGCACACACACACACACTCACACACACACACACACACACACACACACCAAGGTGGGTGTAATTATTATTATCTCCATTTAACAAATGAGGAAGCTGGGGCTGAGAGAAGTTTAGCAGCTTGCCTTAGGCACCCAGCTAAGTAAAGAGACAAAATCAATATGAAAGACAAGATCTGACAGCCGCCTGATGTTCTTTCCATTTCACCTCCCAGCCTCTTTCAGCTCTGGGGAGGCCAGAATTCTCAAGGCCTGTCCTTGCATGTGCTGGTTCTATTCTCCCTATCTTCGCTGAAGCTCTTCCCCAACATACCCCGCTCCTGTCCATAATGCAGGCCCTGAGAAATCCTCAAGACCAACGCGAGGAATTTATAAAGTCATTAAAAATAGTGTTACACAAGGCATTTCCAAAGCTGGGAACATCCATGGGGAGCTTTCCATGCGACGCTCACAAAGCGTCGTCCTTAGGTAACTTTGAACCCCCGAGAATGTTCCTGATTCGTACGTAGCCTCTGTCACATCCCCCAACCCTTGATCATGCTCAGTTACTCAGTTGAATTTTTTTTAATTACTTTTAAAAATGTCTTTTTTGTCCTATTTGCCCAACTAGACTGGAAGCTTTCAGGGGAAAGACAAGCTTCCAACTCAAGTTAACAAAGTTAATCAACTTTTCTGGCCCTTTTCATGTATCAGATACTGGAGTAGAAAACTAGTAAAATACGGGTGAACATGATACAGCCCCTGCCCTAAAAGTGTTTATAATCTCTCCATTTCATCTACAACTAGCCATCCATCTCATAAACATAAATTTATTTGTATGAACAGTGTTACATGGATACGGAGGAGGGAGTGGGTAAAGAAAGTTATGAGGGTTTCTCAGAAGAGGAGCTATTTGAGTAGAGCCTTGACAGTAAATTGGAAAAGTAATCAGTAAGCCTTAAGTTCATGCCTTAAAAGGAATAGTTCTTAAGGATGTCTATGTGTTCCAACTGAGGGGCAGAGTTTCATTAAATGATTCAACAATATTTATTGGATACCAATAATCCTAGTAGTTTCTATTTACACGTCCCTCTTTCTCACCAGCACCACCCCCCACATGCAATCCCACAGCCCATCCGAACTCTCCTACCCTTCGAGTATCTTTCCAACCATCCACTTTTCTCCATCTCCATTACCGGCACTCCTAATTAAGACCTTGTCAATAGCTTACCAACGGGTCTCTTCATCCAGTAGCCACTCCCGCTGAATCGTGTCTCCCCACCCTGCTTCCCGAGAATCTTAGGATAAAAGGCAACATTTTAACCTGACTCTACAAGGCCCTACACATTTGCGTCCTTCTTATTTTTCCAGCCTCATTTGGAACTTTGCTTAGTGTCATCTCTATAATCTAGCCACATTAGCTTTCTTTCATGTTCTCCTCTGCCACATGTCCTTTGCACGTGCTTTTCCCTCAGCTGAAGGTGCTCTGCCCCATACTTGCCTCCCTTTTCTCCTTAACTCATACTTTTCTTTCTGGACTCAGTGAAATCACCATTTCTTTGGGGACATCTTCCCTGACCTCCCCTTACCATATCTACAGCCTCAGTACTTACAAGTATGATGGATCCCTCTCCTCCTACTTTGCTGCATTTATCACAGTTATAATTTTACACTTATTTGACTTGTAAAAATGAGAGTCTATCCCTTTCCCACCCTTAATATATTAAGTTCTACAAGAGCAAGGACTGTGCCTATCTTTTCACGCAATTGGATCCCTAGAACCCAGTTGGAGAAGTGTGAATCAACGACTGAATGAATGGACTGACACGTGTCTGACTTGTTAGGTCCTGGGAATTCCAAAGGTGAGTACAACAGACCCAGTTTCTGTGAGTGTGGAGCTTCTAGGCTAGTACTGGTTAAGCATAAGAGATTGAAAAGTCAGGGTGTGGTTGTTTGAAATTTGGACAAGCTCTCCATGACTCTTCCCTGACCCCATTTCACACTTCTTGTGCTGGAGATTTCAGGATCTGGGTTAGGAGTTGAAACTGCAGCTGAGTCTAGAGTCGTTTTATTTGTTCTTGGACATTCACTATAAGGCACTGATGCCAGGATTCAGAAAGAACATGCCCCTTTATATTCAGGAAGACTTTGTAAAGGATGGAGATGTTTTTGTTTTCGTTTTTGTTTTGTTTTTCTCTGGTGGCTCCGTATCCATTTTTCCTTCTTTTTTCAATTTTTTTAAAAAAAATTAAATGTTTTTATTTATTTTTGAGACAGAGACAGAGCATGAGCAGGGGAGGGGCAGATACAGAAGGAGACACAGAATCTGAAGCAGGCTCCAGGCTCTGAGCTGTCAGCACAGAGCCCGACGCGGGGCTCAAACTCACAAGACTGTGAGATCATGACCTGAGCTGAAGTCGGACACCCAACCGACTGAGCCACCCAGGCGCCCCCATTTTTCCTTCTTGCTAGAGCTCCTCAGCTTTTGTGTGGGGAATCATCTCTCCTCCCTTCTGTTCACTCATGCCGGGACTGTCTATGAAGCGATGGGTTCATGGCCCAATTAAACCAGTGAGACTCCCCGTTAGAACTTACTGGGTTTTCCTAATCAGGATACCCCAGGGAAATGGTATACTTCTCTGGAACTTTCCAAGGGCCTTTCTTTTCTGAATCATTCTATGAGACCTTGAATAATTCTCTTTCTTCTTCAGTACGTTCTGTTGCTTGCACCCAACCCTCTTCAGTTACAATTCCACCAAAGCGGAAGTGGGCGAACAGCTTGCAGCCCAAGTCAAACCACTGCCTACTGTAGTATATAAAGTTTGACTGAAGCACAGCCACATCCGTTCATTTACGTAGTGTCTCCTGCTGCTTTCATGCTACAAAGGCAAGGCTGAGGGGTGTGACAGAAAATATAGCTTCCACAAAGTTGAAAATATTTACAGGAAAAGTTTGCCGGCCCCTACACTACAGTAAAAACCCCAGTATCCTAATTAGAGTAATTGATTAAATTCTCCTCAAGGCCTCTAAAATGGTACCAGATATGTGCCGTCCCTGGAAGAAGTGAGAAAACAGTTAAGTCGGTTTCTGCAGGGCTTAAGTTTTGCATAAACCTCGGCCGAGAAAGGGCACTTGCACCAAGGAAACAATTATGAAATGGACCTGGAAAGAAAAGGGGCAGTAGGTAGCATGGGGAACGGCAAAAACTAGTGTGTACTTGTGTGCAAAGTTAGGGGTGTGTGTCTGTGTGTGTGTGTGTGCGTGTGTGCGTTTTAAGGAGCAGCCAACATATGCCTTCGTTTGAATACTGTCTTGTCTGGAGCCAATGGGAAAAACCAGATGGCCTGCAATTCTCATTTAAGTTCCAAGCTTAAATCCATGGTAAACAGCCTATTAGTGGGAAATTTTGGGACAGTCCCTAAGCAAAGTTTGTTTTGCTTTTTACTCTCAGACTTGCTCCAAAAGCTCAGTGGAAATTACAGCCTAGAAAGTGCCTACTTAAATTCCTTTAACAAGCAATCCCCTCTCAGCAGACACAAGTTTGGGCCTGTCCACTCACCTCAAACAGACCATCCCTCTGAATTGTTTGCAAGGGCCTCAGGCTACAGGTAGTTTAAAGTGCCACTATCAGATTGCTTCCCAATCTTCTCCTCGAGACTAAATAGTCTTGATTTTTGTCAGCAGCTTTTCATATTCTAGGGCTCCCTTATTAACTATGTTTGCACGGAGCTGGATTTTTATCTTACTCCATGCTGTGCGGGCTCTGCGCCTTTTAGGAGCTCAGGGGCCAGACCTGGGGTGGGCTGGTTCCCCCCCCCCCCTTTTTGGCCCTTTAAACGTGTTCGGATGATCGTGTGTTAAGAGCTAATGACAATCGTCTGCCCAGAATGCTCAAGCATAAACTTGCATCGCGTCTGGGGGATTGATGAAATCAGCCTCAAAATCCAGAACATCTATCCTATAATTAAGATCCACTAATATATGGACAAACAGGTCAGCAAGACCTACTTACGGTCTCCGCAAATTAAAGGGCTTCAAAGAAAATATTCCTTTCTTCCAGAGAGTGATTTTTTAAGGAGCACATTAAATAAACATTTATTGAGCATCTATGTTATGACAGGCACTGTGCGGGCTCCTGGGATACAGCAGTGAGTGGGAGGCGTGGGGCCCCTGTCCCGATCGAGCTACCAGCCGTGGGAGGGCAGTGGAAAGGGAACATCTCACAGAAGCACCTGCAGGGAGTGATCATGGAGAGAGTAAGTGCTGTGGCTGGGAAAACAGGAAGGCCTCTAACTCAGAGTTGGAAGGAGCAGAGGTGAAGGAGCCCTGGTCAAGGACCTGAGACAGCTTCCGCTCGGCTGGCGCTCAGAACAGAGAGGCAGGGTTGGGAAAGAAGTCCACAGAAAATGGCAGATCAAAGCAGGACCTTGCAAGCCAGGTGAGAAAATGACAGTGCTCTAGAACGATGGCTCTTCTTCACCAGGGGACATTTGCCAATGTCTCTTCAGACGTTTTGGGTTGTCACACTCAAGAGGGGTTCCTGGCATCTCACGGGTAGAGGCCGGGGATGCTGCTAAACATTCCTCAGCGTAGGGGGCAGTGCCACGATGCGTGGCCTATTGGGCCCAAAATGTCAATAATGCCGAGAAGCCCCTCTCCACAGCAGGGGGAGTGACCAAGGAGAGAGGGCCAACGCTGGAGTTACGTTTTGTAACGTCCACTCCAGACACAGAGAGGCGGTCAGGGCGTACTGCAAAGAGCACAAGTGAGGGGAAATAATTTATGCAGCTTCCTGATAAAAGACGAGTTATGCGGAAAAAACCCCTTCTGCCAGGGACCCCGCCACGGAAACACATCTCGCTTTGCGACGCAAAATAAAAATGCCACCACACGAGTTTTTAGGCACCACCCTTCCATGATGAGTGAGAGATGGGAAACTGACAAGCAAATGTAGTAAAATGACTATTTTTGTCTGCACATTTGTATAGCTCGCTATTTTGTTGTCCTCGAGCTCGCGGCATAGAAACTAAAAGGTTCTGGATGAAAGGGTTAGCTGACTTTGACATAAAGTGGTGGCGTTGAGATATTTTCAACACCCCCCCCCCCACACACACACATACACACACAGAGGGCATGATCCTAGGTATTTGGGGAACATGTTTTGCATTCTTTGTGACAGGTGGGGTCCTATAAATGAAGACAGTGACAGCTGCTTAGCATGATAATGTGTTCCATATTGTCAGACCAATTTGGAAAGACTCAGAGTATCTATTATGAAGACCACTGTAATATATACAGAAAGTGTCTTTGCACCGGGGAAAGCACAGTGATTCTTACCTACCTCCTCCCTGATCACTCCTGGTGCTTGATAGAGCATCTAATAATAACTGGTATTTATTGAACACTTGCCATCCACCAGACCCTGCGCCAAGCACTTTATGTGTGTTTTCTCACATGATTGTCACAATCCTGTACAGTAGGTACTTTTCTTCCAATGTTGCATTTAAGGGCACTGAGGCTTGGAGAGGTTAATAGTCATTTGTCCTGAGTTGAGAAGCTGGGAGAATGAAGAGCCTAGATTTCAGCCCAGGAATGCAGTTTGGCCCCAAGAGTGTGCTCTTCTGGTCAACAGCAATGAGTGATTTCAAGAGGCCATCTGGAGTGGGCTTCTCTTCTGAGCGTCTGCTCCTTGGAGGTAAGGCCGACCGTTCATTGAACTCTGGCCATCTTCTTGTTGTTCGAGGAATATTCAGGCCCGGCAGGATCCAGCTGTCTAAGCTGCAGCCACTTCAGGGCTAGACACACGGTTCCCCCCACACAACCACCACTAGTCTTTCCATAGTGCTCTAGGAAAGTCAGTAACTTGGCATCTCTTTCCAGAAATTACTACAACAAAGAGATGACGGCTGATCTCCCAATACCCAATTGGCAAAGCCCATTACTCCTCTGTGGGTTGTTTAAAAACTATTCAAGTCCCAGGTTCAACTAAGGCAGTCAGGAAAAGAAGAAGGGATTCCGGCCAGAGGTGCAGACCCAGGATCGACCACAGAGCCTGCATTTTTGTTCCCCTGTAAGAGCCACGGGATGTTTTCTTGTTACTCAAGAGATAAGAGCTTCTTATCACTCTTGGCACTTACACATGTTTTCCTATTTTTCATTTGGAAGCATGCATTTCTCTGTGGTCGGCCACCCATCCCCGGAGCACGGCCAGATGTCCGAGGCTTTCAAAGAAATGTGCAGCCATCCCTTGGGACTCCATGTATTCACAAGGACCCCAAACGACTGACCTTCCAGAAAACACACACGCCACACCAAATAAGATACTCCCTCCTCTGAACCTAAAGTGTATTTTCCCCAATCCGACGGCCTAAGCTGTAGATAGGAACACATGGCATTAAGTTTCCCGTCTCCCAAGAGCCAGCTCACCAGCCATTGATGAGTTGACTCCCATTGCTAGGAGGCAGGCATAACGGGGCCTCCATCTAGGCAACCCTTTTTCCCGAGTTATACACATGGACGTCACAGTGCCTAGAGAGGCGCACATGTTTCCTATTAAAATTGGAGGGAGACCTGAGGAGTTGCCTATTTTTCCACTACAGACCATTATGGAGCTCAAAATCCATCACCAGAAGTATCCTGCGTTGTGACACAAAAACGAATGTCAACAAAGGCCATGTCGCTTCTGCTTCCCTGTCTTGGATCTAGTAGGTTATGTTTGTCCTGACACGGGTACACACCCTCCTGGAAAGACTCGAATCTGGCCCTGATCCTTGGGAGAGCGCTGTGTGAATTTCCTGTGGCTGTTGTAGCAAATTATCACAAACTTGGTGGCTGAAACAGCAGAAGTGCCTTCTCTCACTGGTCTAGAGGCCAGAAGTCCGAAATGGGCTTCGCTGAGCTGAAATGACGGCGTGGGAAGGCTGCACTCCCTGCAGAGGCTCTACGGGGAGCGGGTTCTCGGCCTTTCCCGGCTCGTGGTGGCCCCTGGCCCCTGCGTCGTTCCAAAAGAGGCCAATATCCTCTTCTCCCTCTGCTTTCACCCATATTGCCTTCTCCTCTGTGGGTGCCAAATCTCTCTCTTACAGAGGACACTTGTGATGCCATTTGGGGCCCAACAGAGAATCCAAAATAATCTCCTTAATGTAACCTCATCTGTGAAGACCACTTTTCCTTAGAAGGTGATCTTGATTAGGGATTAGGACCTGGTATCTTCAGGGACCTTTATTCAGCTGACCGCAAACACCTCTGCGGAAAGATGAGGGAGCACAGGCTGATGATGTCCTTTCTGGAAGGGTTTACGTCAGATAAAGCGTGCAGACGTAAATGCATGTTAACCCCCTTAGGAGGGCTGCGTATTCATGTGACGTGTGTCACGTTCAGTAAATCTGTTCAGAATTCCCAATGATCTGTTCTGTAACATCCAAACTGTTCTCTTGCTACTATCTTCCATCAGGCTTCTCAGCCTCAGCACGAGGGACATGTAGATTGAATAACTCTTCGTGGGGAGAGAGCTATCCTGTGCGTTTACATGGTCTAGCAACATCCAGCAAATAAAATACAGAAAGCCCACTTAAAACCGAATTTCAGCTAAAAGACTACTTCTTTTTAGAGTGAGTATGATGTGTACAATATTTGGGGCATTCTAATACCAAAAAAAAAATTTTTGAAACCAAAAAAAAAAAAAAAACCCAAAAAACAAGAGTTCTTTGTTTACCTCAACTTTATTTTTTTTTTAAGTTTATTACTTATTTTGAGAGACACAGAGATAGCATGATTGGGGAAGGGCAGAGAGACAGGGAGAGAGAGAATCACAAGCAGGCTCCCAGCTGCCACCATAGAGCCCGACGTGGGGCTTGAACTCGCGCAACTGCGAGATTATGACCTGAGCCGAAACCAAGAGTCGGACGCTTAACCGACTGAGCCACCCAGGTGCCCCTGTTTATCTCAACTTTAAATGTGACTGGGTGTCCTGTGTTTTATCTGTCAACTCCACATGAGGTGCCAGTAACCCACACCCACCCACACCCCCGATTGCAACAAACAATAACGTCTCCAAACATTGCCAAACGTTTCTTGGGAGCAGAATCACCCTTGGTTGAGAATCGCTGTTGTACTTAAAAAAAAAAAAAAACTTATAAAATAGGAAAGGCTGAGAAAAATATGTGGAACTGTTTTAAATATGTGCAAGCAAGCTGGCAGTCGTTGCTACTTATTGGCAGACCTACCGGATCCTAGAACCGTAGGCTGAACGGATAGCAGCGTCGCTCCGGGAGGAGAGGTGCGTAGCATCATGATGGAGACATGGTTTGGGGAAGATGGTCTCCTGGGAATAATCCTACCTGGCCCTCCGCCTTTCAAGCCTTGGAGCCTCGGGCTGAGCAGCAGGACCAGGCATGATCTCCCCACCCCACCCCCACTCACCCTCTAATTTATTTTAATTATTCTCCTTTTCCCTCTGAGTCCTCAGGCTTCGCTTAGGATCAAGTGGCTCTCTCATTCACGCAGCTAAGTTTGAAGGCACCAGGAGACAGTTGTCTGGGAGAGCTGGGCTGTGAGGTCCCTTCACCAAGACTTTTGAGTTTCAACATGTCCCTACTGGTAGAAAACGCTAAACAAAAGAGGGGCTAAAGGGGTGCGTGCCTGCCTGTCTCTCCCCCCTTCCTTCCCTGCATCCTCAGTCTCCCTGTCCCCACTGAGTCCTTGGCACTTGGCATTCGGAGCATCCATGCCTCTCCCAGGCTTTCCATACTGATAACCAGTGGCTCTCCCCCTGGGCCCCTCTAACCCACCAGCTGCCTCTGCACTGTATCAAATTTGCCCTGAAAAGGTTTCTCCAAATATAAGCCTGGTGCACACACAGATAGCAATCAGGTGCACATATTGTATGCCTTTATAAACCAAGCCGCATGTATTTATAGACCCGTATCAATGACAGATGAATATAGAGAGATAATGGGGGTTTCACAGACCAAAAAAAAGGGGGGTGAAGCTTTGAAGCCTCTGACCCAAAATAAAATCAAACACCAAATAATATTAAGCAACAAATCCCTTAATAAAGGAAGACTGTTATCTACCCCAGGACTGGTGGAGTGTAGATGGGAGGTTTGTTTGCGAGGGCTCAGACCCTCACAGGAGAGAAACAAGGTTTAGGTTCTGTTCCAGAGTCATCTGCTGAAGGATGAATATTTCATTTATTTGCTGCTGTGCTTCTGGTTGCTTGGTGTCATTAACACCATCTTCAAAGGGTTTGTATTAACCAGCTACGCATGGCCTCATAGAGCGGTACAAAACCAAAGTTGCCATTTGGGAAGAGTTTTTAAGAATGAATGGATGAATTCAGCAAAACATCATTTGTTGCTGCTGGAAGTCAGACACTAGGACAAAAATGCCTACAGAGGAAAATACAGGAGATATAAATAAAGAGTAATGCTGGAGGGAGAAAGGGTGCCAGGATTATGGCCCCAGTTATTACTCTCCACCTAGCCCGGGAGATAGGGCTGGTTTTGTTTGCTTAAATGTTTTTTTTAATGTTTTATTTTATTTTTGAGAGACAGAGAGAGACAGAGCATGAGCAGGGCAGGGGCAGAGAGAAAGGGAGACACAGAACTGGAAGCAGGCTCCAGGCTCTGAGCCATCAGCACAGAGCCCGATGCAGGGCTTGAACCCATGAATTGTGAGATCATGACCTGAGCTGAAGTCAGTCGCCTAACCGACTGAGCCACCCAGGCGCCCTGGGTGGATTTTGTTTGTAAGATGGGTTGGGGTATGTGCATAATCAGGCCAACTCTAGGGACAGCGACAGTGACTTACAACCAGGAAAGACGCTAAGTGGAAGGTGCCAACTCTGTTGAGGCACAGCCACCATACTCTACGTGCTCCAACTCCAGCATGCCCCTGCATCACCTCTCAGGCCTGCCATTTATAAGCAGAAGGACATTGGTTTGAGGGCATGTCTGTCCTCTAAATGCTCACATCCTGGGGATAACCCTTTGAGTCTTACGTAAAGAAATAGATATAAGTAAATACGTAATACAGTGTTGTCAGTGTTTTTCATTAAATCCTCAGGCCTTGTTCATCTTAGAGCTAAAAGTCTGTACCCTCTTCTTTCTCACTGAGACAAAATTTACACGCAATGAAATATGCAGATCTTAAATATACGGTGCAACGAGTTTTGGCTAATGTGTATACCAATGTAAATGTCGCCTCTACCAAGAGGCGGGGCATTTTCATCACCCTGGAAAAGTGCCAGGGGGCCAGGGGTACGCTGGAGCCAGCCCCTCCCCAGACAGTTGACCACATCTCATCCCCAAATCGTGTTGTTCTTTTAACAACGGCCATGGTAGGAAATCAGCAAATGCTACAAACCAGGTCACCAGCACACCATTGTTCACGCCCCTTGGTCCAGCCAATCCTCTGTGCCCACAGATGTGAATCCCCACAGGTTTACTTTTGCTTGTTCTTGAACTTCATGAAAATTAAATCACATTTTTGTCTTCCTTTTTTTCCATCAACATAGTGTCTGTGCGATTCACTGGTGGTGTGATTTGTTAGTAGTTTGTTCCTTTTTTATTGCTGAGTGCTATTCCACTGTACAAATAAGCTATATTTTATCTCATTTCAAGTTGAAGGAGATTGGTTTGCTTCTGTTTTGGACTATTCATTTTTGTTTATTTCCTTCCATCTCCATTGAGGAATAATTGCCAAATAAAAAGTACGCAACATGATGATGTAATAGATACATACACTGTGAAATGAGTACCCAAATCAAGTTAACTAACATCCATCTGTCACCTCACATAGGTAGCTTGAGTGTTTGTGATAAGAACGCATAAGATCTACTCTTAGCAAAGGTCAAGTGTATAATACCATATTCTTAAACTGTAATTACCATGCTGTACATTAGATCCTTAGAACTTGTTTATCTTATGACTGAAAGTTTGTCCTCGATTGTAAAGTACTCCTAACATTCTTGTATTAGTATTTTCATGATCGTGTTTCATTTCTCTGGGGTAAATCCCTAGGAGTAGAACTGATAAGTCATGGAGCAGGTTTGTGTTTAACTTTATCAGAAATGCCAGAAAGCTTTCCAAAGGGATAATGCACAAGCGATATATAAATTTCCAGGGGTTCCATATACTTTCCTGCAGTTGATTTCACATTCATCCTAATGAAACAATATCTCTTGGTAAGATCGTTTTTTTAAGCTTTATTTATTTATTTTGAGGGAGAGAGAGAAAGCACAAGCCTATGAGGGGCAGAAGGAAGGAGAGACAGAATTCTTTTTTTTTAAATTTTTTTTTCAACGTTTTATTATTTTGGGACAGAGAGAGACAGAGCATGAACGGGGGAGGGGCAGAGAGAGAGGGAGACACAGAATGGGAAACATGCTCCAGGCTCTGAGCCATCAGCCCAGAGCCTGACGCAGGGCTCGAACTCACGGACCGCGAGATCGTGACCTGGCTGAAGTCGGACGCTTAACCGACTGCGCCACCCAGGCGCCCCAGGAGAGACAGAATTCTAACAGGCTCTGCACCAATAGTGGGAAACTGGATGCAGGGCTTGAACTCACAACCGTGAGATCGTGACCTCAGTGGAAATCAAGAGTTGGGGTGCTTAACCCACAGAGCCATCCAGACGCCACCCCCTTTTTTTCTTTTTAAGAGAGAGAGAGAGAGAGAGAGAGGCAGAGGGAGAGGGAGAGAGAGAATCCCAAGCCGGCTTTGGGCTCTCAGCACAGACGCTGACTTGGAGCTCGATCTCATGGAACCATGAGATCATGACCTGAGCCGAAATCAGAGTCCAAGGCTTAACCACTGAGCCACCCAGGTGCCCCTCGTGGTAGGATTTTGATTTGCATTTCCCTGAAGACTAATTATATTAACATCTTTTCATGGACTTATTCTCTATTCATACACACACACCACACACACACTCTTCATATATATATATACATAGATACATACACACACACACACACACACACACACACACATATGGGTTGTTTTTGTTTTGTTTTGCTGTTATGTCTGACAGAATTTTGAGAAGTATTCGACAAAATTCTCCAGCAAGATGATCTGGGCCCGAAGTTATCTCTTTGGGAAAGTTTCTGGTAATGAATTAAATTTCTTTAATAGATATAAGGCCATTCATATTTTTCTAATACATTTTGTGTTTGGGTAAGTTGTGTTTGTCAATGAATTTCTCCGCTTTCTTCTAAGTTGTTGAATTTATTGGTCTAATGTTTGCCTTTCATAATATTCCCTTGTTCTCTATTTCATATTGTAGGATTTTTAATGGAATCTCCTTTTTCATTCCTGAAATTTACTCATCTGTTCCTTTCTCTGCCCCTGCCCCCTTGCTAGTCAGTTTCACTAGAGGTCAATTAGACCAATTTTATTCATACTTTCAAAGAAATTTATTTCTTCTATTTTATTGAGGGTTACCGTTCCTAGCTTCCTAGATGGAAAGCTAGATCACTGATTTTAAAACTTTATTTCCCTAATGTAAGCATTTGATGGCGTAAATTTCTGGCCAAGTGCAGCTTTAGCTACATCTCACAAATTTTTACATTTTGTATTTTAATTAAAAATATTTTAATTGGGGGCGCCCGGTGGCTCAGTCAGTTAAGCAGCCAACTTTGGCTCAGGTCATGATCGCGCAGTCTGTGAGTTTGAGCCCCGCATTGGGCTCTGTCTGACAGCTCAGAGCCTGGAGCCTGCTTCAGATTCTGTGTGTCCCTTTCTCTCTGCCCTCCACCATTCACACGCTCCATCTCTCTCTGCCTTTCAAAAATGAATAAATGTTTAAAAAATTTTTAAAAAAAATTTTAATTACCCTCATGATTTCTTTTTATTCCTGGATTATTTAGTAATGTGTTGTTTCATCTTTATAATATTTTGGGATTTTTTGGCATCATACGATCTCTAATCTCATCACGCCATGCCCAGGGAACATGTACTCAACACTCTAATCTTTCTAAATTATTGAGACTGACATTATTGCCCATGTTTAGCCTATCTTGCTAATGGCCCTTGTGCAATTAAAAAGAATATGTGTTCTACTGTTGCTGGATGAAACGTTTTATAACCTCAGTGAAGGTCATGTTCATTGATGGTGTGATTTAGACCTGCGATATCCATGCTGACTTTCGGTCTAGTTGATGTATCAATTAATGAGAGAAGTGTGTTAAAATCTCAAACTCAAGCTAACTGATTATCTGCTTCTCCCTTTAATTCTGTCACTTTTTGATTCTTGTATTTAAAGCTCTGATATTAGATACATATACATTGAGATTGTTTATGTCTTTCTGGGAACTGGCTCTTTTGTCTTGAAACATCTCCCTTTATCTTTGCCAATCCTCCTGCATTAAAGTGTAACCATCTCATTGTGATTACTCGTCACATGATAATTCCCCCCATCGTTTTACTTTCAGCTTATCTGTGCTTTATATTTAAAGTGCATCTCTTGCTTCTGACAATCTTGCCTTCTCATTGGAGCATTTAGTTCCTTTATAATTTAATATATATTTTTTAGTGTAATTCTACCATCTTGTAATTTGTTAATATTTCTCATCGTCATTTTTTTCTGTTCTTCCATTCTTCTTTCCTTCTTCGAGGAGGAATATTAATTGAATAATATTCAATTATAAGGTTCAATAATCATACTGAACAGAATAGTTTTGGTATTCTTTGTTTTTCCTCTATTGGTTTTTTAGCTACACTTCTTTGATTTTTTAAAGTTTATTTATTTATTTTGAGAGAGACAGTGTGAGCAGGGGAGGGGCAGAGAGAGAGGGAGAGAGAGAATCCCTAGCAGGCTCTGTGCTGTCAGCATGGAGCTTGACACAGAGCTCAAGTCCACAAACCGTGAGGCCCATGACTTGAGCCTAAGTGAGAGTCAGACACTTAAGTGACTGAGCCACCCAGGCCCCTACCTTTTTGTATTTTTATTCAGTGTTTCCTCCAAGAATATGAGATGTTAACTTATCACAGAGTACCTAGAGTTGGTACGGTACCATTTCACTTCAAATAAAATGTTGAAAATCTTGGGGCACCTGTGTGGCTCAGTCGGTTAAGTGTCCGACTTCGCCTGAGGTCTGATCTCACGGGTTCGTGAGTTCGAGCCCCGTGTTGGGCTCTGTACGGACAGCTCAGAGCCTGGAACCTGCGTCAGATTCTGTGTCTCCCTCTCTCTCTGCCCCTCTCCCCACTCACACTCTGTCTGTCTCTCTCGCAAAAATAAATAAATATTTTAAAAATATTTTTAAAAATGTGAAAGTCTTACCACTGTAAAATTCCTTGTATCCTAACCCCCATATTTTTCCCTGCAACTTTGACATCTATTCTGCATCTACTTATGTAGCAAGCCCTATAACTTAATGTTATCACTTTTATTTAAACAGTGGTGCTGTTTTTTACAGAGGTAAAAGAAGAAAATAACGTATTCTTTATATTTACCCACACATTTATTATTTCGGGTACTCTTTGTCCTTCCTGTAGATTGTTTTCATCTGATGTCGCTTCTCTTAAGCCAGAAGAACCCCCTTTCACATCTCTTGTATTGCAGATCTGCTGGTGATGAAGTCTTCCCAGTTTTTATTTATCTCATGTGTTTTGTCCTCTCTCAAGGATCACAAGACTGCACTGCCTGTTGTCCAAATGTTTACAAGCAGTTCCCTCATATATTTTGTTCAGTTTCATAGTTGTTTTCAGTAGGAGGGTACTGGTGTTGCCAAACCCCATAAACTCGTGGATTAGAAACAGAAATTTAGTGTTTCACAGTTTTGGAGGCTAGAAGTCCAAAACTAAGTTGTCAGGGAGGTCAGTTCCTTCTGGAGGCTCTCCCTCTCTCCTAGCTTCTGATAGTTTTAAGTACTCCTTGCCTTGTAGGTAAAATACTTCCTGTATCTGCACATGTTCCTTCCTCTGGTTCCAATTGTCCTCTTTTATAAGAACACAGCCATATTGGATCAAGGCCACCCCAATGATCTCACCTTATCTTGCTGACCTGTAAGGACTCTCTTCTAAAGAAGGTCACATTCATAGGTACCAGGCAGTAGGAATACAACATCTTTTAAAGAGGCACCATTAAATCCATAACCAAGAGTCAGTCTAGTGTGACTTTTCTGTCATGGCTAGAAGCAGAAGATACCCTTTCAGTCTTCTTTGCCTCTGTCAATCTGCTATGAATTTCTTCATCTTTACATACTTTCAGGCTAGATACTTTAAAGATCAGTGGGGAAGAGGCTTATGGATTATGAAAGGAGGAAGAATGGGGAGGGGAACTGGTAAAGCATGGGCCAAAGGTAGAACTTCGGGATAAAAGATTGAGAGGAAAGTATTCCACTTACCCGATTTTCCCTTAGGTCTGTGATGTGGGCCATGCCTATGGTGATGGACTGAAGATGGAGACAGGAGCTGTTATAGCTATTTGCTCATTCATTTATTGAATGAGCATATACAACATATACAGAGCTCTTAGGTGTACCAGATATGTATCTGCTAGCAGAAGACAGAATAGTACAGGAACACACGTGGCCCCTACCTGTGGAATCTTCATTCTAGTAGAAATTCAGAGGTCTATTTATCTGTTTAAGATTTAGTAGTTGGGTTGTGGCTTTAAGAAATTAACAAGAGAAGACTTTTTTTTTTTTTTGGTCAAGATAAATACAGTATAGGGAAAGATTGAGAGGGGGTGATTTTGTATTCATTCCTTGGTTCAACAAATATTTTTGAATACACGTTGGACCTGAGGATAAAGATTTCCAAGGATCTGCTTGCATATGAAGAGATATTTATCAGATAATAATTACAGCTAATACCTTTATAACAAGTTCTGTGCAGCAGGCACTGTTTTAAACCCTGGACCGGTCTTCACCTCCTTTTGTCCTCTTAACAACTACTGCCACTATCATCCCCTTGATGAGGTTAAATAACTTGCCCGAAGTCAGCAGCTATTAAAGGGTAGAGGCATAACATAAGCCCTAGCACCATGGCCTTAGAGTCTGGTGCACTTAACCTCTACCCTGTTCTAACTGTGAAATGTACAGGACCTGTATATCCTGGATTTTTTTTAGGTCCACATGTCTCCATTTTTATTTTTGTATATATTTTTAAAATTTTTAACATTTATTTATTTTTGAGAGACAGAGCATGAGTGGGGGAGAGGAGGAGAGATGGAGACACAGAATCTGAAGCAGGCTCCAAGTTCCAAGCTGTCAGCACAGAGCCCAACGCAGAGCTGGAACCCACAAACCATGAGATCATGACTTGAGCCGACGTCAGTTGCTTAACCGACTGAGCCACCCAGGTGCCCTGTATGTCTCCATTTTAAAATTATTTTCCATCAACTGTCTCCCATAAAGACGCTTCTATTAATCTGATCTACATTTTGGAAAAACAGTTGTTGTAGATATAAGAAAACATATTTCTCTGGATTTCCTAAATATTCCCTCTGGAACTTTCCTGAATATGTGCAATAACGCAGACTCTTAGGAAAGTATTCCATTACGGAGTACGCCAGTTGTCTTGAAAGCATCCATTCTTTTCTTCTAATTTCCAACTTCCTAGAGAATTGGCTACTTTTTTTCTCTATTCTCCACCATAAGATCAAGTGTTTCAGGAGAGTCACAATTAGTGTGCCATGGTGGTTTCATGATCCTGGCCATATGAGAAAAATATGATGAAATTCTGGCTTGTAATCATGGAGGAAGTATGTGGGGGACTTCCTACACAGGAAGAGAAACTCCTTCTTCTTCAAGTTGTAACATCTGCATGTGATGTCTGGAACTCCAGCAGCCATCTTGTGATCATGAGGCAGATGAGCCTGAGGACATAACTGATAGACTGAGGATGACAGAGCAGAAAGAAGGACAAACCAAAAACAAAAACAAAAACACCCAAGCCCTGGATCCATATGATATATCTTTGAGCCACTGAATGGGCCAATTTTGAAGCCACACTAATTTGAACTTCTTGTTCAATGAGAAGGAGACTTGATAAATTAACATTTTTAAGCCATTTAGAGTTAGGTTTTTCTACTTATGATCTTAATTGAGTCAAAAAGTAAAAACAAGAAGGAAGCCCTAAGAATTTTATGTTTTGATCCCATTCCTTCCATTTGTCTCAATGCAAGAAGAACTTTCTGCTATCAGAATATGTTCATTCTCCACTAGATCAGTGTGATGCCTCATATTTAGGGAAAGAAAAGCAGATATGTACATCTTTAAAATATTCAAAGGCAGCTGAAAGGTTAGCAACTATCTAAAGCCCACGATAAATGTCTAAATTCCTCAGCAGCATATTTCTGGTTTGCAGATTCAGAGACAAGAGACTTTAATCACAGCTGCTAAATCTCTCTTTTAAAATTGAATTTAAAATAACATTCAAGGCTGTGTATATTGGCTGCAGACTTCTTCCCATATTCTTCCTGGGAATTTCTCACCCTATAATAGGCAGCTCTCTCTCTCTCTCTCTCCTCTCTCTCTCTCTCCTCTCTTTTCTGTTTAAATAGCTGCTTATTAAGGCAGAGATTCTAATATTAGCCTGCTATTCCACTGAATGAAGGGACTGGATGTCTTCTGCACAACTTGAGAGTCTGGATATATTTCTGCACTTTTCCTCACTGCTTTACAGAAACTGAAAATAGTACTCCCCACCCCCCCCCCCCCTTCCCTCAACTCTGTACAACCACAAACAGAATGTGGGGGGACTGGTTTGGGTTGGAACCCGCATATGCTGTGTGCAATTTTATTTTCCATGCTTAAATGAAGTTAGTTCCTCTTTCACTTTGGATGTAAGGGGGAAGCGAATATCATTTCTATAAAGATGACTGGGTGTTGTCTTGCCCAAACCTGTCTGTGGGCAAGGACGATGCCAAGGGGGGGAAATATGGAAAAGGAGGACCCCGCGAAAGCATTTTGGAGATCCCTTTGTCCCACTGGTAACGTTATACAGCCTTGGTCTTCTCCAAAGGGAAAGGACAGCGAGCAGTGGGTGGGTGGGTTGGAGCGACAACCCGTAGGTAAAAGTTCTGATGCTGTGGCGGTTTGGGGACGCTAATGAATGTGGAATCTCACCAGCTTTGCTGAGAATTGAAAAGAGCGGGCTTTATTTAATCTTCCTTTGCATTGGAGAACTGAAAGAGCTACAAAGAGATAAAGGTGGAAGGAAATGTACAGACTATGTCATTCACCCCGTCACGTAGGAGACAAGGAAGGTAACATGCAGATCCAGGGAGCAGATGGTCCGGGGTCGCCCTGAGCTGACGGCGGAGGAGGCAGGTAGTGTGGTACAGTGGTTAGAGCATCGTCCCACTCCCGTGACTGGCACGACCCTGCTGGGACTCAGCTGTGTGTCCAGGGGTTAGTTTCGTAGTCTGGTAGAGCCCCATAGTCCTCCCCTCTCCCATGGGCTCCTCACCCCTACAGCACCTTTCTCATGGGCTTGCTCTGAAGACTGGGCAAGTTAATGTCTCTAAGGAGCGAAGCGCCTGACAGATGACGCGCACTCCATAGGTACAGTTTGTGTGAAACCCGGACTCAGGAGAAAGCCCTGGAACACATGCTGCTGACCTTGGCCTACTCTCCCTGCCCTTATCCTTGTCCTCCCAAACACTCCATTTATGGGTTGTTGAGATGCTCCTCCCGGGAGAAAGAGGGAACCGAGACTTTCGCCTGTGAACTTCAGACATGAGGAGAAAGGAAGGAATCAGTTGGTTTATTTAGCATTTATAAGTAGCGTGCTGTATCCACCCCTCCCCCCCCCCCATTCTTGCATTTCGCTCGATTTGAACTTCCCCAGGGGCTTTCTCTCCGTTGTCTCTGGTCTCTTTTCTCTCCTTTGAATTCATTTCTTCACAAGAAGAATGTAGCTTGCCAGACGCTGGCTTAAGTGATGTGTGACAGAAGAATGCCTGTGCTCAGGTAGATGGGTTTTAAGATCCGTTAATGGACTTGGCGAAAGGGCGAGGTAAGATATCACTCATTTGGGGTACGGGAGACAAAGATCAGACTGTGAGGAGGTGATGAGAGATCCCTCTACCAGCAGAGTTGGAGGCTCCTGTGTATCAAATGTCTTGTGACTGGCAGGCTCCACAAATCCCCAAGTATGTGCCTCTTTCTCTCCATTATGGCCCCTAATAGGTTAGATAACAAAAGCAAGAGTCATGTCTCAGAAGGGCTATCACTGCAAGAAAGCACAGCTGTCACCCGACTCTCCTGTTAAGCCATGCCTCTGGCCGAGCTCGAAGGCACGAGTGAAGGAATGCGAAGGAATTATCAGAGAGCAAACCCTGCTGGAAACGAAATACCGTGAAGAGCTGATACGGAGCCTCGACAGTGTGCCTCACACCGATTCAGGACCCCTCCCTCCACTCTCCTCTGTGAACAGTAATTCTTACGCTCATTTTCCAAGTGGACAAAGGGCCATGGCACGTCCAGTATCCTCCGGCAACTCGCCCTGATGGTCCCTGATGATCCCCACCCCCTCTGCTCTGAGGGGGAAATCCAGGCTCAGAAAAGTCACTTGTGCAATTGGCACAGCTCATCGGCTCTGCCTATAGGCCAGATACAGCGAGATGCCTGCTACCTCCCACTGTTCTGGGCAGGTTTCAATAGGCGTAGAAGGGGAGCGATCTCTGGACTGCTGGGCAGAGAAGAAGCATCTCCAGGCAGATGGAGTGCCCAGCGTCCTCCCGGAGAGAGCCAGAGGGCTTGTGACTGGAGGCAGGGCTAGAACCAAGAGCAAACACAACCCCTTCATCATGGTGGCTGGCCCAGGCCTGACTCAGCTGCATCTGCGTGCGGTGGAGGAAATTGGGGCTTTGGGCAGCTGGGAAGCTCTTCAAGATCCCAAGCTGGAGAAAGAGCTCAGTCCTCATCCTCAAACCACCGCATGGGTCTGTTTCGCACTAGGCCAGGAGCTGGTGGGCAGGATCTGAGGCCCTGTTTTCCTTCCCTTCAGGGGCTTTCAGCCTGAGAGGAAACACTCCTCTGTTATCTGTGGTTTTAGTTCTTTCTCCCTTTGGAAGTGGAGGGGAAATAATAATAAATAATCTTCTGTGGGTTTGGGAGTCTCCTTGGTGGGTGGGGCCATTGTAAGCAGAACCAAGTTACGTTGGTAGTGATGCCTTGTCTCCGCGAAATCAGCGGCCTGGAGAGAAGAACCCAAAGGTGAGCCCCAGAGTGGAAGGTAAGATAGGCACGTAGGGACTGGATTTGTTCAACAAATCATCAGGGTTTCTGCCTGATGGGCCCTATGGCATGATACGTAGAACTTGCCTTTCTTCCTTATTCTTTTCTCTTTTCCTTTGCTTTTTCTTGCTCTTTCTGTCCTTTTCCCTTCACCGACCTTTCTTAATAACAAAAGGAAAACATTATATATTTGAGACAACAAGTCCAATTATATGGAGAACATATAAAGAAAAAAATGTCCCCATTCCATCCTCCTGAGGAAACAATGCTAACAAGAATGACAGATATGCTTTGGTATCTTCCTGTCATCTAAAACTTTAAGATTTATCCCTGTTTGGGGGGGAACTTACTCTTTTTAGAGGAAAGAACACATCTATAAAGAACTAATTACAGCATACGTAAGCGCTTTTGAGTGGTCCGCCATGATAGGACCCCTGTAGAGCAGGCTGGAGATTTGGGGAGTGCCCAGGAAGACTAAATAAGACACAGAAGTTTGCGGAGAGCGAAACAGGTTAAGGATGTTCCAAGACACTGTTATTTACATTCCCTTTATTCTCAAGGAATCTCAGGAATTGGGAAGGTGGCGTTGAGACCGGTAGCCTATCCCATTACAGACGTGTGCACATTAATGGCCATCCAAAGCGACTTCTAGGTCCAGACAACTTGATGAGAGCGTTCTTGTGAGAAGCCCACTTCAACCCCAACTGCTGGTCAACCAGCCACCTGGACTCTTTAAAATACTTTTTACGTTTGATGTTTTTGTGTTATACAATCTTTTTTTTTTTAAATTATTTTTTAATGTTTATCTTTGAGAGATAGAGAGAGACAGAGTACAAGTAGGGGAGGGGAAGAGAGGGAGAGAGGGAGACACGAATCTGACACAGGCTCCAGGCTCTAAGCTTGTCAGCACAGAGCCTGATGTGGGGCTCGAACTCATGAACTGTGAGATCATGACCTGAGCTGAAGTCGGACGCTCAACCGACTGAGCCACCCAGGCACCCCGATGTGTTATACAATCTTTATGTAATTCTTCTCTTCCCTTTTGTCACAGTGTAAGCAACCTGAGGGCAGGGCTTATGTTTCATTTATTTTTGCTGCCCAAATAGCACATGAGTTACTAAATGAACTAAAGAAAATAAAACCCAGCACACCTTGAACCCTCCTATTTGAGGACGTTGGACCACACGTGGAAAAAGATTCAAACCTGGACTTCTTCATGGGCCCTCAGTTTCCTCCGTATGGGGCCGACTCCTACATTTCTCCTGTGATCCTTCTTCCAGCTGCAAGAAAAGATTCCCCTTTCTTCCCTAAAGCTGTGTATATGTGGTTTCTCTAGCAACTCTTGATATCTCCACAGAATTTCAGGTGAAACACAGTGAGTTGTCAAATTAAAGTTTAACTGGGTTTCGATGTCAAAGCCACCTTTTGCCAAGATGATAGAAAAATCAAAAACAGCAACAACTTGGTCCCTCTAGTGGACTCCCAGCTTCACTGCCATCTTGACGTGGAAGGGAGAGGTCAGGAAGGCATCTGATCTACGCTCACAAACAAACAAAACAAAACACAGGGCCAGAACCTACGTCTACTGCGAATTCTCTGCAGCACCTGCAAAAGCCAGATCTAACTAGGGCAAGGTCATCAGAGTTCTGGACAAAGGGTGGTAACATAAGGATGTCATACTTGGTCATTTGTCTTTGGTGTAAAAGCATTTCCAGATAGAGCAGAGCTTAAAAAATGGGTATCCTTTATACTTTCATCTGGAAGACTTATCTTTTTTCTTTTTTTTTTTAGAGAGTCTGAGCACCTGCGAGTGGGGGAGGGGCAGAGGGAGAAAGAGAGACAGAGACAGAGACAGAGACAGAGACAGAGAGAGAATCTATAAGCAGGCTTCAGCACAGAGCCCAATGCAAGTCTCCATCTCATGACCCTGGGATCATGACCTGAGCCGAAATCAAGAGTCAGATGCTCAACCGACTGAGCACCCAAGCACCCAAAGATTTTTCTTAATGACATACTTGAGGCAATTGAAACATAAATGTAAAAGATAAAGTTTAAAATTTGATATGAACGGGGCGCTTGGGTGGTTCAGTCGGTTAAGCGTCTAACTTTGGCACAGGTCCTGATCTTGCAGATCATGAGTTGGAGCCCCACATCAGGCTCTGTGCTGACAGCTCAGAGCCTGGAGGCTGCTTCAGCTTCTGTGTCTCTCTGTCTCTCTCTGTCTCTCCTCTCTCTCTCTGCACCTCCCTGCTCACACTCTGTATCTGTCTCTCAAAAATAAACATTAAAAAATAAATTAAATAAATAAAATTTGAATATAATGGCATATTAGGATGGGTGGTTGGCATTAAGTTCTTAACACAGAGTTGTCTCTAAGTAATTAAAAATATGGTATAGAACAAAGCAAATGTTATGTTTTATGAAGAAAATATACAGTGTACAAATATTAATTCATTATAAAAGAATTACCAGTGGAAACCCCAGACTATGTTACTATAATCGGGAGGCAGAGGAGGATGGTAAGGAAAGACATTGTAAATCACACGTATTACGTAAGGGGAGGTGATTTTTGGTTGTGACCCTCAGGGAAAAGACACTCAAATAATGTCTTTGGAATATATAAAGATGACCACTAGTTGATTAAAACAAATGTTTGCCTTTCAAGTTATTGTGAAAATAAAAGCAAGCAAACCTAGTCCAGCTATCGAAAGATAGAAAATTCAAAATCAAAGGAATGACAAGCACACAACTTAAAATAGTAGGATCTATGTATGGAATGTCCATCATATTATATTTATCACTGTATATAAAAGGCTGGCCAGCATTTATTGCCTGCTTATGTGTGTGTCAGGTACTATTAGGTGATTGGCTATTATTTTCTATCGACTCTTTGTAGCAAGCTCATTAATATATTGTTTCATGTTGCTGATGAATCAACAGGGACTCACAGAGGATAAGCGGCCTTTCCTGAGGTCACACAGACGAAAAAGGCGAGATTCAAGAGCTCACCCAGGCTTGTCTGATTCACAGACTTACTTCCAGTCCCTGCTCTGTGCCACATCTGTACAGCAAGGCTGGATGAGGGAGACAGATGGATCGACTGTGAATTCCCCAATTAAAATCGAATTTCCCAACCAATAGATTGGATTACAATGCAAAATATGACATGTTGCTTTTACATATGCCTTTATTTTTTTTAATGTGTATTTATTCCTGAGACAAAGACAGAGAGAGAGAGAGAGAGAGAGCGAGCATGAGCAGGGGAGGGGCAGAGAGAGAGGGAGACACAGAATAGGAAGCAGGCCCCAGGCTCTGAACTGTCAGCACAGAGCCCAACTCAGGGCTCGAATTCACAAGCCGTGAGATCATGACCTGAGTCCAAGTCAGAGGCTTTACTGACAGAGCCACCCAGGCGCCACAAATAGGCCTTAAAAATGGCATGAGTTATGCACAAACGTGCCGTGTATTTAATTTTCAGAAAAACATAAAAAGAACAAAAAACAAAGCAGAGTTCCTATTTCAAATATAAATTTCAAACAAAATGTAAAGTTAAAAGCAAAAGGCATTAACATGATTTGAAAAATACGTCAGTCAATGATATGTCCACGGAAAAAGTATCTTTAGACACCAAAAATTTCACAGAAAACTATAAAAACCAAAGTAAAACCAAAAATAGCTAGAAATACAACCTAAGGGAAAAACATAAGGAAAATGAACACACAGTTACTATGAGAGACTCTAACACACATGTCAGTGTGTGACCAATGAAATAGATCAAAAATAAAATCGGTGAGTGTGGAAACAACAAAATTAATGATACATTAATAGACATGTACATGCCCCTATGTAATCTATATCTGACATATGTGTATATATGGATCTATGATATATATGTGATATATATGTTAAATATATAATATATAATTCAAATCTGATAAACAGATCTCACACTTCTTTTTCATTTGTCCATACTATTTCCTCAAATACTGCTAATATACTCTACCAGAAAGAAAATCTTAATAATGGCAACATTTTCTCACTAATACATGGTTGGTCTATCAATTAATAATGACACTAAAATTACAAATGTAGGAAGCAAACAACTACCATAATAACAAGGAGATTTGCTGTGTGAATATTGGATGTAAGGTATCAAAATTGCAATTAGTATTCATTAGACAATATTGCATCAGAAAGAGGGTCATCTGCTTCCAGACCACGGTGACCACAGGGGAACTGAAATGGGAGGCTGCTGTGTGTCCTAGGAAGTGGCCTGAATATTTCCTTGGAGAAAACATAGTCTGTGTAGGGATCAGTACATTCCCTGGTTTCAGGCGTCCACTGGGTCTTGGAACAGACTCCCCACGGATAAGGGGTGGGGCAACTACCGTACCATCAAAGATGTTCATCGCAGCACTATTTAAAAACTGTGAAGAAACATGCCAAAATAGATTCCATATCTCCGGGTGGTTAGCTTATTGATTAGATACACTTTCCCAAACTCTTCGTACTGAACAAGCACTACCCTTAACATGAAAAAAATATCGTTTATTAAAACAACTCACTGAAGCATTAAAAAAAAGAAAATATTGGGGTGCCGGGGTGGCTCAGTGAGTTGAGCATCCGACTTCGGCTCAGGTCATGATCTCACTCACTACTCGTGAGTTCGAGCCCCGCATCGGGCTCTGTGCTGACAGCTCAGAGCCTGGAGCCTGCTTCGGATTCTGTTACTAAATGTATGGGATATAGCCAAAGCCTTATTGAGAGCACACATTCATGTGCTTAACTGTTCCTTTATTAACAAGAGAGAATAAAAATAATTGGATCAAACATTCATCTTAATTATTTTTGAAAAAATAAAGAGAAAACAGGACACATGATATAATACAGCAAGTACAGAAATCAATGAACTGGAAAAGCAACACACAAATCCAGTAAAATTGATGACTAGAGCTAATTCTTTGAACAAAACCAATCTAGCATACACAATTTGGAAATCCATTAAAATGGTGGTTCTCAACTATCCCGGTTATTATTCTATTATGCTCGTCACAACTCATTAAAGTTCTCATTATCTCTCCTTCAGATAAATTCAGGGAACTCTGGTCTTCCTTTTCAGTTCGGTGGCACCAGAGCATTTCAAAGAGGCCCCATGGTTTGACCACCAGAGGGTCACTGGGGGAAGTGGCTTACAAAGGAAATGAGCTTCCCTAACTTCCCTTTGGTCTAGCTCTTAGTGGGGATGGTCTCAGACAAGAGTTATACACCAGCAAGTCTCTCCTTTGAAAGGAACGTCTTCCTCAGCTCCCTGGGTGGATGTGGGCCCATCACAGGTAGAGGGGCGTTCGCCGGGGATGTAAAGTTATGCGACTCTGACAATTTCTTCTACGCAAAATGGCCGCTCAAGTTTTGGAAGAAATGAGGTCTGTGACAGACAGTTGCTCATTTTTTGCCCGCATCATCCCCCTTCAACACATTTGACTTCTTTTATTTTTGTGCCATGACTGAAGCCCAGAAGCATGGGCATGAGGAAGGAAATTTTAGCATGGAAGAAAAATGGAGAAAAGAAGTCGCATTCAGATGGGCCCCAGTAGCTAATAGTAGCGAACCCGTATGTATTTAACATTCCTTGCTGCCTGTGCATTGTGGCAGGGACTTCAATTTTTGCTTCCTGAAGCCTTCACAACAGGATGAAAAAAGCACTCATCATCTTCATTTTACTTTTGAAGAAACTGAGGCTTAGAGAAGCTCAAAGAAGCTTTCCAAAGTCACCCAACGGACGACAGAAGGACTTACGTAGACAGTCCGGGTTCAAACCCCATGCTGGTGCCTGGTCCTCGCTCTCCTATCCTGCTGTTTTCAGTAACAGGGGCATAGAGACAGCGTTTTCGTCTCCTCACGCTCCCGACTGAACGCAGAGTAACTTCTGTAGTCACGAAATGACGACCGAGAACTCCCCTCAAGTTCCTTCTAGACCCAGCTGGCTTCTCCCTGTGGGGAGGAGATTTATGTAACTGATGAAAGAGAGGAAGACCACAGTCCATCAATCCATGTTCCTGCCTATTTGCAGTTACCAAGTTAAAGGTCAGAAACACATAGGAACTTACCGTCCACAACCCTCCATCCACCCCCCTCCCCAAGACTTCCTGTCTCACGGGGAAATTCCTGTTTTCCTTATGCCTGACTGAATAAGCATTAGCTGTGCAACATGGATTCATTTGGCCTTGGGTCCCAAGGTTTCATCAGAAGGGCAAATAGAAGGCAGTCTGTTTCACTTCGTACTCAAAGTGCTCTCCGGGTCAGTTCCCCAAACGTCGAAGCCCATGATCTCTGGTCAGTTCTTGGGTCTAGGTCTCGATTGGTTCAGAACTCTTAAGAGAGAAGGGCATGAATATGATTGGTCTGAAACTCCAACACAGGATACTTTGATATGCAAGGCGCCCCAGTGTTCTTCAGCGTACGCTCTTGGCTATATGACATGAAAACTTGAGCCTCTGACCCGACCCTAAGATGCTGAGGATACACACCTTCATAAATGCTGGAGAAGCCGACTAACTAAAACACTGCTCTAGCAATGCACAGGAGAGCGACATTTGAGGGCTTCTCTCTGAAGGTTTGCACAGGACCAGGGCAGTAGATAACTCAAGAGTAAAAGGGGTGCTCCCATGCAGCCTCACTTGACTGCCTTCTGTGCGCATAAAGCAGTGCTCCATGCCAGTTGATGTTCACAGTGCCATGTACCTTTCTCCACCCTTTAGAGCAGATGAGCTGCCCGAGTCAAAACAGCTTTGTATCCAGGCAGAATTCCTGGAACTATGGGCAACATAGCCATGGTGCATCTGAGATAAATTTCCTTAGAGAAGAATAAGACTTTAAAACTTGCATTAGGATCCTTACTTATAAACATGTGGAACATCATCACGTTACAATTTCAGCCCATTTTACTCAAAGACATGGATGAGCCGATGTATGAAACTAGATTTTGGGGGCGCCCGGGTGGGCTCAGTCGGTTGAGCGTCCGACTTCGCCTCAGGTCATGATCTCGTGATTCGTGAGTTTGAGCCCCACATTGGCTCTGTGCTGACAGCTCAGAGCCTGGAGCCTGCTGCCGATTCTGTGTCTCCCTCTCTCTCTGCCCCTTCCCTGCTCTCTCTCTCTCTCTCTCTCTCTTTCTCTCAAAAATAAACATTAAAAAATATTTCAAATTAGATTTTGACATCTGCTTACTAAGAGACAGATCACTGAAATTACAAAGGCTTGTGGTATAATTGTTTCACATTGCTACTTCTGCCTATCTTCACAGAAAGATGGGAACTCCCCTTAACATGGGTCTGTGACATGGGACACAATCAGCTGATTTTGGATGGAGCCACCGGGAATGCAGATGTTTATATACAAAGTGTATACTGTATGCTTTGTATACAGTGGCTGAATTGTCTGGTCAGCTGCTCCTCATATCAGGTTGCAAATAGGTCTTGACAGCTTTATATTCTGTTCGAGTTTATAACCCCATCACAAATATTTAGAATTTAAAACTTAAGACACAAAGATACATGATTGTACCAGAGGCTATTATTATTCTGAAGAAGCACATTGGAATTCACTTACTGAATGTGATTTCTATTTTCCAAAGATTCTTCTTCTCCCTCTCTTTCTTCCTCTCTCCCTTCCTCTCTCCCTCCCTCCCACCTTCTCTCTCTCCCTTCCTTCCCTCTCTCCCTCTCCTTCTTCCCTCTCTGTTTCTTTTCTTTCTTTTTTAAACAAGGGACTTTGCCTTCTGATCACAAAGTGATAGAGAAGTCAACAGTGACCTTGACTTGCTGTTGACGTCCACACTGTATTGGAATGTAGAGTTCAACTCAACCTAAGAGAAGTCCCCACATAATGAGAAATTCATACCAGGCCCTGCTTTCAGCCTGAGTCCCCTTCCAGCCTCTCAGGAACTTCAGAGTGGGGGAGAGCCTCCTTAGTGGGGCACTCAGCCTCCTATTTCCCTGGAGGGCTTGTTTTTTGCTCATTTCTGACAGCCTGACTTTTGACCTGCAGGTCAAGACTTTGGCTGATGAAATAGACTTCAGCTTAAGTCAATAGTGGTCCGACCTATTGTATGTTTTCACCGGGTCCCTCCGCAAACGGAAAACTTGCTTCTCTAACACTTCTCAACAGATTACACCTCTCTGTGGATCAATTGACCTCTTCTCTGATTTCTGAATTGGGGAGAATGAGCTGTATTGGTGGTGGGAAGGGGAAAGGCGCAGAACGATAAGGAGGTGGGAGGAAATAGGTTGTGAACAGCCCAGTGGAATGAAAGAGCTCTGGACAGAGCACCACTGCTGTTCACAAAGCCTTCAGGCCCTGAGGCTGGAGGAAACAGAAGCCAGGACGTGTGAGCCCCAGGCACCTCTGCCCGAGACAGCCTGGAGAGACTGCTAACCTCCCATCCTTGGAAAGCATCTTAGAAATCACTTAGCCCGGGGTTTCTGGACATGTTTATCAGCTTGACCTTTTCTTCAGATCTAGCTCAGATTACCAATTTCTAAAACAGACACAGCCACAACTGCTCTGGTTGGGGCTTAATAAAAGGGTTGACAACCTCCCATCTCTGCCTGCTCCCCTCCATCCAGGGGCCCTGAAACGTCTCCTCAAAGCCCCGGTCTAATCAGGCTGGAACAGAGCTTGGAAGCTGCTGAGGGCCCAGCACGAGCCGTGGCAGGGGCTCCTCCGCAGGATCCTGGGAGTGATGATGCAACCCCCCCTCAGGGGAATTGACTCTGACCCCCTCTCTCCCCTGCAGAGTCCTCCAAAGCCCCTCAGACCAGGCCTGCCCCGCCATCCATGCGACACTCCTTTAAGTGCAGGACCACAGCCAGCGTGTCTCCTTGGGATCTGAAGCTCTCATTATCTACTGACATCAGATGGCTTGCCCTTTGAGGTCAGGGATTTTCTGTTTCATCCTCACAGTCTGAGCGGCTAGTACAATATCCTGGCACATAGTGAGTGTCTGGTAAGTGCCTGTCCTTGAGAAAGTAGTGATAGCTAGGAGGTGACAGATGGATGATTAATAATAAAGTAATAGGGGCACCCAGGTGGCTCGGGCAGTTAAGCGTCTGACCTCTTGATTTCGGCTCACATCCTGATCTCATGGTTTGTGGGTTTGAGCCCCCCATCAGGCTCCACACCGACAGTGCAGAGCCTGCTTGGGATTCTCTCTCTCCCCCTCTCTGTGCCCCTCTGCACTTGCACTCTCTCTCTCTCTCCCTAATAAAAAACCTTAAGAAAAATCATAAGTAATAATAAACACTCCAACTATCGAACTAGGCCTTGGGTTCAGGGAGTTAGATACATAGCTCAGTTTTTCTGAAGACCTAACAGGCGTTATTCACCTGCTGGAAGAGCGAGTCTGAACTGACAAAGCTGGGCCACACAGCTCATGGGTGGAGGGACTGGGATTTGAATCCAAACATATCTTAGCTTTTAATCCTGATGGATGGGGTCTAGAGGTTGAGCCCATTGACGGCAGATGCTCAGTAGAGACAACACTGGGGAGGGAGGAGAGGAAGGGTTGCTGTACTTAAACTGGCTTGATTGCGAAGGAGCCTGAGTTGCTGTTTGGGAATTTTTCCCCATAAAGCTACAGGCACCTCTACCGTCACTGTTGTCCCCAGCCCCAGCTCCTCTCTGCCTTCTCGTCCGCCCATTCTCTTTCTGACCCAGGCTTAATTCCAGCAGTCACTGGTGGGTACTGTCTAGATTCCCAAAGAGTTTGTGCTACTAGAATATTCCCCACCCAGAGATGTCTGCTATCCGGTGATGTCGCACATTGGGAGCAAGAGAGGTAGGAGGCGGACCGGAGGACAGAATATGGTAGATCCATGTGGAAGTGTGTAATCCAACCTCATAGCAGGCACTGAGCGCATTCTGTGTTCTTCCTTCCTTTTCACGTTTCTTCTTACCAGTTCCCCACGGTGTCCCTTTCTAATTTCTTCCTCTGGTGGCTCGCATTGGTGCCAGACCATCGTGAAAACGATGACTCCCAGAAGGCATCATCCCTTAAGCTCCTGCTGCCACGATCAGGGCAATGTTCTCCCTCCCGATGCTCAGCGCCCACCTTTTCTCTGCACCTATATCTCCTCTAAAGTTTATGGTATCCATTTTACAAGCAATGTCTGGCACCTGTCTCACCGTGACCTGATCCTTTCTCCTCTGTCAACCTCAAGATGAGGATGTGAGCCCTTTGAGCCCCCTTGTTTCATTATTACTGGAACCTGAGATTTGGTTTCTCATTTCATAGGCTACATGGCCAATGGAGATGGGGCAGGAAGTGAGGTTTGGTATGCTGGCTGGTGCAAAAGATTGGTTAGATTTTCGAGGCCGATTTCCAAATGACCAGGGATTAGGGTAAGAATACATGTTGAGATACATGGAGGAAACATCCGGCTCTAGGTGTTTAAACTCAGAGAGCAGTTTATTAACTACATGATAACCCCATCCGTGTGTGTTCAGCATTTCACAGTTCACCAAGACTCCCTTGTATATTGTCTCATTTGATTTTTACAGCTCCTCTCGGGGGTTGACAGGAAAATGTGATCATGCCCAATTTTATACACACTCCGTACTTAGTAAGGAGACAGACGTTCTGTCACTTGTCCACAGTCCCTCAACCTCTCAGTGTGAGAACAGGAGCCTTCTGAACTGTGGAGATCATATGAATAAGGGAGATAGATAAAACACCTAACAAAATGTCTCACGCCATTTTGTGTTCAGAAGGCCTCAGTCTATATCCTTGTTTCCTTTCTGGGTCCGGGACCCCTGCTGTTTGTTCATTCACCGTGCCTGGAAAAATAGATGACATGGAATGATGTGAAGAGAAGGAAAGGAAGAAGAAGGTGGCTCTTGCTCTCCAGGGGCTGCTTCTAAGACAGGCTATGGAGGACAAAACTGAAGCCATTGTGAAACCTGTGTTTAGCATGACGTTGGTAGGTGTGACCAGCAGAGAGAGTGGGGACGGTGCCCATCTTCACCTCGGTGTCACTGCCTCCCTTCCTTCCCACCCTGATTTTGTGGTTTGTTAATTACTTAAGGCGAGGAATGGGAGGCGTCCGGGCTCTGTCTTCTGGTTCAATCCTACCCCTCTCTGACCCTTAAACATTTCTCAGGGGCCCTGTCAGCTAGAGAATAAAGGCAGAGTGGGCACCTCATCTTTCCCAGGCTTGCACAGAGGTGTCAGAACTGTCCCCACCATAGACCCTCCCCAGGTCCACCCACCCAGCCATCCTCGGTCGCCCAACTTCCTGGAAATCTCTGTTCCTCTAATGCACGCTTTGGCTTTGTTCCCAGAACCAGGCAGAATGGAAACGCTTTCTAAGAAAAACATGAACAGGGGAATTACATTCTGATCTGACGTTCCTTCACCAAGACAATTGTGTTTGCTCTTCATCAACATTGCTTTATCCCCCTTTCTTTAAAGACCGCTCTGCTAGGTCAAGAAAGTAACTGGAATTTGTTCAGTTTTTTTTTTTTTTTCCCTTAGTAATTAAAAAACAAAATCCAACCCATATGAATTGCTTTCTCATCCTGATAAAATGTCGTTAATCGTACATTAGTATGATGGTATAATAACTTGGAACAATGGCTCAGGGGAGTTTGTGGGGTATCCCTTCTTTGAGAATATTAAAGATTGAGAATCCCTCAAGAGACCCTGGATTATGGCTCTCTTTCTCTACTCTACCCATAGCTCAGACTGTGCTCTTTCATAGTTTGACTGTTGAAGTCCACTTACTGCTGCCATTTTTGGATAATGCTATCAAGGAGCATGACTGCTCCCCAATGTCTACTGCTCCAAAACGCTTGTTCTTTCTCCTTGCTCACTGCCTACAGTCCAGTACACATTACGTTGTTTGATGTTGACCTCATTTGACCTTCAAATCATCACTGAAACTGGCTTTCCCATAGGAAAAGGGTTTCAGGCCAGAGACTGCAGCCATTGTGTTTATCTCACACAATATTGTTCCAAAGACTTCTGTCAACTTAATTCAAGTGGGAAGCACTAAGCTGGCACTCAGTAGAAGTTGGGGAGCAGTTTAACTACAGGATATACTGTTTATTACTTTAAAATTGGAGCTGCCTCCTTTAGTAGCAATGTGGGGCTATCTGCCAAGCCCTGTGTTGGATGCTACGAATACCAAGATGGTTATAAACAGTCCCAGCCTTAGACTTTAAAGAAACTCTTACTGGGTTTTTATTTTCCAGTTTATAGATCTTTCATCTAGACTCTACTTTTCAGATGATTCAACTGCCGTGTCATGATTCATTTTTGCTTCAGCCCTTACCTGTGTCCCAGACCTCTTGAAAAAGTAGCAAAGCAATGGTGAGGACAATGGGAAGGGCAGGCTTGAGTTCTGCTCTTAATTCACTCTGTAACTGTAGATTTTTCTCTTTACTTCTCTGATCTCAGTGAATCTGTATATAATACGAAAGATAGGAATACAAGGGACTCTAAGGATATAGTCATTACTGGTTGAAAGGCACAAATATTTATTAAAAGATGACTATTGCTCAGATGTTGGAGATGAAATTTGGTCCCTGACCCTAAAGGTCTTACAGTCTAGCAGCGAAGCAATCTTTGAGCCCATGGCTCCTGCCTTGTATCTAGCACATGCCTTGAACTTGGAACTGGAGGATTGGGTATTAATTTGGGCAGGGAATTTAGAACTAGTTCTTCCACCACATTTGCTATTTCGAGTGGAACTGATCATCTTTCTACCTTCTGTTTCTAGAGGAGAAAGATATAGTCTGACCTAAGTCCTGAGCACGCGCATAAGACCTGTAACTGACTTTGCACTGAATTAACATTGGAACATCCAGTTCCATAACTTGGGTAAGTCACAGCCCTCTTTTTTGCTCTCTTGATATGAATGATTTAAATTGGATGAGTTCTGGGGTCGCTCCACTCTAGCATTCTTGGAGCCGAAGATCATGGCCACGTCACTTGGCCATCCTATCAGTATCCGGGCTCAATCCTCAGGAAACATGTGTCTAAACTGAGACATTTAATTGCCTCTCCTCCTGCTCTTTTCTCCCCTTTGACTCCATCCCCAGTCTCTGCAGTCCAGACCCACTGCCTTGAGCCTGCCATATGTATGTCTGCTTCTGGTTTCTTAGTTCCTTCTTCTCTTCCTGTTCAGCTCTTTTCTTCTTGAAATCAGAATCTCTCTCCTTGGATTTTACCAGTCCTCCTGACCTGGCTGATGGTACCACCTCCTCACCTCAGCTTGAACCATGTTTTGTTCCTGTGAAGACATCTCCTCTAAAGTTTTATGGTATCCTGGGGCGCCTGGGTGGCTCGGTCGGTTAAGCGTCTGACTTCGGCTCAGGTCATGATCTCACAGTCCATGAGTTCGAGCCCCGCGTCAGGCTCTGTGCTGACAGCTCAGAGCCTGGAGCCTGTTTCCGAGTCTGTGTCTCCCTCTCTCTCTGCCCCTCCCCTGTTCATGCTCTGTCTCTCTCTGTCTCAAAAATAAACATTAAAAAATAATTAAAAAAAAAGTTTATGGTATCCATTTTACAAGCAACGTAAAAATGAGATACTAATTTTTATTTTTTACACTCAACTCCTTACAAATTATTATTCCTTGTATCTCAGTCATTTCTTTTGCTACTCCAGGTTACATAACCTCACTCAGTGTACCCGGCCTCATACCTGCTACTTTTGGTTAAAATGCTTGTGCCATTGGTGACTAGTATAGCACATAGGCATATATCAGGGTAAAAAAAAAACCCTTTTCAAAGACATTACAGGAATCCGCAGCTGCTTTGTCTGAGTAGCTGGCTATTCGTTTGGCAGTTTATGTTTTTGTTTAACATTGATAGCTGGGAACTGGTTTAAAATTTACCTAGATACTTGCTAATTTGGAACATTTTCCCCCTTGAGAATTTTTCTCAGAGGTATTTAAATTTATTTTGGTCACTTGATAATCAAGTGGCTATATTTTTCTTACTTCAGCATAACAAAATAATTTAAAACTATTAAAATCAGCTCTATTTTTTATATTTCTTCGGGGAAAAATTACTCTTTTTTAATCTACACTTCTTTTGTCAATAACTTGCATTTCGCAGGCAACAGTGGTTTTGATGGCATGATTTTTGATAACACGGGATTTCTTAAGAAGGCAATTAGCACATTACAGCAGAAGAGACTGTCATTAAACCTTTTGTCATTGTTTTACTTTGCATTTTTCTCTTGCCATAATTTGTAAAGTGGGAGAGACAGACCGCTCTGGGGGCAAGAGGTAAGCAAGATGGCCGCAGAAGGGCGGGGAGTGGCCTCTCTGAGGTAAGACAAGAATGTTCATGGGTAGGAGGAAATTTCCCCCCCTCCAATCAAGTACAGGAAGGGATTGGCACAAAATAGCTGCAGCACTGGAGGTAGATGATCTCAAGGACTTAGCAGTGAGGTAGAATCTTCTTTTCCATTGATGGCTTAGGTCAGGGGGTGAGATACAACTTTAAGGAGAAAAAGTGGGCAGTGATCAAAGTTCACAAAATTTCCAAAGATGAATCCCAGGGCCAGTTCACCTGAGATACAGTACACTCAGAGGGTAAATTTAACATTCAAGACAAACAGGGAAAATTCCATCTTCTGGAGGTATTGAAACTTTACCCTGGATCTTACTTCCAGAGGAGACTCCATCTTGCCCAGACTGAGACACCTTTTGACCTGGAGACTTTGTCTCATCTTATCTTTTATTTCCATTCCCTCCTGCTACCCCAGGTCCACCAACAACAAAAAAAATGTCCTGCCCATCCCCCCCTCCTGCTTTTTTCTCTTCAGATTTCCCTCTTTAGTTGGAAGTATGTATCAATTCCTCTCAGAGTCTCCAGTCCTTCATCCTCGCCCTCCACTAGCAGCAGTAGCTTCTTCTCAGTCCAGCAAACCAGAGTCAGCGCTTAGACAATATTAGTCAGTGGTAAGACCTGGGGGAGATGACGTGAGCACATAGCCCAGGGGAGGCTCTGGGAGGGAAGTGAGGACAACACTTTGACGGTTGTCTGAGTTGTCAAGGACAAATGAAGACAGGGAAGACATTTCTTCTAAGTGCAGTGGAGACAGCATTTGCAAAGGCGACAATCATCACTGCACCACTGGGATGGCACAAAGCTGCAAAGTGCGCCAGGGGAGTTTGGTTTGACTGGAGAGAAAAGCGAGAGGAGTAAAAAGTCTGGAGGCAGAGGAAATTCAAGAGGCGGTGATGTGCCACAGTAAGCAGTTCAGAGTTTGCCAACATATAAGGGAAGAAGATCTTTGAACAGAGAAAGCTATGGTCAGACCCATGCAGAACTCTGGGTTGATTCTTGTGCCACAGTCCATCCTCTGTGTCCAACCCTATACACCCACCCCAGCACACCTCCCTAGCATGTCCACCATCACCCCCACAACTAACACCATCACCTCCCCACCCCACCACCACTGCCATCCCCTTCACCACTACCCCGATCACAACCTTCACTAGTAGTACCTCCCTCACCACACCCCCTTACACCTCTTCCATCCCCACCCCACCCCCCCCAGACTTGATCATCCAACTCCACTACCCCCTCCTTTAGTCCTCCACTTCACTCACCAGAGGAGATTTACGTTTCCAGTGGTTACCAAGTGGCAATATTATCATTTATCCACGGACTGCATAGCATTGCCTCCCTCATCACCAGCACCACCCCCTCCACCATAAGGAGTGTGCTTATCCACCTTCCCAGTGCTTCTCTCAGCACAGAGTCAACTATGAAAACATAATCTATCATTATTCTTGTGATTGCCACTCAATCGAATTCACTGGGAGCTGAGCAGCCCGGGCCCCCAAAGTGTTCTACTAATGGGACCTAACTCTCCATCTCCTTGAAACAGGTGTTCTGGTCTATGGCACCAGTGCTAGCTAACTGAACTTCATGGGAGAAAATTCTCCCGAAGTATATGTTCAGCTAGAAGTATGCATGGTCAGTCAGAAGGTTGAGAAGTAAAAGGGCCAAAGATAGGACCAGGAGTCAAAAATCTTCCAACTCAAGACTCAGTCCTGCCCGTTTCTAAACAGGTGACCAGGGTCCTTATTTCTTCTCTTTAAACCTCAGTTTTTATCCATTCATCAGGTGATGGACATTTAGGCTCTTTCCATAAGTGGATAAAGAAATTGTGGTTTATATACACAATGGAATACTACGTGGCAATGAGAAAGAATGAAATATGGCCCTTTGTAGTAACGTGGATGGAACTGGAGAGTGTTATGCTAAGTGAAATAAGTCATACAGAGAAAGACAGATACCATATATTTTCACTCTTACGTGGATCCTGAGAAACTTAACAGAAGACCATGGGGGAGGGGGAGGAAGGGAAAAAAAAGTTACAGGGAAGGAAGGAGGCAAACCATAAGAGACTCTTAAAAACTGAGAATAAACTGAGAGTTGATGGGGGATGAGAGGGAGGGGAAAGTGGGTGATGGGCATTGAGGAGGGCACCTGTTGGGAGGAGCACTGGGTGTTGTATGAAAACCAATTTGACAATAAATTTCATATTAAAATAAATAAATAAATAAATAAATAAACCTCAGTTTTACGTATGTAAAATTATAATGTTGGAACCATAGGTTCTAAGAAATCCTTGCCTTTGTTACGTGGTGCAGGTGGGTTGATTCCTTTTGGGCTAAGCTCAGCATATGAGTAAGAAGCTAGTGAGGATATTTTCTCTGAGGCTACATTCGTTAATCGTGGCCTACCTGGAAAAGGTCTCACTCATGTTCTTAAAAAATCAGTGTTCCATTCTCAGGACCAGATGGGTCTTTACACCAGGGTAGGTCCATATCCCCAGTGGTTACCACCCGGTAATTCCATCATCTATTTATTGAGCATTTATCATTGATTTGTTGAGCCTATGCCAACCAGACACTATGCTAAATAGTTTTCAAGCCGCTTGTCATTTTATCCTTTTAACAATGTCATGAGATATATACTACTGGGATCCCATTTTATAGAAGAGGAAACTGAAGTTTGGAGACATAAGTCATTTTAGAGTCATTATGGAGCAGGGAACGGCAGAACAAGCCAGGACCACCATGGCTACCTCGTTTTCAGGCCCTGTGCAAAATGGAAATGTGGGATCCCTTGTCCAGGAAACAGGAAAAAATTGTCATTAAAGGTAGTAAAATATAAAGCTATTTCTATTCTTCCACAATGTCTTCTACTTTGTTGTAATATTTTTTTTAATTTGCTATTTAATGTTGTTTTTTTCTATTTAATGTAAGGAAAGAAAAATTAAAATCCTATATTATTAGCATGGATTTTACTGCTCACACTTACTTTGTGCAATAACACTTTTAAATGCAAATAGAAGAGCATTTCATTGCTATGAGGAATCACTGAAATCACACGAGTCATATTTTGTAGCTCATACAGGCAAAGATGTTTCATTCTTACCAGAACAATGTAAAAATTGCACAAAACGAGTTCAGATATTTTTACCTCACTTCTTAATATAGAAACACTCTCTATCTTGAGTTACTGGTGAGTACAGAAGGCTGAGAAGAAAAGGAACAGTGAGGTGCCCAAACTATTCCTTTTCTTTCTGTCACCCTTCTTCCTATAAGTGGTTAACTAACAGGGAAGTAGTATGAATAATAAAGGACATGATAAGATTCCTTACTTACTCTTGTTTCTTGGAATGCCATTGCCTTTGAAGCAAGCTGCATCCAAAGCACTTGAAAGGAAAACGTGGCCTCTCCAGAATGCTGGAGGCCCCACTCACTCTGTCTTAGACATCGCCTGCTTACCTGGTACTTGCTTGGAGTCTCACTGAACTCCAGTGCGTTGGGGGTTCTGCCAGAATTCTATGCTCACAGGATTTCATGAACATTGTATGCAAATGGAGTGCCAAGAAGCAGCACTGAACACTTGTACTGTGGTTTTCTCCTGCCCCATGGTCCCATTGAATTCCAATTAAAAAACTTGAATACAAAGATCAATTACTAAGAATTTTGCCACGACAATGGCAGAGCATTAAACCAAGCATGGGGCCCTTCTCAGGGCCCTGGGGCACTAGCTGAATGCCCATAAATCCAGCCTTGACTGGGACTTGCACTTGAATCCATTTGAACACAAATCTCATTCTACTCCACTATGACATATTGACTCCAGCTGAATTCAAGGAATTATAACTGTGGACCCTTCAGACTTTATTCTTCCCATCCTGCATGTGGTCAGTAGTTTTAAAATATGCCCACAATTTATTTATTTATTTATTTATTTATTTATTTATTGGAGATAGAGCTTAATTCCCTTCCTCTTAAGTACTGTACTGTACTTAGTGACTTACTTGTGACAAAGATAAGAAGGCAAAATGATGGTGTATGACTTCCAAGAGTAGACGAAAGACATTGTACCTTCAGTCTTCCATCCTCTTCCTCCCATTTGCTCTGGGGGAGGCCAGCTGCCTTAACATGAGGGCATAGCCCCGTGGAGAACTCCACATGCAGAGCAACTGAGGCCACTACCAGTGGCCAGTGAGGAACTAAGGCTTCTTGCCAATAACCCCCTGAGTGTGCCATCTTAGAGGCAGATCCTTCAGTTCAGGTCAAGGTCTTCATGTGATTGCTTGGCTAACATTTTACTACAGCCAAAGTCACCCCGCTACACTTCTCTTGAATTCCCAACCCACAGAAACTTTGAGATAGTAAGTATTTTTGTTATAAGCCTCTGAGTTTTGGGATAATTAGCTATGCCACAATAGATAACTAACATGCCATTGTTTTCAAATAGAATTATAGTCTTAGTACAATCCAAAGAATCGAAGCTATATCCAGGAGTTTTCCTGGCCATGTTTAATGAAGTGTCAGGGGATCTGAAATGGATAAGAGACCAGCCTCTACTTGTAAGGTACTTACTGGGCAGAAGAAGCAGAAGATACTCAAATTTATCCGTGTCATTTCTTTTAGGCACCATTTAATATGACCATGGCTTATCTCTTGCTCTCGATCACTGGTGGATGATGGTCCGGCACCCATCACCACCCCCAAACACTCACCAAAGGGAGAAGAACTGTTAATCTGATTGGTTGGTATAGTAGCAGATAGTACAGGTGCTCAAGACCATATTCCTTGTGCCTACCTCAAACTTCACTTTCATTTGGAGGATGAGATCGAGACACATTTTACACAGTTGCTCAACAAACTCCACAGTCTGATCTACCACAGGCCGAACAGCCTAGGCTAGTTCAGACCCTAAGGAAAAATGGGGGCTTTTCTCACAGTTCACAACACTATTTTTCTCCTGTCACTTTTGACTATGCTTCAGATTGGATTTTCCTTCTAGCACTAATGCTAAGACTTCATCCTGAGTTTGAAGGTTAGTTAGCGGTGAGAGAAGTATCCTACCTAGGATGGTGGTACCTACCTAGGTACAGCAACACACATGTGCCTAAAAAAAAAAAAAACGGGGCCAGAAACCATCATTGCACAAAATCTAATATTAAAAAGCACAGAACCACATGGAAGCCTGGATCACTGTACTTAACAGTTGGCCTGAGCTGCTGGTCTAGCAGTCTGAGATGGCTGGTGCCCTTAGGCAAGGAGAGGCGGATAGTATCGTGGCTGAGGTTGGAATTAGATTATAAAGAAGGAGATTTATTTAGGGAACAGCTGGAATTGGCAGGGTAGATTGTAGAGGCTGAAGTTAGTCATGAGGCCCAGCTGTTTTCAAGTGGCGAAGTGTATCTGTTGGCTTTAGCAGCATTGACAGTGATCACCAGGTTTAACAAAAATAGGGACTCAACTGGGAAGAGGCAACTGGGAAAGCATGCATCTGATGTTGATGGGAATGGAGATTTCTATTCAAGGGGTCAGAGTAGAGTTTTTTGGTCTCCTCAAGAGTCCTGAAGAAGCTTCACTTCCCTGTGGCTTCCAGTTGCATCCAGAGAGGACAGAGCTGCTGTCAAAACTGCTCGTCTCCAGCATGGTCAATGCCTTTTTGTTTTTTTAGTGTTTATTTGTTTTTGAAAGAGCATGCAAGCAGGGGAGGGGCAGAGAGAGAGGGTGACAGAGGAACCAAACCAAAGCAGGCTCTGTGCTGACAGCAGCAAGCCTGATGTGGGACTCGAATCCAAGAACCATGAATGAGATCATGGCCTGAGCTAAAGTCGGCTGCTCAGCTGAGTCACCCAGGTGCCCCAAGCATGGTCATAGTCTTTGAAGCTTGGGTCGTCCTGGGCAGGTCTTGATAGTGTGAAATTTTTGATGGCTAGACATTGGCACGTATCCTGTTCTCCATCCTGCTCTGTGGCAAGGGCTGAAGAACTCCCACGTTTTTCAGGGTGTAGGGAGGAACCCTTCACACTTTGTCCATCTCAGTCCAGAGAGGTAGAACTTTCTCCCAATGCAATGAAAAGGGAAATTCTGACTCTGTCTATCAATTGCAGTAGGGGAGACTTACCTGAGTATTTGTAGGAGCCTGAAATTGTGGGGACTGTATTTCTTGGTTGGTTAGTGCTGATGTTTTAAAGATCACTCCCTGCTCAGTCATGGCACAGGCTCTTGCCTCTTTTGTCCTCTTCACCAAGTGATCAGGTGCAGCAGGCTTATTGAATTTGATAATGTACTTTAACTTCATGTGGTGACTCCCCAGGGCAGTGCCTCTCTACAGTGAGAAAAATGTCACTCTCTACTTTCTTTGCCTTTAGCTGACCCCGTTGCATAGATGAGATGTTTTTATTTAGCAGGAAAGGAATAGAAGCCCCACTCTGGATACACGCTTTGCCTCCTCCAAACCAACCACTTCTAGAGATGGATGTGGAGGAATTACAGGTGGGTTGTTATTGCAATATATATATATAGTATATATCACTATATTACACACATTATGAATATTAATATACATATATAATTTTGGCCGACTCATTTGAAGGTCAGTTGCAGACATGCTCCATTCTCCCTAAACACTATGAGGCCACAGCAGGTACTTCCTGAAAATGATGACATTCTCTTACATAAACACGAAACAACGATCAAAACCAGGAAATTAATACTGATGCAATGCAGATATGATCTAATCCACAGGCCTTATTTATATTTTGCCAAATGTTCCCATGATGTTTTTAGGAACCAAAGAAAATTCCGGATCATGCTTCGCTTTTGGTCGCCGAGTCCCTCGAAGCTGCTTTAATTTAGAAGTCCCTCAGTCTTTCTTTGCCATTCATGAAATTGCCAATGGAGAAGAATGTCCCAGTCATTTGGGAGACGGTCACTCAAGTTGGATCTGCCCGATGTTTTCTCTCGATTAGATTTAGGCTATGTGATGTTAGCAAGAACACCACAGACGTGATGCTGTGCTGTCAGTACAGAATATGAGGAGGCACATGGCATCTATTTGTCTCCTATCTGGATGTGGTAATCTTGATTATTTGGTCAAGGTGGTGTCTTCCCAGTTTCTCCATCATAAAGTCACTATTTTCTTGCTCATAATTACTATGTACCTTGGGGTACCTTGGGTTGTACATTGAGATTATAGAGGTATCTTGTTACTCCTTAAATTTTCACACATTAGTTTTAGCATCCATGAGAGGTTGTGTTTAAATAAAGTATTATTATTACGGTGCCTGAAGAGTAGTGTCTTAATTCCATCATTCTTTCTATGGTTATTGGTTGGCTTTCTACTGTGAGAAAAATATTCTCTTCTAATCTATTTTATTTGTTTATTAATTCATCCATCCATTTACCTCAGTGTAGACTAATGGATTTTGTTCTCTTCAGTGGATGGTATTCCTTGACTCTGATTATTTATTTGGATGTTCACACAGTCCCAGATTTCGCCAGTCCAAGCTCTTTCAGACTGGTTCCTGGGTCCATTTGACATATCTACATCATTCTTTGTGCACTTTCTTACTTTTTGGCACACGAGGATATTTTCATCACGTCATGTCAGTTTGTATTTTTTCCTGATCCAGCCCAGATTCAGCCATTTCTCAAAAGAGTCTTGATTCCTTTTAGTGGCAAAAGGCATTTAGGTCCACGTTATGGGCGTTATCCTATCAGCAAATATAGAAAACAGATGTATGCATGCACGTATACTCATACATACAAGCTTATGTGTATGCATATATAACATCTATGTCTATATCTATATACTAGAGACTACAAGTTTCCATGGATACCTACATTTCAATTCAGTGGCACAGGATTCATTCCATTCTTCCCCCATCCATACTTGGAGCTCTCTCATCCAACGATGAGAAATACGGCACCCATTTGCCACAATATAAGTACTTCTTTGTTCAAAACATAAAAAGCATTTTCAAAATTGCTAACCCATGCTGCTTTGAACAAAAGAAGCCTACTAACTAGAGTTCAATATTTGTTTAAAAATTGTTGTTGTTGTTTTTTCTTTAGCCTTAAGGCATATAGTTTAAATATTATGTCCAGAAGTTATTCAGGTTAGATTTTCTTTCCCACTTCAGTATGGTTATACAATTTATTTGATTTTTGGCTTGGTTCACTTGATTTGTTTGAATCACATTTTAGGACTTTTCTCTCTTCTCCTTTCTTACTTTTTTTTTTAAGCTATGTGAAATGTTAACATAATTCCCAAAGTCTGAACTGTGCAATAGATATGTGCCAGAAAGTGTCATTCTCCCCATTCCATCTATTCTGTCAACCTCCTTCTCACTCACCCTTTATAAGTAACTGTGGTGGACAGAATTCTAAAATGACCGTCAATGACCTTGACAGTTGTAAATGCCCACCCCCTCAAGGGTCCATGGAATCTGTACGTACGACGAGGTATCCCTTTCCTGACGATAAGGCAAAAGGGAGATTTGCCTAATAACATGAGTTCTTTGAAAGCAAAGTTTTCTCAGGCTGGTATCAGAAGTCAGAGCAATTCGAAAGATTTGACACATCATTGCTGTCTTGAAGACAGAGAGGATCATGGCAAGGAGAACAGGAAGATTTGAGCACTGAGCAGCCTTCGGCTGAGAGCCAGCAAAGAAACATGGACTCCGGGTCCTACAGCTGCAAGAAACCGAATTCTGCCGGTAACCTGCGTACACTTGGAATTGGGTTCTTCCCCAGAGTCTTCAGATAAAAACTCACACTGACTGACGCCTTGATTTTGTCCATGTGAAACTCTTAGTAAAACCCCAGTCAAGGCCACCTGGACTTCTGACCTACAGAACAGTGAATGAAGAGACGGGTTTTGTCTTCAAACACTGCTACAACAGAAAATAATGTAGTAACCAGTCTCATTGGTTTCTAATTTATCCCTACTGTATTATTATTATTTTTCTGAGCAGTCCATGCTTATTTGCTTCTTTATCCTTCTTTCTTAAACAAAAGGCAGCATACTATTTATACTCTCTCGTAGTTTGCTTTTTCCCACTTAATATATCCTGCGAATCACTCAACCTTAGTTCATAGAATTCTTTCTTTATTGTTTTTTCCTGCACAAAATACCCCATTGTGTGATTCTAACATAGTTTATGAAACAACTCCTCTACGTGTGGGTATAGAGGCTGTTTCCCATAGTTTGCAATTATAAATATTGCTGCAACATATAACCCTTTGAGTCCTCGAGGGAATTCCTAGAAGCGATATCATCAGGCCAAAAGATACACCTGTACATGATTTTATTCAATATTACCAAATTCCTCTCATAAGGCCTGTACCACGTGACATTCTTACCAGAAATGTAATTATGTTGATGAATGCGTTTTGTGTTTCTTTTTTTCCTGGGTATTTTGGGGGCATAGTGAGAACGTCAGATTTATGTGGCAGCCATTACAAGTTATTGTTTTTCCTTTTTCAAAAATGTTGACAAATAACTTTCCAGGAAAATTGTTCTATGTTCTCCCGATACTATATGTGAGTGCCTGTCTCACTATCTTCAGCCAGTGGAAGGATCTGATTTTGGTCTTTTAAAAAAGTATATTTAGGCATACATCGAAAAGACATTTTGGCCAAATAAGAAATGGGAAATGTTAAAATCATATCTGTCTGAAATAAAAGGTGAAGACAAACGTTATTGTTATCATAAAATAAAATGTGGGGATATCCTGAAATTGTTTAAAAATGTAATTATAATGATCAATTTTATTATGAACCATTTAAGTTAAATTTTTGAACTTGGAATGATAGTCCAAGAAGAGCGTTTTCCCAGAACGGTCAGGTGTTATTCTGCTCCTTCCCCCTTTACTGAGGGTTGAGTGTGATATTTAATAGGCTCTCTTCCATTTATGATTATGGTGACACAAGATATTTGGGGAGCGCTAAGTTTTCTGTAACGTTTTCTTTCTTCAGATTTAATATTCTTTATCATGCCAATAGTGAATGTATCAAGGATTTTGATCTTTTGCTCGTAATAAATTTTGAGATGATGAAGTAAACATTCTGCGTTTATCCTCGCTTCATTATTTACTTAGACAATTAATAAATTATATACTCTTTGAGTGATTCATGACCTAAGTCTAATACAGTAACTAAAAATTGAATGTAATGCTTAAAAGGTTATTTTGTATTTTGCTTCACATTAATTTTGTCTTATGAATGCAAGCATACACAAACAAACAAACAAATAAATAAACAGAAGCAAGTAAGCAAAAAAATTCACAAAGATCAAAATAATGATCTACGTATGCCTATCCACACAGGAAGATAGCTTATTATTCTGACTCACTATTATTGAAATGTTTATGTGTATTACCTCAAAAAGCATGCTCTTTCTAAATTTATCAAGCTAACGTATTCTCTTAACAATAGTATTAACTGGAAATGTAGCTTCCTATTTATTTTGCCAATTGGCAATTCTTAGCAATAATTTTATGTTCATGAAATCAACAGCTTTCATGATCATTATAATTATCGCCACATTTTACTCTTTCAATAAGTTATATACATGTCTACTTCAAATAACAAAGAATTTCAACACATAACACACAGAGACATCATCACTGAGAGCTATACTTAGGAGGCTTACCTGATTTTGTATATGCATAAGTAACATTCATACTACTAATGTTCTTATGTGGACTACTTCTGATAGAAACCTTTGAGGCCACATGATTTTAATCACACACAGGTTGAGAAATAGCAGTATGGATATTGAAGAAGAAAGAAGCTCGAGCTGAAAACCTGATGCTGTTGAGCATACCAAGGCTGGAGCCAAATGTATGAATCCCTAAAATACATTATTTCAATGCAACTCTTATTTCTTGAGTACACCTGAGGTTGAACTTTTCAAATTATACTTTTTATTCCTTTTCCTCTAAATTATATATATATATATATATATATATATATATATATATCTGCTTTTCAAATTTAGGGAGTTAGTAACATGAGTCCCTTACATTTGTGGAGTTCTTCATGTATCACTGATAACAATCACCATGGGAGGCGGCTGAACAGATGTTACTATCCCTATCTAATAACAATGGAAACTGTGATTCAGAAATCTGAAGTCGCTTCCATAAAACTTACACAGTATGGATATAGGATGTGTATGAGGCAAACCCTGTGATGTATTAGAACGATCAAAGTCTCTCTTCTGCCACCACCTTATTCTGGGACGTGAATTTAATCTCTTGCTAGCAGAACACAAAGTATATGCAAATCCATTCATTATTCATTCTTTCATCCATCCTTCAATAGCTCTTGACTGAGGTATATCATCAGCTGAGTTTAGCTCACTGTCTTGCATATATTTATAAAAGATGACTTAGTTGCTGTTGGGTCTTTTAGAGAAATTGGCGGGGGGAACCTCTGGCAAATCCTTCCCTGATATCTAAAATTTCCAGAGAAGGGGTGTCATACGGGTTCAGATGCATTATCAACATGGGTTTCATGCCCTATTTTTTTTAAGGAAGATACATTTGTCTTTACCAAGAATGTCCAGTGTGCAAATGAAAATTTTTCTGTCCAATGAGTTCATGGCAGAACTTTCACCTTTGTGGTGTTCTGGAACCCAGGCCTATAGGGCGAGCACTGTCAAGGGGCCCAGCTCCTTGTCTCTAGAACAACAGAGAACTTAATCCAAGAAAAGAAAAGAAAAGAAAAGAAAAGAAAAGAAAAGAGAACAAGAGAAGAAGACAGGAAAAGAGGAGAGGAGAGGAGAGAAGAGGAGAGAAGAAAAGAGAAGAGAATAGAAGAAAAAGAGTTAATATAAGAAGTTGAACAGAAGGAATAGAAGAAGGTGCAGGGACAGGAGAGACAGCCCATGGTGGAGATGGGGACAGTATTCCTTGGGACCCGGAAATTCAGAGAGTCTCTTGTTTGCAGTTAGTCTCATTTAATACTAATTATTCAAAATAGCAGCATCCTTTTTCTTCCAAGATTCTCAAGAAGTGCATATGTTGTTTTTCTTGCCCTTTCGATGAATTAACCTTCTTTATCTCAGTTTCAGTTTTTTTACACTCTCACTCAGCGCTCTTAGTATGTTTCCTTTCATCCAAGAATTTGCCCTTACAATGATTGCTGCTGTTTTCCAGGAACAGGAGGATGGGCAACATGACTTTGCGGTACCATTGCAGGCTTCGAATTAGGATTTCCTCCCCATGTGACACATCTCTAGAAACTGTACTCACCCAAGTCTCTGGTCTGCAGTTTCTGTGCACTTGAGAAGATAGGGACAGGGTAGGATGAAGGCATGAGTTCAGGAAAGCCAATGTGACTGTCACACTAGCCTGGCTCACATTCAAGATGCACACAGGGATACTTGGAGACTAGGGCAAGTGTCTGTCTTCCTATCTGTGGTATGAACTCTATAGACAGAACCAATTAAATCCGGTGAAGAGGGATGTGATGGAAAAAGCAATTCTGCTAATGGATTAGACATTAGACAACCAAAGTTCTGGATCAAAGGATTCTTGCATCATTAAAACCCCAGGAGAAGAATACTGTGGCTTCATGAGGCAGGTGCCCTGGCTAATTTCTTAAAGATTTGCATCTGGGGGTGGATCTACAGAAACATTTTGAGGCTGAGGTTATCCTTGGATCATCTAAAGAAAAGAATAAAACCTTCGTTGGTGAATCTACAACTTGAATTTGATGCATAGAGGCTGTGCGAAATTTCACGGGCTTTGGCTTTCTGCTAGCCTGATGTAAGTTAATGTCCATCTGAATACCAGAAATTAACAAGCAGTAGAAAGGCCTGGATATAAGGTGCGGATTTCTAACTTTACACGTGTAGGTGTGCACGTGAGCGCACACACACACACACACACGCCTCACCATGATCCCAGCACTGTGTGCTGCTTATAGATATGTAATAAAAACAGTAGAGTAGAATCTTCATAAAAGCTTATCAATTCTTTGAGAGCCCAACTATAACAGGTATCTTTACCTACCTTGGTGAGTAATGTGCTTATCTGGGACATGGAAGAATTGTAATATTTCTGCGCAGTCAAGTTTCTAAAAACACGTCTAGAAGAGGAATTCAAATTTAGGAAAACTTAAGGTCTTATCTGGAGGAAAATTAGGGCAAGGAGAAGAGAGACTGGGAGATGAATCTGCTTTCATAATTGTTGCATCAAGGCGGGATGAATTAGGAGCACCTCCCCACCGGATCTCGGTTGGGAGCCACTGATGGGCATAATCCTCTGGGAAACAGCACTTTCCTCCAGGTGCAGAGAAAAGCTGCTCTCAAGACCACTGCTGCTCCTTTGTGCTCGTGGCAGCCCAAATAGGGTTATTAGGTTTGGTAAATATAAATATAGGACACCTAGTTAAATCTGAATTTTCAGATCAACAATGAATACTTTTTTAGTAGAAATGTGTATGTCCCATGTAAATGTTGAGTTTATCCCTGGATAATTCCAAGGAAGTATTTTGTGGGATCTGCTTATGCTAAAAATTAATCATTGTTTATCTGAAATCCAAATTAATTTGTCACCCTATATTTTATCTGGCAACCCTAAGCTCAACCTCCCTCTTCCAACCCTCCCTCCACCAAAAACAAAACAAAACAAAACAAAACAAAACAAAATTATTCTTCATAAAGAGAAACATAGTGACTCTATGGGGAATTCCAGATCTTAATGATGGAATAAATATTATATTACAAGAATTAAGACTCTATACTTAATAAAAAATAATACATGTCTTTGCAAAAATTTTTGTCATTTGAAATTATTATTATTATGTTTTAATTTTATTTTTGAGAGAGAGAGCATGTGAGCAGGAGGGGCAGAGAAAGAAAGGGACAGAGGATCTGAAGCGGGCTCTACCCTGACAGCAGAGAGCCCGATGTGGGGCTGGAACTCATGAGCCGTGAGATCATGACCTGAGCCAAAGTTGGACGCTCAACCAACTGAGCAATCGAGGTTCCCCTAAAGTTATTTTTAAAAGAAATATGCATTTTGACAACTCAAACTATATAGACACATACAAAGAAAATTTTAATAATCTACTACTGTTTTTCAATATCATATCTCCATAGTGTCCAATATTCACTGTTTGTTGTGTATTTGTACACATTCTTACTACACTCATGCATGTATGTATTTATGTGTAATTCTCTTTACATGGGAACATATGACCCGGAACTAGATATGCATGCATGAAGGCTGTCTAGTCAAAGGAACTGGGAGATTACAGCTCACACTGTGGAAAACGGCAGATTAGCATACTTATTCTATCGTTCTCAGCCTTGACTGTAGGCACACGTTCCCTAGGACTTCCGTTCCTCCCGAGGTCACACTCGTCCATCCCCGTGCTGTCTAATACAGTAGCCACTAGCCACATGTAGCTGCTGATAACTTAAAACGTGGTTTGTCCAGAGGGGAATGTGCTATGAGTGTTAAATATGCACCAGATTCCAAAGACTTAGTTACAAAACAACTCATTACTAAGTTGTATATTCATTAGGCGCTGAAATGATAATATTTTGGATATACTGGGTTAAATAAAATGTGTTCCTGGAACTAATTTCATGGATTTCTCTTTACATTTTAAAAATGAGGCTACTAAAAAATTACATACGCGGCTTACATTATATCTCTCTTGGCAGAGCTTTTCTAACCCAGAGTTCTCCAAAATGGCGCGAGTTCACCCCAAGGGAAACACAAAATGATTCCTCGAGGGTGTAGAAAGAAAATGCTACTTCCGTTCTTACTTATTTTTACCTTCTCCGTTGTTTTGATTTATATTTTTGTGTCGGTCTCAGAATGTACATGATATATCGGTACAGTAACAAGTGAGTATAATTGGCAATCAACAAACGTATTTATTTGGGAAGGTAGTAAAAACACTTTCACTGAGTGGGATTGCAATGAAAAATTAAAACACACGGAGGCCATGCTTTGCAGGGCAAGCGGAAGCCCTGTCTTCCTGTGTCTCATACTTCTCCTTATAGTGCTCCCCTGGGCATATGTCCTTCCTTCCATTCCTTTGTGCTGAATCATGTCCAAGGGCTTCATGCCCTAAGCTTTGGCTTCCCGTTTCTTGGATCTTAGGGTTTGGTGTCCCTGTTCCTCTAGTACCCTGACCCTTCCCTCTAGCAAGGTTAAGCTGCTTCTGACCTTTCCCACTTTCCTCTCTGATGGTCTAGTTCCCACCCCAAGGCACATGGACCTCCCTCACCCTCCCCTCGCTATGAGGTCCTCCTGTGGCTTTGAAGGTTGCAAAGAACTGGCTTTACACCACTTTGATCTGTGATGAGAAGAGAGAGAAGGCACAAGTGACATGAGAAAATGATTGATGCCAGGGCTTGGACCACCGGGTGATTCTCTCTCAAGTCCGTTCCATTCAGCTGAAACCAGTACTTTCTCACCCCAGACAGTTGATGCTAGAAAGGAGTTTGGGGGAGTTCATTAAAATGTAACACATTCTTCAAAAGGACATCTGTTGAGTCATTTCTTTTGGAGGTACTAGGTTGAAATTTGGATGAAAAGACCTCAGTGAGGGCAGTGAGAAATATGGGATAGAAACACGAGTGGTCAGGCAGTTTCACAGAGAAGGTAGAGATAAGGTGGAGCTTTTGTAAGGGGACGTGGACCCTCCCCATCGGTGGCTCAGATGCATGTGTGTGGAGTGCACATGCACACACACACACACACACACACACACACACACACAAACATCCCTTGCCCTGCCCCCAGGCCCCTTCCGCTGAAATTGAAACCTGCCTTTGCTTCTGGTAATTAATCTTTCTCTCCCACTCACACACACATTCAATCCCTCACTCTTATACTCGGAGAACATTAACAGATCCGGGGCCTGTTCTGTGGAAGGCACCAAAATGCAAAGATAATCAAGTCTGATGATGACGATAAGGGGATTCTGGGTTTGCTGTCGTAGGTTGAACCTCTATAAAGTTGCCTATATTAGTTTCTGATCTACAAAATGGCCATTTTGCGTGGCTAAGTTTAATATTCTTGATGCACACACATACCTATTCTAGGGTATAGAACATTTGGCAAAGACACAGATTCTAGCACCAGACTTTTTTTTTTACCAGATTTGAAAACTTAGGTAAATTTTAACCTACTTCGTCTGAACCTCATTTTCTTCATATGAAAATTTTTAAAAAATTGAGAGATTCTATTTCGTGGTGCTGTTGTAAGTACTGAAGACATAATCTTCACAAGTACTTAATAGATTGCCCAGCACACAGTACGTGTTCAATAAACGTTAATTGCCGTTACCGTCATTGTGGGTGGTGTTATCATTGCCATCTGTGAAGACCTGTTACGTGTATTCCTGTTTGCAAGACAGTAAGTGAGCCTTGCTCAAACTTCAGTAAAAGCCCTTGCTGTTATTCCCAGCCAGCAAAACTCATCACCTTACCAACGGGGGAAAAGAGAACATCTAAACCATAAAAACTCAACAAAAGTTCTTCAAAGAAAGCATTTAGGGATTTTGGTGCTTGCCTTCAAGTGGAGAAGTCAGCACAAAACGTCAGTGGGGCACAGAAGGGACACAGAAGATGCGATGGGGACAGGGAGAGGGGAGGCAGGTGGCCTTGCTGGCTTTGTTTCACTTCGGGGCAGGGTTTTAGCGTCTAGAGACTTGCCTGTTTATTCTGAACGAGAGCCAAGGGGTGAGTGCCCCTGTGGGGAGGAGTTCAGGGTGAGTCTTATGTTTGTGCAAGGAGGGTTTGGAGGGCAGAACGTGGCCACGAGGACCGATGGACAGAGAGAGTCCTGCCTGGATCTTGAGCGTGCAGCTGACAAGTGTCAACGCTCTGATGGGGACACATGGCCAATTGAACACAGGTCGCTGAGCTCCAAAGCCAGAAGCCGAAGGAATCATTGGTGCGATTAGCGGTCTGCTGGCAGGAGGGCTGCGCTGGTGCCCCGGCTGTGCCAAGCCAGCTAAGAGTCTCTGGGGCAGATGCCGGAAGCACGTGGAACCCGCCCCTACAGAGAAGCTGCAGGCTAAGCGTCCCTTCCCTATTGTTGCCAGAGGCCACTACCATCAGTCTGGTCACTCAGTCCAACAACCAAAGGGCTGTTTGCCAAGAGAGAGTGTGAAGCAAAGGAAAATCATACAAATACGTGCCGGATGAGATTGTTTGGTGAAGCCAGAGGTTTGACCCAGAGATGACAAAAAGGAGCGTAAGCCCAAGGAGAGCAGGGCCCTGGGCACAGATCGGGGTGGATCGAATCTCACCTTTAGCGTTTAATCTTTGTGGGGCACAGAGCCAGGCCTTTTCGTCCGTGCCTCAGTTTCCCCATCTGAGAACCGGTGACGGAATCTGCCTTGCAGGGTTGTTGCGAGGTCGAAAAGGGACGGTGAGCGTGCCTTGCCCAGGGCACGTTGGTTTCCTTTCCTCCCTTCTAGAAAGTCACTCCAGGAAAGAGCCAGCAATTCTGAGCCTGACAGGCACACACAGCTCACCCTGCCTTGTGAAAGCAGGTTCCCCCGTCCTCCTCCCTCTCTGCCTCACCCTGTCCTCTCTTCCTGGCTTTTCCCCAGAAGGCCCCAGGGCTCCCAGGCCAACTGCCAAACCACAGGACGCAGTGATTGGCTTTCAGGGACACCCCCCCCACCTCCCCGGCCCCCTCTAACAGCATCCCCTGTGTCACAGTCCTGCTCAGGGCTCCCTCCCTGGAGGGTAAGGCCCCGTGGCCACACAGCTATGTCAGCACTTGCAGGGGGATTCATCTGAAACCACCATCAACAGTCTGTGTTTATTTGGGGCACGCACGGGAGCCAGGGGCTATGAATGGAGCTGCATTCCAGAACTCTCCATGATTCCCATCAGGCTATGTCAATCAGGCCCTTTACCTGGAAGGAAGCTAGGCTTTCTCTTTCCAATTCCCCAAAAAGGGGACCACACACCAGCTGCAGACCGAAACCCTTTTCACCCACCTACAATGCCATCCAATCCTCTGCCGTACCAAAGGCGGGGACCATCAGAGCAATGATGAGAAATGGCGGCACCAAATCTTGCATGTTCACAGTTGCAAGGGATGGGGAGACTTCTTTAGGTTTCGCCCTTTAATGTTTCAACTTATAAATATACCACCAGGAGTGCGTGGCGGGCCAGGACTGACCCTCCCGCTGGGCTCCGACTTTTTCATTTGTGCCGTGAAGCCTCTTACAGCACAAGGATTGAGAACGCAGCTTAGTGACTTCTGACTGTGGTCATTACAACCAGCCGTGGACCCGAGCCAGCTCTCACCAGCTCGGAAAAGCTTACTGCTGTCCATTCCCCTGTCCACATTCGGAGGCCTGACACTGGGATCTGAAATCAGCGGCCTCGATGAGCGTCCTTCCACCGCAGAAGTCAGCACTTCTGTCTCCCGGAGAGACAACTGTTAAACGCTTATCAACAAATCACTGCTTGCCACGCTCCAAAAATTTGTGAACAAGATTTAAGAAACTTTTTGATCGACCGCAGCTTCGTCAGTCCCTGCACTGTCTCAGGAAAAAAAAATATCCATTCCCCCATATCCTGCCCTCAGAGTATACAGCATTTACTCTCTCCCTTCTGGAAACACTCCTACCTTTGACAACTGCTACAGCTCACCTTTTTCTCCCCTTTTCCACATTCTGTTAAGTGATTGCTGTTCTTTCTTCGGCATGTGTAAGTGATTCCCCGGAGAGACATCCAGGTGGATGATGTGCGAACCCCAGCTCATCCCGGCAAGAGAGCTCAGAGGCCCCCGACAGCACCCCGGGCCCCTTGGATGCACACGCTTCCAGACAACGTCCCTCTGTGAGCCGGCTTGTCCTAAGCCTGTGCCTGTCTCAATTCATCGCATTTCCAATCTGACCACAGACTGCCCTGGGGGCAGATCAGACACCTATGGCCTTAGGGCAGCAAGGTAAGAGGCACCAAAGGGACAGCCCCTTCCCTACCCTGGCTCTCAGGCCCTCCTCTGTGGTCAGGGCAGGGGGGGTCAAATGATGCCTGCATCCCTTCTGATTCGGTGGATTGGCCCCTAGGCCGCTGTGTTCCTTTCAGCAGTTTGGCTTCACAGGGACATCCATATATATAATTTTTTTTTTACCCGAACGAGGGGTGGGGGGAGCAAAACACTGAAGCAATCTTTTAAAGACCCCACACCTGACCTCTGTCTGAACATATAATTAATCTCCAGAAAAAGCGGCTCACTGATGGGTCCGGGCTGTGCCTCGCAGATTGGAGAGCCGGTGGATTTATGAGGTGACGTCAGTTTGCAGACCGGCAGGCAGGGCCTGAGCTGTGTTTTACACACTCCTCGATTGTTTTAACGGGCCTGCTCCTGAAGGGCTCCAAATCTCTCCCCAAGCTGAGCTTTATTAAAATGGCAAAGATGGAGAGGAATGCTTTTCCAGATAAATCAGCTTATTTAGGCTCTGCTCTCTCTCTCTCTCCCTCCCCCTGTCTGCTGGAAAACACTCCCAGAGGGAAGGAAATGAAGAACTTCGAAGTGCGTGCAGGTACACGCTTAATGCCTCAAACTCTGGCATTGTGTTCACAGCTCTGCATGGGTTGGGCTTGAAAGAAATGGATGGATTCTCAATCTGACCGATTTAAATAATGCCCGGGAGAGAGCTAAGGGGAAGATTTATGTCCTTAGTAACTAAAAGACACATCGGAGTTTAGCCTGGAGGCTGGGCCTCAACACTCAGGGTTGCAACAGTGCAACTCCTTGAGGGGATCCAGATAAAACTAGGTTTAAAGAATGAATGGGGTGTGGGGCTGGGGACTTGTGGGGGAGGCAAAGCTTTCGTCCAAGAGATGAGACTAAAGAGCCAGTGAAAGGCTTGAGGTACAAAATACAGTTCCGCTTTGCATTTGTTACACGAATAGTGTGTCTGCTTATATACATACATGCATGTATGACGCACACACGCACACCCAGTCTCTCTGTATTTACACTAGATATGTACGTGTCTATGTCCAAGACCAAAGAAATGTAAAGCCAGACTTACTTATATTTAGAATTTCAGAAACATATGTTAATTATTGAGGTGAAAATCCTCGAAGGCATGAAATACTTCATTTACAGGAACAGAATAAAGATGGTTATGGTAATTTGGCAAGATTTTTGAGAGACGGTGATGGTGGGGGAATCATTGCGGGGAAAAGGAGAGGGGTTAGTTGAGAAGTGAGAGAAAGGGCCCATTAGGAGTGTGTGTGTGTGTGTGTGTGTGTGTGTGTGTGTGTGTGAGTGTGTGTAAGTACGTATGTGTTGGGCACACTTGTAATGGGGCAGCAGCCAATGAGGGAATGGGGAAGGACAAGGAAATGATCCGGAACAGTATACCTCAATCCCAACAACCCTCTTCTATTTATATTACGATTGCAAAAGGTGGGTCCACCTCGCTAAAATTTAATGGGAAACATAAGTGACAAATCTGACTAGCTCAGTCTGGTCTACTCTGAGTCTGAATTCAATCATTTCTAATTCTAAGACCCCTCTCTTTCCACTATTTCACATTCTAGTGGCAGTTACTATGCAGTCAACACTGAGTATGGTAGATGAAAAGGTCATCGGAGTTGGAACCAAGAAAGGCTGTGACGATGATTTGGACGAGACACTTGTCACCTCGGTGTTTGCGGGGTAGATCCCCTAATGGCCTGACCCAACTGCTTTGGCACCCTTCTCTATCTGTGCTGCTCTATAGGCCCCTCAGGAACCTCCTTCAAGGCCAAGGAGGGCAAAATTTCAAGACAGAGAAGGAGCAGCCTCTGCGGAGCCCTGAAGGGCAGAGGCCATGACTGCCTCATTTGATATCTGCTACTTTGACATAGAGTCTGGCACATATAAGACTTTAGGAAATCTTTTATAGAATTAAACATGTCTCTGCCATGCGAAATACATAGCAAGATAAGGCCTGCCTTCTAGCATTTCATAATCTAAATAAAATTGGATTTCCACCCAGGGAGAGACAACTAGAAATAACATGATATATCATCAAATAGAGAGGCTTTAAGAGGAGCATATATCAAATAGAAAGAACCCTGACAGCTAAAATCAGATTTTTTTTTTTCCGTCAGCCCAAAGGCCACATCATCACAGACTTGAGGCAGTCTCTTTGAAGCAAATTTTATGTTCTTGGCACAGGCTCTAACTTATTCTTCAAACCATCCCCTCCCCACCCACACATGGGGTTATAAGGGAGAACACACAGCTGATGCCTTCAAGGAACTTAGAGTCTAGGGAGAAAACAGACACACAGATACTGCCTTGAGGAGGAGCTCAATAAGATAATTGAGTTCTATGTACAAAGAGAAAATGGTGGAAGAAATAAGTAGTTCCGCCTCCAAATATTAGCAAAGGCTTTGCAGAAGAGACCAGGATTAAACCAAGACTTGATGGAATTTCCTTTGGGAAAGGGGCTCTCCTGGTAGAGGAAGCTGTGTGCACGAAGACACAGAGGGGTGGGAGAGCCTGGTGAGCTGGGATAATTGTGTCAAACCTGGAATTAAGAGGTAAATAACACCATGGAGGCGTAAGGTGCTTGATCACCAATGGCCTTGTGAGTCATGCAAAGAATACGTTTTTATCCTTTAGGGTAAAGAATAAGGAGTCATTGAGAACTCTTCACCAGCAGGGTGACATGATGAGACGTCATGCATGTCACTGCGTGTCATTATGGGAACTCATTTATTGTATGTTGTCTATTCAGTGGCTGCAAACAGGAAGCAGTTTGGACCAGCTTTGCTCGGGCCTTCAGCCACGCCATTGTGGCCGCGTAATGACATCTTGAACATAACTTCCTGGTGGCCATTTTGGGGTCTTTTTTAGTTACTAGAAATGATCCCATTTAAAGCGGCAATCTCATATTCCAAGCAAGGTTTTCCTCTTCCCTATTTGTGATTGAAGGGACCAGAAGAGGGGGTGCCTACTCTTTCACTTATTTTCTCCTCTTCAGCCTAGGGATTGAGATGGAGAACTGGTCTGCCCCAGATCTGCCTCTGCCTCTCCCTATTCAAGGCTCTATCTAGCCCATGCAAGATGTTGGGAGACAGAAAAAAATAAGATCATCTTGCTTGAGGAGTAGTCTCTGTTGTAGCTGTCTTTCCAGCGGCTGTTTCTGCCTTTCTCACTAATGTGGCTGATAGTAGATGCCTTCTGTCAGCAGACACACACATGCTTCCCCTTGACCCCTTTGGAGGAAGGAGAGTCATATCAGTTGCCTGATTTAGAAAGATTGGCTTCCAGCTTATTATTTCCAGCAGCACTTTCCCCTACCTCCTCAGTGTCACTACCTATTGCTGTTGGATGCCAGGGCACGTTGGTCACCCTCCCTGGGCAGATGAGACCAGGAAAGACAGCCACACAGCATGAACCCAGCTCCATTCTGTGGTGGGCATTTGACCCAAAGAAATCTCCTGTCTCCATGGTAACATAAAAGGAGAGGATGCAGACTCTTTTCATTTCTATCCAGTCTTCTTCTTCCCTGCTGGGGCAAAGGTGGGGGTTGGAAAGGGCTTCATGCAAGAAAGTTCATGGAGTTCATCAAGTGTGCTACCCAAGCAAACTTCTTTTTTTTATTATTATTATGAAATTTATTGCCAAATTGGTTTCCATACAACACCCGGTGCTCATCCCAACAGGTGCCCTCCTCAATACCCCTCACCCACGCTCCCCTCCCTCCCACCCCCCATAAACCCTCAGTTTGTTCTCAGTTTTTAGGAGTCTCTTATGTTTTGGCTCCCTCCCTCTCTAACCATTTTTTTTCTTCCCCTCCCTCGTGGTCTTCTGTTAAGTTTCTCAGGATCCACATAGGAGTGAAAACACATGGAGTCTGTCCTTCTCTGTATGACTTATTTCACTTAGCATAACACTCTCCAGTTCCATCCATGTTGCTACAAAGGGCCATGTTTCATTCTTTCCCATTGCCACGTAGTATTCCATTGTGTATAGAAACCACAATTTCTTTATCCATTCATCAGTTGATGGACATTTAGGCTCTTTCCATAATTTAGCTATTGTTGAGAGTGCTGCAAACTTCTAACGAGAGACAGGAATCCCTGTCTTTATTTCTTGGACCATCCAGAGTCTCTAAGAGTAATTCTCTTGGTAGCTCCCTCACTTGGCTTGGGAAAGAGGAACATATTACAGTCCCCATCCAGACTACAAGTCACTGAAATGATTCCTCCCTTCACTCCTTCCCTATCTTCTACTTACATGGATCTGGGGTCAGGCAGGGGAAAGAGAGTGGTGTTGGGGGTAAGAGGGCTAGTTCCTATTTCATTTCATCTACTGTGGAGGAAATGTGGAAAAGAGATGGAAGCATGTCATAGCCATAGTCCAATTCAGAGGTGATGGGGAACAAGAAGTAGGAAAGAGAAGACAGAGATAGGAGGTAATGGGAAGACAAGAGAAGAGAAGAATTTCTTTACTCTGGAGTGCTAGAGGAGGTAACAAATATTAAAACCAGAGCTATATGTAGCTGCCAGATCACAAAGTATGTAGGGTGACACAGGATGAAGGGCAACAAAATAGAATGTGAATGCACCATATTAACAAATGTGTTGGGACAAGGAATGTACTAGAACTAGGGAGCCACTTCTATCTCATGATGACGTTACTAGCAATGTTACTAAAAGGACAAGGATTTCCTAGGGGATTTAGGAATGGCCGGGTTTGCACTGTAAGACAATCGAACAACATAATATCATTTTTCAGAACCATATTCTTCAATACTGAATATTGGTGCCTGTTTCTTTGGCCTGTACTCTGTGAGGAGGTCATGTTTAATAAAATAAGGCCAATAGTGATTAATTCGCTGTTTCAAAACCTAAGTGTGTCTGGAACTACCCTTCTCCAAACCTATACTTCCTTGGGAAGGACTTTTCTTGGTCCTTTAAAAATACATAGGGAGGGATGCCATTATAGAAAAAAAAAAAAAAAAAAAAAAAGTCACAATTTTCCTGAATTTGCCCAGGCATTTGATTTCACCTTCCGTGTTGCTGGATATTGCCCCCCACCTACCCATCTAGAATGAATATTTATGTTCTCTCTTTGCAAGAAGCTAATCATTTCTAGTCTTGCTGTCAAGATGGTGGCTGAGTTGTCATTTGATATTCGATCCCATAGCACAGTACCACGCATCCCTGTGGGGGTGAAGCAAAGTACAGACCCCAGTCTTCAAATGCCGTCTATGATTACTGGACCAGACCTCTGCCTCTTCCCTCACCCACAGGAATAGAGCGTCCCTTTCTCCCACCCAGCCCCTGCTAAGCACATGGTCTGAGTCCTTGAGCATTCCAGTGCAGGGGCTTGGTGGATGGGCTCAGATAATGTGTTTATTCTTTCCCAGACACCCTCCTCCCATCCTCAGCTTCAAATCCATTTATCTCCCCTGTAAAGTGCTTATTGACAGAGAACTTGAGTGCTCACGATGGTGCCAGCTGCAGACGGGCCTCTCCAAACAGAGCAGTCATGCTTTCCCTTGATCTCCCCAGGCTCAATCCAAAGCAGCCGTGTTTCTGTCTCAACCTCACGGATTAGCTCAGGGACTCCCCCTCCTCCCACCACCAACTGCTTTCTCGGGTCGTTGACTTTTCAGAGAGAAATGCCTGTGGTAGAGGCATGAAACAGTACTGCTCAGCCTCAAGAAAGGGTTTGCAAGCTCATTCAGCCAGAAAGTAATTTTACTGGGGCTCCCAGAGAGCTGCTGCCCCACCTACATTTGCAAACACTCTCTTGCATGCACTGTGTGTTTTTAAGTCCCCCATTCTGACTCTTCTTTTGTTAGGTTAAGAAGAGTGTGAGTTTCCAGGTACACAACAAAGAAAGTCCAGCTTAGCACATGCTTTTGAGCCCAGTGTCTGATTTCACATAGTCTGCAGCCTGATTTCTCTTGGGTCTCTTCTTCTCCTAGCCGGATGTTACTTAAATGATCTAATATGGCTAAAGTCTGTCATCAGACTGGATTAGGTACGGCCTCTCTTTTGTACAACAGCAGGACCAGATGATTTCCAGCTCCATGTTCCCCTGAATGCTATCATCAGGCAGAACCTTCATTCATTAAACAAACAAAACAACAACAACAACAACAACAACAACAACAACAAATCAAGCAGTAGCTACTATCAGTAAGGCATCGTGAATCACAGGGTTATATAAAACAATCCCCACTTTGAGGAGATCAAAATCTAGAAAAGAAGCCAAGCGGTTCCATGTAGCCCTTTGTTTATAGAAGAGATCTGGATTCCAATTCTCGTCCTGTCACTTACTAAGTTATCTCGAGAAAGTCACTTCACTTCTCTGTAGCTCAGTTTTCTTATCTGAAATGTGGCTGATCATTGTTAATTGTCAATGATAATTGATGATATACAGAAAAGTACTATGAAGATGAGGTCCTATTTATTTTGAGGGAGGACAGTAGAAGAAATGGGAATACACATGTATTAGGCAATGAACACCTGAACTAAACTATTTCTATACTATACTATTACTATACTATACTAGTTATTATCTTATTAATATACTATAATATTACTATATTACACTAATTACTATACGATTACTATTATACTATACTATTGCTATTACTATGCTATTACTATTCTATAAGCATATTATGCTAATTACTATACTATACCAATTATTATACTATTACTATGCTATACTATGCTAATTGCTCTGCTATACTATAGTAATTACCATGCTGTGACTATTGCTATGCTATACTATACTAATTACTATTACTGTCGTATTATGAAGAGAGAGGGGCCCACCAATTTTAAGAGAAATTAAAGTAATAAAATCAGCAGGTTTTGACATCCATTATATGGAATGGACAACTGAAAAGGAGTGAAAGGCCATTCCAAGGGTTGAGTCATGGCAAGTTGAGGAATGATAGGATCATTAGTATGATGTGGGGAGACAAACTTGTTTGTGGAAGAGCGTGACAAGCAAAATTTTTGACCTTTTTCAGTTTGAGGTGCTAGCAGAATATCCCGGTGGGGACATCTAACTGGCAGCTGGAAATTACATTTAAGGGAAAAGATTAGTTTTTGAGATATGAATTTGAAAGTCATCAGCAGAAAGGCATAGTTGAGAGTTTGAATTACGATATCAAGACAAAAGGTGAATATAGAATCTAGGACTAGGTGTGCCTTTAGGGTTCTGGTCTGGAGAGAGACAAGAATCCCTTTCTAGAAAGCCAATGCATCAACTAACCTCTCAACCTAAGTATTTCAGGAGCTATTGTGAATGTCATGGCGCATTGATTTATCAAACCAGCATTCGTCAATCTTTTTTCTTCGGTAAAATGAGTCATCAGTTCACATGGAGTCTGGTCAACACAGAGTGAAAAGATTAAACTGTCTCTAAATAGGAAAGCTTAGGACCAGATGCCAAAGTAGAACTAGAAAGTCCAACCATGCTCAGGTCCAAGCTGGCTAGTCTGGTCCCTCTCTCCATTGTGCTCCACTAATGACCGTGATGTCTAGGGTTAGAGTCCTCTAACATTCAGTGTCTATGATCTGGTCTAGAAGTCTTTATCAGAACTGCTCTTCTCACCTTTTCTACCATGCCCATTCACATTGCCTCTGGAAGAAGTATCCTCAAATTGCTGAATTATTGCCAGGGCTCCTACCTGGTTTTCCATCTTCTCTTCTCTTCGGTCCCAGTAAATTCATTGTTTTCTTCTCAGTGTCACTTTATTAACATTGCTTTATATTATTAGCACTCTTTTTTTTTTCTTTTAAAGCAGGCTTCAAACCCAGCATGGAGTTTAACGCAGGGCTCGAACCCACAACTCTGAGATCAAGACCTGAGCTGAGATCAAAAGTTGGAGGCTTAACCGACTGAGCCACAGACACTCTTATTAGCACTCTTTAATGTTACTCAAGCCCACCTCCTGCCATGCCCTTGCTCAAAAAGCCTCAAGACTTCCTTATTGTCCAATCTCTGCAGGTAAACTCCTTACCTTGCCATTCAAAATCCTCCCCAAGGGGCCCCTGGATGGCTTAGGCAGTTAGGCCTCTGATTCTTAATTTTGGCTCAGGTCATGATCCCACTGTCATGAGATCGAGCCCCTTGTTGTGTTCTGCACTGTGGCGTGGAGCCTGCTTAAGGTCTCTCTCTCCCCTTTCCTCTGCCCCTCCCTCATTCACACTCTATATCAAACCATAAACAAAAACAAAAACCACAAAATCCTCCCCAATATTGCTTGCTCTCAACTACCTGTGATTTCTCTTGCAGCCAAACAGGACCCTTGACGATTCTTGAACTTGATCCATATGCCCAAACTTGAGACCAGTGACGGATCCCAAAACTAAAATCCAATCCACACTTCGTGAAGCAAGTGGTTTGTATACCCACATCTTGAAATCTATTTCTATTCCCTGAACTAGATATAAACTTTTCTAGGATCCAGTAGAATGAAGTGGTCAATAGCTTGGATTTCAAAGACCAGCTATCTGGTTCAAATCCCAGCTACACCATTAGCTGACTGTGCGACCACAAGCAAGTCACTTTGCACTCTACATCTGTTTCCTGATCTGGGAAATGGGGAATATGCATCAGATATTAAATGAGATGATACATATTTAATCTGGCACATGGAATCTCATAAGCATGCAGCAAATTTGAGCTATTACAGCAGATGTTGTTGATAGCCCACCCATATCCCCCTGGTATTCATCTCTGCCGTCTCAAGGCTGTTTATGGAAAACATCTGTGATTCTGTGCAGTCATGAGAACATGCTTAGCTTTCACATAGGACACAGCAGAAGTATCTGAGGCTTAATCCCCTAAGAAGCAGCTCTCGACTGATGACAGATGGGGAATTAGTGGATGAATACCCCATGTTTAGAATAACTCTGAAGTGTATTCTATATATGGACAGTATATTGTCTATAGTGTCTCTCAGAATTCCCAACTAGACTCTAACCCCAGTTACCCGTAGTGGTAATTGGCTTGATATGTACCTTTTAAGTTTTCTTCCTTCCTTGTCTTACTCTCCGGTGTTCCACGTGTGTTTCCTGGGATCCCCTCCCAAATAAACCAATTGTACTTGAATCCTTATTTCAAGGTCACCTTCACTAGGGATCTAAAACTTACGATTTGACTTTTTTTTTTTTTAATATTTATTTATTTTTGAGAGAGGGAGAGACAGAACACAAGCAGGGGAGGGGCAGAGAGAGAGGGAGACACAGAACCCGAAGGAGGTTCCAGGCTCTGAACTGTCAGCACAGAGCCTGGCATGGGGCTTGAACTCGTAAACCACGAGATCATGACCTGAGCCAAAATCAGATGCTCTCAACAGACTGAACCACACAGGCGCCCCTAGATTTGACTTTAGAGATGACTTTCGAAACCAATAAACTTGTATGTGTCTTCTGGTAATTCGAGTCTACCTTCATTAGACCTAAAATCCAATTAAAAAATTAAGACCGTGATGCAAACAACTCTAAACCTCTATGCTCCCCTCACGCACGTTATTCAATCTACATTTGGAGAACAAAGAATAAAGGGAAATTAAAAGGTTGTTTAGTGAACGTAAAAACAGAGCAAGAACAACCGATTGGTCGCTAGAGGTATTTGACAAACTTCTGTGGTCTGACACACCCTTCCTCATAAGGATGCATCTACCTGAGTACACCTGCAGCCACTCAAGATCCACACCCCTGTGACGGCAGGACTCCTCACCCTTCTTCAGCTACATCCCATTGGGCATTCATTACCTCATCACACTTTCTCCCCTCAATGTACTTGTGTGACCTTTTTATCTTCCAAATATGGAAAATATTTTACAGGGATTACATTTTAAGCAGGCTGCTTCCTGAAGACCTATAGGTCCTTTCCCTAATCTCATTAGCACATTCCTCAGCTGTGGCGTGGGTGACTTTCAGGAGACTTTTCTGTGGCTGCCTAATCCAGCCATGGGGGTGTGGTTTCTGGTCACAGCCAGTCAGGGAAATCGTCTTCCCTAAACTTCTGTCTTGACCCCTTCCTGAACTTTGCCTCCTGGATCGTGGAGTCTGGGTTATGTGGAAGACACATTCTAGAAATCAGTGAGCTGAGAATTAGAGCCCTTGGATTATCAGCAGGTAATGAAGAACCGTTCTCAGAAGGCTGCATACGATTTGTGATCACAAACTTGAGAATTGTTAGAGCCTTCCTGCCACCAGCAGTACCTTTCAAAAGGACCCTTCCATAGTAGTGTTTCTGAAAGGGTCATCCATGGGCCAACTATATTAGAAGGGCTTCTGGTGCTGCTTAAAATGCAGATTTCTGGTGTAGCTCAGGCACACTGAATCATAGGTTTCTGTGAAAGTGCTGCAATTTGCATTTTTCACAAGCTCCCCAGGTTGTTAAAGTGACCAACTCATCCCGGTTTTCCCAGGACCATCGTTTGGTCCTGGGACAGTTGGTTACCCTGTGAGCCCATCTTTTGCATGTTAAATTTTTAGAGCCTATTACTCCAAATTAAGTCACAATGACACAGATTCCCCTTTTACTTGGTAGAAGTCTCTGAGCCCTTGAAGTGACTTTAATCCAGTGTTATACTGGGGTGTGGGGTCTTGGTGAGAACTTTCTACGAGGGCATGAATACTGGGAGACCTAGGGGTTTTGTTTCATTCCTTTCTTTTCCTTCCCTTTTGAGTCTCAGATGCAGAGTCAAACTTGGTCCCGAGTTCCTAGTCCACCATTTTCTCCTGTGTCTGCAAGGTCCCATTCTGGATTTATGTAGTTATTTATTCTCGTTTTTCCTCCACTCTCCATGCCCAGCAGGCAAACATTACCATGCAACTGGCATATGCTCTTGAGTTTGTTGTATCCTTTAAAACATGTAGCATGGCGGGGCGCCTGGGTGGCTCAGTCGGTTAAGCGTCCGACTTCGGCTCAGGTCACGATCTCGCGGTCCGTGAGTTCGAGCCCCGCGTCGGGCTTTGTGCTGACAGCTCGGAGCCTGGAGCCTGTTTCAGATTCTGTGTCTCCCTCTCTCTCTGACCCTCCCCCGTTCATGCTCTGTCTCTCTCTGCCTCAAAAATAAATAAACGTTAAAAAAAAATAAAAAAAAAAAAAAACATGTAGCATGGCTTCCTCTATATTTTAATTTACACAAGTTGTATTCCATGGCAGATTTCATCCCAACTCTTACCTTTTTCTTTTAACTACTGTATTTAATGATGTGTGGCCCTTGAATTTGTCTCTTCTTGTGATGGGCAGCTCCCAAAGTGGCTCTAGCCTGTTGGCATTCATGCCCTGTGCAATCACCTCATCTCGAACGTGGGCCAGACCTAGTGACCTGCTCCTAATGAACAGAATGTGGCAAAAGTGATGGATGTCACTTAGGAGATTCAGTTACACAAAACCTCTGTCTTTCTCTCTTGCTTTCTTCTTTTGCTCGCTCTGATGGAAGCCCGCTGAAATGCTGAGATCCCAAATGGCGGGGGCTGGAGAGAGGCCTGCAACCAACAGCCAGCAAGGAATTGAGGCTCTCAATCTAATAGTACAAAAAACTGAATCCTGCCAACAGCTTGTGAGTGACTTTGGAGGTAAACATTCCCCCCCCCCCCAGTCCGGTCGAGCCTTGGGATGACTGTTGCTCTGGATAACCCTTGCTCGCCCTCTTACGAGAGGTCCTGAACCAAAGGATCCAACTAGGCTATGCTGGCCCTTGACCCAACGAGACTGCAAGATAATAAATGTTTGTTGCTTTATGGTCCTAAGTTTAGGGTAATTTGTTACACGGCAATAGATAACTGATACACTTCTAATCATTGGACAGTATCCATATGATGCTTCTACATGTACTTGTCCAGTCCTTGCAGGTGGACACCCAACTGAACCTAACTCCCACTACTACAGATACCACCACTCTGAATACCCTGAGCAACACTCTCTTCCGGACCTGTATGAATAATTCCCTGGGATATATATGCACAGTGGGACTGCTAAGGAAGACCCAGAGACTAGAGAAGCCCTTGAAACAATATTTTCAGTTTCTTCAGTTCCTCGATTGTTTTAAAAGATTTGTCCTCTTAAACATTTTGTTCTATAGGTGGGTAGTCCTTGGTGAAAATAAAGAGACCCTGTGATTAATGGATATTTTACATGTGGAATGGCGGGTCAAGGAAGAGTCACAGGCGGTCTGTGGGACGACTGGAGGGCTGGGGTCTTGTCTCGAAGACATACTCGGGCATATCACTTCTTTTGTGACCCAGGCTGACCGATTCATGCTGGGCCTCAGACATGAGGGGCTAGGAGCAGGAGGGGAACTTGTTCAAAGCTGAGTGAACACATCTATAACCATTAAAACAATATTTCTCTGTTTGGATTCAGTAAATGGTCTCAAGTTCCTGGAAATGTGTGCAGAGACCCTGTGGCCAAGAGAAGATCTATCATTTTATTCTTTACAGTAGGCTGAAATATATTTGGAAGTCATTGGACTGTGGCTGTCCTACATCAAAAGGCATTTCATAACAAAACATCATCATGCCCCATTTATAGAAATAGCATGCTGTGCTTTGGCTGCTGTGGGGAAAAAAAAAAACAAAAAAAACTATGTTCCTGTAACATAAACAGCCTCACCTTACTTCTAAAACTAAACTAAAGGGCCATAAAAGATTTATTTAAATAGACTTTTGACACATAGAGGCACGAGACACCTGAAAATCTATGCATAAACACATGGTAAATATATGCATATGTATTCGCACACACATACATGCACGTATGGACAAATCGGTAGCATACACAGGAAATATTGTCATAAGTGGACTTTAACACATACAAAAACACTATTGGGAGAGAGAACATCAGAGTCAAAAGGGACTATGTAAAAACATGGTCCGTGTAAATCATTTTACGAAGGAAGAAACCGAAGCCCAGAGAAGCAGCATGTCCAAGGCCTAGGGCATGCCAGACGCAGCGTGCAAAACAGAACCTGGGCCTCCTGCTGCTGGTCAGTGCCATCCCATACACTCACAACGACATCAATGTAAATCATTTGCAGAATGAAAATGAGGTTTGTTGTTGTTCTTTTTTAAATCTCTCTTGAGTTCACCCGTGGTGAAATTTGAAGCAAATGGATAATACTCAGGCTGAGAGAGCATGTGATGATTTTAAGGCATGCCCATGAATTCTTGCTATGTCATCCTTCAAGAGGTGAAGCATAATTCCCCTTCTGTTAGTGTGAAAAGGAGTTAGCACCTCACTCCTAAGGATTAGAATATGGCAGAAATGACAGTTTGTGGCTTCTGAGACTTCATCATGAATGGCATTACAGCATCCTCCTTGGTCTCTCTCTTGCTAACTCCTTCTGGGAGACATCAGCAGCCAAGACTGGCCCTTAATCTTCCTCTGATGAGGAACTGAGGCCTCCGGTCTATAGCTGTGTGAGTGCGCCATCTTGGAAGCAGATCCCCCAGCTCTGGGCAGACATTCAGAAAACTGCAGCCCCAGCTGACATCTTGACAGCTACTTCATCAAGGATCCCAAGCCAGAACCACTCAGCCAAGTCTCTCTCAAACTCTTGACACACAGAAGTTCTGATAAAAGTGTATCATTTTAAGCCACTGAGTTTAATTTGTTATACAAGAATAGATAGGTAGTACAGAGCATTAACCTTCCTCCCTTGAGTTACCATCATGAAAACAGCTACCTATTTTACTAAAGGGTAAAACTAGCCTGTTAGAGAGCATTCTTTCTACCAAGGCCTAGGCGCTTGAGATTCAACAGCAAGAAGAATACAAGAGTAAGGGCCTCCTACTGGCTGTCTGTGTCTGGTCTGCAGCCTAATAAGCCTGGTTGCTCTACCGAAGCAGCCTTGCATGTGACTGACATGTGGGGAAATGTGTCCCTTCTCAGGGCCTAGTCCGGAGCCTTTGGGGAAACATTCTAGATTCAGACCACATCAAAACATTCATGAGACCTGGGCTTTAGTTCCAGCTCTGCCCGCACCTTGGATGTGTCTCCTTGGCAAAGTTCCTTTCCCTTCATAATTCTCAAGTTTGAGCTCTTCCAATCAGGCAACCATTATCAAGGTCCTTTCTTGTTCCCTCATATATGCTAGTCAATGTGTTATCAAAGGACTCCAACTAACAGTTGGTCAATGTGCCAGAAGTGAAACACAGCTTCACTAGTCTCCAAGCCTCACGTTCTTCCTTTAAAGTTGCCTTGTCTTCCAAATTCCCCCCAAAACAAGGAGCTGAAAATGCTAGTCACCATCAAGTGACTCATGGATGATTTCCCTTTGCTTTACCAGAATTTGCAGTCTGCATTCTCTTTGTCTCCTTCCTGCCTTCCCATGAGTCTGTTTGTTTACTGAGTCTTTTCAGCATGGACTTATCAGTGACATTAAATGGGGAAAAAAATATTGCCAGCCAAATACAGTTCTGGTGGAAACTCACCCATGGAGTTATGGAAAGATAATGTTATTCCAGAAGACTGAACTTTGAGTCAGATGCCTGGAGGCACATTGATTTGCCTTTGCCTCTCATCGGTTGTGTAGTAGATAAGTCACCTCACCCAACTCGACCTCAGCTCCTTCTGCATTAAGAAAAATTTGACGTGCCTGGGTGGCTCAGTCAGTTGAGCGTCCGACATGATCTCGCAGCTCGTGAGTTCGAGCCCCGCGTCGGGCTCTGTGCTGATAGCTCAGAGCCCGGAGCCTGCTCAGGATTCTGTGTCTCCCTCTCTCTCTGCCCCTAACCCATTCACATCCTGTCTCTGTCTCTCTCAAAAATAAATAAACATTAAAAGAAAAGAAAAATTTGATAGAAATCATAATAGTCATTATTTATTGGCCGCATGTTAAACGACAGGTGAAGTAAGGTGCGTGCATTGCCTTTAACACACCCTTGTGACATAATTATCATCATCTGTCTTTTATAGATGAGGAAACTAAAGCTCAGAGCTGGCAAGCTGTGGAGCCAGGATTCCAACCCAAACCCTTAACTACCACCATCACAGTAATTCTGAATCCATCTCAGCGTGGATTAGAACTATCCGAGGGCTGGGGATTTAGGAGATACGTGATGTGTGAAGGGCTGATAGGGTAAATGTGCCAGGTATTTATTTATACAAGGGATCATGGAGTGCAGTTAGTGTCAGGGCATGTGATGTGCGTGTGCTTTTATGACATGGGCCCACCAGTTCTAGAGGAAAGAGAAGATTCCCTTTCCTTCACGCCAGTCACTGAGAGATTTTGCGGGGCCGGTAAAAGAGCAAAGTAAAGACGGAAGGGCTGGGATACTAGCATGCAGGGCACCTGCAGAATCGGTGCCACCGTCTACCCTTGTCACCGGTGAGGATGCCCTGCCATACACAGCGGCGACTTTGACATGGGATACAGGCAGGAATTAAACGCGGACATCAGTGACAGAGTTTCAGCCGCAGTGGGAGTCATTACCCCAAATGAGCCAGGGTGGGAGAAGACGAAAGCACCAGATGTCACGCGATAGCCCCCAGGACTGTCTTGCAGAGCCTGTAAGGGACCGTCTCTGCTCTGAGGCTACTGATGAGACACCGAGGGAGACAGAAACTCAGGGCTGCTTGAAGGAGACTTGAGAGGGAGCTGGAAGTTCTACAGAACACGAGCGTAGCTGCCTGGAGAGATCGGTGTTTGTTCTTGGGATCCTATTTTCCTTCTCGGGCTTGGGGGGTCTCATCAAATGAAAGGGGGCTCCCCCACAGTCCTCTGCCTGGGTCCTTTGACCTTGCCTTATGAGGCCCAGAATTACAGCGTATCGAACTGGACCAACAGAAGCACCGGGGCTGGCCCTGCTGACCGCGCAGACCCCCGGGGACATCTGGACAGGGTTTCTGATGCTAAATGGCCGCCCTCGGGAATAACCGATGCTGAACCACGGTTCTCCCTAATTGAGTGGTTCCAGTGGTACTTGGCGAGAAAAGTGAATAATTTCTCTAACTGGCCACAGTTCTCTCCCGGGAAAGACGTCTGTTCTGAGGCAGAGGCATTGTTCCCCCACTGACAGCTGGAAAGCGCAGCTTCTCTGGGGGAAATGGGCTTTGCATCTATCTTAGTGAGGTGAGTGCTGTAGGGGAGGAGGGGGCGGAGATGTGGTGAGGGTGACATTTCTCCTACCGGGAAAAGAGCTGGAGTCCTTCGGAGACCAGCTTGCTGCTGGGAAGGGGCTGGGTGAACCATCGGACCCCACCTTTTGCTTGGAAATGGAGAGCCTCTCACCCCAGAGGAAAGAGGGGGGAGCAGGGAAAGGGCTGCAGGGCATATTCCTCCCCTTCCTTCTCAAGCAGAAAGAAAAGCTGTCTTTAATTAGGACGGGAAAGGAGACTCAAAACATCTGGCGGGAAAAGCGCTTGTTCTGGAAGGCCCCAGAAGGGGAAGGCGAGAAGGGCAGATGGGTAGACAGTGAAGGCTTCTGGATAACCGGCCCACCACCATCCTCCACGTCCGTCACTTCTCCCCCCTTCGCCTCTGCTCTGTGTCCTTGTCAGGCCGAGGCTGGTGGCTGCCTCCTGCCCCAGGCTGAAGGGAGCAGTAACAGCAGCCCAAGCCGGGCAGCACAGCCCACAACTTTCTGGGGGTCTGTGGGCAACTCTCACAACGGCACAGAGCACCCACTGAGTGGGTACCCAGAGTTTACAGCCTTTAGCACTCAGGCAGCTAATCGGCTTGGGTTTGCCTGTGGAAGGCCTCCTATTTAATCTCAAATTTACCAAGCTGCTTTTCTCCTCCCTTTTTAAAATACTCCCAGACTTCCACCTCCACTAGGAAGCCTTCTTGGATTCTCTCTGCAGAAACTACACCTACCTCCTTGCAAACCACTCACGAAACATCGGTACTGTGAAGTTTCCTCTTTTACTGTTGGTCACTTCGACTTTGGGCAGCCGGCCTTCCCCATCCGAGGCAGAGCTGATGACCTAGAGCCATTTGGGCTGCAGAATTAGCTGTGGCTAATTCCCCGGACATCCACTTCCTATCCCTCAGACCCCAGGTTTTGAGTCACAAGGCACCAAAGCCTGAAGGCTCCTTAAAGATTACCTACCAGGTAGGATTTACTACATTCCCCAAGAGGTCACTGCCCGGGGACACTCTGATCAGGATTCTGCTGGGGGGTGGACAGACTGGGTCTGGAAACGGGGCCAGACAAGGCCCTTTCCATTTTCTCAGGTACTGACAGAGCACAGCACTATGTTGCCCAGGAGCTGAGCCATCCCTGGGAACGGTGCAACTGTGAGCCCAGGATCTGTTTTTCATCAGCCTCTTTCATGGGAACATGATGATCTCTTCTGGTTTGCAGTTTGCATTGGACATCCAGACCCTAAAGAGACCTTTGTTTCAGGGAGGGTGCATTCTCCATCATACTTCGAGGCACACGGTTATGTGCTATGTCCCAAAGAAGCAGCTGTTCAAAAGCACGTGCTGATGTTTCATCTATGCCCTACGGTCAGCTATGTCTTCCAAGGTTTCCGGCCATGATGACAGTAATCAACTGATTATACTTTGTAAACCTCAACTGGCTCATGGATAGGAATTTAAATTACTGTAAAGCTGTAGCATCGTGGACTTTTAGAACTGACAGTGATTTTAAACGTTGAGATCAGTTTTTGTTACATTAGGAAACGGAAGTGCAGAGAAGTTACACACTATGAGCAAGGTCACACAACCAGCTAGGCCACCCGGTTGCTGGTCCCTCCTCTGCAGGGACTCCTGATTGTGTGCTGTTTCCACCATATGTGGGGGGGGGGGTCAGAGAAGACGCCAGGAGACCCCAGGCACGGACAAATAATTCATGTGATGTTTAAAATAACACCAAACTAGAAAGGACAAGACTTATAAATTTTACTGAAATGAAAATAGTTTTTCCCTTCGATATTTTGCATGCAAAATTCTTCTAGAGGTCACCAGAGATGAACTTTTTTATTTTCTGGCCATTTCATGCTTAGTTGATGTCTGTCGCACATGTTCAGTCTTGCCAATTGAGTAGATAACCCATAATGACCTATGCCACGTATTTTGAGGGTGAGCACATTTAACTACTGAGGGTCTCACATTCTCATTTTCCCTTTGGTTCTCCTGGGAGGGCTGTGTGGGGAAGATAAATCTCATGAGTTGTTGAGGGTTGGGAAGGGGGCATAGGGCCAGGATCCCCCAGCTAAGTCAGGATATGGTGACACATCGGTAATAACGGCTCCTGCTCGCTGGATACTTGTGCTACGTCACAGCCTCCTGGGGACCTAGAGAAGAGCGGAAGCCTGTTTGGTATGGTGGCTTCTGCTCTGTTCTTGCATTGCTAGCCAGGAACGCAACCCAATGAAGAGCCAAGGAGATGAGGCTGTGCACTCTGGGTAATGGGATAATTTTAGATCCAGAGACTGAGTGGGGAATTAGATGGGAGGGTGGGATCTGGGTTGGGGGTCTCTGAAGATCCAAGGCTACATGCTGAAACCTAAGATGCTCCAGGAACATATGAGTGGGAGATTTAATAGGTCCCATGTGACAGGCATTAACTGGAGGCAGCAGTGATAGGCACAGGTGTTTGAACATCTGGGAAAAGCAGAAGAGATCTTTCCAGTCTAACAAACCCATGTATTAACTCCCGCCACTCTCTTCCTCAATTTCAGAAGCAGAATTTCTCTGTTTGCATACCCCTTTTACACGCATCCTTTTAGTACTGAAAGGTGACCTGAGAGACCCTAAGAATTGAGGAAGACAGACAGGCAGACAGACTCAATAAAAATGGGCACAAGTGACTAACCACACCATTCAGAACCACAGACTCTTGCTTGCCTCTTCAGGTAAAGCTGGCTGTAAAAATGAGATTTCACCCTCCTTTTGGCATTTTGGAAGTGTTTTTTTCCCAAATCATTTTATTTTTTTGAATGTTTATTTATTTATTTTGAGAGAGAGAGGGGGGCAATGTGCACATGAGCTGGGGAAGAAGAGACAGAGAGGAGAGAGACAATCCCAAGCAGACTCTGCACTGTCAGTGCAGAGCCCAACGTGGGGCTTGAACTCATGAACCATGAGATCATGACCTGAGCAGAAATCAAGGGTCAGACACTTAACCAACTGAGCCACCTAGGTGGCCCTCCAATTCATTTTAATGTGAAGATTTGCTTTCTTTAAAGTGTTCGAAAAGACAGCTGGAGAAGTACAAAGCAGTATTCAGAGCATTCTGAAGTCTCGTCTCATGGTCAAGGTAGGAGTGGAACCTGATGTTCTTTCATTCACTCAGTGGGAAGTTATAACTGATGAATTTTAGGCTCTTTCTCTGCCCAGGCACCACCATTTCTATGACAGCTTTGAAAAGAGCTGATAATACAGAGAGGAGATGAGGAAATAAAGAAAATTCTTCCCTGGGAAAATAAACAAGTCTCTCTCTCTCTTTTTTTTTTAGGTGATCAGTGACAATCAGATCAAGTTTCTTTCAAGGCCCGGAAAATCACAAATTATCTGGCTCAGAGTGATTATGCCATCCGTAGAATGCTGAGCAGAACCTGAGAAGTCAGGGCCGTGCTCTATTTGGGGAGGGGAAAGGAGTATGGGGAAGAGGAGACAGGAAGTCCCATTTTCCTGTTTCCTTTAGTGAAAAAGTAAAAACGTGTTGAGACACCCCTCTTCGGCTGCTGAAATCTGAGGCTAATCCCAGGTGGAACCTAGGGAGATCAGGACATTTCTACTCCAATGATTGTTTGACAGGTAGGGGACTAGCACTGTGAAGTCACTGCATCGACCAAACCTTTTCCTACAGAGCCAGGAACTGGGCCACCTGTTTGAGCTCACCTCTCTGCGACCTCCCCTTCCAACACAGCTCCCCAGAGCCACATCTGGAGTCCAGCTGAGTTCAGAGGCTGGAAGGGTTTATCACACCCATCCTCCTCCAATTTCCAGAGGTGTCGGGGAGAGGTGATCACCAAGGCAACGGAGGGACCCCCCTCCCCCACCTCCTGGGTCACCCTCTCAGACGAGGAACATACGGAGAATGAGGTTAAGGGACCCCTATGCCAGCAAGCATCTCTAAAAGGGTGCTGCCCATCCATTTCTTTAGGATTCAAGGGGCCATTCTAATACTACTAGCCAGTGATGCTACTATAAAATAGGTACGTCAAGAACAGGGGCCTTTTCTATCTTGTTCAAACTGCACTTCGACTGCCTAGCCCACGCCTGATGCAAGTGGGAATTCAGTACTTGTTAAGGGAACATGGGAACAGGAGAACAGTGCCCCTTGGAGCACAGTCTTCCTGGTAACACTCATGGTCTGCATCCATCAGCTGTCTTTCTTCCACCTCTCACTCCCTTTTCCTTAATCTAAGCCTCCCTCCTCATTACATTTGGAAGGCAGAGAGCATGTCTAAGATAGGGGGACTCTGCACAGGACTGTACTCATTCCCAGGTGTTTTGGTCTACGAGGGCCACCATAACAAAATACCATGGGCTGAATGGTTTAAACAACAGAATTGATTTTCCGATAGTTCCAAACGCCGAAAGTCCAAAATAAAGGTGTCTACGGTGTTGGGTCCTGGTGACACTTCTCTCCTGGGCTTGTAGATAGCCACCTTTCACTATGTCCTCATCTGCCATTTTCCGTGTGAACACAGAGACAGAGACAGAAAGAGATATATCCGGGGTCTTTTCTTCTTATAAGAACGCCAGTCCTATTGGATTAGGGCCCCACCCTCATGACTTCATTTAACCTTAATGACCTCCTTAAAGGACCTATCCCCAAATACGGTCACACTGAAGATGAGAACTTCAACCTATTTTTGAATGAATTTGGGTGGGGGTGGGGGTACACAATTCAGTCCACAACACAATTCAGGAAAGAGGAGCCCTGCCCTATAGTCCCACACTCTAGAGGGCAACACTGGATAGCCTTCCTCGGGTTGAGCCCCTCCTCAGAGCATGAGAAATCTGAAAGGTCATGGGATCATGCCCACGCAGAGCTGATATTCCACCTTCTGGACCATGTTCTGGGCACCTGGGACCCCAGAAGTTCCTTCCCAAGGGAGGGTCATGCCTCTCACTCAGGGAGTGGCCAAGGGGCAGCTATTTGTGGGGAACAGAAACACAGCTTGGAACCGTTGCCCTGGGGTGCCCATACACGTCTCTGCAAGGTATGGGAAGGAGTCTGGGCAGGAAGCAGAAAGTGGGTAAACCAGGAGCCAGGGGTCAGGGTCGAGGGCTGAGGGCAGTTTGCCACAAGCCACCATATTATGGCAAGGCACTCTGAGGAGTCTGAGAGTTCTACCTGAGCCTGGCCTTCTGGCCTCGGTGTTCTTTGGAAAACTTAAAAGGCCTTTACTGGTGGGGCTGGTGGGTTAGGGTGCTTTGCAGACAGCGTTTGCCAGTTTGGACTGAGTAGAGTAAATAGAAAGCTTGAGATCACTGCCCTCAGGCCCTTCCGGAAGCATCTAGATGGGGGGATTAGAGAGGGGAAATAGGGAAGGGCTCAGGAAGACCACTGATAGGAGATAAAAGGGTCTCCTTCTACCCCCTCCACCTACCCATATATACACACACAGAATACAGATATTTTCCTGTGGATTTCTCAATTAATTGGAAAGGAGGATAAGGGTGTGAACATGAGTATTGTCATTACAAAGGCCTATTTCTTGATACAGAAGGATAGTACATATTTATTTAATACTTTCTGAGCTTCATGCATAGATTTTAAATATTTAGATGTGATATGTGGGCCTCCATTGTACTCTCCCCTCTGACACAGCAAATACTATGAGTGCACCTAAACTTATATGCCAGTTTGTCCTGGGACAGTCCCAGTTTATGACCGATGTCTCTCAGTATTATTAACACCACCACACTTTGACTCTCAAAAGTGTCCTGATTTGAAACAATAAATGATATGCACCCCCCCTCCCCGACTAAGAAAGACAACACTAACCCAGAAGTTGGGGAACAGACCAGTAAGAGAATGGTCTAGAAGCATGAAATAGTGGGTCCAACTCTGAGTTGGCTACAAGATGTATAAGATATGTAAGACATGATTCCTCCAAGGAGTTGGCTGATTATGCATAGGACACAAGACTTACACTTTGCTTTCCCTGGAGAACAATACAGGGAAATGCACAGATGGCATTGAGTGCTTAATTAACCGGGGCCCAAATATATGGTGCAGATGATGAAAGAAATATGACTTTGTCCACGGGATTCTCCAAACTAAGGTTTCTGGGCAGGAGCCAAGAAAATGTTGGGACACTCGTTCAACCAAAGGAATAATAATGCAAAAATAACATAAATATGTATGTATATCTAAAGCAAACAACAAAAGAAGTTCATGAAACTTTCTTAGCACCTCACAGAGCCCTGGGTCAAGGGCTGGGCAAAGGCTTGGGGTGTTTTCCTTTCCTGCATCCACATCCTTATTTCCAGTTAGCACTCCTGTCACATCACTTCCTGGGGACAGGAGCATGCAGAAGCTTGAACACAAGTGAGGACCAGATGGACAGCTGCACTGACCTTGCTTCTGCCCCTGTAGTCCCTCAACTCCCTTCTCCAGATGCTGACGCCTATATGTCCCGAGCTCATTAAGTCTCTGCAGCTCAATCACCTCTATGACATCTTGTCCCATGTGCTGTTTTTCTTTCCCATGAAGCACCTGCCACATGGACACATCCACCTGTAGTTAGCGTCACCACCCTGAGTTCGCAGATCATCCCCTCTCTTCTTGTGCCACTAGGGAGTGCAATTCCTGCTGGGATTTCTATTATTTTAATGATGTTTAACATTAAATATTCAAGATATTTCATTGCATTAAATATTTAATATTTTTTAAAAATAAATCAAAATATTCTCCTAAAAACAATAATCAAAATGTACAAAAACGAACGAATGTAAAAAGTCTCGTCTACTGAACTTCTTTTAGTGTTGTGTCTTCTCTTCAGAGATGTTTGCTTCCCCCCCTTTTTCGTCTTCTTTCTAATCTTCTGCCTCCTGGTTGCCCTTTAAACACACACGCATAAGGCATGTACACTCCTTCTTACCTCCTAGGCTCAGTCCCAAGATGAGTCTGGCCCTCCCCATGCATGATTTAGCAGCCAAAGTATTAATGCTTGGTGACGCAGAAAGCTCCAGTTCATGATCCCACACAAAGGCTGCCTGATGTCTTATTTCTTTGGTCAGTGCCCATGCTTTATCAGTTGTGACATACCTTAAGTACCATCCCTTGCCCCATTAACACATAATAGAACACTTTGACTCAGTGTCCTTTTCTTTCTTCCTCCTTGCCCAAGCGTCCAAGGTTTCCATTCTTCCCATTAACTGCAAAACAGGATTGGCTGAAGTATCCTTACCTCCCTCCTCCCTTCTTCAGAAGTTGTTTCATCCAGTTGGAACTAGAAACAAAGAAAAAGAACTAATTCACTCTGAGTTATTAGTTGTTCACTTGCCGTTTCCAGTTATATGTGTGTTTTAAAAGTAGACTCTGCCTTAATTTAAAGGAAGGGTTGGCAGGGGCGCCTGGGTGACTCAGTCAGTTAAGTGCTGACTTCAGCTCAGGTCATAATGGCAGTTCGTGAGTTTGAGCCTCATGTCGGGGTCTGTGCTGACAGCTCAGAGCCTGGAGTATGCTTCCGATCCTGTGTCTCCTTCTCTCTCTCCCCCTCCTCTGCTTGTGTTCTGTCTCTCTCCCTCAAAAATAAAATACACATTAAAATTTTTCTTAATAACTAACTAAACAAATAAATAAAAGGAGGGGTTGGTAAACCATGGGCCAAACCCAGCTCACATCTGTTTATGTACAACCCTCGGGGAAAGAATGGTGTTTATACTATTAAACGGTCGAATAATAGAAAAAAAGAAAAAAATATGTGACAGAGATCATATGCGGCACGAGAAGCCTAAAATATTTATTATGCCCTAAATAGAAAAAGTTTTCTGGCTCCTGACTTAATGCACAGATTCCCTAATGGTGGGCATTCAAGCATTAGTAATGGTTCAGAGACATTGATTTTGGAGAGGTGGACTGATTTGAGGAAAAGACAGTAGGGCCTGTCCTCAGATTGTCACAAATTGTGGTGGGTGGTGGGTGCGTCCTGGCCAAGATGGAGTGATGCTCCGTGAGACTAAAGTCAAGATCACAGGCTTCTCACTCACTCACTACGGAATGCCAAAATCAGAGATGTGAATGATCAGAAACCAAAACCAGGTAGAAAAATGGGAACAGTTGGCAAGCTCATTAAATGGCAGTCAGAATCTGAGAGTTGAAGACATAAGCATGTTAGGGCAGAGAAGGTAGGTCCTGGGGCAGTTGCCAAAATCACCCTCTGGTATGTACCGTTTCCTTTAAGAGACCGAGAGCCGAAGATCCCATGGGAAATTAGTAGAAGTAGACAACAATGAATGAAACAATGCAACAATGAATGAAGCCACTAAAACTGACTTATGTGAGGACTTAATTTTTGGTTCTCCTTGTACCCTTAGATGCTGGTGAAAAGAACAGGCTCTTAGGGTTTGACAGACATACTCAATTCACCAGTGCTTTTTCTTTGAAATATTAAATGCTAATAAAAGTGGAGCCTGATATCGCTTGGGATCAAGATAAAGAAAATAGATTAAAATAACAACATTACTAAGAACCTTCTTCCCAAAAGGGACTGGAACAGTAAGAATGAGTTTACTGAGTAAGTGGAATTTCTCTTTCTAGAGACACCCCCACAGGAGACGGTTGTAGCCAGGAGCAAGGCCTTCCTGGCACCTGTGACTCCAATGTGGCAAATCTGCCCTCATGGAACCCCAACACGGAGTGCTGGGAAACAAGAGTCTGCCAAGTTTCATTGCCTGGCATTTCCACTACGTGCTCGCACGCATCTTTGTTTCTCAGGGAAGACTAATGGGTGGAGTGCTCCGGTCTGGGAGACAGTGGGTGGTAAAAGTTTCCAGGAGAACAGAGACGGGCTGATTGGCTCAGCTGGTTAGAACACGGTGTTAACGAGGCCAGGTCGTACCCTGGTCCCCTACCACACCCAGCCAGCAGTCTCCATTCTGGGATCACAGACTACTCCTCACCAGGAAAGGAGGGGCCAAGAGAGAGAGAGAGTGTGGGGATAATTCCATGCAAAATGGTCCTGTCTGCTGAAACAAGAATTTTCTTGATAGAAACTTCTAGGCATCTTCTTCACATATAGCATCCCTCCTTCATTTGGGGGCCATGATCACATCGAGGCCCTGTATCAGTTAGTTTGAGCTGCATAACAAACTGTCTCAAAAATTATTGGCTTAAATCAACAACCATTTATTTAACTCACAGTTCTTTGGGTCAACAGTTCTTCTGGTCTAGCCCCGGTCAGTTAACCTTGCCCGAGTTTGCCGATGCGTCTATAATCAGAGGGTCAGCTGGGGGCTGGATGACTGACGATGGCCCTGCTCACATGATCCGACAGTTGCTGACCTGCCAGTCAGGCCATTGGGGGCGATGGCCCTACATGTCTCTTGTCCTCCAGCAGGCTAGCTCCGCTTTCTTCACACGGCTTTGATGGCAGAGGATAAGCTCCCACACATACTGGTATCTAAAAGTTACCAAAACATTGACTTAGATTTATTCCAGAAACACAAGTGTGAAGGTAATATGACTACACTTTAAGTGAATGCTAGTTATTTTAATGTATTAGAAACTATACTAAGTGCTTTACACACATTCTCTCATTTAATCCTATGAGGTAGGCAGTACAGAGCTCGTGCAAATTCACCCTGCTATCAAGAGGCAGAGCCAATATCCAAATTCTAAACTTAAACCACCGTAACACGCCATTACAACTCATGCATTTGGGGAATAACACGCCTCTCCCAACAATACCACCATTGTTCAAAACCTTACTGGAAATCCCTCTCATCAAATCGAGAGCCTTGACAACCCCGAGGCAATTGGACAGAATAGGAATTGCTTCCTGTAGCTGCTGGATGGGAATTTTATTTGGCTCTGAAGCAACAGATGACTAAGATGAATGATCCAGCCGGGTGATTTGGGATGGCAACCGAAGATGAGAAAGCAAGAGGATTCAGTCGCAGGGATGGAAGGTAATGCGTGCCACCTAATCTTTTTAGGGTTGCAATGGGGATGTTTGGCTCTTGCTCACAATGCCAAGTCTGCTTAGTGTCTCTGAAACTTTGGGAAAACTCCCTCTTCTTTCCATGTTTCAGTTTTCTTCTCTGTGATAAGAAGCTTAGCCTGTATGGTTTCCATGATCCTTCTAATTTGAGAAATCTGTGATTCTACTATATATTGTTCCTCGGAAGACACAATTTTACCGAAAAAGAATGCAAATTTCTCACCTTCAAAATAAAGACATGACTTTGCTACCACCCCACTTGAGAGTGTGGAGGAGACTGAGGAGATGCTATTTAGGGATGGTCCAGATTCCTGTGAAAATGGGGATTCAGGGAGAGTGGAAACATTATATTCATGCCAGGAACTCGGACTTAACTGTTGAAAGTCTTGCTTCTCAACCCTCCACACACCATAAATTTTATCATTTATCCATTGACTTTCCTGAGCCAGAACGAGTCTAGGTAAAGTAGTATATGACATCCTTCGTATTCCCATTCAGATGTCTGAGGTTTCTTTTTCCTTTGGTCAAATCTGATTTGTATTTCTTCTCGGTTAATACCCCCAGAGTGCTCCAGGCTGCGTTCTGCCTGGATGTTACATAAATAAAAGTGTGTGATATTGCAAGGATGAGCAGTACTGGGAAGTCAGCAGGGACTGAGACGCCGAGGACAGGACGAGCCATTCCATTTCCCCACTTCCCCGACCTTGTTCTTGCCCTCCTGCAAAGCCTTAGGAAGGCCTCATGGGGGGAGTTTGAACTCCTTCCCACCCAATCCCGCTGGTTCCAGCTCCTCAATAGCTCTGCACAGCTGCTTCTAGTTAAGTGTCTGTTTACGTTGTTGGCCTATGTGTGCTTGTGTATGGTGTGTGTGTGCCTTATCGCCCTGCTTCTCCAGCTATCCAAGGACTCCAGCAAATCCACTCGGGCTCATTTGGAACCTCAGGTGGAAGGAATCAAAAAGCAACATAATGTTCAAATTCAGGAAGCATTTACAAAGGCTGTATTTCACACAGCATGCTCTCTGTCATCCATCAATTCAAGGGAAGTTGGAATTAAAGAACAGGGATACAAAGATTTGAATCTCTCTGGGCTCCAGACGAGTAAATTTTACTATCGGAGGAAGATTAAATTAAAACTTTTTCTTTTTTAAGGTTTTTCAATGACTAGTTTAAGACCCATCCCTGACTTCACCCGTCATTTTATTTATTTGTTCATTCATTCACTCAACAAACATTTGTGAAGTCTCTCCACGTGCACCACACTGCTCAAAGCCATGCAGGAGATACAAAGATGCGTTTTATTCCCTCTGAGTGGAGCAGTGTCCCTCCAAGCCAAGGGGCTTGGCTAGGCTATGGAAGGCCTTTTGCACTTGTCTTCAACTTGAGATCAGTCTGAACATGGGGTGAAATCACCAGTGTCCCCGGCCGGGGAGGGACCCTATTCCACACCCAACACATCATCCTAAATGGTAGGCTTCTAACACAGTCTTATTCAATAGTGAGACGGGTCTCTGTCAAGGTTTATATAATCAGTGCTGCAAAATTCAGATTCTTTGCCTCTTCAAGGTCAGTCAGCAAGCCCAGTGAGATCCTGCAAACAAGTTTGAAAGGGCTTACTGTCCACAGACATGCTCCCCATTCTGTCTGCCATAGTTGCCAAGTGGTGTTTTTCTATTTTCATCATCCCTTCTATATTTGTTAGTTGACTTCCTAATGTAAGGAAGAGCTTTCCCTTCTGCTCATTGAATTCATCAGTGGGCTCTTGTTTTATTCAAGAGGCTTTACTCCTTCACCATCATAATTTATTTCAATGTCCAAACTGTCCCAGAGCTTCCCAATGGAAGCTTTTACAAGGTGGTTTCTATATTCTTTTTGACTTCTCTTCTTCATTCACTGGGCACCTTCTTACTTTATGAAACAAAAAGATATTTCAGACTCATCTGGTTCCTGCTAGCCATGGAATCAGCCATTTCTTCAGAGTCTTAATTCCTTTTAGTAGAGAATGGTATTGAGAAACCAAGATCTGGAAGGCATATGTGCTTAATACTACTGGGATTTATTGGTTTTATGCCCCTTAAGAGAAAAGAGCTATGAAATAGAGGTATGTACACACACACACACACACACACACACACGCACATATGCACACACACACATATCTACACCCACGTATATCTCTATATTTATATCCACGTCCATCTCTCTGTCTCTCTCTTTTTGTCTTTGTTTCTGTCTCTCTCTCTCTGTAATGAATGCCATGAGTTCCCACGGAGAGCTCCAATTCCAATCCAACACTACTCGATTCATTCATCCGTTCTCCTTATCGTGTTACTTCCTTTTCTGGAAACAAGGATACTGGATCCCATTATTTTTACTATATTTACTTACTTTATCATTACTAAAATTCACACAGACTAGTTTCAGACTTGCTAATCCATGCCTCTTGGGAAAAGCAAATCTCGCTCTACAAGCCCAACAATTGTTCAGAATCCTTTCATTGTTTGGCCTAAGCACATATAGTTAAAGAATATTTGAATTGGTTCTTCCTTTAGCATCAGGTTAGAGCACCAGGCTTATTTCCTCTCCTGGGTATCCCTTTGAGATGTTGCCCTGAAACCTTGTTTTAATTATCTCTAAAATAAATGCACATCTCTTCCTGGCACCCTGGTAGTGCTCCTGGAGTCAACACATGTCTCTAGGAAACACCAAGTAAATACACAATACATGCTTGTTTACTCCTCCTCCCCTGAAGTTAATCCAGCAAATAGATTATAGAAATATCCCCATTCCCGCAAATATATTTGCAAGTTTATAGTAAGAGCGTTACTTCCTAAGGCTCTCCATACTCCCATGGCTTCTCTATCTATATGTTTCAATACCAAAATCTTTCTTCTTTTTAGAAAAATCCTAACCCATCTTCCCTCTGAGGGCTTTGCAATACCTGTCTCCCTAAACACATAGCATAGGCCTCCAAATGGACATCTATAGATTTAGAAGCTTGTTTTATATTTATCAAGTTCACACATTCTCCATCTTCCACATTTAAAAATATTTATTTAATTAAATTTATGAGCCAGAAATTGAGACACATATGGAGTTAAGGGAAGGAAAGAAAGAAAGAAAAAAAATAGCCCATTCATTCAACTTTTCCCAGCTGCCATTCTTGAATTGGGAGATTTGGCTGAGGTCTCAAGTAATGCCGTGCAATAAAACTTCCATAGGATGCCAAATTTAGGTCCAGCATGAAAAGAAAACAAAATCCCACCTACAAGATAAACTGTTCAACTTGGAAATGGGAGTTTCTTAGGGTCCTACATTAAAGTCTCATAGTGATGGTTTCTGCAAGGGAGAGAATCGGCCTGCCTTTTGGAGGGTTTCTGAATAGGCAACATAGAAAGTTTTAGAACACATTCATTTCCCTGAATTGAGACCTGTTTCTCTTGGGGGCTCTGTTTTCTCCTTTTTGGAAAGAATCCACTCTGCCATATCCTGGTGAGAGGAAGGAAGGTTGTGCCGGGGAAATGGGAAGGAGGGGGGCAATTCCAGGTGCTAGAGACTTTGCACAATGAGTCCTATTCTTTGCTGTTGGGAATCCATCTTTTCACCAGATGGGCTCTCAAACAGTCCACCTCCTCCTCCAGGTTAGCTCTATGGACTAACCCACCTGAGGATCTGGGTGGGCATTTCCTCAATATAAGTAGAGCCCAAGACATGTCAAGAGAAGAGGAAGACGAACCTTCCCAGACAAACTGAGTGTTGGATAGTATCGCATATAGTCTAGTTATTTTTATTGTTGCGTCTACATCTATGTACATGGAAACACATATATCTTTTTATGCTGGAGTTATTGTATATTCCCAGTTTTAAAATGGAAAGTTTTACATCCTGGGAAACCCTCAGTCCCTCAGTCCTGGGCAAACTAGGGAACTGGTCACCTTGTGGTATAGAATTCTTCAAATAGCAAATACTCATTAGATCTCACATGTTTTTATCCCCAAGCTAACAGGCACTGAAACTACATCTTTTTCACCAGTTAGGATTTCTGGCTCATTTCAGGATTCTTCTGGCCTACTATCACAGAGAATATCTTATGACTGTAAATCAATCTTATCCAATCTCCTATAAGCAAGGAACACGGATGCTCCCTTCAAGACAAAACTCTGAAACTAGAGGCCCAGGTGACAGTAACTCAGGTGATCTGCCATGTCAAGTGATGATGAACCTGAGACACCAAAGCCAGAGGTCCCCCTTATAGACCTCGTACAATGAGAAGGACGGTGCCCCTCTGTCTTTCATTTCACTGCTTAAGTATGAAACGGTTAGGGTTTACATTGAAATAACCGTATCATGCGCACAGGCCTGTGATCACAGGACACACGTGCCCATTTGGATCTGGAAGTTCCAACTCAGGTAGTACATTGTGCCTATTTTTCCTACTTCTTTCTCATGATTTAGACCTTGGTGCCATGTCTAGTTTTCAAGTTCAGACTACCCTGTCCCTCACAGCAATTTTCTACTTCGGATTCTATTCTCCCATCCTGAGATTTGTCCTCAGCTGGGGACACCCCAATCCAGCAGACATAGGGTGGGACAACAATCAGGACCCCCCACCCCTTTGTATATCCATGGCTGCATGGACACAAAGAGAAGAGGGCACCCGGATCCGCCTTCCAGGATCACTGAACCACAGAAGAAAATTGTATCTATAGCGGAGAGTAAGGAAGGAGGAACGGAGAAAAGGCTTCCCGTGGAATCTTTGCTGCAGGCCTTAAGTCAGCCAGAACGTCTCGCTGCATGATATTTTATGGCACATAACGACCACTGTAGTCACTTTGGCTTATTACCGTAGACTGGGAAGCTTAGGCAACAGACACTTATTTCTAACAGTTCTAGAGGCTGGGAAGTCCAAGATCAAAGCGCCAGCCTCTAGAGATCCGGTGTCTGGTGCAGGTACTATGTGTGGTTTGCAGATGGCTGTCTTCTCCATGTGTCCTCATGGTTTGGAGAGCAGAGAGCAAGGCAAACTCACTCGTGTCTCTTATGAGGGCACTAATCCCATCATGAGGGCTTCACCCTCATGACCTGATTTCCTCCTAAGTCCCCATCTCCAAATACCTTCCCTCTGGGGATTAGAGTTTCAGCATAAGAAGGATACAAACATTTAATCCATAGCAACCATTCATAAAGGGCTATATTGAAAAGAGGTATAAAGAAGGAGGCAGATAGCACCATTTTCTGATAGAAAAAAAAAATATATATATGACTGTATATCTTGAACTACTAAGTCATTGTCCTGTAGTATTTCATAATTCCCACAATGCTGGCAAAATGACCACTATTGTTCTCATTATTGGTATTAGCAGTGGCAGTTGTATTAACAACAGCTAAGTTTATCTAATAGGTCAGCGTTACGTATCTTCTATGACAATCCTGCAAGAATGGGTGATTGAGGGAATTAAATTGGATAGCTTGAGATACTGATGCATTTGTAAAGAAAACATGGAGGCCCAAGAAGTGGCTAGTTTCAAACTTCACAGCTAGGAAATGGTTATTCCCACTTTTATTGAGTCAGGGAGAGCCAGAAACCTCCCTGAAGTCGGCTACCCCACCACTGCGTCGTTTAAACACAGAGACTCTTAAGAGACGGGAGAAAGTCCCAGGGGAAGTGTTGAGAAGAAGCTTTCCAAATGTTAGCAACTAGGGGCATCTCAGGGAAGGAGGAGTTTTAAAGCCATGATCACCTTGCAGAGGTCATTACTATATGGAAGGAAGGTAAAAGCATATCTGTCCGAAAGCTGCTCCCGCCTATTTCAGAAGCCAGAAGAAGGTCCCCAAGCTGAAAAGACACTGGAGATGTAATTCTCTACAGATGTCCTTGGCAGCATCATCCTTTGGATGCCTTCTTTTGAATATTTATTTTATAGTTTATTTGAGGTGATAGTCATTGCTAAATGAGGAAACCCTGGGAGAGGCCCTCTGCCTCTCCTCTTGAAAAACAATTTGCATAACCCTCTCTCAGGAAAAGAAAAGTCTCAACAGATCCACCCTCCTTGGAAAGGAATTGAGGGAAAGGGCCCTCAAGCAGGTTCCTTGGAGGTCTCACGTCATCTGTTCGTGCCTGCATCCCCTCCCCCATCCTTGACAACTCCTCGGAACGTTCTCCCTGGGAAACCCAATTTTGTCTATTCTGCTGCATTTCTAGGTACATCTTGGCATCTCCTAAGGACTAGCGCTTGAAGCAGCCCTTCAATTATGCAGCCTGCGTAGTTTGGTTCTTCTCTGACCTAGGCTCTGTTGACACAGCTTAGCTCTGGTCTGTTCCTCCCCCGAGGAGCTTATCTGCGGCACACTGAACTCCATTAATCTTCCTGAAAGGCAAATGCCTTCGAGACACTGTTAACACTTAACTCTCCAGAAGAGAAGACACATTCTGTGGGATCCAGAAGACAGGACTCTGGGCCCGCACTGGCTGCTGAGCTGGGACAGGCCTGGGCTGGATGGGTTCCACGTGGAGACAGTGGATGGCAGAGAAACATCTTTGCCAACAGGAAGGCCAGCATCACATCAAATCAAACTAAGCCAAACCAAGCCAAGCGAGAAACAAATATAAACAGAAAACAAGACCAATGGATGATGGCAACAACCAAATAAATACCTGGGCCATTGTGAGCCACTATTAGCCAGATTTGGTTTTGGGGTTTCAAGTAAGCAAAACAACGCTTACCACCTTATCCAAGCGTTCTTCCAATTTTAGCAAGTGAATGGTGCTGTGCAAATAGTCTACACGGGAGACGTAGATAATGTAAAAGAAAGAAGTATTGTGGAGTATGTAGTTTGGGTCATTAGGATGCCTAAAACGCTTCGCCTTGATTGCACGCATCCTTCACCTTCCAGGCTCAGGGCGCACCTCGCACAACTCACAGGTGATCCACCGTCTCCTGGCAGGGCCCTGCTTCAGGGTCTCTCCTGACTCCATGTTGTCTCAGGACAAGGTCTTCCTCTAGAAAGAGAGTGGACTGATGCCTGCCTTCTGTGACTACCCCTGTGCTGAGCTCACGTGCTGTCCTACCCTCCCAGCCTAATTGCTCATCTCCAATGACTCTTATCACTTGTAGACCTGCAGTCCCTGGTTGTGTCCATTTGCCAGCGACCCTGAAAGACACAGGTAGCCTGTAGCGTTTCTGGGGCAGGAATTTGAATCACTATCAAGCTCTGTCCTTTCCCCAGTATCACACTGTTAGTTTATGTGATTCAAACTGAATCTGAAGTGCTTCCTTCTCAGTAGGACCTTGTTACAAGACAGATGGAGATGCTTTTAAGCAATGGCATTGACTTAGACTGGGGGACTTCTTCAAGGCATCTACGTATCACAAACACCCAGAGTGCACTGTGTTGTAGTCATAGCTCCCCCATTCCTACCCTCATTGCATCATGCCTCTGTGCCTTTGCCTTTACAGGGTGTCCTCAGAAGCCTTTTCTCCACTACTATCCCCATAAGGTGACTTTGAAGAACTGCCTCTGTGAATTGGCTGTATTGAGAACTCAGAGAATTTCACCACAAAGACTGACTCAGAGCCCAAAAGGCTATAGCTCAAAGAAGGGGAGCATTAGGTTAAAGGCATAGATCACGCTTTTCAACACTGGCCACTAGGGCCTTGGTTATAGCAGACGGAGCTACAGCACCACTGGACAATTGTTTACAGCCAGGCTAGCCATTGCCTTCTTGACCTTGTAACCACTGTCCCCATAGATATGCCTAGAGACACTTGGTGACAAACTTGCCTTTGTGTACATATAACCCAGATGTTGCCAGGTCCCACCAGCCAATGGGCTCAAACGAGGTAGCATTCATACAAGAAGTAAGCCTTCTATTTTTCTAACCAAATGATTGCCTTGACCCACAGAGAAAGGACGCTTGTCACCTCTTCAGGCTTTCTTTCCACCCCTTACTAGCTCTCCTCTTAAAAAAGAGGAGTGATTATCTAACTGGTGAGGATCTAATTGGCAGTGGACCACAGTGCCTGCATTACTAGGTAAGGTGATTTTGCTTTAAAACCACGAAACGGTCTCTTTCTTGCACACTTTCTTTATTTGTGGTGGACTTGCTTTGCACTTCTCGGCACATTAAGTAGGTAAGTGACAAGATCTTTGCTGTCTCTTTTCTTGCTTCTCTCCCAACGCCTTGGTGAGAAAGTGGGGGAGGCGTGTCCTAGTGGAAGCCAATTAGTTCAATTCAAAAGGGGAGGATAGGAAGCCCAGTTTTGGCCTCCTGCTTAGTCTGTATCCCCAAAACTGTCTTCAGGAAGCTTTTTTAAAGGCTGGACAATAAAGTTGATGTTTTGATCCCATTTGACTCAAGTATCAGTGTTAACTTTTGATTGGCCAGGGAGAACACCAGGCACCTGCCTTCTAACTCTCACCAGTGGTGATCGTAGCTTTGTACTGACTTCTCACACCTGCTGTGGATGCTTCTTCTTGAAGTCTCCCCTAGTAGTTTCTATGAAGGATCAGGGAATCCCTCCTCTGCAGATCCCTCCTCTGCATTCAGAACCCAGTCATTTCCTGTTGCTTTCATTTGTTCTCTGATATGTCCTCAAAAAAAAATTATTTTCTCTTCTGGTCTCCTCATGGCAACGCGATACCCACAGGTCTTTCAAGGGAAGCGCTTCCCCACTTCTGCTGCTGTGGGTGCCATGGTGAAAACACTGCTCTCCTGGTCCTCTGCTAGGCCACTGTGGTTCTCCCTCCTTCACCCTGCAATGGGCCTTGCACCGAAATGGAAGAGTTGGCCTCATGTTTAATTCTGGGGTAAATTTTAACATCTGGCTTTCAAGGATCACTTTGCACAGCCATCGTGGTCAAGAGGGTTCGACCAACACAGCATCTTCAGTTCCTACTGGCCCCTTCTTTCTGTATCTGGATCAGAACTTATCTCATAGATGTTCAGGGGAGTAGTATCTAATCATTCTGGAGTTTTATGGTTATTTTATTTTATTTTAAATATTTATTTATTTTGAGAGAGAGTGTGAGCAGGAAAAGGGCAGAGAGAGGGAGAAAGAATCCCAAGCAGGCTCCAGGTTGTCAATGCAGAACCCAATGCAGGGCTTGATCTCACGAACTGTAGAAATCAAGTCACACACAACCAACTGAGTCATTCAGGCTTTACCATTATGCTATATTCCCCTTCTCATGTCATCTTGAGACTTCATGCAAATAAAGTCCTGAGGGCATGATTAGCCCCAAGTCTCTGCTTCTTGGTTCACCAGGTCTATCCTCGCTGTGTATTTGATACGTATACAGATTTGGTGACTATATTGTATAGGGCTAGGCAACCTCAAAACCATAGTGTCCATAACAACAAATCCCGACAGAAATAAAGAAGCATTGAGAGAACTAGAAGCTCAGAAAAAATGTAGAATCTTCTTGATCATTCAAAGGGGGAATTTATCCAGATAGTTCCCACTAGAGCGAGGATTAGGGTAAACAGATACCTGTGCCATTTGAACATCAGTCCAAACTGATGGGCATCACAGAGATGTAAAGATACCACAGATTCAAGGAAATTTGCATTCAGTTTATATATGTATTTATATGCTAACTCATGCTCAGAAAGACTTGAGGTAGCTTAAAGCACAAATATGCTCAATATAATAAAGACTAAACACGAACAAAGAAAAATGGAGAAGTAGAAAATCAGACCATGACAAGGAAGAAAACAGATGTACAGACCATAACGGCTAGCATAAATATAACAAAAGAGTTCATATTTGCCCCTGAGATTTTTGGCATCACAAAGCATAAGTGACGTAATTCTTATTAACTAACATTTTTTTTAAAGCCTCAGAATGTCCATTCTTTCAGATAAGCAAATTTGAACCAAACAGATTTTAAAATCTCTCTTATCAGCCAAGCTTTTGTTAGATGTCAAATAGCAGACAGTTCAAGGTTGCACTCGGTGAGGTGAGGACTGAATCGTTGGCGTTTGTAGACATGTCTGAGAGCAGATTCACATACTCCAGATCTTGATGGGAAGGTTGAGTAGTTTCCCCAGGCTTTTTGCCTGCCATCTGCCATCTCCTCAAAGGCACTTTGGGTAAGATTTCAGCACATGAACGGGCTCAACTGATTTCTCAAAGTGCTTCATTTTGAAGCTTTTGCCAAGATTACTTACCATTGGAAAAAATTCCAAACAGTTGCTCAACCTGTCTGTTCAGAAAAAATAAATAAATAAAACTTTAATAATGCTCCTACGGAATGACTGCTTCAGGGTATTCTGACTACTAGGGAACCTACTAGGTTGAAATAACCGCTAAATATGTCTCCTGAAATTAAATAATGTAGTCTTCAATCTGCAGTAAGTTGATAGAAACCAACTGAAATTTGGAAAATTTGGACAAGGCAGATATAAACTCAATTATATCAATTATATCAGTAATTACATTAAATATAAGCTATATTCTCCAAGTAAAGGACACAGATTATCAGGCTGGAAAACACAATGTGGATTCTCCAGTTGGATTCTTGTTTGTTTTGTTTTAACTACAAGAACTACAAACCAAAGTGTTATTGGATCTCAACATTAGAGGGTCTAGGTTCTTTTACATTTGAGGTAGTTGATATAGGATTACAAAGTTGGGAGGTGAAATATATCTATTCAACCCCTCCAAAATGCTATCAATCTGAATGACAAGGTTTAATAAATGTTTAAAAGTTCTGAGATGCCTGACTATATCTAGTTGTTTGTGTCTCCTTAAAACTGAATCTAATGTATTATTACATTTTATGCACAGCAAGAACTGATGCAAAATTCAAACATTTTAGGCAAACTGTGCTCTTTTCTAGCAAATTAAACTCCATGTTCATTAAAGAAAGGTATGTCTGTGCCAACTCAAAAAAAAAAAAGATGAAAACTTCACTGAGGGTAGGGTTTCCTGTCTCTCTTTGTATCTAGGAAGACACAAGAGTTTCCTTGAAGGAGATGTCTCTGTCCCTCACAGCACGTCATCTGTCACTTTTTAAAATTATTTCCTAGGGGCGCCTGGGTGGCTCAGTCAGTTGGGCGTCCGACTTCGGCTCAGGTCATGATCTCATAGTCTGTGAGTTCGAGCCCCGCGTCAGGCTCTGTGCTGACAGCTCAGAGCCTGGAGCCTGGTTCGGATTCTGTGTCTCCCTCTCTCTCTGCCCCTCCCCTGCTCATGCTCTGTCTCTCTCTGTCTCAAAAATAAAAAAATAAAAAATTAAAATTATTGCCTGATTACATCCAGCTCAGTCAAAGGATAATAACTGGATTGTCTTCCATTTTTTTTTTTTATTTTATTTATTTTTTTTTTTTTAATTTTTTTTTCAACGTTTATTTATTTTTGGGACAGAGAGAGACAGAGCATGAACGGGGGAGGGGCAGAGAGAGAGGGAGACACAGAATCGGAAACAGGCTCCAGGCTCTGAGCCATCATCAGCCCAGAGCCCGACGCGGGGCTCGAACTCCCGGACCGCGAGATCGTGACCTGGCTGAAGTCGGACGCTTAACCGACTGCGCCACCCAGGCGCCCCTGGATTGTCTTTCAAAGGGAGCCCAGACACAGACAGGAAGTTGAGAGGGGGCTCAACATCTCCTGCTGATCCAGAAGGGTGTGGAAACCCCAGTTTTCTAGGTGTGAGCTGCCCCTACAATGACGAAGACTCCATGCACATATTCCTCCAGCCAACTTGGTTCCTGTCCAGCTGAGGCCCAGTCCCACATAGGAGCCTGGCTGCGGGGAGAATACGGGTCACTTAAGCGCCTCTCAGACTTCTGGTCAGAGGCTTCTGCAACCAGCGTGAAATCTCAACACATTCTTCTAGACATTAAATGGGAGACTGAAGAATTAAGTCTACAAACCTTGTCGGGCATTAAACTCAAAGGAAAGCTCGGTCGGTGTCTCAGAGAAAAGTGAACCATGTTGTGCCCCATTCAGTAGCCTCTAGGTAGCAGAGTGGCTAGGGTAGAGAATGAGGGAAGAAGTCCAGCCATTCCGAAAATGTTCAGTATCTTGATGAATACGGGTCAAAGGAATTCAAGGGCATTTCCTTTCTCCATGGCAGCTCTTCAACGTTAGAGCTCCAGGAAAAAAAATCACAAAGGATCTGTTTTTCTGAGTTTGGCAGGTGTGGCTCCTTACATGGAAATGGTTGGGTCAGTAAGACTGAATTATTCTGGTTAATTGGCTGCATTTGTTATCCGAAATCTGAGCAATGCCTCATGCACAAATTATTTTATTGTCTGCTAATTTCTTGAAAATCGGTAATCCCTGCAGTATAAAAACCATATGGTTTCATCTTGATTCGCTTACTCAAGGAACACACCAAAATCATGCAATGCTTCACAGATGTCATCCTGAACAACGGTTATCAACAGAACCAAGGTGGGAAATATGGGCTTTCAAACCTTCAGATTAATGAAGGTTATGCTATCTGTTTAAAACCACGTATCTAGTCCATAGCTAGCTAAGGACTTGAATCCAAGCCCGGTGTTCTTCCACCACTTCTCGTGTTTGAGCACAATCCTTATGTTTGTCATGACTGATAACACAAATAACAGTAACAACGATCATCCAGAAAGTAGTATTTACTTGTACACATCTTTCCAGTCTCTGCCAGTTGATTTCATTGGGTCACGGAAATGGATGGATTCCATGGAAATTCTTAGAAAATAAAAATCTGCAATGCCAAAAGAAGTTTATCATCACTATAATTAGTTAACAAACTAATCATGATGAGGATGAGATAGAATGAGGAGGGGTCTTGAATTTAGGTATTCATATGGCAAAAAAACTCTGCTTTGGAATTTTCTTGGTTCTCTTTAAATTTCAACGACCAGAAATGTACTTGGGGGGTGAGGCCAGGAAGCACACAAATGTGTTTTGGCCTATGGGAGAGTGTGGGTGTTTGTGACCATGTGATTTCACTCCTGTCTGCGTGTGAGTGTGAATGTCTGGGTGTTCAACAAGATGGTCAATTTAGCTCCATATGCCCAAGGGCAGATTGCAATGATGGCTAAGGCAGAAGGTCACTGGAAAAACAAACTGGAACTGCTGAAGGAAAGATGGCTCACGGGTCAGTTTTCCTGTAAAGTAGCAAGTGGAGTTAGCATTCGTGAAAATTTCCAGTGCTGGTCGGAGTCCAGAGGGACCTAGGGTGTTCGTTTGGCTTGCCTCGGCCACTTCCTGGCTCTGCCTGGGACACAGATTGCCCTCTGACTCTAGCCTGGCTCAGCCCTGCACCGTGTCAAGGTCTGTGCCCTCTGTCCTCATCCGCTCTGCTCAGAGATGCCTCTTCTGTTCTGTTCCAACGGGTGCCTGCCAACCGTGATGCCAACCAGGCAGAGTAGAGGCCAGGGAAAGAGCCCGTGCCCTTGAGAGTGGAGAGGAGGGGAAGAAGGTGGGGCAAGATGGAGACAAAAGATGGGAGCCCTTCAAAGGTGCCACATCTTCCTTCCCATCTCTGGATACATTCTACCTCCTTCCCACCTTCCCACATGGATACTAGCTTTTTCTGTGTTTTCCTAAGTCTGTCTAATCGCATGGCTCAAAGAAGTCTTATCTAATCCAATCTTATTGACTGATGGGGGAAACCGAGGCTCAGAGAAGAGAAAAAGGCCTGGTAATCGGGATGTGAGGCTCTACTGTTTCTACATGCCAACGTTTTCCTACATTAATCTGATGGGGCTGAATCATTTTGCCAAGAGCACTTGGACGTCAACGTACTCAGAGGCAAGGCCGCTCTCTCTACTTACTTTTAATTTTGCTTAGTTCCTAAGATCCAAGCCTCACTCAGTTGACTCCTTCCCTGAATAAGCCTTGCCACTGAGCGTCCCCATGAAACAGCACGCTGGGTGTGAGAACAGCAATGGACAAATTCTCGTCTAGTAGTGGAGCTTATGCTCTCCTGGGGCCACCACGTCAGAGGGCTTCTTCAACATCTGACCGCATTCCTTCATTCATCCACTCACTGCTATGTTATTTGCTGAAAACCATCATTTTTTAGCATTTTAATTGTTAATTTTAACCGTACTCTTTAATTCCCCTCCTCTCCCACTCAAATCTCCCAATATTGAATGATTGAACGTTATTTGAAGTAACAATTCTATTCATCCTCATAAAGACTGAATGCTTCTGTGAAACCAGGCAATGATCCCAGGCCTCCTTTGTATGGTGAAGGAAAGCAGGTTACTGCATTTTCCCAGTTTTTATGCCCAAACCGGCAGGGGATGCATGCTGAACTAGCTGTGTGAGAAGCAAATATAAATGGAACATCTAAGGAGTGCCATGGGCACCCGGAGAGGAAGCATGTGGTGGTCTGGCTAGGTGACCATAGCCGGTCTCTGGTGACATTTCTACCAATAGCTAGTTACGCAAAAATCAGGCGCTGGTCCCCAATATGAACAGAAGTGCCAAGGAAGGATTCACAACCCCATAGGACATAAATCAAGGATCCTTCTGGCAAATGAGAACCGATGAGGAGCCCAGAGTCCTTTCCATAAATCTCAAGCAGTGGGCTAATTCTTAATTAAATCCTTTATTCCCACAATGCTTACAGTGCTTTATATCGTTGTTCATTTGCTCTGTTTCAATAGCGGTTTATCTGAATCTGTAGACCTCTTCCTCCACGCTCTAATGATTTATTTTGTTGTCTTTTCTTCTCAGAAAACAAAAAGAATCTGCCGGCTCTTTACCTATGTGCCTTAAAAACACCAGAGTGCTATCTGCTACAATTCAAAGCAAACAAGGAAAAGTATATATGCCAGGTCAGTTTAGTTTCTAGCTAAGAGCTGGGCCTTTGGGGTCAGACAGACCTGTGTGAAACCAGATTTAAAACTGTTTAAAAACTGGTTTGAATCCTAGGTTTCAATCCTGACCCTCCCACCTAATAGCTGCGTGATGCTGGAAAAAATGGTTAACATCCAGATCCTTGGTTTCATTTTGTCATTTATAAAATGAGGGTAATGGGTCCATTTCTGTGTGTCAATGTCTATAAGCTCAGAAACCATGACGAAAAGACAAAAATGGCTGAGTGCCTTTACAAAGAAACAGGAAAAGAGTTTATGTAGAAAACTTATCTTACCCTCCAATGTTCTGTATCTTGTCACTCCTTCCTGACAGTTTTTTTCCCTGACCCTGAAGATGACTCTTCATGGCTCTCTGCCTCTGCCCTTTTCTCTATCTCACTTACATCCTCCAACAAGGACTATAAGAAGATAAGCTAACTCAATCCTCACCAGGATTTAAGAGGACTTTGAAAAGGGACCCAGCCCCACTTGCCCTTAGGACGTTCTGACTGAGAACAGGGGGCGCCCAGAGGAAAAGTCTTTGCAGGTTAAAAGATTAATCGATGGGTTTTCCTGGTATTTTCTGTTGGAACCGGGATTAGCTGAACTACGATGACTGAGTAGCATCTGATCCCTGGCTGTCAAAAAAATATGAGACATTGAGATGCAGGGAAGGGTAACCACCTAGTTTAATCGGTCAGAGTATATTCGTAAACTCCATAGGGCACATAGAATATAGCAGTCTTTCTCCATCTCCATTGGAGATGGATTTGGAAATGAACTTGGGATATGATGTAGGTTTTAGACTAATCATTTGCAAGCAACTGTAGATAGTGAGCACAATTTAATAGCATTTGATGGGTAACGCAAGTTACTGAAATACCTTCTCTGGAAAATCTTAGAAACTTGAGAACATGACCTAGAGGCATGGAGGAGATAACTTGCAGAATCTATACAAGAAAAGCATTTGTTCTAAGACCATTAATCACTTTTCATGCATCAAGGGACATGACATTGTCATAGTCGCACATGGAAAATACAGGAGGCTTAGAATGCTCACTTCTTTTGCTTTCTAGCTGAGCATCAACTCTCTCTCTCCATGTCCCTTCCTCCCTCCCTCCCTCCTTTCCTCCCCCACCCATCATCTCTCTTTATCCTCCACTCCTAGCTTCAACTGTTTTGAACTACTCAGAATAGGTCTCATAAATGACATCAGTTCTATGTCTACAGTAAGTGTTCAAGTTAGTATTCAGGTAAAGTTTACACCCAACTTTAATCTAGAGACCAATGGGCTACCTAGAGACCCACTTATAAAATCTATTTTCTTGAGGGACTGAGAGGTCTCTTGGGAAAGGATTCATCAAAGTGAATGAGTTGGGAATAAGAAGTTCAGCCAAAGAATCAAGCCCTGAGGTTAGTTGCAGGGGAGAAAGGATTTTAAGTGCAGCATGGCATCTAGGGGCAAATCTGGCGATTCTTTGCAGAAGTAAAAGTGATGCCCAGTAGAGGTAGCAGCACCCAGAGGGACCAACGGTCTCCGGACAAGCAGTAGGAATGCTCAGTGGATCCCCTCGGGAGCTGATCAGACTTGTTCCAGAGTACATGTGAAATTATCAGCTGGGAAGTACAGTTTTGGGATAGCAGTGAGAGGCAGTGAATTTAGGGTCACTGCATTTGCATGCCCTGAAGGACGAAATTTAGAGAGATGTAGGTTTTACATATACATTGGGCAAGGCTTGTGTATTACTACGCATCCTATTTTTTCACTCTGTTTCCCCTATGGCTGTGGTGCCCAGTTCCCTGAAGGTTTTTGTCAAGGCTCAGCCATGAATCACCTGATAATTCCTCATCTCCTTGCTTCACACCCAAAGCTTCACTAATGTCACAGCTTGGGAAGCCCATGGTAATCTCTCAACACTTCCATGGACAGCTCTAAGGAGCTGGAGGGCTAACACTTGGGGAGTAACCCTTGAAAATGGGAAATGAGAACTAATGGATAGATGTCCTTCCACCACCCCCGTCCCCCACCCCCACTGGGGGAGTAGTTCTAAAAGGCGTTTTATAAAGCCTCTCAGACAGTCCTACGGGTGAAGTAACTAGTCACTCCTAGTGGTTACCAACCCAGTGATGCACTCTGGATGGACTCTTCCTCTTTCCCAAGTTGCTTTTCCTGTTACTCACACGCGCATTCTAGGATCACATTCCTGAATAAACCACTCACACATCTGCCTTGTCTCAGACTCTGCTTTTGGGAGAACCCACAATAATGGAGTTAAGCATTGCTCTCATTCTACAAAACTCTTTAAAATCAGGCCCTGAAGGCATATTCCCATGTGTAGGTACTTGTGACTTTCTTCCATTTCCTACCATCTTGTTTGGGCTCTGTCTGATCTCCACATTCCAGAGTCCCATGACGTTCAGAGCCAGTATTTTTAGAGAAGTAATTCAGTCATGTTTTAAATGGTTCACCAGATTGTAACATCAATTGGGAACCAGAGGAATGTACTTGGAGGCCAAGAAAAAAAAATGTATTAGCTAATATGTGTTGTGGAATATGATGCCTGGGGTAAGGAAAAATATATGCAAATGATAAAAGAGAATTAACAAATGACTGTCACTTCCTGGTATTTAGAATTTGAATTACAGCTTCTCTTTTCTTACAGGTCCTTCTTTTTTTTTTTTACAGATAAGGAATCTGAAGACCAGGATAGTTAAGGTAAGGTATTCAGCTCCTAACCTAATACTCAGTTGTTGAGAAGATACAAGAAGCTGGAGGGTATGGATGAAGTCATAGGCTTATTCGTAGTGACTCTGTTGGTAGAAATACAAAAGCCAAGCAAAAGAGCATATTGACTTATTGGCTCCTAGAATATTATTTAGAAATCTAACCTCCCTCTAAAGCAGAAATTTGTCAGGCGTGGATGTCTAATTTAAAAAATACCACCTGGGTCAATGAAATAAATCAACTTCCGTGTTGGTAAAATGCCACTACCAATGGAGTGAGTTCATGAAATCAGATCCCACTTGTCTCCACCCACCCCTACTATATTCATCTTCCTGATTGTTCTGCCCTTCCTGTTTGGTGACCTAGTCACGGCACACCTGGCTCTCTGTCCTTCTGCATCACCCCTGGGTTTACTGTCTGAATCCCTTTTCCTGACACAGAACTTATTAGGACTACTATCCCAGTAGCAGGTGCCGCTGGGTTGGCTCAGCATCGAGGCCACACCTTCTCTCTGACCCATGTCCTGGAGGACCAGAGAGGACAAGCTCTCCATATGACATCACTGCAGATGGCCACTGAGCCTCTACCTGAGCCTCACTGGCAAAGGGAAACATGCAGCCTCACATGACAGGGTGCTCTCTGTTAGAAATCTTTGCTGAGAAATTGTTCCTTTTACTGCACGAGAATCACTGTAGCTTTTTTTTTTTTTAATGTTTTATTATTTTTGAGAGAGAGGGAGACAGAGAGCAAGCAGGGGAGGGGCAGAGAGAGAAGAAGACGCAGAATCCGAAGCAGGTTCCAGGCTCTGAGCTGTCAGCACAGTTCCCGACGCAGGGCTTGAACCCACGAACCGTGAGATCATGACCTGAGCCAAAGTCAGACACTCAACCGACTGAGCCACCCAGGCACCCCTCCATCACTGTAGCTTTGGGGTATCCATCCTGGTTTAGCATTAGAAAGCAGGGCCACCTGCTGATTTAAAACTTCGTGATAGTTGAAGGCATTTCTCAGACACAGACCCATTGAAGAATGGTCTTTTTAAGACCTAATAGCATATCTCTGAGCCCTTGGAGAATTCCTCATATGTGGAAGATATAAACCCTACGTGATCCTATATACTCTGGTCTCTTTTCCATCTCTGTTCACCCTCCAAAGGTGCTATATACAGAGATAAATCCTTCCCTCCAGACAGGGTCTACCCAGTGTAGACCAACAGGTTATTACTTTTGGATCACATTGAATTTGTGGGTTAAATAAACTTTAACGCCTTTATCTCATGAACCAAATCCAAATTAGATCTCTCGTCAAAAACCAGTTTGAGAACAAAGTGAACAGTAAGTAAATTAATACACAAATGAACTAAAATAAATGTTTAAATGTGCTCAGCCCTAGTTTGAAGCAGACATATCACATGCTTTAGAAATACTTTACTGAGGACACTTTATATAATAATTATTAATATTATGAGGTCATATTTCACAAGTCCTTCCAGTGTCCCTCCAGTGTCTTTATCACAAAGATCCCTGCAGCCTTCAGATTTCTGAAAATCTTCATTCTAACCACAATAGGGGACCATAGAAAGGGGCAAATCAAGATTTTCAGGCTCCTGACTATAATTATGGAAAGGAATGGGGATCATTCACTGAAAATGCTTTTGGGGGGGATGAAAAGGAATAAAAAAGAGTGTTTATTGAAAGTTTTAGCGAAAAAAACACTATATTTCATTTGAAAAACATGTCACAGAGATCTGAGAACTGTGTCACTGTCCTACGTTGGCCTGGTCCATAGGACTATGCCTGACAGACAACTTGGGGTGATGATCCACTTGGTATAAATATTGGCATCATTAAAAGTCCTCTAAGTGGTTTTGGAAATTGGAGACAATGATCAGGGGACCAGAGCAGGAGAGAGAAAATATATAGAAACAAAGTACATAGTGACTTGCAGTTGACAGAAAGATTGATTGGTGAACACATGAGCAAATTCCTGGAAGCACCCCAAAAATACCTGGGGTGCTGGAAGTTGTGTCTGAGCAGGCAGGAGCAAAAGCAGGTCTGTGTCCCTTTTATAGTCTCAGCAAAAAAAAAAAAAAATGAAGACCTTCAATATTTTCTCCGGGCCCCCTCTCATTCTCTCTTTAAAAAAGACCAGACTCAGTAATATCAAGGTTCACTGGTGTTAAAATAATATAATGACACTGCACTGACCACTGCGAACTCATGTGCCCCATTAGCATTTATATTCCTGGTAGTCTGAAAGCCATGAATCTTGTGTGTCCTTGCTAAACTCTGAATAGCTTGGACTGCAGGGGTGAAGTAACAAGAGTTGGCTCTAAAATGTCCCATCAAGGGAAGAGTGGCCATTCTTGTAGGTGGCAGACTGAGTGACTATAAAGAGATTTGCTCTGATGTTGAATTTCTATGCAAACATCCGGCTGTCCTGCTGTTTAGGTCCCTGGATGGGTAATGTTTCCTCCATGCACGGAGCCTGGACGCTCCACAGAGTGCTATCTTTCCACACATATTCTTCAGGTCTTTGGTCAAAATTCTGTTCCAGAAATTTGAGTTACCTGCCCAGGCGGTGGAGCCAATGGAGATAATCTGGAAAGACGAAGCGCACTTTTGGGTGAGAACTGGGACTGATAGAGGTGTCTGTAGAGCCATTCAACAGCAGCCCACACTGCAGGAGGAGGGTTCCTGGGGCTGGAAAAAGGGGTAGCCTCTGCCTCCCTAAGAAAAGTCAGACCACAGCTCCAGGAGTGTGTATGTACATGGAGAGTTGATCGGAATGTGAGCTCTGGGAAGGCTGAGAATCCTACCAAAACAGCCACCTGCTAACCTATAGTTAAAGCTCCTCTGTTTGGCACCTTGGAGAGAAAGCCAACAAGACTGATTTCAAAGACGAAGGGCCTTGAATGCACCCCCTAAGAAAATGAGTCAGGATCCACAGACATCCATAAGATTCCCTGTGTTTATTGCTTACATTATTCCTATCGACTTACACATAATGTTTAGATCTAAAATCCTTACGATGAACAGAGTGGGTTCTTTTTTTTTTTTTTTTTTTTGTCTTTTTTATTTTTGTTTGTTTTTGGCTTTTTTTTGCTAAAATTTTTTTTAATGTTTATTTATTTTTGAGACAGAGAGAGACAGAGCATGAATGGGGGAGGGTCAGAGAGAGAGGGAGACACAGAATCGGAAGCAGGCTCTAGGCTCTGAGCTGTCAGCACAGAGCCCGACACGGGGTTCAAACTCACCGACCGCGAGATCATGACCTGAGCCGAAGTTGGACGCTTAACCGACTGAGCCACCCAGGCGCCCCTGCTTTTTTTTTTTTTTTTTTTTTTAGAAACAAAAAGGAGGGAAGGCTGTGTGCTAGTTTATAGACGGTCCTGAAAAAGTGGGTAATCCTCAGAAATAGTGAGTTGTTGACACTGGAATAAAAGGACTAAAGCAGGTCACATCCCTGAGGCCTGTTAGCAGTTGAACGATCTTGACCAACAGGAGGAGAGCACAGGAAGTACAAAGGCCCCGATGCACGAATGAGCCCAAGGTCGAGAAACGACAGGACTGCTCCACTGTGGCTGGGGCAGGCTAAGGAGAGGAGCAGGGTAGGACATAAGGTCAAAGAGGTAGACGGCTTCCCCCTTCTACCTGATTGTGACTTTGGGCAATAAAAATAATAGCGAACAGTGTCATGAGTTTAAAATGTTCCCGTCGCTATTTGTATCATCTTACTGAATCCTCACCGTAACCTGATAGGATAGGATGATGTTCGAAATAATTAGCGACAAATATGTCACAACCACCCACCAATCAAAAAATGCCCACCTCAGCCACCACTCTGGCCGTACTAGTACACAATGGCTTCATGCCAGGGACCACTTACGGCTCCCTCCAACAGGCGAAGAACCTTGGTTCAGAGATGCGGTAACTACTTCAACGTTATAGAACTGGCCATTTTACCCCAAACTATATTTTGAAAATGCCAACTCACCTGCCTCTAGTAAATGCTGTTTTTCAGACTCAGGGGACTCTTATTTAAGAGGAAAGTAAGGGATTTGGAGATTCGCTGTCCACACTGTGGGAGAGAGCGCACTGTGACAGGAGCGTGAACTCCAAGGGTCCCCCCCGGGACTGGCACTAAGTAGCCACAGAACTTCAAATACATCATTTTGCCTCTCTCCTCCTCAGAAAACCTCCAGCCTGTGGGTGGTAAATTTATGTATTTCCAGAGCAGTGTTCTCAACTGGGGGAAATTCTGTTCTCTAAGAAACAAGTGGAAATGTTTGGTTGTCACAACAGGCTGGTGCGGAGTGGGAGGGTGTTGCTGGCTTCTAGAGGGCATCCCCAGAGGTCAGGGGTGCTGCTAGGCACATCATGATGGACAGGGCAGCCCCCGCTGCAAAGAATTGTTAGCGTCAAAGTTGAGAAACCCTGTTCAAGAGGCCAGAGAGTTAGCAGACACAGTGAGGAGTGTCTGGGGTGATATTAGGGAGTGGTGGAGACTACAACAAGTTGTAGAATGCACACATTTTCTAAAGGCATTTCATGCACAAATATTTACAAGCCTTCGTGAACTGAAGAGAACATAAAACGCAGGCCGGTTTCAACCTGCTTTCTGCCTAATTGTAGCCCTGGTTACAATTTTCTTTTTATAGGTGAGGATAAAACCGTCTTCCAGTCATGCAGAAGTGCGCGCGCGTGTGTGTGTGTGTGTTCATGTATATGCATTGGCAAAAGGATTTATTTTTAAGTATTTTCCAAAGAAAGACCATCCATCCCTCTTAGAATCAAGTCTCGGGTCTTTCACTTCCTCCCCTACTCTAGACTTTCTCTCTCCCTCAGTTCCGGCGGCCTCCTTCCTCTCAGTCTGGCTTTCGCAAAGGTGTAGCCCAGCTGCTCCCCTCCCATGAGGGAAACTTCTGGTTTAAGTTTGGATCCCTTCACGTTGCTTGAAGCCTCTGGGAAGGAGGCCCCTTCGCTCACATTACCCCTTTAGCCTTCAGAGACAGATGGGCTAGGAAAGGCAGGTCAGCCCCACGTTTACGACGTACCCACGGAGTTATTTATGGTTTGTTTATCCGTTCAACGTGCAGCAGTTGTGGCCTATGACTTTCAGCTCCAGGGTGCATTAACAGATCTGGGGGGAAATTGGCAGTGTTAAACTATATAGTCTCACTGGGCTTTTCGGCCTCACCCTGCAAAGCAAACACAGCATCGATCCCCAGACACTCGGGCACGGTGTGATTTCTGGAAAGCCTGCGACAGGTGAGAAGCTGATGCAATTAGGAGAAAGAAGTTCTCTGCTCGCTGGGCTCAGAGGGTGGGAACAAGCGTGGCCAGTGTGAAGGTCCAGGTGTGGAACGTGAGATACCACCGTGATTGGGATACGGGCAAACTAAAGGCTGATGGGGCACCCAGGGCACCCACTGGAGAAGCGGCTCTGCACGGTGGAGGTGCATTTCTGCCCTACGGGAGGCAGGCATCTCAAAACACTTGTGCACTACAAACAGTGGAGCCGTGGAGAAGTGGGATAGGACCCACTCCCCCCCTACGTGCCTAGTGACCAGAGCACGAACAAAAATAATTGGAACTTCGGTGTCACTGGATGCTAAAAATGTGCAATGACTGCCCAGTGGATCTGTGGGCAGCCTGCTTTATTTAAAGCAGGCCTGATGGGTGCAGGGCAGGGCTAACTGCTGTGGAGCTCCGAGCCACTGGTGTTGCTCTTCGGGTGGCCAAAGAGCTCCTGCAACTTGCCATAAGGTGGGGTCCTGGGGAGAAAGCCCTGAGCGTAACAAGAAAGCTCTAATTTTCTTAAAATACAGCTGAAAAGTCCCTCGAGGGTATGAAGGAGCCACACTGGGGACTTTTCTCCTTCACCCCGTTGTTCCATGTTATACTGACATCACTCCCCGCCCCCCCATATGTCAAGGGCACAATCGATGCACGTCGCAGAAACGTGAGTGGTAGCAAGAGTCCGTGGGAGAGAAAGGTACGACCTGAGGCCCTGGGAACTAATAGGCAGGTGCCTAGGGACGTGCGCAGAAGAATCCAGGGCCCTGAGCGGTTTCAACAAAGACAGAGCCTGGGTTTGCCTGGAGTCTGGCAGTAAGAGTTAAGCCTGCAAGGCCTTACGTAGTCTGTGTGGAAGTCGGGAAGCTCAAAGGAGTGGTGAAGTAGGGGTGGGAGTGGAGGGGGTCAGAATCTCTGGGAGATGTTGAAGAAAATGGGGCATTTACATAGACTCGCTGCCCTGACACGAAGTTTTAATGACACTTCTAGACATAAGACAGCAGGAAGGATGTGGTGAACAAAGGAGGATAGAACATTCCAGAGATTCTATGAAAGTCTTTCTCCCGGTCATGACAGATTGAAGGAGAGGGTGGAGGAGATGACCGCTGGATGTTTTGGTTATTTTTGTTTGTTTGTTTGTTTGTTTTTTTGTGGAAGAACATTATTCAAATACTCTCATTAAAGTATTGGAGAACCATGGCTTTACTTGTAGATCACTTCTCAGAGGAGAGGCAGTTATAGAGAATTCCAGAACATCCACACAATAGGACCCCAGGCCCTGGCAAAGTAGTAGAGATCTGATGACCAGTAAATCACAGAAAGGAAAGGAAGAAACCCACCGAGAAAAAGAGAGACCCCGTACATTTTCTGGTTTTCGTGACTCAGATATCTACCCTGGCTTCCACTTGATCATGTGTGAAGTCCTCAAATGGTACACCAATAGGAGCCAAAAAAAGATACACTGTTTTATTCACTGGGACGTATTGGATAGAGTGGTCATGATACGATCCTGAGCCTGGACAAGACCTCATTGGATGATCTGGTCTAAGTCCCTGCCTCCGGACCGGATGGCTTAGATATTGCCAAGCTCAAGGAAACCTGGAGGCAGAGGTCAAACAAGAAACCAGGAGCATTTCACCGTGGATGTAGAGGGCTTAACCACACAGACAAAGCATACAAAGAGTAGCAACTTTACACTGTAACAATTTATAAACAACTATATACAATCAATAACTCTAGTTTGAAGAATGAATGCATGGATGAATGGATGGATGAATGGATGACAAATGAATGAAAGAAATTTTTGCTCTGGGAATTTAGCAATTCCGGTCAACTACTTACTCAACACCTCTGTTTGCAAACATCCTATTTGATATTCTGCACGTGCAAAGGTGAACCCTTAGGCTACCTGTTCCCTACAGTTTTATGGGGGGTGGATCCAGGTTTTGTGTCGCCTTCAGTTTATGTAGTCTGTGAGGTCCTCCTAAATGAAATGATTACAAAATTACAAATACAAAATTGCTTGGTACTCTCCCAAGACTTTGGAAGAAGCTGGTGTTAGGGAGAGGCCCTGAGGCTTATTAAATTCAGCAGCTTCTTGGTAGAGCTGTCCTTGCCGTTCAAAATGTTTCTCCAGGTGTTAGGAGCTTGAGAAAACAGTCTGGGGCCAGACCCTCCCGTATCCCTGCCTACCAACTCGTGGATTTGGCTTCATCGCCACCCACCTCCCAAGACAGGAGCCTTCCCCTATTGCCAGGAGAATTTGCTCAGCATCCTGGTAGATGGGTTTGGAAAGGTGGGGTTTGTTTTACTTCTTCCATCCATGTATCTTTCCACACACACACGGAAGTAATAAAATAAATAAAATGGAATAAAATAAATAAAAATAAAATATAATAAAATATAATAAAATTAAAATATAGAAAATAAAATAAATGAAATAGAATAAAATAAATAAAAATAAAATATAATAAAATAAAAATATAGAAAATAAAATAAATGAAATGAAATAAAATAAAAATAAAATAAAATAAAATAAAAATATAGAAAATAAGTGAAATGAAATAAAATATAATAAAATAAAAACATATGAAATAAAATAAATGAAATGCAATAAATGAAAATAAAAATATAGGAAATAAGATAAATAAAAATAAAATAAATAAAATAAAATAAAATAAAATAAAATAAAATAAAATAAAACTGACATTCTGCTCTCTAGGAGTTAAGCACTCTGTTGTGTGATAGGAATACAAAGACAATTGGATACATTGATGTATGAACTTTCTGTTGTTGCATAACAAATTCCCACTAATCTAGCAGTTGAAAACATCACACGTGTATTATTACTTCACAGTTTCTGGAGTCCGGAGTTTCAGCCCAGCATATTTGGGTCCCTGGCTCAGGCTTTCTCCAGGCTGTGTGTCAGGTATCCGCCCAATTGCTTTCTCACCCAAAAACTGGGCTGGAGAGAAGAATCCACTTCACGCTAAAGTCGGTTGTTAGAAGACTTCATTCCCTTTGTATGGATGAGGGCGCCAGCTCCTTACTGGCTCCGGCCCCTGGGTCCTAGACACCGCCCACAGTTTCCTGTGACATGGCACTCTCCATGGGCAGTTTATGGCACTGTTGGCTGCTTCCTCAAGGACAGGAGAATTTCGTTCTATCATCTTCTAAGGCAAAGTCTTATATAACAAAACATAATGGAGGGAGTGACATTCCAACATCTTTACTTTATAATGTAACCTAATCACGGGACTGATAGCCCATCATCTTTGCTATGCTCTTGGTTAGAAGCCAGTCATTGGCCCTGACCCCCCTCAAGGGGATTGTTCACATAGGGTGGATCCTGGGGGTCACCTTAGGGTGCATCCTCCACCACCCATCCACTTTCAAACTTCAAGAAGCCCTCATTTCAATAATTCGTCTCAAATGACTGGCGCCCACTCTCATTCTAAATATCTGGAAAATTTAATTATATTAAAACCTAATGTGTTTAATGTCATCAAAGAAGAGCAGTTCTCTCATTTAGTAGGAGTTAGAACTTCTCACAATTCCAGCCATCAGGAGTACAGTTTATACTATGTATGCATAGCTCTGTCTACATATGTCTGTCTGATGCATTCCAAAGAATATTTGTCAAGTGTTGACCCACGATTACAAGATGAACTCATGCACCTATATTCCAATTTCAGAGCTAGGCCATTCATTACCCACCCCATTCTGTCTCTCTATTCCGTATCACTTACTTTACTCATTCTCGTAAATTCAGCTGTGATCGTTTTTTTGCCTTTTTTGTATTTAATCACGATGCTCCCTCCCCCTAAAAAGTTGTGTACTTTTGCTAAATTTGAAACTTTATACAAATGGCACAACACAAAATTTTCCACACCTGACTTTTCCCACACAACTTACGGTTTTGAAATTGGTGTTTGTTTCTTCATGTAGCTATAGATCGATCGGTTCCACTCAAGCTCTTCTATTGTGCAAAGATGCCACAAATAAATATACATTTTGGTCAATGTACACTGAAGTTCTTTACCATTTTCACCATCATGAACGATGGTGCTGTGAACATTATTACATGTCTCCTAACACACATAGGCAAGGATTTTTCTGGAATATACACCTAAATGTAAAATTACTGTGTCGGAAGGAATGTAAATATCCAATTTTATAGGGAATGCCAAATTGTTTTCCAGGGGTAGTTGTATTAACATAGACTCAACCTATGAGTTACCTTTGACCTGCTTCCTTACCAAAACTTGGCATTGCAAATTTCTTGATATTGCCCATTGAGAAGCTTTAAAGGGTATTTAATTTTGATCTTTGTTTGTATTTTTTTGTTTATGAATAAGACCAAACATTTTATATTTTTATGTTTTTATTTGCAACTTACATTTTCTTCTGTGAAATGCTGATTTAAGTGATTGGCTTGTTTTTCTATTGTTTATAGTTTTCTTGCTAATCTGCTGGAGCTGCCCATATATGTAAGGGCATTGTTAATTCTTGGGCCAATAAAATATCTTCTCATAATATATGACTTGTTTTTCGCTTTCTTTATAATATCTTTTAATACAGTGAAATTTTAATTTTTTTAATCTTTATTCATTTATTTTGAGAGAGAGAGAGAGAGAGAGAGCACATGAGAGCATGCACACGTCCTTGGAAGAGACAGAGAGCAAGGGAGGGGCGGAGAGAGAGGGAGAGAATCCCAAGCAGGCTATGCTATGAGTGTGGAACCTGACCACACAGGGCTCAATGTCATGAATTGTGAGATCGTGAGCTGAGCCAAAATCAAGACACTCAACCAATTGAGCTACCCAGGCACCCTGAGAAATTTTAATTTTTTTTTTTTAATTTTTTTTTTCAACGTTTATTTATTTTTGGGACAGAGAGAGACAGAGCATGAACGGGGGAGGGGCAGAGAGAGAGGGAGACACAGAATCGGAAACAGGCTCCAGGCTCTGAGCCATCAGCCCAGAGCCTGACGCGGGGCTCAAACTCCCGGACCGCGAGATCGTGACCTGGCTGAAGTCGGACGCTTAACCGACTGCGCCACCCAGGCGCCCCTTTAATTTTTATTGTAGTTAGATATACAATCATTTCTTTGTGGTTAGCCTTTCTGTGATCTCTATCTCAAGGATAGGGAAAATAAAAATATTTTCCATTATATTTTCAGTTTTTTAACAGAAAAAAAGATCTATATGAATGGAGAGCCTAAGTATCATAAAGCTAAAATTACTTCCATATTTAGTGATTTTACATTCAGAATAATTCCCATTAAAATAGTCCTAACTGATTCTTTAGAAACTTGGCAACTTTATTCTAAAATTTAGATAGGAGAAGGAGCTATAATGATATGTATCTATACCTCTATTCACATGTAAGTATATATGTATATAAACATATGTATTTATATTCATATATATACACTATCTATATCTAAATGTACATTTATATAAGTATATATCATATATGCATTTTAGTTTAAGAATATACTTACAAAATTATATAAGGATATTTATATAACATATAATTATCTATAGACATCTACACATAAGTATATATAAAATGCACGTTTCAATATATATTCAAATCTATAAAATATGTGTTGGATTTCATCGAATGATTTTTTGGCATCTATAGAGATGATATATATATATAAATTTTTTTTCTACCTTCAGCTCATAAGGTTTATAGATTTCTAGTGTGAAACCGCTATTGTTTTGTAGAACACACTGAAAATCATTACAATGTATCCTAATTTTACCTACTATTCAGTTTAGTTTGCTAATGTTTTATTTAACAATGTTACATGCATGTTTGTGAGTGAGACTGACCTGTACTTTTTCTTTTTCTTTCTGTCCTTGCCCAATTTTGGAATCAAAATTATATTGACCTCATAGAGTGATCTGAGGAAAAGTTTCTCTAATCTCTAAAGAGTTTTTGGAACGTTAGAACGCTCATTTTCTTGGAAGTTTTGTGCTGACATTCAGGTAAGAGCACAGTGGCCTGGTGTTCTGACTATTCATGACCAGCATTGAACATGATTGCTTAGGACACACACTATACTCATTGTTAATGATTTTAAATTACGTCTTGCAAAACACTAGCCTATAAAATAATTTGCGCTTATTGTTTCCTTCACAGGATTATTGTTAACTACAGATTGAATTTCATTAATTTTTATAGAACCCTGGAGGTTTTCTATTTTTTTATTGAGTCAGTTTTGAGGGTTTTTTTTTTTTTTTTAGGAGGGATTTGTTATTTCATCTAGGTTTCCAAATGTATTGCCACAAAATTTTTATGCCACTTTCTTGGCTTTTTATACCTCTGCTGTGTCTATAGTTATGTTTCTTTTTCATGCCCCGTGTTTTTATTTGTGCTCTTTCTCAGTCAATCTTGGCAGAAGTTGTTTCTCCGAAAACATTAATGAAAGACAAGTTTTGCTTTGTTGGTCTATTTCATTTGTTCATTTCATTTGTTTGCCATCTTGTTAATTTATATTCTTCTCTTTATTATTTCCTTACTTCTAATTCCTGAGATTTATTTTGTTTTATTTTTAATGTCTTAATTTGGATTGTCAGCTCATTATTTTTCAGTTACTAAAGAGTAATTTTTCATCTTATTGTCGAATATAATTAGACGAGGCTATAATTTCCTTCTTAGTACTATTTTCACTGAACTTTTAAAAGTTATATATTCTCATTTAGTTGTAAATATTTGTTTAATATAATTTATTGTCAAGTTAGCTAACACACAGCGTATACAGTGTGCTCTTGGTTTGGGGGGTAGATTCCCGTGATTCATCACTACTTACAACACCCAGTGCTCATCCCAACAAGTGCCCTCCTCAATGCCCATCACCCATTTTCTCCTCTCCCCCCGCCCCTCCGTCAACCCTCAGTTTATTCTCCGTATTTAAGAGGCTCTTATGGTTTGCCTCCCTCCCTCTCTATTGGAAACTATTTTTTCCCCTTCCCTTCCCCCATGGTCTTTTGTTAAGTTTATCAAGTTCCACATACGAGTGAAAACATATACCGGTCTTTCTATGACTGACTTATTTCACTTAACAAAATACCCTCCAGTTCCATCCACATCGTGGCAAATGGCAGGATTTCATTCTTTCTCGTTGCCAAGTAGTATTCCATTGTACAATTAGCAATAACATTTTTAAAATGCTTTCATTACTTTTTTTGACCCATTTCATATTTAGAACTTTTAATTTTTATTATTTTTTTAACATTTATTTATTTTTGAGACAGAGAGAGACAGAGCATGAACAGGGGAGGGTCAGAGAGAGGGAGACACAGAATCTGAAACAGGTTCCAGGCTCTGAGCTGTCAGCACAGAGCCCGACGCGGGGCTCGAACCCACGCACCGTGAGATCATGACCTGAGCCGAAGTCGGCCGCTTAACCGACTGAGCCACCCAGGCGCCCCTAGAACTTTTTAAATTAACAAATATGTGGATATATTTTAATTCATCTTTTTGTTAATGATGGCTATTTTAATTTCACTTTGTCAGGGAACATTCCCTGTAACTATCTAAGTGTGGGACATCTGTAGAGACTCACACAGCCTAGACTATGGTCAGTCTATAAGTGTTCCAAATTCAGGGGTGCCTGGGTGACTCCATCTGTTAAGCATCTGACTCTTAATTTTGCCTCAGGTCATTATCTCCTGGTTTGTGAGTTCGAGCCCTGTGTCAGGCTCTTCACTGACAGCAGGAACCTGCTTGGGATTCTCTCTCTCCCTTCCTGTCTCTGCCCCTCCCATACACACTGTCTCTCTCTCTCCTTTAAAATAAATAACTAAACTTTCAAAAACATAAATGTTCCAAATGTGCTTCAAATGGATTATGTTATGCCTTTCTGGATAAGACTTCTCTATATGTTATTAAGTCAAGCTTGTTGATTCAATATTCATTTATTAATATGCTAACCATAGTCACTATTAATATTACTTCATTTCTTGACTTATAGTAATTGACAAATGTGTGTTGAAATTTCCCGTGCAGACAGGAGATTTGCACTTTTCTCCAGGTACATCAAATTTCTTTTCTTTATGTTAAGCACAGCTAACTGTTTACAAATTTATAATTGGTATTTAACAACTCTTATGAAATTAAGTAACCCTTTCTATCACTAATAAGGTTTGCAAAATAATAAATAAAATATGGTGTCATTTATATACATTTTGCAAATATACAGCTATGCTTATGGATATTATGGAGTTAGATATTAAAATAAGATATTTCCTATTCTTCCAATGGACTGTGTCCTCCAAGCTGAAAATATCCATCAGTTTGGAAGAGGTTATATGTGTGGCAAATCATCTCCAAGTCTGTGACTGGTCTTAATTTTAACAGTATCTTTTGGAGATCAAATGGACAGCAAAGTGTCGACAGTTAGCAACAGTGTTGTGTATTTGAAATTTGTTAACAGAATAGACCTTACGTTTTCACAACACAACCCCCACCCCCTACACACAGTAGTAATTGTGTAGAGACGATGGGCACATTATTTAGCTTGATTGTGGTAATTTTTTAACTCTCTCTATGCAGTTGTATACCTTCAGTTTATACACTTTTTATATGCTAAAGACATCTCGATAAAGTTGTTTTAAAAAAGACACACAACACTATAGATCAACAAATTCAACAATGCAAACATTTTAAATGATTATTTCTCAAATGGTTACAATGCCTTTTGCTTTTGATGGTTACCAGAGTTTTCTTCTGGTATTTTTTTCTTCCCTGTCTTTTCCCATTCTTTCGTTTTTCATTCTTTCATTTTCAGGCATTCCATCCCCTTCTGTTTCCTGTAAAGAGTATGACTGGATACTTCTTTAACCCCAGTAATCAGAGTCTCTGCCTTTTAAATGTTGGGTTTTGCCCGGTCAGAGCATTGAGATTACTGATATAATTGCACTCGCTTCCACTATCCCCCGTTCACTAATTTTGACTCTGTTGGTATTAGACTTCTGTTTTTTTCCTCCACTCCCTCACCACTTCCTCATTCTGTCTTCTTCTCTCTTCACCCCTCCAGACTTTCCCTTGTGTTGCATTCTGGGTACTTCGCCCATACATTCTTTCAGTTCAGTAATAATCTCTAAGTTGGTGCTTAACATGCTATTTTCCCATACATTGGGCACTTAATTTTGGAAACTTTTTTTTTTTTAATTCTCATATTCCATTTGCATCTTTTTCAAATCTGGCTGGTCATCTTTATTGTGTCTTGGTTTATTTTGCTCCAGAGGCCCCACGAAGCACACTGGGCTTTTGCATGCTATGGAGGGTGTAATTTGGTTCTGAAATGGGACCTACTCGTAATACCTCCTTTTCTTTCTAGCGGTTTAGATGCTTTCTGATTAATTTCCACCACCCCACAGATTTCACGTACCCCCAACATAACATAAGGCATGACTCTCTGTGAATTGTTAGCACTAATAATAATCCCTTAATAAAAATATAATTCTGGAGCTCATCCCATTCATTTTCTTCCTTGATACAGAGCAGGTCTTATTGACAAAAGTTACCAGGCAAGGAGGATATTCTCTTGATGTCATTTATCTATGGAATTAGTCTTTAATTTGCCTAGCATGGCCCTGGGGCAAGCCTAAACCCAAAGACAGATTAATGACCCCCAGCTGTTCCCCCCAACCAATTAGACACAATTCACATCACTGCCCTAGGGTAGGCTGCAGCTCAGATTTTACCCGCAAGGCCACGGTAAACGTCACTCTCACTCGGACCTCGGCCCCACTGTGACAGGACCATGGCCCCAGGGGTTTAGTTTAGAAGTAATTATTGCCAATTGAAAGAGAGATTATTCCCCAAATCACCACCATGTTGACTCTGTTACTAAGCCAGTCTCCCAAACTGAACTCACAGAGCATCACTGGAATAAGGGAATGTAAATGTGTTGCTGGTAATGGGAACGGGAGAAGGAATTCTTTTCTCGATGGCCTGTGCTTCTCCTCAGCTTTAAGAAAGAAGTTTAAGTACTGGGGCGCCTGGGTGGCTCAGTCCGTTAAGCATCTGACTTTGGCTCAAGTCATAATCTCATGGCTTGTGAGTTCGAGCCCCACGTTGGGCTCTGTGCTGACAGCTCGGAGCCTGGAGCCTCCTTCCGATTCTGTGTCTGTCTCTCTCTGTCCCTCCCCCACTCATTCTCTCTCTCTCTCTCTCTCTTTCTCTCCATCTCTCTCTCTCTCAAAAATAAATAAACATTAAAACATTAAAAAGAAAGTTCTGTTACTGAAGTTACTCTCACTTAACTGCAACCCCATTTTCTACGGATGGCTCCTCCTTACCGTGTTGGGCCCAGATGGGATGAGAGCAAGTCCGGACAGTGACCTCCATGGATGATCATTGGGTCCCCCTGGACCAATCCATACCTTTCACCCAGTGAGCAATCACCAGGCTTCATCTCGCTGCCCCCGTGCAGCAGCTGTTCGAGGAAGAGGGACTATCACAGTGTAGCAATGGTTCACTATGTACAAGAGCATGCTCCATAGGTGACCCCATGTTATGCTTACAGCATCCCTATGAAACAGGTACTATTAGCATTTGCATCTTACAGGTGAAGCACTTCAGACCTAAAAAGGGTAAATTACTTGTCCAGAATCACATAACTGGAAAGTTGCCGAGCTGGGGGAAGGACAGCTGCTTCCTTGTTTTCTATCACTTATCTCTACAACTCTATGAGGCAGGTGCTATTCCCACTGCGTAGTGAGGAAACCAAAACACAGAGAGGTTAGGTAACTGGGGCAACATCACACAGCCTGTGTGTGGCAGAACAGGGACTGACAGCAGGGCAGCCTGGGTGGAGACATGCTGTGTCGCTGAAAGTTTCCCTCCCCTAATAGAGCTGGAAGGTGTGGAGAGCGTCACTTCATTTCTTATTCTACGTGACCTCCTGACGCTAATAAATCTCTGCTGTGGCCCAGCCTCCTTCTGAAACTCGTATTTATATTAATATACGTTTTAAAGAAAATCACATTAGTGTAGAGTGAGAATAAGTAAATAGTAGTCTAGTCTGGAAGGGAAGTGGGAAGATGGATGGAGAAATGTATTAACGTTGAGAGGCAGGAGAACCTTCTTCCGACATACAGTTGTGACTTGGGTCTTCCTTTATGTATTGAAGAGGGAAGTGTCCATTCTCTGTTACTTAGAATTGGGTTTCTCAACTCTAGTACTGTTGACACTGAGGACCAGATAATTCTTTGTTGCCAAGGGATGCCCTTTGCCTTCAACGCACTGGTTGTTGAATAGCGTCTTCAGCCTCTACCCCACTAGACGCCAATATCCTCCCAGCCACCCCAGTTGTGGCAATCAAAAATATCTCCAGACATTGCTAAATGTCCCCCAGGAAGAAAATCACTGCTAGTTGAGAAACACTAATTGAGGGGGAATCTCAGAGAGCAAATATCAAATAATTCCCCGGCCTCTAAAATTAGACACTGCCTGCACTGAGCTGGTGAGACTGAGCGAGAGAGGGACAGATTATCCTGAACAAGAGCTGAGTCGGGGCCCAATGTGGTCACACTCTCCTCTTAACAAGGGAAGGGGGATGAGAGAGGTCAGGGGGATAGCCAGAGACCACGGGTACGTTCCAAAAATACACCTCCAGAGAGCTTAGAGCCAGGGTGCTGGAGCAAATGCTTGGTGATATGGGGGAGAAAAGATGCCTCTTCCTTACTAGAATCTCATCTAGTCCTCATGACAATACAACACAAAGGAGGTGTCGCTTATCATTTCTGTTTTACAGATGAGGAAAGATGCCAAAGACATTGTAGACTTGCCCAAGATTAGAAGGTGAGGGAATTAGAACAGAGGAGAGAAGTGTCTGACTTCATGTCTATACTCTTTCCGGGCACCCTAGGATATAGAGAGAATCTTCTAGAGATAATGTGGAATGATTCATACAAAGCTGTCTTTTCATCCATTTATTTAGCGACACATATGCACACTCACACCATGAAGATGCTATGCTCTATCCACCAGGGATACAAAGATAAATGAAATCCAACCCCAGTCTTACAGAGCTCAGATTACTGAGAGAAAAAAATACATGTTAAAAAAAATTACAATGCAGAGTGCTAAACATGCTGGAAGAGATATATACATGGAAGGGCTCATGGGAATGTACAAGAACAGAGCCTATCACAGCCTCAGGAGGAGGGGAGGAGGGGAGTGAACTCAGGGGAGGTTTCATGGAAGAGGTAGCCTGTGAATTGAGTCCAAGGATGTCAGGAGTCGAGGAAATGACAATTTACCATTACAAACCAGCTGCCAAAAATTGCAGCTTGGTTCTGACCACAGAAAATGCACTGATGTTTTTTTGTTAAAGGGAATGCAGATTATACCGGGCTGGGATGTCCCTTCCCTGGGGAGTGAGTAGGAGGACTGATTGCCATTTGTATTGGTCAAGGTCCTCCAAAGAGACAGAACTAATAGAAGATAGAAGACAGACAGAGAAAGAGGGAGACATCAGAACGGAGGGAGGGAAGGTGGAAGGGAGAAAGAGATTTTCAAAAATTGCTCACATAATTATGGTGGTCGGCATATACAAAATCTGAAGTGGGGGCTGGCAGGCGGGAAGTTCAGGTAAAAAGTTGATATTGCCATCTTGAGCCTGAATTCCTCAAGACAGACGGCAGGTGGGGAAACTCAGGCAGAGCTTCTACTCTGTAGTCTTCAGGAAGACCTGTTTCTTTTTTGGGAAAACTCAGTCTTCGCTCTTAAGACCTTCAACTGATTGGATGTGGCCCACCCACATTATGGAGGGTCATCTCCTTTACTCAAAATCTACTGATTTAAATGTTCATCACATCCATCCACATCCAAACTGGTGTTTGACCAAACCTCTAGGCACCGTAGCCTAGCCCAGCTGAATGCTACACTAACCACCATACCATTGTTGGTCATTTATTAATCACCCCCAGAAAGGATTATAATTTCACACCTGGAAACCTGTTAGAGGTGGGAAGTGAGAATCTCTGTCACCACATGCGCTCCAGGCTTCAGTGCCTCTGGGGAAGTTGTTCCCTGGGGGGGGGGGGGGGGGGGGGGGGGGAAGGAAACACAGGAGCTAAATTCAGCTGAATATTTTAGTACCCCCTTAGGGTCATAAATCCTGATAAACTTTCACCCTAAAGTAGGTCCAGGTTTTGGTAATTCAACACTCATTTAAAATATTCAAAAGCGATTGTTTGTTAATGAACCTAAGGTGAATTTTTTCACAAAATAATAAATTAAAAAGCGATTTTCTTGTTGTTGTAGTTTGAGGAAGCCTTTCACGTGTTTCTCATGCCATACGCTAAATGTCTTGGCTTGAGCTGTGTGTGTGTGTGTGTGTGTGTGTGTGTGTACCCATGTGTACTCATTCCTGTTTCTTAATTGACCAAAGGATACAGTAATTTCATTCAGGTCTATTATACCAGTGTGTGCCTGGGCACGTCTGTGTATATATAAGCTATAAGGTCTCAGGTTTTGGCACAGTGAGAAGCATTGATTTCCATGAACATAATTTGTTGATTATATAAGGACCATTACTTCCACTTAAAAAAAAAAACACAGTTTCTTTATTTTGAGAGAGATAGTGGGGGAGGGGCAGAGAGAGAGAGGAAGTCAGAGAATTCCAAGCAGGCTTCTCACAGCACAGAGCCCCATGTGGGGCTTGAACAATGAAATCAAGAGTTGGATCCTGAATGGAGTCGCCCAGGCACTCTTTATTTCCGCTTTTGAAAAGTGAAATTATCCAAGAAAGAAGTCCCTATGCAGAAGTCTATTGGATTATGTTTCTGGAGTTTACTGTCATTTTTTGATCTCTTCATTAAAAAAAATGATTTATAAGGAACATATCAGATTCGTACTCCACAATCCTTCATTTAGTTACCAGTTAATTCACTGCAGAATCCCCACACTTCGAAAGGGAACCCATACAAAGAAATTTCCGACAAATCTAACATGAATCAATCAGTAGGAAAAAAAAAGTTTTCCTTCAAACTTTGCCCTATGTTTATTTTAGCCAAAAGGCTGAGAAGCAACTCCCCAAACTTCACCCTGATGGAGAAGAGAAGGCGTATGAAGTCCATGAGAAATGGCAGGCATATCGTTAATCAAATAAATGTGATTCCCAAAGCAAGAACTTCATTCTGGTTCTGTAGAATGAAGAGGGAAAGGGGGCTAGAAAGAACATGATCAATTATTCAGGCTTAGGAGACAGTGATAAAAATGTAAATGTAACCCTACCCCTGACTCTTTGCCCCAGCTGAATAAATTCAGACTAGAAACTGAATCAGCATCTTGCCTCTGATGAAAACCAATCGAAAGTACAAAGACAGAAAGAAGAAAGCCTCAGAAGCTCTCTGGAAATGACAGATAAATTGATCAAACATAACTGTAACCCTATGATGAAACCGTTTTCCTGATCATGTACCTCAGGCCAAGGGGTCCTTCCAGCTCTCCTCAGATGAAGACACTTGTACTCCAAGACTGAATCAGGTCTTACTGATCAGGTCTTACTTTTAAGCCTAAAGGTGATTATTATTTCATTAATCATGGTCATGTCTACTCTTTCATCATGAGCGCATGTCATGTTTTCCCAAGAACAGTACATTAGCCTCATTTCATCTTGAATCATTACATCCCTTCCCAAGGATGATCTCTGCATGCATAGATCCAAACTGCCCATCAGTAGCTCTATATGCCAAACTGAGGGCCAACAACAGCCCCGTGCTTGGCCTAACGTTACAGTTTAGAGAACAAAATATAAGAAAACCTCCCCGCACAGCAATGGAATAAAAACAATTTTTCCCATATCTATTTTAAAACAGATGAACACTATTTTTCCCCTTCCCCCATGGTCTTCTGTTAAGTTTCTCAAGATCCACATATGAGTGAAAACGTATGATATCTGTCCTTCTCTGACTGACTTATTTCACTCAGCATAATACCTTCCAGTTCCATCCACGTTGCTGCAAATGGCATGATTAGAGGGAGGGAGGCAAACCATAAGAGACTCTTAAATACAGAGAACAAACTGAGGGTTGATGGCGTGGTGGGAGAGAGGGGAAAAATGGATGATGGGCCTTGAGGAGGGCACTTGTTGGGATAAGCACTGGGTCCTGTATGTAAGCGATGAACCACGGGAACGTACCCCCAAAACCAAGAGCACACTTCACACACTGTATGTTAGCCAATTTGACAATAAATTACATTACAAAAATAGAGTAGCCATTAGTATTGTTCTGATTATCATTGCTGATGGGGCTACAATTTATTTTTATTTTTAATGAGTATGTATTACTTTAAAATAAAAACTAATTCTTTCAAAAAGCAAAAAAAAAAAAAATGGATGAAGAGATGCTATAAATGTGACTGAGCATATTTTTCTCGTACAGCTCAGTGATTAAAAGCCTGCTTTTAGAATCCAGGCTCCCTGCGTTCAAAGACAGACCTGCCATTCCAAGGTAGCCAGCAGGCTCAACTTTCCTCAGACTTTCTCATCTTTGACACAGGGATAATTACAGGGTTTGTTCTGAGGACCAAGCTTAGGACACATCTGGCACGTAGTAAGTGCTCAGTAAGCGTGAGTTCTTATTAATACTGTGCTTACGTTAACCACTGGCCATGCCCTCAGGGGTTGGACAAATGCAGTGCCCTGAGCCACTGGTGCACATCTTTGTAACCGCACCACCGCGCCTGTCCCTGTACGTGTACAGAGAGAGTTACACGCTAATGCTCCTTCCCAATTTGGCTATCAGCTCTTAGGAGACTTGTTAGTGTCACGGTTTAATATAAATTACAGAATTCTATCAACGTCAGATAATAAAGCTGTTTAATGAACCTGTTAACCAGTATCCACTGGGTAGTGCCCAGAATTATGTCAACCATGATGGGGCACTGAAGAACCAGAGAAAGCCTTCTAGACATTGGCAACAGTTGAGGGAGAAAAAGGCTTATCTCGAACTACTACAAGATTAAGCTATTATGTGAATTGTGTAATTACGGACAGTTATACAATAAGCTAACATATCATAATGTGCTACTTGTGGGTTTAGAATTTTCTGCAAGGGAGAATGAGAGATGATGAAGTGGAGCGGGAGACGGGCACACAGCTTCCCCACCCCCTGCACCGTCAGGTGGGGCTGCTGAGACTCCACACCCTTGCACAGCTTTCTTTTTCCAGAAATTATTTAACCAGACAACTGTCATTAAAAAACAAAAACAAAAACAAAAACAAAAACAAAAACAAAACCACAAGGGCACCTGGGTGGCCCAGTAGGTTGAGCGGCCGACTTGGGCTCAGGTCATGATCTCGCGGTTCACGAGTTGCAGCCCCACATGAGGCCTGCTGCTGTCGCCGCGGAGCCTGCTTCGGATCCTCCGTTCCCCTCTCTCTGTCCCTCCCCTGCTTGCGCTCTCCCTCAGAAGGAAATATTTAAAAAAATAATAACGAAAAAAAATGTTTTAAACGAAACCAAAAACTCCTTCAGTGACACGATGATATTGCGCGGGGATGTCGACAGCGTCTTGCCCACTCCACCTTTGCACGTGGCCCAGTGGCATTTTCTCAGGGACTGAGCAGGGAAACTGTCAGGTCAGGGCTGCCTTGACTGTCCCGGCAACTACACCCACCCCAACCCGCCCGAGAACGTCCTGCACATCAGCAACGTGCCTACCCTCATTTCTGTCCGTCCTGCCCTGCTTTCCTCCCTGGCTGTCGCCAGAGCCAAGGGACGAAGGTTAACTGTCACCCTTTCATTACGTCGGTGTCACTCGCGAATGGAGGGGGACTGTTTACACAGCTCTCTTCCTCCCTAGGCAGGATTTTGTCCCTGGCCCCGCCCTCTGAGGTCACCCCAGGGGCACAGGCTGGGCATGGCTTGCAGTCAAGTGTGCCTGTCTGTCTGGGGAAAGATCGGATTTAGGCCCGGGCATGTTAGTTTTTGGTTGTTTGATAGTTTGCCTTTTAAGCCAATGCACTGGCAAGTCGGTGACCTAAGCGATTCGGGGAAGTTCGAGCAACGACTTCCTCCCGGCCCCTCCTCAGCAGCCCGCATGGCACCTGCTCGGCCAGGCAGCTTGGCTTGCCCACCTAAACATTTCTGCTCTGGAAGGACAACATGTCCGGGCTGATTCACGAGCTGTGGTTTTGTCACAGTGAGTGATGGGCTGGGCTTACTTCTTCGGAGTGAAATTCCTATCTGAGCGACCTCACCTTGAATAAATCAGGCCATAAATTGCACAGGGACCGTCTTTCCAGGTACTGCAGACCCGTTCTGAGCCCAAGGCACTGGGTTGGGTGCTGGGTAAGGATTTAAAAACATAAGTCATATCTAGTTCTTGCCCTCATGTTGACAAGAATTTCGTATTACTAAGAGATTGGCAGGGAGTGGAGGCAAGAATATCAATTATACGACAGCCCCCACCCCCCTTCCCCCGGGTGGCTCAGTTACTTAAGCATCCAACTCTTGATTTCAGCTCAGGTCACGATCTCATGATTTGTGAGTTCGAGCCCCGTGACAGCACAAAGCCTGCTTGGGTTTCTATCACCCTCTCTCTGTGCCCCTCCCCTGCTTGCACTCTCTCTCTAAATAAATAAAAACAAGCTTAAAAAAATATCACCGTTTGGATATAAGGCAGAAAAGTTCAGGTTGGTAGTTCAGGAGAAGCTTTGGAAAGTTACAGGCACAGGGAACTGCATGAGCAGAAGCACTGATGTGGAGAGACCAGGCGTATTGGCAGGCCAGTGAGCAGAAGTGTATGGAGTTCATAGGTCATCAAAAGCACTCTTTTGGGGGAAACAGGGAATCTCCTAGAACAGCCGCCAACTGTCCTTTTTCCAGGGTTTGAGACTTGCCCTCTCTTGCACACCGCACTCAATTTAGGGCCCACATCACTTTAGTTTACTGAAACTCAGAATGCATACCAAAGCCCTCAAGAGTGGTCTCAGACACTGAGCCTTTGTGGCTTCCAAACATCAGAGAGCCATTGCCTAGGAGGGGGAGACACATGAGCTCCTCACTCTACCTGTGGACTCCTGGAAAATAACATGGTGAAGTTACCAGGCAGCTGAAAGTCTCACACAGAACAGCCTGTATGCTTTTTCCGATCTCTCTAATATTAAAAGCTGGAAAACTATGTAATTACAAAAACGATCAATCATTAGAATGAGCTCTTTTGGGAACGAAGGAGCACTGCACACTTGAAACAGTGGCCAAATACTTCTGTCAAGAATTCTGTGAAAGGGACCCTGTTGCTAAGTGGGAGATTGGCTCAGCTCACGTTTCCGAACCCAAATCCTGCTGTGGCCCAGAAAACTATTTAGGGACCTTGATGTGGATAACAGGAGTGAAGAAGAGGATAGAAGCAGGAAGGAAACAGATGAGCAGGAACAGAGGGACAGAGCAAGGAAAAAAGGAAGAATGCAAAAACGAAGAAGAAATTGTTTGGCAATGCGTGGGCCGGTTTTTCAAAGGACTGAAGCAGAGTAAGTCAAAATTCTATTATTATAAATATCTGAAGTGAGCGCTTCAATTTTATAACAAAAGCATTGAACATGGACACTTTGGTCATGAATTTTATAAGAGATCGGATTGGGCTATCATTTGATTGCAAGATGGGGGTTAAAGGTCAGCTTTAAGATGAACAAACTCCAAATACTAAGATAAGACATGATGGCCTTCGCTTTTCTTTCCTTTTTTTTTTTTTCCCACTCAAAGACACTATTTGCTTTGTGCAAGTCAAGCAGGATGATCTGTTGAGAGGTACGTGGTAAGTGTCAAAGCATGAAACCTGTACATATTTTCCACATTTTCCATTTGCCCTGGGTTACGGTAGCTAGCGTCGAGTGAAAAAAAAAAGATCTGGAAGGATTCTAGCTCTTCACTACCAGCGAGCTGTGTGACCTTTCTTTTTGTAATGAAAACCAAGCCAGTCAGATTAAAACTACCAGCCCATTGAGTGAGATAATTTATATGACAGTGCCTTGAAGTAAATAAAAATCACTGTGTCCTAGTAAGGTATCATTATGCAAATGGAGGTATAATGTGAGGTTCCGGACACCAGCGGTCTGGATGTGCCCCAGGGCTTCTGTCATCTTTAAACACATGCTCTCTTGCATCTGGATGCATTAGGGTAGATGCACACTGAGAACAGAAGATCTTCCAGACCCTCTAATATCTAGGCAACTACAGTGTGGTCAGCGGAAATTGGAAGTAAATGGGAGAGTAAAAATAAAAGATTTTGAATTATGCTTTCCAGAATTTGGAGCTGTTTCGGGGATTTCATTGGAATGGGAGAGATGGCTAGGTTCTAAGTTCTGGGATTGATAATTTCGTACCTTTCTCTGAAAGTTTAACATAGCACATGGCACATAGAAGGTGCCCAGGCAGTGTTAGACCTTAAGCTACATGGTATGCATCATTCAATATGGGCAAAGTTGTGCTGTGATACAATCCTGCCCACCCCCCCCACCCCACACCCCCCCCATATCAGTGGCTTAACACAACAAATGTCTATTTCTTATTCATGCTACACCTCCCTAGTGTCTTGGGTGTAAGTTCTGTCCCATCTCCTCCTCCCCACCGGATCCATCTCCCTGAAGCAATGGCCATCTGGAGCGCTGCCGGTCACTATGGCAGAGGGAAACAGCCCCGAATGGTTACATACAAGCCACTCAATGCTTTAGCACGGAAGTGACGCCCTCACTTATACTCACAACGCATTGGCCAGCACTGGTCACGTGACGCCACCCCAATCCGCAGAGCACCAGTAAGTGCAATCCTACCATTCCCCCGGAAGGTGGAGAACCTGAAGTATCTGGTGACTTGTGTTAATGATAATAGCGTGACTCTTTGTTGTCATACTATGTGCATTTGAATAAAATTGAAGCAGTCTACTTGAGTAAAAGATACGATACTGCCCGTGGCTGAGTCTGCGTTAACATGGCCCAAACCCAATCATCAACATGGAAAACCAGAGGGCGCAGGGGGTCTTAAGTACAGGAATGTACCTGAGTTCCAGCTGTCATCGTTGACATCATCTCAGCATCTTGCACCAGAAGAAAGCTCAGTGTGAGATGGCCCTCAGGCTTCCTCACTCACCTCCCTGCTGAGGAGGAAACGCTTAATGAAAATTTCTGTAAATACGGTTTTTACTGTCTACTTGCTAGAATTACTTCCCTACAGTGGGGACGGTGAAGAAGACTGTCCCAAGCCAGGTTGGCCCTGTAGCCAGTGAAGATGGCAGGTGGTTTAAATGGCACCAGGATAGTCAGTCAGAGAAAGATAAATACTGTATGATTTCACTCGTAGGTGGAATTTCAGAAAGAGATGAACATCAGGGAAGGGAAGGAAAAATAAAATAAGATAAAAACAGAGAGGGAGGCAAACCGGAAGAGACTTCTCTAAATGTCTTGTTGTTGTTGTTGTTTCAGAGGGGGAGTGCGTGAGCGAGGGGCAGAGAGAGAGAGGGTGAGAGACAGAGAACCCCGCACAGGCTCCCAACTGTCAGCACAGAGCCCAAAGCAGCTGTGGAACTCACCCGAAGTGGAGCTCAAGCTCACGAACCATGGAGATCATGACTGGAACCGAAGACTGTCGCTCAACCGACTGAGCCACCCAGTCGCCCCAAATCATAAGAAAGTCTTCACTGTAGAGAACAAATGGAAGGTTGCCGGAGGGACTGGTGGGGGTGGGGGTGGGGGGGCTAAATGGGTGATGGACACTGGGGAGAGTGTTTGTTGGGATGAGCCCTGGGTGTCGTAGGGGAGAGATGAATCACTAAATTCTACTCCCGATGCCAGTACTATATGTTGACTAACTTGAATTTAAATAAAATCTTGGAAAGAAAACTAACTAAATAAATAAACTACACCAGGAGAGCACCACCTATCTCTAGAGCAAAGGGTAGAAACCTCACAATACTAGGAGTCAGATAAGTTTCCTAGAGTCCAAAAAGTGGTACCAGAGGCATGATATCTGAGGCTATCTCACAGGGTTCTTGCACCCTTAGCAGATGCCGGACCGCCTGCTCTTCCCATCCCCTGAAAAATTCTAAGAGTCTCCAGGGTACGTTTCACAAGGCCTTAACCCGCAGTTTCTCTGTTCTAGAAGGTTCTAGAAGTGTTCTAGCACTTTCCTTCAGGAGGCCACAATGCCAGCCCAGGCATTGCTGATATTGCCCTCCATCTGTCCACGTCTTTAGTCGGTCTTCCCGCTCCATGGTGCACGAGAGGTCCCCCAAGGAACTCAGCCACTGACACGGCTCCTCCTAAGTGCTACTGCTCCTCAGCCAGTCCCTCTCTGGAGCCCTCTTCATCTCAAAATACACTGAGAAATTTGGCCAGGAAGAGAATTAACTCCCTTCTCTTCATGTGGGGGAAAGGAGTAGGAGATGGGTCCCTAAACATTTGTGATGCTTGTGTGACAAATAACATGGTGTTTAGTTAAACTTGCATGTTAGTGTTTAGAAACAGTCTCTGTGATGTCAGCAACCCAGGCATGGATGACAGGGACTGTACCAGATGGCAGTTACCTGTGAATCACCAAGGTGCCCCCCGGATCAGTCCTTACTTTCCATCCATCGATTAAGTTTTGTTGTGGATTACTTTAATTTACAGAATGCATCCAATGTGCTCAGACCATTGATGGATGCACAGTGGGCCCTACATAAATATTTTCTTGTTGTTGCTGTTGCTAAGTGTCCAAGTCCTTCCTTGAGAAGCAATTCCCTCTCAAAAGGCTCCTGAGACCCACCGCAAACCAACTTCTGGAGGGTGCTTCCCAAATTGCCAGAAAACTCCCAAACATGTCTGAAGTACTCCTAGAACTCATGTAATCCTCATAATTCTGCCAGCCAGAAACTATTATCCTCACATTGTACGTAAGAAAACTGAAGTCCAGAGAGGTTAAGTAACTTTCTCAAGGTCACAGAGTAAGAAGTGACTAGGCCAGCTTTCAAATTCAGTTCTGCATGGTTTTGAACTCATTAATACCACAAGGAGGCTGAAGGGTTACAGCAGTGATTCTCAACCAAAGGTGATTTTGCAAGCCCAGAAGATATTTGGCAATCTCTGGAAACAATTGTCACGATTGGGAGATGGGGTGAAAGGGCGCTACTCACGTCTAGTGGGTAGGGGTCAGGAATGCTACTGACATCCTACAATGAAGAGGACAGTCTCCTACACCAAAATAGTATTGGTCCAAAATGTCAATGGTGCTGAGGTTCAGAAACCCTGGGTTATAGGAAGATAAGTCTTATCAAATTGTTAGACAAGGTTAAGCAAGGGGAATGTCAGAAAGGACACACTGAAAAATGCATTTGTGATTAGGGGATGAAGTGGGATTTAGAGAGAGGTAGAGAATAGTAAAGAGAGCCGCATAAACAGTAGGGAAAGGAACACAGCAGGTATTTGCAGAAAAAGTCCATGCACAGGAACAAAGTGGCAACAGAAATTGGAAAGGTAAGCTGGAGCCCGATCTGGGGAGGCCTGGAATGCCAGAATTCAAGTGCAGAGAGCCTAGGACAAAAAAAAAATCCTAAATGATCTCAGAGCATTTGTCTTTGGGCTGCTGACACAGCTTACCCAAAAACACGTGTCTGTACATAAATTCATTCCCTTCGGACTCAAGCATTCTGCTTCAGTGTGATCATAGATTGCCTTCCGCCATCTTAGTCCTACCCCAGGACTTGAAGAAGGGAAACCCAGGGCCCAGGGCAGGAGGGTACCTGCACACGGTCACTGGCAAGTTAGTGACTAGCCTGGAACCAGAATTGAATCTTAGAATGAGATCCAGTCATTACCCCCATTAAATTCGTGGTGTAACTTTGTGTCTGTAGTTGGGTTTCTGGAATCCCAAGAGCACAGCCAGCCTCTTTTCCCTTCAATTGTGTTTTATCATCCTTCTTCTTTTTTTTTTTTTTAAGGGCAGCTTCTTTATTTTTTTTAAGCTTATTTATTTATTTATTTACTTATTTATTTAGAGAGAACAGGGGAGGGGCAGAGAGAAGGAGACAGAGCATCAAAAGCAGATTCTATACTGTTAGCCCGGAGTCTGACATGGGACTCAAACTCATGAACTGTGAGATCATGACCTGAGCCGAAACCAAAGTCAGATGCCTAACTGACTGAGCCACCCACGTGCATCTCATCCTTCTTATACTTGTATGAAAAAGATTTTTGGGGAATTCTCTTTATACCTTTCCCCATTCCTACTTGAAGCACCCAAAATGTACAAAGCCAAATATACTCATGCAAATCAAATAGTACTTTTCCACTTTTAAACAAAAAGAAAAAAAACCAGTATTGTTGAGGAAAAGGGTAGGGATAAATGGAAGGGCCATTGCTTGCCCTTTGAAAGCACTTTGCAAGGATCACGATTGGACTGGGCCAGTATTTCCCATTTCCTGCTTTGCATGTGGGCTCAACTTTAATGAAGACTTGAGATTTGGCTGAAAAGGCAAGGAACATACTCTTAAAAAGAATCCCAGGGACAGATCCAGTTGAGGCAGCTTGTACATAGAGCCAACCTTTGACCCACAGCACAGTTCACAGCCTGAGATCTCAGTTTGGTAATTGTTGTGTTTCTTCCTCCCAACTGGGCAAAGAAACTACATTCCCAAGACCACGCCACTGCAACGTAAAGGTTATTTATTTCCAAACAAAAGGATTAGGAAATGTGAACTTTACGGTTTGAAGACCAACATTAACTCATCTGCTGGAGACAGATGGTATTTAGTATTTTCAATGAAGAGGCTGTAAAATGTGAAAACGTAATACATCTGGGATGAGTCATCAGGGTGAGTTAATTTGCTAAAACCTTAGCTTTCGCATTTCCTGATTAGATTTGTTTCTGTTTTCCATCCTTCATCCTGCCATCTGTGACCCTAACAATTTTCCATTTAACACAGAGAAAATACTTTGAATTTTCCTTTATTTGCAGTCTCACCTAGGGTCATTCTAGGGTATTGTCCTCAGGCTTAGTTTGAAGTGACAGTGAATCAATTTGCAAGAAAGACTTTAATATGAAAGTATCATTTAATATAAAGGAGTCAGGGCAGCTTGATAGCATAATATAGCCACTGAATACTGTACATGCATAATCTTTTCTTTTCTTTCTTTCCTCCCTCTCGTCCTTCCTTCCAATCATTTCCTACTAGTGGTTCCTCCTTCCACACCTGCTTATTCCTGCTAAGTGTTCGTGTGAGTCCTATCTATAATCTTTAGATTGGAGAGACGGGATTTTGTTTTGTCTTTTTTGTTTTATTTTTGTTTTTGTTTTTCTTCATGTATCCCTTTAGTGTGCCAGATTTCTTATTTAATTCTATGAAATAGAGAGCCTCACCTTCATTTGCCTCACCTTCATTTAATGTATTCAATAGGTATTTCTTAAATGTCTCACATATATGCATCCCTTTAGTAATTGCCATGATACTTGGAAAGCTACGAAGGTCCAATACAGCATCAGAAAAGAAATGTTATGATGAGACATTCACAAATGACGGGTAGCTCCAGACCCGGTACAAAACCTTCCTCTGCTTTTTCCTGAATTAGTCTACACAGAGTTTTCCCCCAGGGACAACCTGAAATCCCATCTTTCTCGAGTGTCCCTCCTTCCTTTCCCTAAGGACCCAGCCCGTCTTTGTGCAATTCTATCCATCCCCTACAGAATTCACCCAGACTTCACCCTGGAAGTGTGATCGGTCAGATCCTTCCGGGAGAATGTTCTACTGAACCAACAAATGTTTCTCCTGCTAATATTTGTTGGGGATTTAGAGATGATAGTTAATGTCATCTCTTCCATTTCACGTTGGCACCAACTGAAACTTAGACACAGAATTTAGACTATGGGGAGAGAAAAACATCAGCCTGGTGGCTAATAAAACTCCTTTGGAAACTATGGCCTGGATCCATGGCCACAACTGACCTTCTCAATACCTCTCAGTTCTCAGATCTAGACCTTAGGACCTATTCTTAGTGGATTGTGAGGGTCTGCTGAGAAGAGTCGCTTTCTCATACTCACTCTCTCATAGCCACTAGGCCCCAACAGTCAAGAGAAATCTGTCCTCTGGACAACTTCTAGTAGTTAGTCCTGCCTGGCTCCTGGCCTTCATGAGCTCAGTAATAAAGGGCAACATCCCATGAAAAAGAAAACTCAGAAGGGACTGGGCCACAGGTTTCTAAATCCTAAAACCCAATCACACATCACTTAAGACAAAGGTAGAGAAGGAAAGCAGAATGCTCCCCTGCTTTTCCCTTCTGAGTAGTGAGGTGGAAACGTTCTCCCGTTTTTGAAAACATGAAGAATGGAGGATGCTTCCTCCAACACTCTCAAGATTTTGTTCTTTTAAACCATTGGTTGTAATGGAACTTGTGCTCCACCAGAAGTTAGACTGTTCCCTCAAGTTCCCTTAGAGAAGTTCTATTCCCTGCTCTGTGAGGTCTCTCCTAGTTTCAACCTCCCCTCATTGTGTAGACTCCCTGGATCATGGAGGAAAGTTTTACTTTCGTTCTGGAACATTCTCAAATGGGTATGAATGGCATCTTAATTAAATACCCAGGACCTGAAATCCATTTCCCTGTCTATGTCCCATCTCAGGTTGTTACTTGCCAAGATGCCCAATACAACACAACAAAAGTTAACAGCAATACAATCCAAAATATGATGACAGCAGAACAAAAGTAACTCAAACTTGAATTTGAACTGCCTCCCAGTATTAAACTCCAGGGAGCAATTAAAGTCAAAAATTCAAATCCCCCTTTACATCATAACTCAAAGAAACTGAAGGACAACATCCTTTTTTTTTAAAGGACAATATTCTTAAATTAAAGACTACAGAAATTAAATCCTAAATAATATCTTCTCCATTTGTTCAAAAAAGAGATGGTGCTTAGTCTACACAGCAGGGCTTTCATATTCCTTGACAGTGTTCCTTCAGCCTCTACAGTCTCTCGCTGGACCAGGGATAATTCCTTTAGGGTCTCCAGAGCTGGATCGATTAAAGCCAAATTCTTATGTCCTTATTTTTTTTAACGTTTATTCATTTTTGAGAGACAGAGTATGAAGGGAGAGGGGCAGAGAGAGAGACAGAGAGACAGAATCTGAAGCAGGCTCCAGGCTCCGAGCCGCCAGCACAGAGCCCGATGTGGGGCTCGAACTCACGAACCGCGAGATCATGACCTGAGCCAAAGTCGGACGCTCAACCGACTGAGCCATCCAGGTGCCCCAGTTATGTCCTTATTTTTAATGTGTAAGAAAAGTTGATAGAAATAGAATTATCACAGTATATACCAATGGGTTCACAAGCAAAACACCTAGTGTTACAGAAAGGATGCAAAGATATACATACATGCATACACACATACATACATACATACATACATGTCCCACAATCCAGTTTTTACTATGCAGTTTTAACATGTAATCCAGATGCACGTTACTGTTTCCAAAGACCATAATAGTGTGGTAGAGGAGGGTCAGAGGGTATGGTAACCAAAATAGTTTGGCTCACTTAAAAATCATTTCTAACTAACTCCTCACTCACTGGCCTCTATAAAAGAGGCTAGATAGCTAACTACTTGATTTTCTTAGTCATCGTCCAGCCTGGCTTATCCACGTGACACAAATCCAGCCAACATGGTATAAATGAATGTCTGAATAAATAGTTAAAGCCTCAAGTAAAACCTGTTGGCGCTTAGCCTTCTTCAAGCCTAAAACACAGATGTGGAGTTGGGAGATGCGACAGACACCCTGTGACCAGGAAGGCAAAAGTTATGTGCTGGAAATGGAGGAATGAAACAGAGAAAGAGCCTGTGTTCCTGATGGATCTCAGATCCGTAGTATGCCCACCTCTGCATTTCTTGCTACACCTGCTTTTGGTGTGCCTACTTCTGGATTTCTTGCTATGTGAGAAAAGTAAATCGTTACATCTTTGAATAGGATTTCTGTAACTTTTTAGGTAGACATACTTCTAAATGGTTCAGAGAACACAAAAACCCCAGTTCCAGCTTTACCAGCAGACAATCAGTCTCCAACGGCTGCCCAATGCACAGCTCATGAGAATTAGAGGAAATATCCCATCAGTAGGTGATTTCCCCCATCCTTAGGGGAAACACCCACCAGTGCATAGCGTTAGAAACTATATTCATGACATCACAGTCACCAGACCTCACCTTAAGTGTCCTTGTTTCCCATAGAACCTCTTGATTTCCATTTTCTCATGAGTTCCACGTTCATGCTCTGCCCCCACTCCCCCACCCCACCCCTGCCGCAGTGCTGAACCATTAGAACCAGTTCTTAAGCTGATAAACTTTGCTTCTCAGAGTATAACTTTGATGAATTGCTATGTTAACACCTACTATATCTTTGCAAAGACCACCTTCAGGAAGGAAGAAAATGGAGGGAAAAGAGGAGACGGGGTAAAAACCAATATTCTGCTACAGGTGTAAAATTTGGCCTTTGGTTCCTCTACAACATTTACCTCATGGCCATCTTTTTTTTATGTTTATTCATTTTTGAGAGAGATACACAGAGAGAGAGAGAGAGAGAGAGAGTATGTTTGGGGGGGAGGGAGAAGGGGGGAGGGGCAGAAAGACAGGGGGAAAGATGGTCTGAAGCGGGCTCTGTGCTGAATGCAGCGAGCCTGATGTGGGGCTCAAACTCATGAACTGTGAGATCACGACCTGAGCTGAAGTCAGATGCTCAACTGACTGAGTCACCCAGGTGCCCCTACCAGGTGTAAATCTTAAAGGACTCACAGCTATTAATTAGGCTGGACAAAGTATATTCATCTAAAATGGTGATACATCGTGTGTCTGGGCGACTCAGTCGGTTAAGCATCTGATTCTTGATTTTGGCTCAGGTCATGATCTCACAGTTCGTAGGATCGAGCCCCATGTCAGGTCAGCACGGAACCTGCTTGGGATGCTGTCTCTGTCCCGATCCCTCTGCTCCTCCCTTGCTCATGTGCTCTCTCTCTCTCTCTCTTTCTCAAAATAAATACACAAACTTCAGAAAAAAAATAAAATAAAATGGTGATACATCTTTGGATGCGAAAGGAGCATATGAAAATACGATGTTTTGAGGGCTCAGGGGATAGACAGTAATTCCTGTTCTGGATACTTGAGTAGACATAGAGGCAATATTTGTATATTGTACCATTCTTTTCTATCCAAGCTCAGAAATTTCAGGAGGAAAAAGAGCAGAAAGGTAGCATCTTGGCTGACAAAGCAGCATGAGCAAAACACAGAGGCAGAGAAGAGTTAGGCCTGTCTTGAAAACTTGGAAATGCTGGTATCGTCATGTACAGGAGAGTTGGAGGAAATTAGTAAAACAGTTCAGGTCAGATACTGAGGTCTTGATGTTCTCCAATTATTTTTCAGGTGACGGGAAACCATGGACAGTGAAGAAAGGTGGTGTCAGCTGAGCTTCCAGATGGTTCCTCAAACAACAGTGTATAAAGTGGAGATGATTGCACTAGTCTCAGACAGGGCCAGAGAGGGGGATGCCTGCATGTTCAGTTAGTTGCGGGTCGGACTCTTGATTTCTGCTCAGGTCATGATCCCAGGATTGTGGGATCGAGCTGTGCATTGGGCTCCATGCTGAGCAAGGAGTGGAGCCTGCTTGAGATTCTCTCTCTCTGTGCCTCTACCTCGCTCATTCTCTCTCTCTCTCTCTCTCTCTCTCTCTCTTTTAAATTACAAAAAGAAAGAAAGGGACAGATAGGGACTGAAACAAGGAGATATAATTCGCAGGATCTGGTGACTGATTGGATGCACTGAGTCAAAGGGAGAGAGGGTCACTAATGATGGAAGTTTCTGGATGGAGTGCCTGGGAAGATGGTGAGGTCTTTCACTGAAATAAGCATGCCGGAATAAGAGAAGAGAATTTCTTCCATTTCTGCTCAGCAAAAAGACATCGAGGCTGACATGTCAAGCACCAAAATGATGGACCAGAGCTTGAGGGAAAGGGTGAAACTCAAACTGGATACTCAAGGATCCTCCCCACAGAGGATGGAGTGGAAATTGTGATGGTAAATCAACCGTCTGATGGTGAACCTCAGAAAGGTAGGGCTGATTTTATTTCAGAAGCATGTGAGGGCTGATAACACAGAATCTAGGGGAGAAGAGATTTTTTCATATTGAAAAGATGAGTATATTATTATCTCTGAGGTATGGAGTGTAATTTTTCTTATGCCTTTTGGGTTTTACCACTTTTTGTTACTTCTATAAATAATAGAAACGATAAATATTACCTTTGAAGAAGATAAGAGGACTAGTATAACATGCTAATGGAGACAAACCAGTAATGTAAATGCTTTTTTATGAGTTTTAAAATTTTTTAAAAAATGTTTTTTTCAATTGGCTTCTTCCTATGTTTAATATTTGTTTATTTACATAGAATTGCTTGGTAAGTACTTACGGACTGTCTGTTCAGTGCCAGGCACTGTTCTTGGATGTTCAGGATACCCGTGGACAGACCATCACAGGTCCCTCCTCGTTCGTTGCTTTCAACCCCCCTCCCCTTGCTAGAATGCAATGTTCCTTGCACTTTGTCAGGCCACTGATACATCCGAGCTCTTCAACCGCTGAAAGACTTGTGCCACCATGACCGTCAAGTCAACTCACTTCACTTATCCAAACTTCTGTTTTCTCGGTTTCGGAATGGAAATAGCCATCCCCACCTGTGCACCTCGGAAGTTCATTGTGAACTGTGAGTATCAGCATAAACAGCAAAGGATAAAAGAACAGAAACCCCGGGTTCTAGGTTTTGATTCCGGTTCCACAGCTTAGAGTGTTCTCTTAGATCTTCAGTTTTATTATCTATAGCTACAAAATTATTCATATAGAGGATGATAGACAGATGATAGATAGAAGGTGGATGGATGGATGGATAGATGGATGGATGGATAGATGGATGGATGGATAAATGGATGTTGTATGTATGGATGGATGGATAGATAAAGAGAGACAGACAGATAAATAGAGTTGGGAGAGGATTTGACTCAAGGCTTCAAAAACTTTCCAATTAAGCCCTTTCATAACAAAGAGAAGCAAATTGTGTATCTTGAGTATAACCTCAGGGGTCTTGATACAATCAGGAAATTTCCTGGAAGTTGTATTTTCTTTTATTTATTTATTTATTTATTTAATTTTTTCTTGTTTTTTATTTATTTTTTGAGAGAGACAGAGCACGAGCGGGGGAGGGGCAGAGAGCGAGGGAGACAGAATCCGAAGCAGGCTCCAAGGCTCTGAGCTGTCAGCCTGACGTGGGGCTCGAACTCACAAACTGTGAGATCATGACCTGAGCCGAAGTCAGAGGCTTAACCCACTGAGCCACCCAGGCGCCCCTGTATTTTCTCTCAATATTTCTATAAAAAATCTTCATATTAATTTCATTTAATCATGCTACCTTAAATGATTTACGAAGAATCAACATTAATGATATCTGTTTCTCCTGAGGACTTTTAGGTGCTATGCCTTCTGTTAAGTCCTCTTCTTACATCAGTTTACTCAATATACCCAATCACACCTTTACTTAGGTGAAATTATTATCCTTATTTTTCAGGAAATAAAACGATGCTCACAAGAGTTGAGAAACTTGCTCAGGACCGTATAGCTAGGCTGTGGTGCAAGCGGGATTCGAACTTTGGTAGTCTGGATCTGGAACCACAAGATCTTAAGGTGTGCCTTAGTTTACTGTGGGTCTTTCTCCTGCCCCTTACCAAACACCATAGTCCATCTTAGGGGTGCCTAGCAGTGCCAAGTGAGGACAGCAACGTATGGTCTCCCCAACCCTGCACCCTGCCCATTCACCGTGTGGTCATCCATCCTGCTTAAGATTGGGAGATAAAGAAACATAGTCTTTCCAAGCTCATGTTTCCCAGATGCTGAATTTTTCCAAAGGGCACAAGAGTCTTCGTTTCACCCTGCTTTTTGCAAAGGGAGTGGTGAGGTGGTTATGAATGAGGTGTTTCTCCTGCAGTCCTACTCATACTGGGATGATTTACTTAATGTCTTCCTAATAGTTTGTGGCATGAAAGGGAGTGGAAGGGTTAGGACTGGGAGTGAGATGGGTAGAGTGGGTGAAGGGACAGAAGGCATGATTTATATTCAGATGGGGCAGTGCCTTCAGCCTGACTCACAATGGAGGTTATTCATCAAGACCACCAGAGTCTCAGGGACATGAGGTATTTGGATTTGGAACATATTCCATCAGTCTAATTGCTGGTGAGACCTGAGGTGACACGAGAGAAACTGATCAATTGTCTGCCACCCTACTTGCAGCCCCTCTGACCCTACACATGAGGTTCTCCTTGCTTTATTGGGTTCTAATGTCACCTCTCTCTGTTTCCCTCCCCCCTTGTTTTATGGTTGGTACAATGGCAAGCTTCTTTCTGTTTGTTACTCTTAACCCAAAGACAGAGCAGCCTCCCTAACAGAACACTCTGCCTTGAAATAAAAGCACGGATCAGTTTGATTCGGAAGAAGTCGGCGTACTTACAGAGGCCACATTCCTCATTCCCGCCAGTGTCCTGAGCAGCAGCGAAAGAAAATGTACTTCTTCAACCATAATTTACTAAGCACATAGTTCGTCTCAGGGACTAGAGACATAGCACTGAAAAAGTCATGGGAGGTCCCTACACTTACAGAGTTTTGAGTCCGATGGGAGTGAGAAGTATGAAATAAGCCACTTTGGCATGGAGTCAAGAGATATGATGGGAGAAGTATGGGGATACACAGCACCCCAGAACAGGAAGGTGTATTTAACTCCACCTAAGAAGGTTACTTCATAGGACTCTCCAGAAAAATCCTCCCTTTCAGGACCTTTGTCTCAGGAAAATGCTACCTTGTGATGAGACCCTTTCTGGTCCCCAGAATATTCTCTAAATCAAGTAAAACCATAGCCTTCAGTTATAGACAAGATGATGTATCTCTCTTAGAGTGTAGTAGCCCAAATACTACCTTTGAATGTATTAGAACATGATTGGCTTTAGCAGTATAATATTTAAGAGTGTGATCATTTGCAAACGGTGACCTAGTTCATGAATCCTAGCTGCTCTGGAAGAGTTTAGCATCTGAGAGAGGCCTCTGCTCCTGTCACGGAGCATATGCACTCATTGTTTATGCCATTGCTACTACAGCTGACAGAACCTACTGGTGAGCCTGCTGAAATTCCCCCAACTAGGCAAGTTGGACCCCAAACCCTATGGCAACCTACAAGCGCTGAGATCTCATATGCCCGTACCCTTGAGTGGTTGCATTCTGTCCAGCAGTCTAAATCTCCTCTCCCATGGGCTAGGGATTCTCACTCCCCCTTCACTGGGTCCACTAGAGGTGAATAATGACACTTTTTGTTTTGTTCAGACCTGATGCATCTCCCCTCTCTGTAGAAAAGCCACTCGGAGGAAAAGAACCTGGTATTGGTTCTACTTTGAAACTAGGAGATTCCTCTTTGGAGTTAAACAAGACTGAGAATCCAGGCAGGCTTCCTGTAGGAAGTAAAAGTTAACTGAAGGAGGGGCAAGTGCCTGGCAAAGGCACAGTCTAGATTGTTCATCCTGTATGAAGATTCAGATTGTTGTCTCGCAGAGACCACAGGGCATGTAAGGCACTAAATAAGGGGGAGGGCAGGGGTGGGGAAAGCTGAGGAGGTAAGGCTTGTAAACAATGTTAAAGAATGTAAACTTTATCCTGAGGGCAAGGGGAAGCCAGTGAAGAGCATGAAGTAGAAAAAAAGACATGTTGGGATTTGCCTTTTAGAAAAATCATGTTGGCTACAGCATGGAGAAGGAATTAGAAGGGAACAGATTGGAGACAGTACGACCAGTACGATGGTTGTGGCCATGGCCCAGAACAAGAGAACAGGAACCTGGACTAAGGTGGTGGCAGTGATGTCACCATCGCATTTGAGGAATGACAGAAGCCAGAATGACCTTGGAACATTTAAAGCAGTGAAGCAGCGAAGGAGAGAGAGAAGGCAAGGGTGCCTTCTGGGTGCCCGGCTTGAGCAGGCAGCTAAAGTGATAAGAGAATCATTCACTCTGTGTTATGGACTGAATGTTCGTGTTCCCCCCACATCCATCTGTTGAGTCGCTGATCCACAGTGTGATGGTATTGGGCGGCAGGGGTGGGGGGGGCTTTGGGAGGCAATTTGATTTAGAAGAGGTCACGATAGGGGCGCCCCCATATGGATTAGTGCCCAGATAAGAAGAGGAAGAGACACCAGAGGTTCCTTTCACTTCCATGTGAGGACACGGTAACAAGGTGGCCATCTGCAAGCCAGGTGGAAGTCCCTCACCAAATCTGCCTGCACCCTGATCATCACAAACTTTCAGCCTCCAGAACTGTGAGAAAGACGTGTCTATTACTGAAGCGACCCAGTCTGTGATATTCTGTTACGGCGACCTGAAATAGACAACGAGAGTCAGAAGAGAAATCTAGGTGAAAGATATGAATTCCAGGCCATGCATCTGTTGGAAGACATGTACCACCACGGCATGTAGGAGGTGACCAGGGAGATGGGGAAGAGTGTGAAGAGAAGACGCTTGGGGACACCAACATGAAGGTAGCAGAGACCTAGTAGCTTTGTTCACAGCATTCACAGTCACTAAGGTCCCGAGTGCGGAAACGTCCAAAGGTCACACCGACCCCCAGGCAGGTGGTCAGAGCACATCATCTGCCCTGCGAGGACTTTAACTTGTAGTCTACCAGCGGTGGTACCTAAGGAACCCACATCTGTGAAGGGACCGGAGTTACACCTGAGGTCTCCTGTATACATTGTGTGGATGTTTTAAATGTCCTGAAGCTGTGAAGTACTACCCTAAAAACGATTCTCACTGTGATCAGAGCTACCTATCATCCTCCCTCATTTTAAAAGGGGAGACAGGGGCACCTGGGTGGCTCCGTGGGTTAAGGTCCAACTCTTGGTTTTGGCTCAGGTCGTGATCTCACAGTTCATGAGTTCGGGCCCCATATTCGGCTGTGTGCTGACAGCGTGGATTCTGTTTGGAATCTCTCTCTCTCTCTCTCTCTCTCTCTCTCAATAAATAACTTAAAATCAACTTAAAAAAATAAAATAAAAGGGGAGACATTGCTTGCCCCACGAGAATGGAAGAGCCTGAAATCATTCCAGATCTTCTCTTTTAGGTTTACAGTCTGTCCCTGTCTTCATAAATTACTGTTTATAGTTTCTATATGTTCATGTCCGTTTTATGATTTTCAGAAACTGTGGATCTTCTCCATCAGATCCCACAAGGAAAAAAAAAATCGTTAGCAGAAGATTCAGAAAAATACAGCATGAGGGAATTTCTCAGAACCATTTCTGGGAGACCTAAAATGCCCTTCTCTTGCCACTTTGGCCTGTCAGCTGTGGCCGAGCCCTGGATGAAACAGGGAGTCTGAAATGCAGGCTGTGTCTGTCCCTGCTCCTGCCTCATGTTTTCTATTTCTGCTTCACATCATCATGGATAATGAAAGTCGACTGGCTGTTGGGTTTCCTCTCCCACTGCCACTGTCGTTTCCATTTGCTGGGTCTCATGCCTTTTTAGCACAGAGTTGTTGTGTTTGGGCTCTCATTTGCCAGGCAGTGATAACTTCCAAGAAAAACCTATTCTTATTGAATTATTTTTGGAATGTTATGCAAACATGTCTAAATTATGTGGCAGCCAATTCTGCTCTAAGATCTGGTTTTGACTTCATGTTAATTCAAGTAGGGGAGAGAAAGAAAGCAACAAAAACCCAAAGTGGGTACACACCATCTTTCATTGTCTATGACAATTATTTCTGTAAGTCACCCCTCAGATACAAGGACCCCAGCTCCCTTTCAGAAGGCTGGGGAGTGAAGGCCACGTTCCAGTCCCAGGTTCCCCTCATGGAATATGCAGAGGGAAAGCTTCCCACTTCAGTTCCCCAGGAGAAAAAAAGGCTGAAGTAGGCGACACTGAATATACAGTGTCTGGGTCTCCTTAAAAAAGCTAGGATCTCCTTAAAAAAACAAAAAACGAAAAACACACAACAAACGGGACTTCTTTCAGTGAGTCCAGACCTTAATCTAAGTTATCTCGTCCACGGAGCTTTACAAAAACAAGTGGTAACGGCTATTTCCCACCCCTGAGCTCTCCATCAGTGATTCTCAGAGACAGCTTAGGTGAGAATTAGGTTCTAAGTTCAACAAAGCCAATACATTTCTGATCCTGGGGATTGACAACCCTTGTCTTTCATTTCCACATGTCCTAGCTAGAATCCGTCCTTTTAATTTTTTTATTTTTAATTTTTATGGGACATTCTATTCCTCCAATCACTGCGAATTTGGGAACTTGGTAAACCCAGAACCACTGATGACCCTTATCTGCGCCAGGACAGGAGGGTGGGTGAACGGTTAAGAAGTGGAGTGCACAGAGTGCCTCGCACGTGTCTGAGCTCAGCATCAGCCCGTGACTGAGCCAGATCTACCTGTTGGCCTCCAATTACAAGAACCAGTAAAAGTAAGAATCTCAATGACTACGATGCATTGCAAGTCTCAATGTATTCCTTTGACAAATGGGAAAGACAGCATACTGAGCTTCTAAGTATGTCCCATAGATGTTTGGAATTCCAAAACTCCTGTCCATAATGTTCTTGTTCAAAATGCCAGTATGTGCACAAGTGGCTGACTATAGGGAACAGAATTAGTGAAGAAGAGGGACTCAGATTCCTGAAGCAAAACTTTTATTGCAACAGCACCAGTGGGCCCCATTGTCAGAAGATTCCAATCAAAGCTCCTCCCCCTGGCCCTACCAGCTGGCTGCAACTACATTCTCAGTCTTATCCCTTAACATCCCTCACATACCCCATCCCCTGGCTAAGTGAGGCCCTGTTATCCACTCATTCTCAGTACTTCCCTTATTGCCCTTGTAATCATCGTGTCCTCTTTCCGGGACGTCTCCACCCAGCCCCATCCCACATGACTAGAACCGCCCATCTCAGCCATCTACAGCCACCTTTTCCAAAATCTTCCCTCAACTCCCAGTCCCCCACCTCACTTCTAAGAAACAATTCTTTCTCTGAATCCCCAAAGCACTTTATGTAAACCTTACTTCTGTTACTGGATCAAGTTCCCATCATGCATCACCTCAGATTTGTCCAGTTCTCAGGTGCCTCAGGGGCCCTTGTTGCCCTAGTTGTCACTGAGGCAAGCAGCCCTGTGTGGCCTCTGACCAACCACATATGAACACAACCCGACTGTGACTTCCTTCATGTCCTTCAAGTTTTGAACCCCTCACCTTCCATTTTGGTATATCCCTGCTGCTACTGAGGCATTAAACCTAATGGGGGGTTACATGAGACATACACACTGTAAGTGCAGGGAGTTAATGCCTCCTGCAGCAAAGTTCTGACCAATCGGAGACAAGAAGCTGTGAACAAGCTCTCCATTCTCCTTTCCTAATCCATCATGTACTTTCCTGAGACCCAGTAGTTCATAGACTTCTGGGAAGACAGTCCTACGCAACTGAACAATTACAGTTGTTACCAAGCCGTGCCCTGGTCGGTGAACACCCTCTTGGAATTGTTCTCTTTTCCTTCCTCCTTTCATGGGTTTGCACTCCCCATGAAAAAAAAGCAGTACAATAGTTTTTGCATCTGACACTGTTTTCAAGGCTACTCAAACGTATCACTTTTTACTGTATATCATGGTTGCTTATGGACGTACCCCGAACTTTTTGACTACATACTCACTGCAGGTACCTTCGATGTTTTCTATCTCGTACTACAACATCCCTAGTGAGTGCCAGGCATAGTGTTGGTGCTCAAGAAACGTCTGTGTTATGAATGAAAATAGACTTTGGAGAAGGTTGTATCAACTCAGTCCTGAACTGACACAATCCCAATATGGAGGGATGACAGGGGAGTTTGATCTTACATCACAACTTCCGTTCTCCAGCCAATGACTTGTTAATATAACCAAAGGCTGTTGGATGCAACACAGCACAATTCAACCAAAGGCTATCTTCTTTTTCTTCCCAGTACAAGAGTGTGTATGATGAGGCAGAATATAGAAAATCATTAGGTCAAACTCTTTCTGGAAGAGAAGGTCGCAAGACGCTGGAGAGCAGATCATAGGGACAATAACTAGACTTCCCTTAGTTTTGTGAAGATAAAGGCCAGCAGGCATATTTCCCCACTGCTTTGGGGAAAGGGTATAAAGAAACTCTAATGGCCATCACCTCACCACTTCTAATACAGCCTTTCCGACATCATGAGTCACTGTGGCTGGAACCTGCGTGCCCCTGTGTGGCCTCAACACTACTTGTGGCCTGTGTTCATACCTGGGTCCCCAAGGGCACAGAATGCAGAGAATCAGTTTGTACCAGGAGAGCTTTTAAGAAAGGCACCACATCTATGATTGGGTAGACAGTACACTCCAGTTTTCTCTCAGCCCTGTATCTGGAAACAAGATTGTGCACTTTGGACTATGTCCCTGGAGTTCTTGGACCTCAAGAGAGGAATAGTAGTCTTCCTGTTAATGAGGCCTTGACCAGCTAATTGCAAATTAAAAGATGTGACCACATTCTTAAGGTGAAGAAGTGATTCCTCCTGGTCATTCCGGGACTCGCTAAGCTGTCTGTGAGAAGTACTCTCTGTTCACCACAGCCTTTCTAGGGTACCAGGTGTAGCCTTGGCTTGTTGGAAAGTGTGACCCATGCAGAGAAAAACAACACAGGAGTTGGACAGAGGAGAGCAGAGGAGATGAGTAATTGTACCTGTCAGAAAATGAGGATAATGGTTAAGGATACATGCGCGGAAGCTCTGAGTTCTTCAGAGGAAAACACGAGTGCAAACATGAGGAATGATTTGTCCTCAGTCTCCCCCCAGAGAAGGCGGAGTTGATCATTTGGGCCCCGTGGCCTGTATCACCTTCCAGCCAACACTCTTAAAAGTGCCTGCTCACAGTTGGTGGTTAGCACAGGCATTTCACAACCCTGGACCTGCTGCCCATCCTGCAGATTCAGGCAGCTCTAATTTTGCAAAATGCTATTTTTAAAGCAACCAAAGAGTTCCACGTTGCCCCCACTGCAACCCAGAGGAAAGAGCTGGTTGCTTCATCAGGTATCTGGCACGGAGGGGCTTTGCCGTGGATGTCTTCGTTTTACTGTCATACCATCCTGATTAAGATTAATTGTTCCAGTTGAAGTGAGTCACTCAGAAAGGATGGGAAGCGTGGAGGGAAAAGAACAGTTTGCTTTTCTCCCCCCTACTTCAATATTTGTTCTGAAAGACCCAGAAGAATACAGAAGTGAGGCGAAGGAATTTGAAGTGTGGAACAGGGAAGAAAGGACATCGAGTGAAAAAGCTGTTACAGACAATATGTTTATCTTCAGCTCAGTGACTTTCAGGAGAGCACGCACTTGGCTCGTAAGCTTGGAGGATGTGACTGCTCCCTGCCAGTTGGAGCCTTGACCTGAACTCTCCAAAACCCAGCTGACCTCATCGAGCCCCATCTACCCTAAATAACAAGGCTAGGACCCCCTCCATTGACAGACTTACATGCACATACACACAGATGTATATATTGGAAGCCCCAAAGCCCATTTTGAGTGCAAAAGTCATATACGACCAAGGAAGAAGCTAAGCAAGAAAAAAAAACAAAAAAAAAAAAAACATAACCACTAAACTCAAGACTGTACCACAGAAGCAATAAATACTATTTATAGAAGGGCTTTGACTTACTGGGCATTAGCAAAGGTTTGCTTTTCTGAGTCACTTCTCCAAGGCTCAGACTTGCTCATCCCCTCTGAGTATGTCCCCTTGGCTCTGAGACGTACCCTGATTCCCTGCAGAGCATCCTCCCCCCCAAGCTGCTTTGCTGGTAAAGGGGGCCTAGGTGAAGCAGCCCAGGCTACTTTGGAAGTATTTGTAGAATACTTACAAAGACATCATCCCTAACTCATGGTCCTGACTCTCATTCCAAATGGAAAACATCTATCATCTATGCTTTTTTTCTCCTTCCCATTATCTTCACATAAAGAAGAAAGGCCTGGCAAGGAAAGAAGTGTGTGGTTTTGCCAATTTTGAGCATTCCATAGAAATCAAGTTATCATGATCCACTGGGAAGAGAATTGGGCAGGTGTTGGGAGATTGACTCAGAACAGGTACACTTGTTACCTATTGACAAAGGAGTGAAGGAACTTGGGTATGAATTTCAGCCCATCAATTAACCAGTTATGTGTCCTTAAATAAACTACTATTTTCTGGACCTCGGAGATTGTCTAGTTCAATGGAGGAAACTAGCCTATTTTCTAGCTCAGGCATGTCTCTCATTGTCACAGCGTCCTGGAGTCTGTACATCTCTAGAAGGCTATCTTGACTGTTTCTTTCCCTGAAAAGTTCATTTGGAACTATTCCTGTTCTACCTCTGCATCTTGGTCTGGATGAACCTTGAACGTTTAGCTCCCAGTTTCAGCCTGAGCCCACCCGATGGCTTAACTGATGACTTCCCTGTGTTCCAGTGATTCTAGTCAAGGATATGGCATATTGTCTTTGCCAATTTCAGGTTTTGGCAGACAATTGTGCAGCAACTCATTACCCAAATAGTAACTCATCTGAATTTCCTCCACCTTTAAGCCCCATATGTACAGCATGCCACAAGATGACTGATGGTAATTCAAAGTCATTGCCTCTTTGGGAAGTGTGTGTGGGGTCAGTTACTGGCTGCATCCTTAAATTACAGAGAAGATACTTACCGTCCTCAAATGAGAACCAAGGAACGTTATCATAGCTCTGTCTGTCCCAGTGTTTGGTACCTCCATAAGAGTTATCCCTCTTACCCAACCCAAGCTTGTTCTTCCTCGATCTCTTTCCCCTTCTCTGTTTCCCACTCTTGCTCTCACTCTTTGTCTCAAACTCAGAGAATTGGAAGGATTCCAGCCACGTGAACACAAGTCAGTGTAATCCAGGCCAGAGTTAGATAAATGGGCAACACGCAGGTAACAGTGTCATACAGAAGGTTGAGCCAAAAGCTCAGAGATTCAGTCCCGTATTGTCCCATTTGTTCACCATGCCAATCCCTACTACTACATCTTCCCTGGGTTCCAGACCTGCTTAAGAACTAGAGGATATCAGATGAAGAAATCTCAAGATCTATTCCAGCCCCCACTGTCTTCCTTTTAGGGATGAGGAAGCTGAGACTCAAAGATGTTTCCTGCCAATCACAAGTCCAGCCATATCTCCCAAGCCTCTTCCTGGGTCTCTTCTATCACCCCATAGGATTCACTCAATCGCCCCTATTTCCCCAGGACCTTAGGCTTCTATTTTCAGCTGGACCTATTTGGGTAACAGTCTATGTTAGCGACCAACCTAGGCTTCCCTGAGATGGAAAATCAGAAGGTACTTCAGCAGGCAGGATGGCCAATGGATCCACAGAGGAATAAAGGAGGGCCCAGGAGGCAGGCCATTGTGACCCAACTATTTCCCTACAAGGCCAGGGAATGCTGGGGTATTTTGCTTTGTTTTGCTGCTTTTTTGTTGACCTTTCCCCTTCATTTGTGTCTCCACTTAGTTTTGCGTGGGAAAGAGAAGGTCAAGGATCTGGGAAGGCAGGGAAGATATTTTATTGGCCAGAAATTGGCAAGACCTCATATTCCTGCTTCATCAGTATGCCTGACCCATTGGTTGAAGACGGGTCTTTACCTCCTAGCTCCTCTTGGGCCCTGTAAATTCACGCTTTTTAATTTTTACAGAGCAGTTTATGGGCTGCAAAGAAGGGAAGCTGGGAGATCTGTTGTCAGGGGCTGCAATGAGCAATGAACCATCATCTTGGTGTTCTTTTTTCCCCTTCCCTCCGTGAGTCTTGTAAATGAGCATTTTAGACTCTCTGAGGGAGACAGGAAAGGGCTCTGTGGGGGAAAAGCATGAAAAAGCAGAAGGGTCATGAAGGGGTCTTCAGGAACATCTGAGATGCTGGTCTGTCTCTAATCAACTTGGCTATTTGCAGGGCGGGGAAGGAGAACATTTAACAGGTCGTCTTCACAACCCATTTTGACCTGTCTAACCCAAGAGGAGAAGGGAAACATGTACCTGATGATTTAAGCCAGAACTGCGCAACATGGTTCACAGTTCACACTTTGAAAGAACGCTTTGGGAGGAATGCGATCTAAAGAACTGGAAGCTAGAGAATTCTCTCTCCCAAGTTACTCCCTCGAGGATCATAACCAACAGGCAGCATGGCACAGCAGCCAGTCACTTGGAGATGATCACCAATGGAGACCAACCAAGACAGGAGTAGCAAAGAATCAAAGCTAAATTTGAGAAAAATGGTATGTGTAGACCCATTAATTAAGGGGCAGAATAAGTTGCTAGAATTTTATTCATCAATACAACAAAGTTAGGAAAAAGGACTAGGAGGTTTTTTTAAGTGCCCCCCCACTTTTGAAGCTTGAGAACCCAACCGGTAGAGAGAGTTAGAGCAATTGGGGAATCATCATTATCACCATCATCATTATCACCACCATCATCATCATCATCATCATCATCCTGCCCCTTGGTGAACACTTATTAAAAGCTTATTGGATGCCAGGCCTCTTGTCAGTGCTTTGCATACCTTATCACATATCATCTCTCCCACAACAGTACGTGATTATCTGCCTCTTGCAGGTCAGGAGAATGCGAGGGGTCTCTCCCTCATACCCTGCAAAGGGGTGGCAAAGAGAAGAAGCCTCAGCCGCCACCAGGGTCTAAACTCTGCAAGTGAGAAGGCAGACTCTCAGAGGATTTGAGCTCATATTCAGACTTCCTGATTTTTCCTTCCCCCTGAGGAATAAATCAGTCAATGCTAATATGTGGAATCTCCAAAGGGAGACAGAAGAGGAAAGGGTCTTTGAGGGGGAGGCTCATTAGACCTCTGGTTCTGCAGTGAATTCAGGGAGACCCTGACCACCGTGGATTGAACCCCCTCGTTGTGCTCCTTCGTTGCTGTCTCTGTCTGGTTTGAGAAGACTTCCAGAGAAGGCCCTGCCGGTTTATAGAATCCTCTACTTCTCCCCACCTTCAAATAGCCCTGACCCCTAAGGAAGGTGTTCTGTATCGAACCGGAGAGGACCTGGGCTCTCTCAGTGCAGGGGAAGGTGGCCTCGGGTCACTATTGGCCAACAGAAGCTGCCACTGAGCCCACCAGGCACAGGAGGTGTGGAGTGGAATCTCTTCTCTACTCTCCCTTGATTTCTATTCCTAAAGTCCCTTGAGTTTTCCACCAGGCATAGGGATGGCAGGGGTGCATTTATGTTTTATGCTAGAGGAAGGTGAGGAGGGAAGAAAAAAAATTACCATAAGAGCAAATTGGGAAACTAGAACTGGAAAACTCCTACTAGGGAAACATACAACATGATTAAACTGTCAATTCCTTTGGAAAGAGGTATGTGTGAGGGGTGGATCGGGATGTTAATAAACAGTGCACACTTGGAATCTTCAAAGGAGCAGGAAACCAGACTCCCTTCAAGGGCAGGGTTGATGCATTTGGAGAAATAACACCTCGGGATTGTCACAGACAGCCCTGCTATATACATGGCAAGGCATAGTGCCAGAACCCACGTGCTTTCAACTCCATTCGCAAATCCCTTGGATTATCAAGAATTGTATTTGCCTTGAGAGCGGACCAGCCTTATACACCATAAACATTTTATTCAGGCATTAAGTTCTGGGCTCTGCATCTCATTTGCTTAGTACTGTTCCTGCTGAGAGCCTACCTTCCCTACACTTTTCTTTGGCTGAGCCTGATGCAGTTAAGCTATGATCCCCAGTCACTTAAAGCTGAAAATGGCTTTTCATATACACTTACTCTCTCATTCTTCCTCGGGTTTAAATACAGATGCTCTGGTGTTGTGGGCAGAATAATGACTCCCCAAAGCTAGTCCACGTACTAATGCCCCAAACCTATGACTCTTTTATTTTATGTAACAAAGAGGACTTTGCCGATGTGATTCAGTTAAGGACCTTGAGACGGGAAGATTATTCTGAGTTATCCAAGTGGGCCTAGTGTAGTCGCAAGGATCCGTAAAAGATGGAAGGGAAGGGCAGAAGGGACAGAAAAAGAGACATGACGATGGGAACAGAGGTCAAGCATCGTTTCCTCTGCCGAGCCTACTGTGTCTTCCCTTATGAAGTCAAATCTCTTCGGCGTGGCCTCCTTTGTATCATGGGCTCCATCATCCTAGCAATCATCGCCGCTACAATGCAAGGTGGTGTGTGTGATTATTTGACTAATGTCAGTGTCCTTCCCTAACACACATGAAATCAGGGACCACGCCAGATTTTGCTTCCTCCCGAATTCCCAGCCCACAGCAGGCTCTCGATAAATATTTGTTGAATAAATGAGCAAATGAAAGGGCGAACAGGATCTAAACCTCCTGTGGTTCTGAGTATTCTTTACTGTGGGTGGAAACACCGCAGTCCACGAGGTACCCCACTGATGTGCTCTTCGCTTTTTGTTTCCCTATCTTGCTCCAACCAGAATATTTATCTTCACATATGGTCTTAATACATCTCTGCTGAGAGAAGAGAGTATCTGTGACTCCAATCAATGGCTCATGGAGTTTGTAGAGACGGAAAAATCTTTTTTCTATGTCATGATTTGTATTCAGATTATTCCGATTTTAAGTCTTGATGATGTTGCCCCACCCGTAGACAATGATCTCTGTTGTTAGACTGGAGATCCCCCACTGCTTTCCTCCCCCTGAATGTGAAAAACCATCCCCTTATTCCAAGACCGAGGTCCTGAGACCGGTTTTGAAATATCCCAGGGGATCCCATTTTCAAATCCTCAAAACAAACTTTATTGTAATTTGCTTCAACCTCTCCGTACTCCTGCATGTGTTTTTAAAGGAAGTTCTGGGTGAGATTACAAAAATAAACAACAGTTACAAATACTGGAAAGGTAGATTCACTTGGCTCAGGCGGTTACTGCACACCAACTATGCGAAGAAATTTGAAATAAGGTCTTTTTTTTTCCGCTCTCCTATTCCACCACAATTGACGGCTTATTTCTGTAGAGCAGTTAGAACAGCCCCACCTTTGACCCCCCACTACTCACCTGGGAGAAAGACAAGGTAGGTGTTACTAACAAGAAATTGCAAGAAAACGCTCTCTGTTTACCTGGGTGCTTCATCTTTGTTTTTCTGATGTCTCTTCTCCTAACATATAGTAGTCCTGGGTAAGTAATTTTTAAAGAATAAATGAGAGCCTGACTTCCTTCTAATAGGAGCATTTCAACTGATTTTCCCAACATCACCAGTTTAGTCAATGAAGGGTCATGGATTTGCAACCTTGGTCATCTGGTTCCAAGCCCAGTGCCCTTTCCTGTCTACATTCAACAGTGGAATCCTGAAGAAGAATGTATAGTGGGGATAAGATGTTAAACACTCATTTTATGGGAAGAGTCCTGTGTGGATGGTGGACGCATAGTGGGGAGTTTATGTCCCTTCAGGCCAAGGAAAGCAAGCACAGAAGCTGGAAAGCATTCGGCTCACTCCGTCAAGCAGGGGGAAGAATGTGGATAGATGAGAGACTCAAATAAATGAGCAGTGATGCCTGGAATCTTCTCCCCACCCCAGCTGCAGCCCCATAAACCAGAGAGAACCCCCAAATCTAAGTGAGGTGGGCACACCCTGGCATGGCACTCAGCCCAACCCAGGGGATTTTATAGCCCTCGGGAAGTTTAAAGAAGCAGAAGACTGGGAGGATATGTATTTCTAGCCTATTAAAGAAAGTTTATTTTAAAATATTTAACATTTCTTTATTAAAGGCAAACAGGCAGGATATAAGCTCTATAAACTTTCCAAGGAGAGAACATTGCTAGCATTCCAAATGGAGAAATTACTGCCTTGTCTGAGAACCAAGTCTTGCCTATTTCACTTTACAGATGGCCGCATATGGAATATTTTTCTTACAAGACCATAATGCATAATGAGCTTTTGAAAATTAAAATTGTAGCTGGATTTTTCTTGCTGCCTTATTACCATACCAGTTAGGAAGGAGGTTTGTGGTTAATTCTCAGGGCAGCCTTGCCTAAAGCATACCCTGTATTATAGACCAGGGTTTGCAATGCTCCTCAAATTATACCACATGGGATGGATGTCATCTGGTTCCTCCGTGTCCTTCACATATAAGCCTCCCTCTCAGATTTGCAGGGTCTGGAGTAAGAGCACCAATGGGGGCTTCTGTCTAAGCCCTTTCTCTTCCCATCCCAGGCTCCGTCCGGCACCAAGAGGGGCTCACATGTATGAATGTAGTCACCCTAAGGTCCAACACTCAACTTACATTGACATCCCTGTTAACTAATCTCCTTAGCCACTCCTTTGGCCTAAAAGTACACATACTGGTGGGGTGATCCACTCTCGAGAGAGTCCCAGGCAAGAGACCTGTGAAGGCCTAGGGAGCTGGCTTGAAACCATTTGGCCAGGAGACTCCAGAGTCCCATGAAGGGCATGTGTCCCAGAGGTGCATACCACTGACTCTGAAAACTCCTTACTCCAAATGGAAGGTCCCAGCTGGAGGAGAGCCAGAAAGGAGCCTTCTGAAGTGAAGGACCTGGAATAAGGACCTTGATAACCTGGATCTGGGATACAGCTAATCAGATTTCGGCAAGCTTGATTCAAATTCCCCCCAAACTCAAAGCTTCAGTTTGATATAGCATCAGTTATTTTCTCAGGGTTTATGTATTCATGGTCCCCTAATCTCCAGCTGAATACAACTTCTGTTTTGCCTCACACCAATCCAAACTTGAAATGCCACCACTTGACAATTTTTTAGGAAAAACTATTCTTGTACCAAGCACCATATTTTTAGTTAACTCTACTGAAGACTTGAGTGTTGAACAGCTCTCTTTTTATACCTCCCTCCCTCCAAGGAGCAAAATGAATTTTATTCCTATATCATATATAAAGAGTTGAGAGTGTTGTGTATATGTAAGATTGTAATACATGTGTGTCTATACACAAACAAACACGTAACTAAGGTTCAATAGAAGAGAAACAGACACTTGGGGTTCAGCTAAGTTAAAAATTAATTGTATAACAATCACCTGAAGATCTGCAGGGCACAGAGGGCCCCCTGAGCTGCCTCCTCCTCTGTCCTAAATCCCAGTCAGAGTTAAGTTTACCTTGGACTCCACAAAATTTTCTGATGAGAAACACCATTACCCGATCACTACCTTTATTTGAGCCAGCTAGAATTTCCATTCCTTGCAAAAACTACTGGTTTGCTTTTCACTGTTTTTAAATGAGATTTAGAGAAATTGTGGCTTGCCCAAGGCAAGCATCTACTTACTGTTGGACCACAAATAAAACAGCACACATGACTACAATCTCCATGTTCTTTCCCACTTACTCACTTAAAGCCACAAGTTCATTGGATACTATGGTAGATCAGGTCATGGTTTAGCAAATATCCACTGTCTCTCCGACCCACTCCATGGGAGGGATGCATCCCCCTGCTCTTATCTTTCATCCCAGGAAGCACATGCCTGTTAGCCACTGCTCCAAGGAGTTGGAGAAGCAGGTGAAGGTAGAAAAGCTCTATATAATGCTGGCAGCAGGCCCAGCCAGACCCAGTTTTCGACCAGCTGAACTTTAGACAACTTGCAGGTACATGAACAAAAAAATAAATAAACGTTTGCTTCTGCGTACCCTGAGCCTTGCAGTGGTTTGTCACACAGAATTTTTACATAGACTTAGCTCTCATACAGGTTCCCTAATCTGCCTTCCAAGATACCGCAAGCAACAATTTTACCAAATGTTTCTCCAGTGAATAACACCAGACACCAAGAAGTTTCCTTGCTGCTGGAACGCTTAACCCGAAAGCCAATGGCACACACTGTGGGTTTTCTGTTGCACTCCAGTTCTGGTACCAACATTTTTTATTAGTCAGCTTTAGTCATTTACGCGGCAGCAAGAAACTACGCAAAAATCTCGGTGGCTTACAACAACAGAGTGTTATTTCTCACTGACCTTCATGCTGGCTGCAGCTCTTTTCCATGGATCTTCTGCATTCCAAGATCCAGGCTGAGGAGAAGCCCCTCCCAGGAACATGCTATTCTTGCAAAAGAAGGAAAAGGGCAACACAACCTGGCGATTCCTTTTAAGGCTTCTCCTCGGACGTGGACAACAATTCTGCTCACGTTCCATTTGGCAAATGCCAGTCACGTGGCCAAAGCTGATGGACGAGATGGGTATGTGTCATCCTCTCAAATAGCCCGAGAATAACTAATTGAAAAGAGTAACATGACAATAGCCACAAACAACAACCTCTGCATTATCCTTCAAGCAGCAGCCCGAAAGATCATCTCCTCAGTATCACTGTGTGTGAACGTCTCCCTGCCCTTTCTGTTCCACACCAGGTATCGCAACATGGAGCCTTAACACAAAATACTTTTAGGACAGTGTACTGTCTAACCCTACTACTTAGAGAGCACTTTGAGGGCAGAGACCATCCTTTATTTTACTCTGTTTTCTCTGCTTACCACGGCCCCTGAAACCTCAGATATATTGCTCTATTCATGCTTCTTCTTTTTCTTTTCAAATGACGTAATAATGCACAGACTCAATCATGAGATCTAAGGGATATTAGGAGATAATTATACAGAAAGAGAGGAAGGAAGAGCAGAAGCTGAGTTTTGCCCTTTTTAAGTTGCTATCTGTATTTTTTCTATAATCCATATCAATATCTATCTAGATATAGATGATACAGATATAGATACAGATATGAAATAGACATACAAGAAGAAACCTGAAGTAGACAACTAAATTCATAAGCCTCAAGTTTGGGAGACATGTCCAAAGTGGAAATACAAATTTGGCAGTAGTCAGCACATACGTGATGCCTAAAGCCTTGAGACTTGGTGGGTGGGATGACCTTGGGAGAGAATGGAGAAAGAGAGGATGCTCATGACGAGTTCCCCACTTCTCATCTCTGTTCCTCACCTGCCTAGAGTCAGAACCTCAACTGTTTCCTTGGACAGGACCGTTGATACCTCTTGGGTGGGTCTCCTGAGAGCTCAGTCTTGAGCGACCATAGGGCTCTCATCAGAATGGGAGTATGTACTTAGTCTCAAAACTCTGATTTCATCCTCTTTGTACCCTTAAGCCTATGGCAGCATGGGGCTTGGCTGTACTGTTAGGAAGACCTCCAAGGGGCATTGTCTCTCACCCTCGGACCTCTGCTGCATGAGTCATCCCTTCCCACCTCCTTCCCCATTAGCCATGTTGGTAGGATGTCAAACTTGGATTGAATAGGTAATAAGGGCCAGGCATGATGATAGATGCTTTGCATACACTATCTTGTTCCATCTTCACCACAACTCACTGAGGGTGACATTGACCCAATTTACCGACATCATATCTGAAGCCCAGAGAGGTTAGGTAATGTGCCTAAAGTCACAGGTAGCAAAGAGCAGGGCTTTTGAGTGGTATCTCCCAGTGAAGATGCCATGCTCTATGCAAGCCACCGAGCTGACTCAAACACAAGGAACCTTTGGGAGCTAGTCTTCTCAAAGAAGATACTCAGATGTTGAAGATAAAGAAACATACACATGATCGACAGACATGACAGTCGGATAGATGATGATGATAGATAGATGAGATAGATAGATAGATAGATAGGGATTTTTAAAAAACTCACTGCATAGCTCCTTATCTTCTTAAATAGGAGATGATGAAGTACATGATGTAATCATTCCTGCATACATTTATTTTATGCTCACTCTGCCCTGCATTATGTCAAAAGTTTTAATGTTAAACATTTTTCAAATTAATTTTTGTCCTTCAAAACTCTTAAGAGTTTGTAACCTAGTTGAAGGGGATAAGAAAGTTCCACGTGTTCACACACATACACACTTGTATACACATACACATACGTATACACATATGTATAAAACAACGAAAGACCATATTAGGAGCAATAGGGTCATTTTAAATGCAGAAGGCTTTCTAATTTGGAAGGCACTTTTCCATCCATTATGTCATTTGGTCCTCATAATAATCATGATCTCACAGATGAGAAACTGCGGCTCGGAGAATGTCAATACCTCTGTTGGAGGTTACCCAACTCCATGGCAAACAAAACCCAGGTTCGACTCCAATGTTCCTGCTGCTAATGTGATGCTGACTCGGCACAAGTAAAAAGTCTCTCTTGTTCTTTAAGACTTCTGGAGGAAGGAGATCCCGCTCCCTCCCCCTGTCACCCAGGACCCCAGCTCCTCAGCTGGAATGGAGTCCTGGTGTTCATTTTTGCTAAGCCAGCCTGTTGGGTTTGGCTGGATACTGCCTGAGGGAGGGGAGGCAGGCGAGCCGTCTGCCTACAGCCCTTGCCAGCCCCGGAGAGCTAACATTTTCTTAAAGAATGCTGGGTTCTCAGAAACACTATTGATAATGAGATTGCTCATTTTTAAAATGCTGTAACCAGATATTCTAGGAAAATAGACCTGGTTCCAGGAGTGAAGCCGTGGTGTTTGGGTTTAAGGTCTGAAGTGGCTGTTTAAGATGAGCTTTGAGCCGGCCTGCCGACCTGCCACAGGACTGAGGCAAGCCTGCACAATCGAGCCATTGTACTCATGGAGAAATCTCCGGGCTCCTCAGAGCCTCAAGTTGGCACCTTCTAAAGTAGGCTTTTCACCTCCTGGGACCCCGGTGAGAATGAAGCGTGAGCATGCATGTGCACGCGTGTGCATGTGCACGCGTGTGCGTGCACATGTTTGGAACACAGGAAACCAGCCCAGGGGTTACATGGAATCCCCTCAAGCCTCAGTCAGACTTGGAGAACAACACAAATGCATTTGGACTGGAGAAGAAAATCCAAAACCAATGGGAAACAGAGTGGCACAGAGAACTCTTCCAGCCTTGGCAAGGATGCAGTTTTCCCAGAGGCTAAGTTTTGCTTCGTGTGCCTCCCCTGGGCAGGGCAGGGGGCTCAGCAGAGATACAGCCAAAGACTCCCGTACCAAGGACAAGCCCCTGGCTCTGCTTAGAGAGCCACGGTTTCACGCCGAGTGGATCACCAATAGGTCATGGGGACCAACCAACCCCCTGCCTCTCTGACTGTATTCTTTCCTTTATACCTCTCACCTTGCAGGCATGGGTCTAAGTGTTGGACACACACTAGCATGCATATTTGGTTCTCACATTGCCATAAGTGGTAGACTGTGGTTAAGTGTCCTTATATTACAGATGGGAGATAGAGACACAGAAAAGGAGCCTTGATGAGTAAGTAGGGGAGCCGGGATTCCACCCATCAGCTCCAAAGGTGTCCGCTCAGCCCCAAGTCAAACCTTCAGACTGGAACCAAACTACTTTCTCCATCCCTAGCCTGGAAACATGGTCTCTCACGGAGATCATGCCTGAAAGAGTTCCTTTGTTTTCTACCATCTAATATTGCAAGGGCCAGAAACCAAGATGACCTCCCACTCTAGGGCTTGCCTTGGAGTCCACAAAGACCACCATCTCTTAGCATTACATTGCCAAGAGTTTTTAAAACCTGCCAATCCTTAAAAGTTGACCAACCCTAATGAAGCAATAAACATCTGGTAGTGACAACATTGATTATATCTCTGAAAATTAAGGTATGTTATACTCAGCTATTCCCTTTGATCTGGGCTCTGCATTTAATTGGTGCTTATTATTCTACAGAATCTAATTTAAGAAGTGATTTCTTCAGGAGCTATATTCATAGCTGGTAAAACATGGGCCCAATTCTTGAAATGATGGTGGGCTAGAGTTAAGGAAGAAAAGATTTTTCTGAAATTTAAGTGTGGCCTTTGGATCACATTGTACCTGAATTCTTTTCCTTCCTTCCTTCCTTCCTTCCTTCCTTCCTTCCTTCCTTCCTTTTTCTTTCTTTCTTTCTTTCTTTCTTTCTTTCTTTCTTTCTTTCTTTTATTTTTTCTTTCCTTCCTTCCTCCCTTCCTTCCTCCTTCATTCCTTTGCTTTTAACCCATTAAGATGTTGTTTCTCATTCAGCATCTTGTCAGCCAGCTTCCCTTGAATCTCCTCACACCCTCACCCTGGAGACAATAGGCACACAGTCCCAATGGCACAATGTCTTTTCAGGCAGACTGCGCCTTTGCACACCCCACTCTCTGAACACACTCTCTCTGTCCTCCCACTGCCTCGTCTTCACCTGGCTAACTCTCCCAGGATCCCTTTCCTGGAGAATATCTTGGAGCTCAGGTATACTTCCTGGTGGTTCCCACCTTATCCTTGTATCACAGCACCTATTGCCTTGGATTATTGTTACCTGAATCCCCGTGGCACTGTGAATTCCTTGAGGCAAAGACCACTTCATTAACTCTGTATCCTGAGAGTCTGACACCATTCCTGGTACATATCAGACACCCCAAAAAAATGCTTGGTGAGGTAATGTTTCACATTTATAAATCCACTGCTTGAATAAAGACTATTTTCAGGTTTTAAAGGAGCCAAGGTATGGACCAGTCACTTCAGGTCGAATATGATGTTTACGATGATACACAAGGAGGGTCTCCATTAAGCTAATTACTATGCATATCTTAAGCCTGTTCTTTGCTTTTATTTTTTTCATATTAGACAGATTTTAATGGGATGATGCTTCGGAATTTTGTGGTACAGCGGTCAACACCATAAAGAACAGAGTTGATTTTAAGCATTTAGAAGGCAGAAACCAAGACTAACTGTGGGTCACACCAAGGTACATGCTTGTAGGATGTAAACTGACCACAGAGTGCACACATTGAGCCATTAGAGAAATAGACTAAATGTGTATTTATTTATATAGCTAGAGATGGGTACATAGACATAGCTTATTGCTACACATAATACTCCAGAGGGAAGTCTCACACTTAGTTTTAGCGTTGAAAACAGTGACAATATTAGCAAACTCATGAATCAGAACCGTGTTTATATGATTCCTGATCATTGTAATCACATATTTGTTTGAATTGGGTTCTCACAGTTTATTATACTTATTGCTTCCGTCCAGAGTGTGAAGTTAAGTTTCAAAAGCCCTTGTTAAATTTTGGGCACCCCTCTGGTCTATTTATTATTGTTGTTTCTTTGATTCCCTACTGACAACGTTTTCCTCTTTCAAGTATAAAGTCAGTGCATCCATGGAGAGGGGGCCAAGAGAGAAGGACTGGATCCAGATAGGAGAGGGGCAGAAAGTTACCACACCATTCTTTCTAAAAGCAGGAAATTAAAAGTAGAAAGAAACAATGTGTGCGTGTGCGTGTGCGTGTGTGTGTGTGTGTGTGTACAAAAGAGAGAGGAAAATCAAGTATCAGGAAGCCCAGATCCCCCTCCCTCCACCTCTGGCCTTGAAGATTCTGTCTGAAACACAGCTGGCATTCACTTCTTATAGTGAGCCACATGACCTTGGCTGGCACCCAGCTATAAACTGCATCTATGGCATCCAAATAGCTAATTTGGAGCTGGGGAGGAGGGGGGGAGGCAGGTAGGAATGAAGGAATGGGAAGGAAAAAAATACCCCAAACTGCAAAAGTTAAATTTCCTGCCAGGTGGCTTCCAAATCGTCCAGCAGCTTTATTTAAGGCTTTGAAGTTGTGAGCCAGCAGTTCCAGATCCGTAATATTTACCCTGCAGTCTCCAAAAACAAAAGTTGACTGTGTTCCTTGAAGTCAATCTCACCGGCATTTCAGGACGACAGATGGAGAGGTTGGACAAGAGTTTCTGGATGACCTGAAACTCCTCCACTGTTCAGTCAGGTCTTGTTTCCCTTCAGTCTGCCTCTCATTCCCTCTCGCTCTTACACATGAAAGATACATGCATGTCCTTTTAACTGTGCTCAACTTCCGCCATCAATTCCTGTCCCCTAACCCAGTCACCTGTTGCATTAGTCACCAATTTGTCAGTGACGTCAAGAACTCACCCTGAAACAGCAATAGCTAACTGGACTCTCCAGCCTGACTTCCTTTAAGCCAGTAGTTGACCTCTGTCACTTATATCCATGGACTAAGCAAAAATAAATAAATAAATAAATAAATAAATAAATAAACAAAAATCGAGCCAATTCTCCACATGAGGTAGACCCTCTAGCTATGAACTTATCCAGGACAGACCTTTGGAGAGGGGAAGTGGGTGAATTTCCCCATGAATGGGTGAGTGAAAAATTCTGAAACTAAAACATATTCACAAAGAGAGAACCATATCCCAGCCCAGCCTTGACAGATGCCTGTCACTTACCTTTCTCCTTCGCAGTCACCCAACGGTCTTTGCCCCTCCGCATCAGACTTATCTTTTAGGGTTCTATGACCCACCACAATCATTCAACACATATGTATGGAGAACTTACCATGTGCCAGGCACTGTTCCGTTCAAGCTGTCCCAAGCTTGAATTGAACAAAGTCTTTGCCCTGTTAGCAGCTTATATCTCACTGGGAAAGTTTGATGATAAATAAACATGTAAATAAATAGACGGCGATCCACGCTATATTAGATGGTGTCTGGGTTGTGTTATATAGGGATCTGTGCTGGGTAAGATGGTGACCCCTGCTGCCTTATGAGATAATGCATGTTTTGTTAGATGGGGATTCATGCTGTGTTAGATAATGGTCCCTGTTGTGTTAGATGGTGTCCCCTGTTGTGTTAGACAGTGATTCCTATTGTGTGGTGTTAGCAGGTAATCCCTGTTGTGTTAGCAGGCGGTCCCTGGTGTGTTCAAGGGGGATCCCTGCTGTGTTAGATGGCAATCCCTGTTGTGCAAGATGTGATCTGTATTGAGTTAGGTGATGATCTCTGATGTGTTTGATGACCACGGAATGCATGTATTCATGCTCTAAGTAAAGCAGAATGAGCAGACTAGAGAGATGGGGGTATAGGGCTATTATTTGTATTGTGGTCAGAAAGCTGAAAGAGATGAAGGAACAAAAAAGAATTTGTATGGGAGAAGAGCATGTCATCAGGGGAAACAGCCAGAGCAAAAGCCTTGCCTATGGTAGGAGAAGAAAGACCAACTAGGCAGATTGTTTGGACCATGGAGGAGTTAGGTAGGAAGTGAGAGACAGAGAGAGACAGACAGATAGAAAGAGACAGAGACAGCAAGAAACTGCATCACAGAGGGCTTTGGGAGGCCTTTGGCTTTAATTCTGTGTGAGATGGGAGCTGTTGGAGAATTTGGAGCAACCTCTGACATGATCTGCCTTCTGTCAGACCGAGATGCCGTGTTGAGAATAGACTATTTAAGGGGAAAGCCTGCAGCAGCAGACAGGAGTCATTTTGGATCTGTCCAGGAAAGAGATGATGGTGGCTTGGGCCAGAGTGATGATGGTGGAGGCTGAAATCTGGATGTGTATTGAAGGTAGAGCCAACTGATACAATTGCGGTGGATTAGATGCGAAAACTAAGGGAAAATAAGATGTCAGGGATGACTCCTAAGTTTTTGGCTTCAACAACTGGAAAGAGGGGCTCTCAATCCTCCTCTGTGCTCCCATGTGCTTTTGTTAATATCAATATGGTAAAACTCTAATAACCATGGCACATTTCTCTATCCCTCCCTCTAGATGCACTGCCTTTTAACTTTCGGGTCTTACTATGCTGAGACTCCAATGAAAGTTATGACCTCTTGTCAATGAAGGGTGAACACACAAACAAATTCATGCAGACATTTGCATTCGGTGTCAAAGCTTTACTTATTACCTGAAACTCATCTATGGGTCCTCTGAGTGGCTCACGGATCCAAGATTTTATATTTATTTATTTTGAGAGAGTGAGAGTACGCAAGAGCAGGAAAGGGGCAGAGAGAGAATCCCAAGCAGGCTCCACACTGTCAACGCAGAGCTCAACGTGGGGCTCGAACTCATGAACCATGAGATCATGACCTGAGCTGAAATCGAGAGTCAGATTCTTAACCAACTGAGCCACCCAGGCGCCCCATGGATCCAAGATTTAAAACCCAGGCACTAGGTTTATTTGTTCTCTTAATAAATTATTATTGAGCACCTAGGATTCTGAAGACTTTGAGGACATGCTGTAACCACATCTTAGAATCTTTTCTCATGGAGATAGCAGTCTGATGTGGGAAATAGATGAGATAGTAATAAGCAAATAAACAAGTAAATAATTATAACTTGTGAAAGACACCATGGAGAAAAAACAAAGCAGGGTGACATAATATGCTATTACAGGGTAGAATAGAAGAGAGCTCAATCAGGGAGTGGAAGCCATCCAGATATCATAATCAGAGGGGATTCAATACAAGGAATTGGTTGTATACACAATGGAAAGAAGCTAAAATCATAGAAGGGTCATTTCTCCATGGAAGTAAGAATTGGAAGTGAGGGCCAATCTACTGGAGATGCCAACTCAGATAGAGCAAGAGAGAAAAATGCCCTGGGTTCTCCCATTATCCCCCCCTCCAGTATGCAATTAGTGCCCCCCATTGGCCAAATCTAGCCAGAGCCCACTCCCTGTGGTTCACAGTGGAATGGAAAGGAGCACAGAGCAATCAGGTGGGTGACTGACCCAGGGGGACGTACATAGAAAGAGTGGCCAAGTACGGCCACTCTGAAAAACCAAAATTTGTTTCAACTAGCTAAATTAGATGACCATCAAGTGAGACGTGGAAGGAGAGCATTCCTGGCAAAGAGAATTGTAATGGAAGTTCCTGAGGTGTTAAAGATCTCTGCCTTTTGTGGGGTGGCAGGAACTCATCCCAAGCCAATCTGGCTGTTCCTAACTATCATAATCTTTGGATAATCAGAGCAGGAGGTTAGCCACATGGCTCTTCCACAACCATGTGCCAGGTGGCACACTGCAATGGAAGCAAGCCTCAGACCAAATTCCACCAGATGTTCAAATGTTTATTAGTGAGCACATAGAAAGACAGCCATACAACCTGTTCTGTTCTTCAGGGCTCCCACAAATACCTTGTCTGTAATGCGAACCTGAGGTAGAGGCAACAATATTCTGACAGTAGGATGTATTGTCAAGGTCGTCCAGCAAGTAGAGGCACACAAGGCCAAATGGAGTTCCAGACCACAGATGTCACTCAGAAAGTTCTGAGTTGCTGGGCCTGTCGGGTTCTCACATTTTATTCATGCAAAGGATAAATAAATGAATATCACTTATTTCCTCAATGAAAAATGATTTGTAACATTAATTAATATGCCATCTAACGCAGATTTAGAAATTGATATTTAAAGCACTTGCTGAAGCCATTTCTGAAGCTTGGATTCTTTATTAGGGTGACTTAAATATCATCTAACTCCCCCTGGAGCCTGGATGGAAGCTGGCCTGTACACTCAGTTAACAGGTACATCTCACTGTTTATACAGAAGCGCAGTAAGGTTAATTACAGACAATGAACCGAGGGGATGAAAGGGGCCCAGTGTGGCCAGAGTTCTGCTAGTGAAGGAAGGAGTAGAGTGAGATGGGGCTGCTGAGGTGGGAAGGGGCTAGACGCCATAGGCCATCCCCAAGAGTTTGCACGTACCCCAAACTTCGTTAAGGGGCTTTCAGCAGAGAGGTAACATAATATGATTTGGTCTTTACAAGTTCTTGCTGGCTGCTTTACGAAGAATGGATTATAGAGGAGACAGAGTGGAACCAGGACATTCTAGGAGTTCAGACAGAGGTGATGGCGTCAGCCCAACTTGATGGCAGTGCAGATGGAGAGAAATAGAGTGAGCCGTATTTCGGAGCTGGAAACACAGGAATGGCAATTAGATGAGAATCTGGGATGTTGGCAAGGGACAGTTTGGAATCAAGGATGACCCCCTGGTTTGGGCCAATGTCCCTGATTGCAGTATGGCAAATTTCATAAGATGGAGAAGACTAAGATCGAAAAAGACTTTGTGGCCGAGTGGGAAAAGGACGTAGAAGAAGAGTTTCATTGCATACTTAAAAGTAGGGAATATAAGCTTATCTTATTTGTCTGTGTGCCCACCAGCATGGCCTTGGTGGATGCCTGGTACATATACATATGGACACAATCACTCCAATTCCAGATGGTGGTCCAAACCATCGAAGATGGCATAAACCAAAAGCATAATGACTCTTAGGCAGAAACGAACTTACTTTAAGTGGTGAGGGCTTGGGCTTCAGTTGACAGGGTGACACCATTAAGGAATTAAAAAGCACTCAAGCTCAAGTGATCAAGTTTGGAGTCTGGATACTAAGAAGCATCCCATGAATTCCTGTGTCTCTGAGATGGCCTTCCTTTCCTCTTGAAGGGTCCATTAATGCACCCACTCCTTGAAAAATAGGAAAGAGGACACCATTGCAAATGTCACTATCCCTGTGAGTGGATATGCCCATGGTTTCCTCATCTGTAAAATAAAGAGATTACACTGGATGACCCCAAATACTTAAAAGGCTCCTCTCAGACCCATCTTATCCTCGATAGTCATTTGCAAATGCCTTTTAGAGAGCCAGCAGCACAACAGAACCAGCTGTGAGGACCTCTCTGTCTTGGCTTCATGAAATAGGGTGAATGGTACCAGACCTCTGTAAATTTCACCGAAGTTGGGGAGAAGCAGAAAGAGATCTTTAGCTATGTATCATTTCTACAGAGGTAAGAAAGTCTCGCTACCATTCAGAAAAATCTTATTCTCTCTTTTCTGTATTTCTTTATACCACACAAAGGAAAGTGAGAATAGTACTCCATGGTTTACTTAAGTTTGGAAGCATAGTGTAAGAGTTTCCAAGAAAGAAAAAGCCTGCTAAAAGCCTCACAAGTAAATTAAAATAAAAAAATTATCCATGCTTATGTCTCATAACTTAGCAGCAGATTCCCCAGGGCTGTTCACATATTAAATTATATAAAACACCTTTTGCCTGGGCAGGGAAACAGATACAGTCCATTACCAAAAAGAAAACTTTACTGTGAGCATATTATGCATATTCATGAAGTCCAAAATATTTATATGTTATTGTTTTGCCCAACTAAATCACTAATCCATCTATAGTTAAAATCGTGTCCAGTTTGGCCCTGAACCTCCTGGTAGCCAATGCAAAACAAAACACAGAATCAGCTACGAAATGCCCATTATGGAAAAGAAAGAGGCATATCAGCTCCGAAGAACAACAATGAAAGATTTCCTTCATGTAACGTAAGGCTGTAGGGAGCATACAGCTGTGCTCTTCACTGTAAGTCAAGGACATCACGTTAAAACACAAGTCAGTGGAGGGCTGGGGCGAAACAGACCTAGAGCGTTGCTGCTGGACCCAAAGATAAAAACAAAAGATCTAGAATGCACTGATATAGAGGCTCTGATCCTCAGGTGACTTGACATGTGACTGGTCTGAATTGAGATGGCTGTAAGAGTAAAATACACACCAGATTCTGTAGACTCTATACAACCAAAAAAAGGGGGAATAACCTCATTAACAATTATGATATGATATTAATGATATTAGATGATATTTTGGATGTATCAGGTTAAATGAATATATTATTAAAATTAATTTCAGCCAACTACTTTAATTTTGAAGAAAACATGGCTGCTGAAAAATTTAAAATCATACCTGTGGCTCCCATTCGTGACTTGTGTTCCATTACCATTGGATAGCATTGCCCTAGAGGGATGATTTTGCCATTTCATCTTGGATGTGTTCCTTTCTCTCCCCACCCATCATTCTCCTCATCTATAAACTGAGGAAACCTAATACCCACCTCCAAGACTAAACGGACTGGCTCATATAAAATGCCTAACATGGTGCCCGACACATTGTTGGGCCCAAAAAGAGTCTTCCTTCTCTACTTCTCAGACCGGAACCCTACCTTTGGGACTCAAAGTGGGGAAATGACAATATTCTGGCTCCCAGGACAGCCCCACTAAACATTTGCCTGTGAGCCTCTATCCCTGAGGTCTGGGGCTATTTTCTCTGTCTTGAGGAAGTACAGTACCCCGTGATTTCAGTGTCTCAAGACAGATAACTCCGGCCCCTGTGGAATAGCCAGCGTGATGACAGAGAGGGCCTGTTTATAGAAGAGAGGGGTCAAACACTACTCAAGAACTTTGTTTAAAATTCTTTTTGTAACCACAGAGTTCTCTGTTTGGGTTTGCTGCTCTCATTAAATAAATATCTGGAGAGTCTTCAGGGATCATCCCAGATACGTGTGACCAGAGTTTTTAAGATAATGAACCACTCTGTCAAGTCAAACTCAGTGGATTTCCCAGTTGGCTCTTATGAGTCATGCTAAGATGGTCAGGAGAGGTCAGCAAGGGATGTGATAAAGTTCTTCCCAATCAGGCCAAGACTAAAGGACCTTTGTAAAGTTACATGCAAGATCCCTGCTCACAAGCACCTTGCATTAATTTCTTAGGGGCAGTGTTTATGTCAGTGAGAAGGCACAGGGAAAGGAAGGACCAAGACATTATGATCTGAAAGAACAGAATTAAAGGGAGCAAGAACATCTTGTTAACTTGAAGTTTGCCCAAGACTCAGCTTCATGTTTTGAGCGAACATGTGCCGATTATTTGTGATTAGCACAGAAACATAAATTTGTGTTTTGTTTTGATGAAATAATTTGAAGTGCTGAGGAGGCAGGGGTATTTGGAGATCTAAATTTGGCTCTCAGTAAATCTAAGTCCTTTCAACTCAAACATTCCTGAAGGGAGACTCAGAGATAGGGGAAATAGGGGGAAAATACACAGGGTAAGAAAACCTTTTTCTTTTCTTTTTAAATTAATGAACTTTTTAAAAGAGTAGTTTTAAGTTTGTCAAAAAATTGAACAGAAAGTACCGCGAGTTCCCATAAATTCCTCCCTACCAGGCATAGTTTCCCTTGTTGTGAACATCTTTGCATTAATGTAGTAGATTTGGCAATAGCAATCCATTATTGTTGACTATAGACCGTAGTTTACATTAGGATTTGCTCTTTGTATTATACAGACTACGGGTTTTGACAAACGCGTAATGTTGTGCACCCACCATCATGATAGCATACAGAATATTTTCGGTGTCCTAAAAATTCCCTATGCTCCACGGATTTATACTGTCCTCTCCCCTACCCCCAAACCACTGATCTTTTTACTTTCTCTATAGGTTTGTCTTTTCCAGAAGGTCATATAGTTGGAATCATACCATATGCAGCCTTTTCAGAGCAGCTTCTTTCACTTAATGTGCATTTAAGGCTCCTTGAGGAGCACTTCTTTTTAAAAGGTTAAGAAAATAGGGCCTTTCAAAACTGAGAACAAACTGAGGGTTGATGGGGGGTGGGAGGGAGGGGAGGGTGGGTGATGGGTGTTGAGGAGGGCACCTTTTGGGATGAGCACTGGGTGTTGAATGGAAACCAATTTGTCAATAAATTTCATATATAAAAAAAAAAAGAGAGATGAGGAGAAAGAGAACAAATAAAAGACAAATTTTAGGCTGAGCTATTGTTTTTGGCACCCCGTAGCTGAGAGACAAAGGACAAACTCACTCTGGAGAAGGAGATCCCAAGATAAAAGGAGTGATGCGTCCATGTGGTGAAGGGCAGAGATACAAATAAACACTCGCTCCATGGGATGATAGGGTTTTGGGGGCCAAGAAGACCTTGAGTTTGTCCACAAAGACTAACTTGATGGTTCAGCCCTAAAATAAAGTTAAGTTTGGTCCATTTCCTCCCTGGTGGAGAATACGTCTCAATTTTCCCACAGGAGGGTAGGGACGATTTCTCTTGGGGACAGGACTGTGATACAACACCATTTCGATCTATTCTTCCATTCCATTCTATATTATTCCATTACGTTGTTTTGTTTTTTTTTTTTCTTGTCTAGTTTAATTCAATGTCTAATCATTGTGTCAAAAGTATAACTTGGCCCTACCATGAGTCAAACTGATTATTTCTCTGGACGGTTTTTTGTTGTTGTTGTTGCTGTTGGTTATTGCTATCTTTTTTTTTTTTTTTTTTTTTTTTTTAGAGCCACACAGTCCAGCTTATTTCTTTGGGGGATCCTCACTACAACACAGGGGAATCTGTCTTCTAAAAATAGCCCAAGGACACACACTTGAACCGAGAACAGTTGGGGGGCAAAATTTCATTCAGAGCTTTTCATGTCAGAATCCTGATCAGGCCGATATCAATAGGAGGCACGAGTGAAAGAGAGACTTTGGGGCCAGGGATTAGTGCAGTCTATGAGTAGAAAAGGCCGGGGGCTCGAGGCCTGGATACCTGTCCTACCATCAAAGGAATGTCCATCCTTGAAGATGGAAGTCCTTAGAAAAGCATCGCCAGGTGAACAATGGTCTCTCAATTCTTCTGCATTTCCAAGGCCGCTCAGCGTAGGGTGAGTGGAGTATTCGGGCATCTCACCTGACTGGTACACTGTCCGTGCTCCCAGCCTCTACTGCTGCCCTCGATGGCCTCTCCATGGGAAAACCTCACACTCTCTGTGGTCCTTGCCTTAGGAAGCCAGCAACATACACTCAGATCCCTCTGAACAGCACGCTCAGGCAGCTGTGGACTGCAGGGGCAAAATGTTTTCCAATTTTCAACCCTCTGGAGTCGTGTCAGATTTGGAAGAAGAGGCAGGTCATCACACTAAATATCGCCAGGGGAATAAAATATCCGGGCAATGTGAGAAAATAAAAATTATCAGAGCATACCTCAAGAAAAAGGTACATGGAGAGGGTTTATGAAGTCTCCTAGGGCCAAGGAGCTAAAACCCTCCTTCCTCCCAGGGCTAGACTTAAGTAACCTTAATATTTGCAACCTTAATATTGTGCAATATTTGCAAATTAAGGAAGGTGAGTCCGCTTAACTGCGGGTCTTTCCTTTGCTGAGGGGACTATGCAGGTTTGGAGCCAGAATGGGACTACCAAGGATAATAGAAAAGGAGCTGAATGTCCCCAGCTGGGGTCCCTCTTTTCCTAATACTCACCACCCACCCCCACCCCCCTGTGCCATCACTCAGTCTTCTCCTTTCAATTAACTATGAACAAGTATTTGAAGGAATGCCAAGTTATTAGCTTGCTCAGAGTGACCAATTACTCATTTTCCTGGGATTCCTTAATGTCTGTCTGTCCCTGAGTGAAGTCTGAAAGGCAAGGCCATCTCCTGCGGGCTAGCAGCAACGTGAGGTTAACAGGTTTGCTTCTCTTAGTTCATCTGTTTGGAATTTTTCCTTTCTTTCTTCCATATCTACCAGTTCTCTACCAGTTCTCTAAGACCCAGCCTAAATGCATCTTCTCCAGCAAGCTTTATGTGGAATTAATTCATCCCGTCTTTACATACTCATAATGACTTGTATATAGAAACAAAGAAAGTATTATGAAACTTTAAATTTTTTTTAACGTTTATTCATTTTTTGAGAGACAGAGAGAGACAGAACATGAGCAGGAAAGGGGCAGAGAGAGGGAGACACAGAATCCGAAGCAAGTTTCAGGCTCCAAGCTGTCAGCACAGAGCCTGACATGGGGCTCAAACTCACGAACCGCGAGATCATGACCTGAGCCGAAGTCGGACGCTCAACTGACTGAGCCACTCAGGCGCCCCTGAGACTTTAGAACAAAGTACAACATGATGATATCTGCCACTAGAAGGTAAGTTCATGGACATCAGCAATACCTTCCTTTTTATCTTTATGTAGGATGCATTCTGGGTATCACAGGCTATGCAGTGAAGGTACTAAAGAAATGTTTTTCTACTGTCATTGCTGTCAGTTCAGGAGCAACCTAGATTGCCACCCATTCTCCACACTCATCCTGTGGGGGAAAAACCATGGCCCACTCCTCTGCGATCTGCATCAGACCCTAAGAAGCCAAAGTGTGACGGTGAGAAGTTCCAAGGAGCCTTGACGAAGAGCATGCCCACCACTGGACCACAGAGTTGATATCTGGCTCGCATTTATTTCTTCTAGTAACAGCCCTCCGGTTTTCCTCTGGGGGACTCTCCTACCAACTCTGAGTCCAAGTGGTTCATAGGTGGCTATATCAATACCCCAGTAGTAGAAGTAGACACATGCCCCAGACCTAGCCAGGGTTTTATTCCCTTGGAAAGAGTGCGTACTTCTGAGATGGGCACAAGACCCAAGCTAGATCAAGGAGATAAATCGGGGTTTTGCGCTAGAACCTTGGGGGAAAGGGGGTCCTTCCTCCACGTTTCCTAAGCTCTGAGATGTGAGTGTAGGGCTTCCAACAGCTATTCAATCACCTCATCACTAGGGCCTGCCTCAGAGTAATCCCAACATGAGCAGGAGGAGAAAGCTGACATCATGTGCCAGGGAGAGGTGGCCAGACCAAATATAGGAAGCAATAGAGGACAAACCTATACCAAAGAAATTGCTTGTTATTCTCCGAAATTCAGTTTCACTGAGTGTCCTGTAGTTTTCTTTGCTAAATATGGCAACCTGAGCAGCAGGAAGCCTTGGTCTTGATGCTGGCTTTTGAATCTCTGCATTCATCGACGCCCCTGGACTTCTCAGCTATGTGAGGCGTTACCTTCCTGTTTTTGCTGAAACTGGTTTGAGCTGGGTTTCTATCCACTTGCAACATAAAATTCCCTCACTATCGTAGACGTTCTGCCATCTCAATGGTCAGTAAGTTCCCTTTTCAAAAAGAACATACCTTAGGAAGGAGGCATAGGCCAGAGGGGTTAACAGCAAGACGCGGAATCTTTGCCAGCTGTTTGGGCGTAAGAGGTGCTCAAATTCGGTAATACCTTATGCCTGGGAGGAGTAGAAAATAAGCCAGTGGCAAAGCTCCATAGATGAGGCTACACATATTGGGGAGACTATAGGCTGCACTGGGCCAGGCTCAAAAGAGAATCTCTATCAGCAACACAGCCAGCTCTATGCATTCCTGCTTATGCACCATGAACAGCTCACCTGTGAAGACTGCACTTCTACTTGAACTTCTGGGTTATTTACAGGGAACAAGAGCAGATTCAAATCTCCAACGCGAGCCCCAAGGGAGGGCAAGAAGCCAAAATGTTCATGCAATTTGAGGGGGTCGGGGGAAGAAAGAGAGGGTAGAAAGGAGAAAGGTTCCTTTCTAAACAGCCTCTGTCACTAGCCACCCCCACATAGGGGAAGGACAAACCGAGGGCAGCCTGGGTGGGAGAGCAAACAGAAAAGTGTCTCTCTGGCACCTGGAAGCAAGCAATCTGATCCACGGGCCCCAGAGACAGAGCTTGAGGACAAAGCTTTGCGGGGGTGGGGAGGGCAATGGCTTGAGCAGAGTCCAAAGCCTTCCCCGCCCTGCCCTGTCTCCAGGCGCCAGCGTGTCATGTCACTGCAAACAAACAGCATGGAGAGGGTTGCCAGGAGAAATGACAAGGGTGTTTGTGCGCATTGAGGAGGATTCCACCAATCAGGTTGAGCAGGACCACGGAAGGTCTTCCCCTCCCTTACTTGGGTGCGTTAGCCAGAGCTCAATTAAGCAACTTCTGTGTGCCGGGGCGCAAGGCAGGTGGTCGTTTAAATTCACTTGACGGTCATTTTCCTGGCTTTGATGCAAAGCTTTTTGGAAAAGTAAGTCAAAGCTGGTATCATCATCCGTTTTCACGGGAACAGGAAATGGAGATGTGGATCTCCTTAGATCACACAGGACATCAGGGAAGAAGAAAGATCTCTGCATCTCTGTAATCATTTCCAAGGCAGGGCCTTCCCCTCTACAGGAATTAGTATGGAGGATTGCAAGTCAACCCTGGGAAACCCTCTTTGTAACAATTCCCTACAATTAACCACACCAGAATCAAGTTTTTATTACTGCTTTCGAAAACCAGAAGCTGGGGCGCCTGGGTGGCTCAGTCGGTTAAGCATCCGACTTCGGCTCAGGTCAGGATCTCACGGTCCGTGAGTTCGAGCCCCGCGTCGGGCTCTCTGCTGACGGCTCAGAGCCTGGAGCCTGTTTCCGATCCTGTGTCTCCCTCTCTCTCTGACCCTCCCCCGTTCATGCTCTGTCTCTCTCTGTCTCAAAAATAAATACACATTTAAAAAAAACACACACAAAAAAACTAGAAGCTGTACTGTTGGAGATAACATCAAACCCTCAGTCAGTAGAGAAGGCTCTAGAGGCTTTTGTTGATAGGGTGTTTCGTTCAAGATTAGGCAAGTTCAGGAAATGTCACCATTTATTACTGATCTTAGCATTCTGCATGGTCTGTATTTGTGGAGTACTTTGACTTCTCCTTTAAACCAGTAGTAACACCTTGCTGGTTTCCTCATTAATTACTGAGCTATATAAAATCTTTGACACGTGTTCGTTTTATAATGCCTGAGAACTGGGGCTTCACCCTTTCACAATGACTCGGCTGAAGAGAAGCAGAGAATACAGTGCACCTTAGTGTTCCCAGATCCTCACCAGCAGGATAGATTTTCCTCCCAATTATGACAAATGAAAGTTTTGCTTCTGTATCATTGCAGAGTTTTCTTTTGTTGTTTCATTTTTATTGTTTAGAGGGGGACCACATGTGAATGGAGGAGGGGGCAGAGGGAGACAGAGAGAGAGAGAGAGAGAGAGAGAGAGAGAGAGAGAATTCCATGCTGAGCATGGAGCCTGATGCAGGACCGGATCCTATGACCCTGGGATCATGACCTGCGCCAAAATCAAGAGTTGGATGCTCAGGCAACTGAGCCACCCAAGCACCCCACTGTTGCAGAGTTATTTTTGTTCCCCTGTCCTTTTAAATTTTTTTAACGTTTTTATAAATTTATTTTTGAGAGACAGAGAGAGACAGAGCATGAGTGGGGCAGGGGCAGAGAGGAAGAGGGGGACACAGAATCCGAAACAGGCTCCAGGCTCTGAGCTGTCAGCACAGAGCCAGACGCAGGGCTCGAACTCACAAACCCTGAGATCATGACCTGAGCTGAAGTCGGACGCTTAACCGACTGAGCCAGGTGACCCTCCCCTGTCTTCTTAAAGGGAGCCCCACTTCCCAGCCGCAACCCCCCCCCCACTCTTTCCCTGCCGACCCAGTCAAATAACCCTCATCCCTCCCCTGGCAAAATTAATTTTCTGTAAAAGCTGATATTCATCCTTATTCAACTGTAACTGAGAGATAAGAAGCAGTGTGTGTCCTTTCCTATAGAGCTTTTCTAGCATGTTCCCGGGAACAAAGCCTCAAGCTTAAGAAAAGAATTTCTACCAGTTGCCATTTCTAGGACAAAATCTCAGACTGTTTTGTGACAAAGAATAAAGGTTTGTCAGAGCCCCTGAAATCAGGCTTTGTCTCTCTGACCAGGTTCTCTCTGCCCCCTCCCCTACCAAAAAAAAAAAAAAAAAGAGAGAGAGAGAGAGATTTTGAGTAATAACCTAATAACCCACCAAATAGGCAGAGTAGGACATGTACCTATGGAACAATTCCAAGTTCTGGAGGATAACCCTGAGGTACAGGATCCTTGCTGTTAGAAGAGTGTTATTTTAAAGTATAGCACTCTGTCTTAAACAAGTCATCCAACTAGACACATTGAATACACATAAAATTAAAAAGCCTGCTATTATGGACTGAGCCAGTGTGGCTACATTTGGCTTCCTGCAGTCAAACCTTTGGAGTTTGGACACTGAGCACACGGAGGACAGGACAAACAGCATTGCCTGAGAACTTGTTTAATGGGGAGCTTGAGCCAATGAACAGGCAAGTTTATCCCAGGTGCTTCTGCTGATGTTACCTCCCCCCAAGTGCGGGACCCACCCACTCTCTCTGATCCGTAGTTAGGTTGCCGAGACAGGCTTGGGGCTGGGACCAGAAGCCCTCAGAGTACAGTGACATTGTGGATCAGGCTCCCTCGCACTGAGTTTAAATGGGGGAAACTGTGTATAAGGAAACTTCTCAGACCAAAGCCAACCTCCATCTGGGGTGTCTGGGGTCTTAGCCGTGATGAGCTGTAGCCAACAAGAACTCAGTCACCAGCAGTTACCAAAGCTACCTAGCTCCATATCTCCATTCATCCCCTTCATCTTGCCCCTGCCAGACCTCCCCTCAACCGCCACCCCCCGCCCCCAACCTTGTGCAGGGAAGTCAGGCCACGGGAAAGAGCCAAGAATTCCTTCATCTGGGAGCCTGCCTCCACAACTCTGAAGCCGAAGTGCTGGGGATGATCCGTCTTCCAGAACTCACCAGCCAATCCTTCAAAAGAACCTGTGATTGGGGCGCCTGGGTGGCGCAGTCGGTTAAGCGTCCGACTTCAGCCAGGTCACGATCTCGCGGTCCGTGAGTTCGAGCCCCGCGTCAGGCTCTGGGCTGATGGCTCAGAGCCTGGAGCCTGTTTCCGATTCTGTGTCTCCCTCTCTCTCTGCCCCTCCCCCGTTCATGCTCTGTCTCTCTCTGTCCCAAAAATAAATAAACGTTGGAAAAAAAAAAAAAAAAAAAAAAGAACCTGTGACTGAATGGCGGCCATATTATCTAAACCTCACCTCGCCACTCTTTCTGCCCCCACACCTCAACTTCCAAATATGGACAGAGTTCATCTCCCACTTCAGAAACACATGTGATTGTGCAGTCATTTGAACTGCACCGCATGAAGATGATTCAGTGTCATTCCATCACAGATCAGAGGGCAAACCAACAGTGGCTTGACTGGGTTGTTGCCAGAGCCACAACTAGAATACAGAGCTGACGGTGTTAAGAAACCCGTTCACCTGGGAATCTCTGTCTCTAGTTCCTACCCTGTTCCCCTTTCTCTCAAGTGAAATAGTTTAGGACGATGTATATAAAGCTGCCTTGAAAATAATGATATGGAACATCGATTACGCACTGGCCTAGTGCTTTACGTGAATTACCACACCTAATTATTGAAGCTTGAGATCAGAGAGGTTCAGGAGTTGGCCCACAAACACACAGGTCTGTCAAATTCCTAAGCCTCTGTTTTAACACCACAGCTATTTACTTGAGGTGTTCATTCATATAGCTGATTGAATGTCCCCAGCTTCAGTTCTGGCCTCTCTAGCTGAATATTTCTCAATGGGATTAAAGACAACCATAGGGTGTCCCCACACAAACTCCTTCACATACCTCCACACTCTAGGAAAAACAATTGCCAACAAAGAGTAAATGACTGACAAGGTGGGTGGCATTGTAGGAATAAGAACAAACAAGGCTCTTGCCCAAAGGGCATGTATGCTCCATGCCTCTGGACTCACTTCCTTTAAACACCACCCATTTTATAGAATGTGTCAGCCTGCATGAACCCTACCCATTCTGAGTCTTCATTTCCCAGCCAGGCCAGAACAGTGGGTGTTTAATTATTATTTTTATTACTTCCTGTATGTCAGCACTTTGATATATGTGTTCAAATACATCAACTCATTAATGCATCAGTATAAGTGTGAAACATTATCCCCGTTCCACTGATATGAAAACAGAGTCCAGCAGAGATCAAACCTTGGAAATTTTATACTCCCAAGTAAAGCCACTCATCAAAAGACAATGCAAAACCTGGCTTCTTTTCAACCAGGGCTATGGGTGACACTGTGTATGTCTTGGTTGGTCGCCAACCTATTTGACCTGAGTGCCCTCATGGTTTTAGAAGGAACGTTCTACATTATTGTGGTTCCCTGAGTAGGTCACACAGCATTTCTCTCCGTCTCTAACAAGCTGATGTCACTTCTTTGGGTGACGCTTTGTGGTACATGATAAGGCTGTATCACATATCTTTCAGGAATCTACTATTTCGCTACGTAAGTCTTAGACTGAAAGGAATTTCAGGGGTCATTTAACAATATAATACCATGTACTGAATCTTTGTGGCTTTATGACAATTCATCATTTCTAAGCACTTTTACACACAGTAGCACATTTGATCTTCCCCACTTCTAGAAATTGTCCCTGCCAAAGATTTTTGTTAGAATTCAATGGGACCAAGTACAAGCACGCAGCACAATGCATGGCATGTCATATATGCCCGATAAATGTGACTTATTATTAGCGTTAACTCTGAAATTGGTCTGTTTCCTACCAACTCAACTATCTTCAGAGGATGGAGAATCCCGAGTTTCTGACCACTTCCTTACCCCTCCATGCGTCCATCTCATATTTGCTTATGTTGTTTGCTTGCTTCCAGATCATACGTAAAACTCATGCTGTTAATTACCAGCATTCCCCAGCCAGACCCACCCACGCCGCATTCGAATGAGAAAGCTCTCTCCAACCCTGGAAATTGGGAAGGTCCAGTGTCATCGTGGTTAACAGATCTGAGGGGTGGACAATGGAATATTCATCTACCAGCTTTAGAACGTTCATCCAGCAGCTTTATAGAGTTGAGTCACATTAGACAGTGGGGTTGTCTGCTGGAATGGGATCTCAACTGGGAGCTGGGAGTCAAAGTCCTTCTCTTTGTAGTGAGTCCCTACAGATGAGAATCAGGCTATCAGCCTTCCCTGCATGAGTTCTTGCCTCTTCAAAATCAGCTGCTACTGCTTCATTCACATACTTTGTAAAGACTCAACACATGAAGTTGGAACTGTTTTAGGGGGTATGGGGATAAATTACTGTCTCCCAGTCAGCTTAAATACTTAGCCAGCCACAAGGTGAATGAGATCACGGATTAATTTTGGCAGATGAACCCAAAGGAAGGTCAAGAAGATACTGGGAACAGGCGTGGAAGCCATTCGTGGCTGATGTCCTTGGACTGCTGGACACTGATCAGGCAGGCAGTCTCTCCACCCTAAACACCACCAGGTCCCATGGCCCCAGCCTTTGCTTCCAGAAGACACAGCAGCAGACTTCCCTCCTCCCATCCTCCTGATGGGATTCCAGGATGAATTCAATGGCAAAGTGGGTCACTGGAGTCCAGAATGGAGATGATGGCTATCATGGTGGGACGGGGGACCCAATCCAACATAAATGCATGCTGAGATAATTACTGAGACGAGACTTGATTTTCCCTGAGTTTGTTTTCCTGTTGGTGTGGATGTGAGGTTGCTGCTTCACCCCAGGAAGTCAGAGATTTACTGTTCACATGTCAACATCGCAGCCAGAGAAACCCTGAGACAAGAGCCCAAAGCTAGCTATGTGGTGAGAATTAGACCCATATACAGCCTACCGGCAAATGATCCACCTCTCTACTGAGCAGGAGCACTGAGAGGAGCCATGTGCTAGTGTCTCTCACACAAACACACGCACACACAAACACACCACTCAGCAAATCAAAGGGAATATTGATATAAGAAACAAAGACGGGTTTAAATAACCGGGGAGAATGAATGGAGGAATGAGGCTAAATGAGATGGATGGGCCTAAAGGAGAACGTGGTCATTTTCATGACTCACTACCAATTCCCCATCCTGCCAACTGTGACATGACCTGCGATGTGCAGTGGAGTGAGTGGGGTTGTAAGGATTGTGTTATCAGGAGAATTGTACTCCTCCCATTCATGTGTTGAAGTCCTAACTTTCAGTACCTCAGTAGGTGACCTCATTTGGAGATAAGGTCATTATAGAAGTAATCAAGTTAAAGTGAAGTCATTGGGGTGGGCCCTAATCCAATATGACTGGGGTCCTTATAAAAAGGGGAAGTTTGGACACAGAAGCACATATAGAGGGAAGGCAATGTGAAGAGACGTGGAAAGAAGATGCCATCTACAAGCTAAGAAGAGAGGCTTGGGGGAGATTCTGTACTAATAGCCCTCAGAAGGAAGCAATCCTGAAGACTCCTTGACCTCAGACTCCTGGCCTATAGAACTGTAAGACAAACAATCTCTGTCATTTAAGCCACTCAGCCTGAGGTACTTTTGTTTTAGCAGTCCTAGCATAGATGGAAACTAAAGTATCTTCCTAGCCTGCAGAAGCCAAGGCTCCTGGGAATTTACAACATGGACATTCTCTTTATTGTGGTCTGAAACATAAGCTGCAAACACCAGAGCTTTCATTTGGTGAACAGGCCTCCATGACCGAGTTGAGCAGTACTGGTGCAGGTTTCAAGGCCCCTTCCATTTCATTCCAGAATCTGTGCTTCTCTCAGCCAGGAGCATAAGTGAATAATGACATGCTCACCACTGAAAGTTTGGTGGGTTCTATTCTTTCCCCATAGACCTGCCGTATGTTCATCTCAGACAGATGTTTGAACTTTGTTTTCTGACCAATTACCAATTCCCAACCAAGCCCTCAACACAAGGAAATTTAGCGCTTCTATGACCCCATCCTTTGATGAGATAGGTGAGGAAACAGACCCAGAGAGCAGAATCACCTAGCATGAAAGCTACTTGGCAGGGGGATAGATCCTGGCCAGATGTCCTAACACCAAGTCCAAGGTTTAGTCCTATTCACCACATTGGTTTCCTGTCACAGAAACAATTTGTAGTATGGGAAATTTGATGAAATTTCCCCTAACTCTATGGAGGGTTCCCTTCATTTAGTCACCTCTTTGGTGGTTAATGGAAAAGATAATGCCTTGCCCTAGAATGAAGGACTTTGAGATCATCTAACTCCTCTACAATATTTATGTCAAGGGATATGTCAGTCTCTGATTAAATATTTTCAAAGAGGAGAAACTTGCTATTTCATTTCAGACAGCTCTAAAGATGAGAAATTCTTTAAAACTGAACCAAAACATACCAGGCTGTAGAAGGCAGGGACTTTTATTTTAAGTCATTTAGCTTGAAGTGATGCCCAGGGCTTTGGGTCTGCCAAAGTCTCTGTAACAATTACAGTCGTGACATTGGTTCAGATAACACTTCCTTTATCCTGGAGACCACACCACAGCAGAATTCCCTTCAGGGTGATGGGGCTTGATGCCCAGCTCAGAAGACCCTAAAAATGCCCGGTCTTTTGGACAATATGATTTAAAAAGGGTGACAATGAATAGTGATGCCAGTTTCAAAGAATCCATGAAGCATCTGAGTTGAAAACCTGGGTTTCTGCTACAAAGAGGATTATCTTGTTTGCAAGAAGCAAGTAAGGTGACATTTGGGTCACAGTCATGGCCTGCTGGAGTCTGCTCCATTCTGCATGCTGCAATACTTCAAGGGTACCTCGCTGGAAGCCAGGACATCTGGTTTTAAAGTCACAGCCTTGTGAGCTTGGATGATCAGTGAACTTCCATGGACATTGTATTCCTCATTGGTGTAAATGAAAAGGCCAACATTAGAAGGACAGTTGAGCTCAAAGATCTCAGAAGTCTGTAGGGCTGCGTGTCTGAAGATACTGACTTCTACACAGTCCATCCCTTTCCCAATCAGGGAAACCTTTGGTAGGTGAGTTAGAGAAACTGGATTGTAATAAAACAAAATTCTTCACTAGACAAAGCAGGTTTGGACTGTCACTTGTAACAGTAAATAACTTCCACCATATATTGAGTGATTACTAAAATGCCAAGCATGATTATCTCATGTTATCCTCCAAACTCTCTGGGAAATAGGTGGCAATCACCATTCCAAAAGTAAGAACACTAAGGTGTAGAGGATCTAAGTGACTTGCGGCGTGCCTGGGTGGGTGTCCGACTTCAGCTCAGGTCATGATCTCACAGTTCATGAGTTCAAGCCCCGCGTCAGGCTCTGTGCTCACAACTCAAAGCCTGGAGCCTGCCTCAGATTCTGTACCTCCCTCTCTCTCTGCCCCTCCCCTGCTCATGCAATCTCTCTCTCTCTCTCTCTCTCTCCCTCTCTCTCTCTCTCTCAGAAATAAACAAACATTAAAAAAATTTCTTAAGTAACTTGCCCACAGTTATGAGCTGGTAAGTGCAGACCAGAATTATCATCAAGGCAGTGTGATTTCAAAGTCAAGTTGCTTACACTTTATGGCACACTTGTGCCATACTGAGAGAAAAAAATTGTACATATCCATAAAATACACATTTACACATCCTTAAAATCCCAGAGAAATAATTTATTTAGCTATAAAGTGTACATAAATGTATGTACTATAAGGTATCATTTAAGATTTATATATGTGTATATATATGTGTGTATATGTACATGTGTATATATGTGTGTGTGTGTATATACACATATATAAATCTTATATGATGTATATAATCTTCCCACTCAGCAAGAACTTGCTTTGTGGAATGAAGTCCCCTTTGTATTACTTAAGACTGTTGGAAGTCATTCATTCCAAGCATAGATTCTAAAACTAAGAAAAGGAGGGAAGATGAAGCCAAGGTGACCTTTCAGTAATAAATAATGAGCACACCAGATGCTTCACGTTCTCAAAAATACTATTTTAGACCAATTTTGATACTTACAGTATTCTAGCACAATGTGCTTCTCAGTGAGTACTTCATTCTTAAACTTAAAAATGTCAGTGAAAAAAGAAAGCTAGGTACCATGAACACACCATGCAGGTAACATCTTTGACATTTTCAAGAATACAAGTAATGCATGTGCATGGTTTGAAAGTGTAAACATTATGACAGAAGGTAGAAAATGAAAAGTGAAAGCCTCTTCCCACTCCCATGGAATCTTCAGACCCTCTCTGCAGAGACGATGGCCATTAACCAATTTTGAAAAAACAAATATTTGGTTATATACTATTTGCAGATGACATGATACTACACACAGAAAACCCACCAAAAGAAAAAAAAAAAGAACTACTAGAGGAAATAAGCAAATTCAGTAAAGTTGCAGGATGCAAAAATGATACTTAGAAATTGGTAGGGTTCCTTTTTTCCCCCGCAACTACTAATTTATTCTCCACCTCTATAATTTTATTATTTCAAAAAATAGTGTTTCAACTCAATAATATAGTACATAACTTTTGAGATTAGCTTTTTTTTACTTAACATTATTCCTTGAAGTTCATTCAAGTAGTTGCATATCAATACTTTCTTTTCTTTATGGCTGAGAAGTAGCCTATGGTGTGGATTACTTCAGTCTATTTAACCATGTAGCCGGTGAAGGACAAACGAGTCATTTGCAGGTTTGGCTTCTGTAAACAAGGCTGCCATGTAATTTTTTTAATCTCCTTTGAGACTTTCTCCTTGACCCAAGGATTACTTAGAAAGAAGTATGCTGTTTGTTTTGTTTTGTTTTTATTTTTGTCTTTTTTTTAAGTTTTCAGGAGTATAATTTAGTCATTCATCACTTACATATAACACCCAGTGCTCATTCCAGTAAGTGTCCTCCTTAATGCCCATTACCCATTTAGTTCATCCTCCCACCCAACACCCCTCGAGCAACCTTCAGTTTGTTCTCGTACTTAAAAGTCTCTTATGGTTTCCCTCCCTCTGTTTTTACCTTATTTTTCCTTCCCTTCCCCTATGTTCATCTGTATATATATATATATATATATATATATATATACACACACACACACAGATATACAGATATATACAGATGAATATATATATATATATATATATATATATATTCTCTTCATCCATTTGTCAGCCAATGGGCATTTGGGCTCTTTCCGTAATTTGGCTATTATTAAAGTACTGCTATAAACATTGGGGTGAATGTGGCCTTCCAACCAGCATTTTTGTATCCTTTAGATAAATACTTAGTAGTGAGATTGCTGGATCATAGGGTAGGTCTATTTTTAATTTTTTGAGGAACCTCCATACTTTTTGCCAGAGTGGCTGCACCAGTTTGTATCCCACCAGCAGTGCAAAAGTGTTCGTCTTTCTCGCATCCTTGCCAACATCTGTCATTTCCTGAGTTGTTAATTTTAGCCATTCTGACACATGTGAGGTGGTACTTCATTGTGGTTTTGATTGTTATTTCCCTGATGATGAGAGATGTTGAGCATCTTTTCATGTGTTTGTTAGCCAAATGGATGCCTTCTTTGGAAAAGTGTCTGTTCATGTCTTTTGCCCATTTCTTCACTGGATTATTTGCTTTTTGGGTGATGAGTTTGATATGTGTTTCTATATGCTAATAATGAAGTCGTAGAAAGAGAAGTTAAGAAAACAACTTCATTTACAGTTGTACCAAAAAGAATAACATACCTGGGAAAAAAACTTAACCAAGGCGTTGAAAGACCTATACTCTGAAAACTACCAGACGTTGATGAAATTGAAGACAGCATAAACAAATGGAAAGATATCTCATGCTCATGGACTGGGAGAATTAATATTGTTAAAATGTCCATACTACCCAAAGCAATCTACAGATTCAATGCAATCCGTCTCAAAATACCAACAACATTTTTCACAGAACTAGAACAAATAATACTAAAAGTTGTAGGGAACCAGAAAGACTCTGAATAGCATTAACCAATTTTTTAAGAATCTTTTACACAAAGAGATACCTACTTCATTTTTTATTTTTTATTTTGAGAGAGAAAGTGCACGTGCACGCAAGCAGAAGAGGAACAGAAGGAGAGCTCCGGAGACAGAGTATCTTAAGCAGCCCTGCAGAGCCTGATGCAGGGCTCCATCTCACAACCATGAGACTATGACCTGAGCTAAAATAAAGAGTGTGAGGCTTAACTGAGCAAACCACCCAGTCACCCCAAGGGATACCTAATTCTTACACGTAGCCACATCCTGCTTTTTCATTGGTGTATGTCTTGGAGGTCTAAGCCCACTGCAGCCTGTCTGGATCTAACCCAATGGTTTTAATCAGGAATTAATACTAATATTAATAAAACAGCAATAACAACTCCATTAAGCATTTATGATGTGCCACTCACTGTTCTAAGCACTTGCTTATATCTATTCATTTCATTTTCCCCAAGCCCACATTAAGTGTTTTGCTGAGTCTCTTCCGTCTGCCCAGCCCCCTCCCCAACACTCTCTGTTTTCTTATCCTTACACCAAGGATTTGATCTGTAGGAAGAGCATCAAGGGCTCCTTTGCTTCTGACTTCCAGTTGGATTCAGCTACTGGGTGGCATCTGAAGGGATAGGAGGGACAGTGAAGAGAGCGGTCGGGTACTTAGTCCCCTAGTATGTGGTCTCCCCTAATGGTCATCTGGTATTGCTCCATTCTCGGAGTGCAGGCCACAGCACCAGTCAGGTGGCCTTTGCCACAGAGCTCTCCGTGCATTTCAGAGGCTGTCCCCTTCTCTCATTTATTCAGGGTGAGTGGTGTCAATGGCTCTCCACTTTGGCCAGCCCTGAATTGTCCTTGATGGCTTCCTTTACTCTCTCTACACCTTTGAAAATAGTCCTATCTATTAAACTCTCTTTAAACTACTCAACTGAGTGTCAAGCTTGTTTCTTGCTGGGACTTTGATTGATACAAACATGTGCCCTTGTCCCCCTTAAACCATTGAGAAAACTGGGGCATAGGAAGATAAGTACCTGTGCAAGATACACAGCCAGTAAATGCTGGGATCAGGATTCAATGCATGAATTGGCTCCCCAGAGACTGTGAGCTCTCCCTCTCTACAGAGTAAAGGGACACTACTAAATATATATTCCCCTGGCACTCCAGCGCTTTCCAAGATCTTGTGAATATGAATGGTGTTTCTCTGAATATCCTTATATGCTAATCTTGGTAAACATAAGGAAATATATCCATAGGGCACATTTTTAACAGTGCCAAGTCAAAGAGTATGTATAATTTTTAATTTGAGGTCTTATTGTCAAATTGCTGCACCATTTAATCAAATTAAACACATTCACACTATGACTTTACCTGGGTATAGATATAGTAACCTTACCTGGGTATAGATATAGACGTAAGTGTAGATGTGGATGTAGAAGTAATGATTTAGAGATGACAGAGACAGAGATAGGGAAGTGAGAGACATAGCAAAGGAATCCTCATACATGTCCATAAAGCGATACATTCAGGTACATAATCCCTGCAGCTTCTTCCTTTTTTTTCTATTTTGGGTAAGGTGAGGAATTGGAGGCAAGTGGGGAGTCCAGAACTGGAGTAATTGTTGGGTAAAATATAGTAGAAACTCCCCATGGAGAGAAAGTGGAATGAATAAGTGAATCAAGGGGGGAGGATGTAAGAAGTGGAGAAAAACATTGCCACATTTCCTTCCACAAAGGTAATATCCTTTGTGTTCCTACCTATAATGTAAGGCAGCGGCCATTTTTCTATACCATTTCCAGCAGTAGATGCTATTGAATTTTAAAAACATTTTTTTCCGAAGCTGACGGACAGCATTGAACTCTTTCCAGTCTGATGATTTGGTTTGCATTTTTCCATTATGAGTGAGGTTGAGTTATTCATGTCTTTTCCTATAACTCAGGATGCTATACACTGATGGAAATTTTCCTGGCTCTTCGGGGGACTGGTAGATCCAGCAAGGCAGAGTGTTAGGTCAACAGGTCTCCTGTGATGCACAAGCACAGGGATGTCACATGGCCAGTAGCCACACGATCCAGAATAAAAATGAGTGTGGGTGCCACGGTCACCTTCAAGTCTGCTCTCCAGTTCTGAAGTCACCAGCTAATGACTGGTGACCCCATAACCTTTCCAACCAGGAACCCATCTGGGCTTGGTTGGTAACCCCAGCTGCATATTCAGACCATTTCAAACACCTTCAAATTCACTCACACTTAATGTATCAAAAAGCACTGCTCTCTGCACTGAGTTACTTAATGTAGCAGGGCTGTTTCCATGAGTCCTTTTTGTTTAGCTGGACTTTTTTTTTTAAACCTCTCCCACCCTTCCCTCATTTTTTTTTTTCTTTTCTTGGAAGAAGTTGAGCCTTTGCCAAACCTAAATGAAACTCTGGCTCCAAGTTCAACTCAGAATTTACTAGCTGATAAATTGGAAGTGGGGAGTGGGTTGTGAAGGTAGGGAGAGAATGGTGAGGGGGAGGGGGGGAGCTTTCATTTGGGAGCAAGTTCAAACTTGGAATCGAAGCTATTAAAGTGTCTGATTTGTGCTGAGTCATATGGAGACCGGAGTCAGGGGATGATGCTGGCTACCTTCCAGCCACACGCACTGCCCAGGTTGATGAACGAGCCTCCAAAGGAACTACAACAGGATTATAATTTCACTAGCATTTTAAATATATCATTAGAAGCCAAGTGCATGACTCTGATCAAGCAGTCAGCCCGGGCCTCTTGAGTTCATCTATCTGACTGGTACCTGAGCATCTGTCTTCCTTAGACCCCAGGCTCTCATTGAATTCTTCCTCCTACGATTAACTTCACCTACTCTGGTCCTTCCTCCTCCCCTCCCCTCCTTCCTCCAACAGAGTCTCTCTAGAAGCGTCTCATTCAACAAGGGTTGAGGTGGAGCCGTAAAGACTCCAAGCCTTGGAGCGTTCTGAGAGCACAAGCTTTCCTATGAAGAAAATGGTGATGATGATGATGATGAAACTGGCTCATCTAACATTCAAAGCAATCTTATAAAATAGATAGTTATCTGTGTTTTTGTTGATAAAGAATCAAAGCACGCAGAAGCTACTTCTGGCAAGTTACAAAGCTAGTGAGCACAGGGCTGGAATTTGAACTTAAGATGTCTATACTCTTAGCCACTACAACCTCTGCCCTCCGCTCAGCTCAGAAGTACTCGCGGTCCCCCAGCGGTTATCTTCTTTCTCCTGTTTCTGAGCCTTGGCACCTGGTCTCCTCAAGGCAGAGAAGGGCCAGCAACGAGCGGGTCGCCCCAGGTCTTTTGTTCCTTCTGCACAATTTCCTTGCCTATATTCCACATCAAAGATCATCCAAACATTCAGTCACTCCCTTTTATTCTTCCCGCATTGTATTAGGAAAAATGTCAAACATACAGAAAAGTTGAAAAGAATGGGCCAGTGATCCTCCCCGTAGGTACCCACCATCTAGATTCTACAATTAAGATTTTGTTATATTTGTTTCCATCTCTGCAGACCTTCATTCGTCTGCCTGACTCCTCTGACCTTTTGATGTGCTTCACAGACAGCCGTAGGCATTACTACATTATGCCTGTATACTTTTCTATGTTCCCTTCTTTTTTACTTTATACAAAGTAAGAACCGGAGCTAACAATTGCTGAGCGCTTCCTCTGCCGGGCACAGTGGGTGTCGGTGTTCAGCACCTTCTATGCATTTCATGATCCGAGTCTCAAAGGAACCCTATGAGATGGGTGCAAATACCACCCTCATTTTACAGTTGACAAAAACTGAACACGAAGAACAAGGGCTCTTGCAAGCAGTTATTTAGTGCTTTCTATGGGCCACGCACGATGCCCAGGGCTTTTCATGCACTATCTTACTTAATCTTAACAGCAACCCCGCAAAGTAGGCGCTATTACAGATGAGGAAAATGACACTTGGAGAGCCAGGTCCCACAGCTTAAGAGACCTTGGGACTGGGACGCCTGGGTGGCTCAGTGGGTTAAACAGCCAACTTCCACTCAGGTCATGATCTCACAGCTTGTGAGCTCGAGCCCCGCCTCAGGCTCTGTGCTGACAGCCTGGAGCCTGGAGCCTGCTTCGAATGCTGTGTCTCCCTCTCTCTCTGCTCCTGCCCCACTCGCTCTCTCTCTCTCTCTCTCTCTCAAAAATGAATAAACATTAAAATACATTTTTTAAAAAGGCAAAAACATATAGACATTGGGACCTGGTTTGAATTGAGGAAGTCTGTCTCCACTCCCTCTCATTTGCCCTCAACCCTATTGTCATGTCTTTTTTGTTTTGTTTTTCATTGTGTTTTAATTCTTTGCCTCCACTTCTGTTTCCCAACAGACCATGGCCTCTCATGGGCAAGAGCCATGTTTTAGTATTCTTATTCCCACACTCCCAGTCAGATACAAGTAAGCACTTCATAAATGTTTCCTGAATGGATTCATAAACAATGAATAGTAGTAATTGAAAGATCTGTGCCTTAGAACCAGCGCAGTAAAACAGTGTTAAGTTTATGACCATTGTAGAAAAAAAAAATGAAGGGGTGCTTGAAAGCTTGTATCAGGTGCCACTGCTCGTACCCTGGGGCTTTCTTTACACCATTAGGATCTGCAGCTCATTAAAGGCAGCCCTCTGCATGCAGTCTTGGTGACCTGAAGGACGGGCGAGCAGCCTGGGGAACTCAAGTGATCTTGCCAGCCCAGGCTGGAGCACACACCTGTGCCCTCTGGCTCACAGGGCACCTTTTATGTGCATCTACATGGCAGACACCAGGCCAAAGGCTCGGGAGGGCGCAGAGGTAAAACATACAAGGGCCCACCCAAGAATCCCACTCTAACCAGGGCACAGAAAAGACAAGCACGTTCTTCCCTGGAACAAAAGGGCTAATTGGGCACATCATGAGGAAAAGACAAACCCAGTTTTCAAGGACTTCCAGGGAAGAACATACTAGATTGTGGTGTCAGAGGGGACTCAGGGACAGCCTGGTCAAGAAACCTTGTCACGTGGCATGGGCACAGTCATCAACAAGCAAGAGTGTGGCAGAAGCAAGAGAGTAAGGGTGGGGACGTTTGTCCTGTGATGCTCAAATTGCCAAGAAAATTGGAAACAGACCCAAGAGGGCCACACTGCCCCATGCAGGGTGAGAAAACAACACTGAGGCCAAACTCAGTCGCCACGCCGTGTGTGTTTGTCTTTACCAGGCAGAGCAGCACCATGGACGTGGTGCCTCCCCAGGTTGAAGCTCACGCAAGGTGCCCAAGGCAATAGTCTTCCAAGGCTCCCCAGGCTGGTACCGAGGTGCAGGGAAAGGCACAGGGTGGGGGCAGAAGAGCTTGAAGGGGCTCCTCAAATGGTGCGTCTGTCACCAAACACGGGCTGTGCAAAGTTGAAAGCTCTGCAGTTTGTATCATCCCAATAATGACATATATGAGCACTGCGATTCGCCCCAGGTTTTCAAATGAGGAATGTGAGGCTAAGAAAGCTTGATGAGTCACGCGGGGTCTCCTGGCTTGGGAGAGGCAGAGCCATTGACTCCAAATCTAGCGTCTTGGGTATGAAATCTCAGTAATAAGACAGAGAGATCACAGTTTTAGAAAGGAATGTGGCACGCCACAGAGAAAACAATTACTTTTTTTCCAAATCTGAGCACTTTGCCATCCGTCTAAGTGTTTTTAACGAGTGGGGTTATTGAGGAAACCAACCCGAGAATTTTGAGGGGTTTAGTCAAGCCTGACCCGGGGCAAAACTAGCCACTCATGGAGTTTACTCAGTAGCCTCTTTTAATACAGCCCCAGTAACTGGCTGTGTGACCTTGGGTACATGATGTAAGCTTTCTGAGCCTCAGTTTCCTTATGGTTGTTGTTAGGATTAAATATTTCATATATTTAAAAAACCTAGAATAGGGCCTAGTACCTCATAAATTTCTCATAACAGTAGTTTGATTTGTCATTTATATCCCATCCTACAACTTTTGTTAGGTGCCACGAGATTTCAAAGAATGGAGACCTGTTCAGATGACCTCTGACCTCAGAGGACTAGGGTTTATTATAAAGGTACGTGGCATAAAAAGTCCCCAGCTGCATGGCCAGACCTCAGAGATATAGGAAAATACCCTTCCCTTTCAGGCTGTTGCAGCCATAACTTGTTGTATGTATACGATACGCTTGTCTCCAAAGTTAAAATCCTAGACTCCCTGTTCCCCATATTTTCTCATTTTCATGTTTCATGTCAGTTGCAGAGGGTTGAATAAATTACACATCTCTGGCCATGGTCTCTTCACTATCCTATTTCTTATTTATTTACGTTTATCCCCAACCCATCCTGTTCTTCTCTGCCCTCACCCCTTAGGCAACCACTCTCATTTGTGTCTAATGTAGATCTGCATCCGTTCTTGTATAACAGGTACATTTTTAAAATGTATTTTCATTAAAAAAAAAAAAAACAGTCCTTCGTCATATATCCGTTTCTTCTTTCACCCATCACTGCGCATGAGTTCATCCAGGCTGCTCATTCTCAGTGTTGCTTAGTTCTCCATGATACACAACCCGCCTTGTGGTGCTTATCTAATCTCCACTGATGGATTTCCAGATTACCGCCAACTCCCTGTCACCACAGGCAACGCTATAATGAACATCCTCAAGCACATCCCCTAATGGGCCTGTGTGAGAGACGCTTGGGAAATATACATAGGTTCATTTTAATTTGACTAAATTGTATCAGATTGCTCTGCAGAAAGGCTGCTCCTGGCAATACTCCCAACAGCACTGCATAAATCCACTCCGAGCCATTGGCAGTCCGCAGCTTTCTATGGCTGCCTGGTCATCCTCTATTTCCAGCTTTCTACTTATTTCTGCTGTTGCCTCTCCTTCATTTCCCACCCACCCCTGCACTGCAGCTAACCAGTCCTCAGTTTTTTCTCTAATCTCCCACACGTTATATTGTGGTCTCTTCCTATTCTTGGTTTCTGTAACTTTCTTTTATATATATAATTAGAGAGAGACTCCCACCAGGGACAGAGAGAGAGAGAGAGAGAGAGAGAGAGAGAGAGAGAGAGAAGTGGGGCTCAAGTTCACCCAAAGCGGGGCTGAAACTCACAAACCGTGAGATCGTGACCTCAGCTGAGGTCAGATACTTAACTGACTGAGCCACCCAGGCTCCCGGGTTTCTATAACTGAAGCAAGAACGTGTCTTGGCATCTTTATCCTTCTTATTTCACCTTCAAATACACTGGTGGTCCCTTAATCATGACTCAGTCTGGTGCACATCTGTGGAGTCTAATTCTTCCCTCGGGCCACCTCTTTTGACTGCCATTGGCTCAGACACCTTTCCCTGGTCCAGTTGTTACAGGAGGGTGGGAGAGACGCTGGTCCTTGTCTCACGGAGTCGAAGAATGCATCTTGCGGACGACAGAGACTGAGCAAAGCTATAGAATTTATTGAGAGAAAGCATAAAGCTCTCAAGAGTGAGAGGGATCCCGACTGGGTTGCTGCTGGGGATTTCCATCCCTGGCTTTTTACTGGGACCTATTTACTGTGAGACTTCATGCAGGGCACCTTGTCTGGGCAGGTCCGAAACACATTTATCTTATCCTCGTCTTCCCCAAGCTCCGCGGCTACTGCTGCTTCCTCAGCCTCCCACTTAGAGCTGCGTCCTGCCTCCCCGAGGGCCCCTTGTCTCTCTCCGCCTAATGTAACCCTTTCCCTATTCACCATCATATGTACCCAGGGTGCTTAGAGTCCCATGGTATAACCCTGTTGACATCTAAGGAAGGGAAGATCTGTCCCATACTCTCTCCACAGAAGGGGTGAATGGATTTGATAGACATTCAGAGTTTCATGGACTGCCCAGCATACACAACGACTCGATATTTCCCTAAATTAACCAAAATCTACCAATTTTTATGTGAGCTAGCTGCAATTATTTAGGTAGGGCATCAATCCCAGAGGTTATTTTATATGTGGACACAGTGGGAAACGATCTTCTATTGTTTACCAAGGATCCCTCTTTTCCTTCTCCTTCTACTCTTTCCTCCAACCCATACACATGGTATTAGAGAAATGCTGTTTTCATCCAAAGGTCATGTTATTCCTGTGGCCTGGAACATTCTTCCCTAACTCCCTTTTGTCCTGACTAAAGCACCTCCACTCTTGAGAAGAAGTCCATGTCACTTCTCCAGGAAGATCTTTACTTACTTCTTCTCTGGGATAAATTCTCCCACTAGAGGATCCTTCTCCCCTATCCTTTTCCATCACACACACCACCACGGTTTGTTAGAGATAAGCACTCTTTTGCTGTACAAGATATGAGCAACCTGGGAACGTGGATTGCATCTGTCCTGTTCTCTGATGCTTTTTTTTGTTTTTTGGTTTTTGTTTGTTTGTTTGTTTTTTTGTTGTTTTGCTCAACAGAGTACTTTGCATCTAAGATGCGCTCAAAAAATATTTGGGCAATTTTGTTGAATGATAGAGTGGTGACATCTCCACGAAACTGAGGTTAAATCCCAGTACAGCTATGAGGTTTAGGAGAAATCATAGTTCCTGTGTTATCTACCTCACGGAGTTGTTATATATGAAAATGATTTTCTAAGTTGTAGGATCTACAGAACTATGAGCAGGACTCAGGATGGGTAAATATCACTGGCCAACTTCATGTTTACTATGAGGAATCTCAATGCCAATGACTTAAGGAAGATAATACAATAACACTCTGATCTTAACATAATTTCATAAAACAAAGATTATCATCAAAAAAGGTATTCGAGATGGAAGGGACGCTGGACACTGTCTTGTCCAGATACTTTGTTTTAACCAGAAAGGCAATCAACTGAGAATCTATGTGATTTTTCAAATAGCTATATACCAAGAGGGCTAAGAAAAAGGGTCTTCTAACCCTGTAGCTCATATACCCTGAGGCATGTGCCCTTGTGGGAGGAAGTATCTAGCTGCACGTGGTCTCTGAATGCTTACAGTGGCCAAGCAGCCTCCTCTTTGGCTTTGGATTCCAGCATCCCACAAGCCATTATTTCTTAGACTCACAGACTCATCAAATTTTCTAGTTCTTTTTTTCTCTCTCTCATATTTGTGCTTCTCACTGACCCAGTTCTTCTCCCTGGCCCATGAAGGAGTAGCAAAAAGATATATATCAGAGCTTTTGCATGCTATTATCCAATATGCACCTTCCTGCCCCTGGAGCCCCATTAGTTGGCTGTGAAGATATCTAGGGGATTCAGACGCTAGACCTCTGATTTCCAAGTTGTTCCCTGACACAGACACATGGCTTCCCAGTAGGAAGAATTACAATATTTACATTTTTTCTAGTTGCTAGAGGAATTAGAAGCAGTGGCAAAAAAATAATCTTAATAAGGAATCCTTTGTCCCCAGCTGTTATAAAACAGGATTTTTCACAAGTATTTACTTTCCCTGCAGAACGAAGCATTGAAGTGCAAAAGTTCACCCCAAGCATGCCCACTGCTTTTCTTTAGACCTTCCAAGAGACACACAAGCCTCTTATTTTTCAGGGCCCATCTGGCCATAAATTGCAATCGACATTAATTTATGAAAACAAATGACACCAGCCTACTCCACGACATTTTGAAATGGGAGAATTAGGCAGGGGTAATAAAGCAAGAATAAAATGAAAACACTCACTCAGACCCCATCGCTGCCCTGGCAACATCCCAAGCCACACAAGGACCCTGAGTATCCCTCGTCCAACAAATTTTGCTCTTGCAAAGTTACAGTTATTTGATCACAAGACATGAAATTAGCTCTTTGTCGCAGAGTTTGGCAGGAAATTAAACACATCCAAGGCTTTCTCCAGTGACTAGACTCACTGTTCCATTTGTAGAGTATACATCAATGGTGATAACACAGATAGAAGGAAAAAACTGGATGATCAACACTGGCTGATGATGTAGCTGATGGTTTAATCCAGTCTCTCCAAGGGCCTGGAGGACTCATTTTGTTCCTGGGACTATTGTCTAAGATTTTAGATGCAAAACTCTGAGTAGAGTCAAGAGGCTGGTTTCCAGGCATGCAGAAGGAATTGAGGTAATTTTGACCTTTTTAGCATGGCAGCTGCATTTTCCAGCATTAAGGAGACACAATGTGAATATGATGTTTCCATTTGAAAACCAAAGGAAAGATGTGAAGAGGAGGGGCCGGGCTCTAGATAAGGCAGCTGACCTCTCTAGTCGCCATTTCTTTGGATACATGGATCTGACGCTTTTGAGTTTTTCAAGCATGAGTAATAATGGAGAATGGAGGTAAGACAGACATACACACACAACAAGAATCTTTGGAGCTCTGGGAGATAATAAGTTGGCACAGCTTTAAAAATTACTTTCACTTTCAAAGACTACATTTGGCATAAAAATTTAGATGGAAGCTGGAAGGGGGGCTGGAGTCTCCTCCTCTAGGCTCTGCCCCATTGAGACAAAAGATACAAGGTTCAGACTGTTTACGTGAAGAAGGATGCACCCGATCACTCTGTAAAAGCAGGACTTGGAGAAAACTTGGACTTAAACCTTAAGCTTAATGGGCTTTCTATTCCAGCCACCCAAATTTTGGACTTACGACCCACCCACCGCTTTGGATAGCTGATCTGTAGAGTTGGGTCTGAATTTGCCTACCTAGCTAACTGTGGAGGACCACAGGCCTGCCTCCATGCTCTGGCACAGCTAGAAGACAGAGAAAGAATGGATGTCCTTCCTTTCCCTTCCATACTGGGACAACTTGCTCAGGGGAATTCACCACATGGAATTTACCCAAGACAATGAGCCCACAATTCCCCTGAGAGAACACAGAAACAATACCAAGTGTCACCTCTGTGTAACATTTAACACTGTCACTCCGTCCCCTATTAAATGTCAGTTAGTGAAGGTCAGGCCCTCCAGTCAGTTTAGTTACTCCTCCTCCTTTGGGGAAGAGAAAATAAGCAGTTGCAGGAATAAGACTGAAGTGTTATATTTCTCCTCTACAAGCTGAAGAGCAAATGTGAAGAGAAGAGTATAATTGTTCCTTTTCCCAGCTATCAGGAAGGACTTCCTGACCTGGGGGAATTGAGGAAACAAAAACATCATCTGGGGAAAAAAAAAAACCTTTAAAAAGACCTTCCCTTAGAATGTGTAAAGACCAGGAGAGAATCCAATCATTCTGCTCTTGAGGAGAAAGACATCCCAAGTGGCACAGAATTCTTCATTATCCCTCTCGAAATAGTTCCGACCTGGGAACTGCATTCATGGTGAGCTATCCCTGATTGATTCCACCCTGCAGTCTTCTTGGTTAGTCCATAGGAATGGCCAAAAAACTAATACTCCTGCTTACAAAACCCAAGTTCTCCCTGCTCTTCTATGGGAAAGTGAAGTGATGGTCTAAGGGAACTGTAACATAGAGCCCAAGAGGACTGTTTTCAGGAGAGGGAAAAGATAGAATGCTCTCTAGACTTTCTCAAGACAGACATGGGAGAAATATACAAGCTATGAATCATTCACTTGAGGACAGCACTGGAAGAGCTAATGAAAGCTCAGGGGAATTAAGGAGGAGAAAGAGCACAGGAAAAGATTTCCAGAGATATAGCAATTCTTCAGTGAGCCAGCTTGGAGAAAAAAAATTGAGGAAGGCACGTCTTCAGCCTGTCTTTAACAGATGTGTACTAACTCACTGTGGTCCAGGAGCCAGCTGTGGCTGACTGAAGACCATTTCCCATCACAGATCCCTTGTGGTGAAAAAGAATAAAGTTGAAAATGGATGGCACCAGATTGCATCCATGATTTGTCATTCTAGTCTTGTCACCAAGAGTCAAACAGCCCCATTCAGGGAGGCTACAGCAAAGGAAAAGACAAAGAAATATATTTGATATGAATCAGTTATTTGAGGTCAATCTGGAGACTTTCTTCAGAGTATTAAAAAAACATTAAAAAGAAAGAATAATAATCTAGTGATCACTCATGGCAAAGTTCAAGGATCAAGAATTTAATTTACTAAGGATGTAGAGCAGCACATTCTCAGGATGAAATCATACCTCAACAACTTAATACGGATAGAATTCCTGGGGTGGTACCCTTTCTCCAGGGGCAATTTTACCCATTACCCTGACACTAAGGAGAACTATAGTCCGGCCAAACATGGAAGTCCTGTGTCCTTATGGCTCATACCTGTTCCTGTACTTTGTAGGATCTGGAAACAACATGTTTTGATGATCAAATTTAGGAAATATTTTCTTTAACCTTTTGCTTCTTTTCAAATTCTTTCCTTCTCTTTCTTGCTTTAGGGATTTTGCATTTGCTGACCCTATGCCTAAAATACTCTTGGTTCAACTCTACCTGCTTGACTCCTTCTCATTCTTCTTGTCTTGGATAGAATGTCACCTCCTCCAAAAAATCTTCTCTTACGGCCTCATCTGAAGTACAGACAATCTTCCATTGTTTTCTATCCCGTTGTTGTGTTTATTTGCATTGTTAGAATTATCAAATTATCACATTTTGATAATTACCAGATTATAAAAGAGCAGCTCAAAAGGAAATTAGAAAGTATTTTTAACCAGATGAAATTCCAAATGTGTGGCACATCACTAAAGTGGTACCTAGGAGGAAATATATAGCACCAAATACTTATATTAGAAAAGTAAACATCTCAGATTAGTTACTCCAGTCCCCACCTTAAGAAAATAGGAAAAGAAAAACAAATAAAATCCAAAGTAAATTTTCAAAATGAAATTATAAAGATCAAAGCAGAAATCAATGAAATAGAAAAGAGTAAAATAATAGAAAAATAAATAAACTAATGAAACAGTAGGTAGTTCTTTTAGAAAATCAATGAAGCCAATCTACCTAAAATCAGACTGATCAGGAAAAATCCGAGAGAGAGGAAGAAAGGGCAGAAATGACCAACATCAGGAATGAGAGGTGGCATCACTACAGATTCTACAGGTATGAAGATAATAATTACAGAATATTATATACAACTTCATACTAATTATTTGAGAAGCTAAATGACACGGATACATTTCTTAAAAGACACAAACTACCAGAGAAGAAATAGATCACATTAACATGAGTAGCCCAGTATCTAAGAAAGAAATAAAGAAATTGAATTTGTAGTTAAAAATCTTCCCAAGATAAAACTCCAGGTTTAGATGCCTTCATTAATGGATTATATTTTAGGCAGAAATATGTATAATAAACAATTCCAGAAAGTTAAAAAGGAGAGAATATTTTCCAACTCTATGAAGCCAGCATTACCCTGATATAAAAACCATACAAAAACATCATAGGAAAAGAAAATTACAGACTAACAGCCATCATGAACATACATGCAAACTTTTAGATGGTAGTAAATCAAATCCAACTGTATGTATAAAGAAAATGACACACGACCAAGTAGAATTCAAGGTTAAATTAACATTTGACAGTAAATCAATGTAATTCACCATATTAGCAAACTAAAAAAAAAAAAATACAGACAACAAAGATCATCCTAATAGATACAATAAAGCATTTGACAAAATCCAATAGCCATTCCTGATCAAAATATTAAAATTAAGAACACACACATACACACACACACACACACACACGCACACACACAGACACCTTTCAGCCAACTAGAAATAGAAGGGAACCACCTCATACATACTTAATGGTGAAAGAATAAATATTTTCCCCCTAAGAAAAAGATGTCTACTCTGACTGTTCCCATTCAACATTGTTGAATTATTGCAGATTCTAATCAGGATAGTCAAGCAAGAACAAGAAGTAAAACCAGCCAGATTGAAAAGGAAGAAGTAAAACTTACTTTATTTATAAACTACATGATTGCCTAGGTAGGAAATCAGATGGAATTAAAAAAAAATCAATTGGATTTCTGTGTATTAGCAATGAACAATTGGAAATTGATATTAAAAACAATATTTTTTAGGAGTGCCTGCGTGGCTTAGTCAGTTAAGTGTTCAACCTTTGATTTCGGCTTAGGTCATGATCTTACGATTCATGGGTTTGAGCCCCATGTCAGGCTCTGCACTGACGTGTGGAGCCTGCTTGGGATTCTTTCTCTCCCTCTCTCTCTGCCTTTCTCTTTTTCTGTCTCTCTCTCTATCTCTCTCTCTAGCTCAAAATAAATAAATAAGAATTAAAAAACAATATTTTTATAATGACCATACAAGTATGAAATGCTTACAGATAATTCTAACAAAAGATGTGAAAAACCTATGCCCTAAAACCTATGCCCTGAAACCTCTGTAAAACTCCTAGAAGACAACATAGGAGGAAACCTTTGTGAACCTGGACCAGGCAAAGATTTCTCCGGCACTACACCTAAAACATAATCCACAAAAGGGAAAAATCCATACATGGAACTTAATCAAAATTTAAAAGTTCTGCTCTTCAAACATCCCTGTGAAGAGAATTAAAAGACAAAACATCGCCAAGCAGGGAATATTTGCAACTAATACATCCAGAATTTATAAAGAACTCTCAAAATTCAATTAATAAGAAAGCAAAAAGTACGGGCAAAATATTCAAACAGAGACTAAAGAAAGTGTATTTGGCAAATAAGCACATGAAAAGATGCTTTAGTTATTTAGGGAATCTTAGGTTACTAAGGAAATGCAAATTAAACTACAATGAGATGTTACTACAGATTTACTGGAATCATGAACACTTATAAGTAAACTTCTTTTAAAGATTTGATTTTTAACTAATCTCTACACCCAATGTGGGGCTTAAATTCACAACCCTGAGATCAAGAGTCACACACTCTATTGACTAAGCCAGCTGGTCACCGTCTGGAATTGTGAACATTTAATACACTATTTCATACCAAGTGTTGACAAGGATGTGGAGTAATTGTAACTCCCATACATTACTGATAGGAAAGCAAAATGGCATAGCCACTTTGAAATACAGTTTCTTAAAAAGTTAAACACACATTAATCATAAGACCTGTAATCCTACTTGTAGGCGAAATAACAACTATCTTCATACAAAAAAACCTAAACGTGGATGTTTATAGCAGCTTGATTTATAATTTCCCCAAACTGGAAATGACCCAGATATCCTTCAACAGGTGAATGCTTAAACAAGGTGTGCTATATTTTGTACCTATGATGGCAACAAAAAAGGAATCAAGGGCTGATACAATCAACGTATAGATGAATCTCAAAACAATTACGCTGAAAGAACTCACACCTCCCCCCCCCACCAAAAGACAGAACAACAGGGCAGAATATCCAGTGCTCTGCCCCCACCAGCCCATGAGATTTAGAAATGAACTTTGTCAGTGATAGCCATGGTATGAAGCACTCAGAAGATGTCAGAATCCGTGCCACTTCATTATACCTTCAGACACTAGCTTATTCTCTGTTTGGGGACCATTTCCTCTTAGTTGCCATCTCTCATGCAACGGACATTTCTTGGGACACCTACGCCCCACTACTACTGATGCTACCACAAAGCAATCTCCAGAGCTGTGACCCAGAACTCGGAAGCTCCCAGACCTATGCGCTGGGCAGTTTAGGCACTCCATGACACAACACTTGAGTTGCAACTTTGATGCTTCTAGCTGGGAGTGGGGAAAATGGGGTCATCTAAAGATGGCCGACAAAATAGATAAAATTCCTCCCTCTACTTAGAGTACTCCTGCCAGAAACCTCTAAAGTCAAATTCTCCAGAAACATAGCCTGGTTCTGTAACCTGACTCATTCAAGTATCCCTTACTCTTTGCTGAGGACGTGAAGCATGGAGAGCTGCTCTTGCCCAGAGTGAGAACAAATGGGGTTAGGGGCACCACAGGTGAATCCTGGGTTTGCCTCCTTGGCCTCTAGGTCTCTATGCTTCTGCCTTCTGCCTCCATTTTGACCTGTGGTTTCTTTTCTTAATAGCCTCTAAAAACAAGCTTTGATTTCTAATTATATTTTTTAATCACCCACTTAACTCAAAGAATTCATGACTGGTTTTCTTGCTAAAACCCCCAAATAAATTCATCCCATGGGAATCTCTTCTGCGGTCTGCCTCTATGGTCACCAACTCCCATCCCATCTGTCCCGTCCTTAGGGTGACCCAGTCACCCAGCAGCAGTCCTGAGCCTCCCTTGTCACTATACACACTCCCTCTCTGGTTAATCTGAGCTGCAGCAGTTGCACATCCCCTGGGACTGTGAGAATTCTCAGAACCAACTTACTCACAGGAATTCTTTTACCTCTTCCAGACCAAGCAGCTGCATGTAGAGTTACACATTCCTAAAGGGGTTGTCACTGGTGGGTCATCTGTCTCCCAGGCCGAGACTCCAATCTCTATCACCTCCCCTCCAATTCAACTAGATGGCATCCCAGCCTGTCCTAAATGGTGAGTGGGAAGGTGAGAGTAGAAATTGATGGGCCAGGAGCCATGTGCCTGAGCGAGTGGGAGCAGGGCATGAATATAGTCTGCTGGGACCTCAGAGTGAGTTAACTAACCCCCAGCGAACCAGAAACACTAGATAGTCTTATGGTATCTCCATAATGCCAACTTGGCAGTTTGTGTTAGTGCCACCTTCTTACTGAAGAAGGAAGTGATTGGAAAGGGGTGAAGAAAAGAAAAAGAACAGAGGAAGTGATGACAGAATGCAGGATGCTGGCTTTAATTTTCTTCCCCCTCCCTTCCCCTTCCCTCTCCTTGCTCTTCCTCTTCCTCTTCCTCTTCCTCTTCCCCTTCCCCTTCTCTCCTTCTCCTCCTTCTCCTTCACTTTCTCCTCCTTCTCCTCCTTCTTCTTCTTTAATGCCTTCCTGGACTATTTAGTTGAAAACCAAGAGTTCTGAGAAAGTTTAGTCATGCCTCTCCAGCTTTGCCCATCACTGGACTCCTTCTGGGTTACCACTGCCAAATATTTGAACATTACTGAGAGATTATTTTTGTGGAAATATGGTCACAAGTTTCAGGGAAATTGACAAGTTTCTAAGAAGTTGGACTCCAAGGAAGAGGTTCAGTGTGAGTGGAAAGGAATATTTTAAACAAATCTGGTCCTAAGACCTCAGCTATATTCAAGAGAGATTAAGCAGTATTATAGAATTAAGGAGAAAGATGACAAGGGGTGTAAAAGTCTTTATTTTAAATATGAAACAAAGAGATTAAGTTTCTGAAGTGTTACTAGAAGGCTAGACTGTCTTGAAAGAACTATTCTCCCTCTCTCTTTTTTCTTTTCCTTCCTTTTTTTAATTTTCATTTTAGTATGGCATGGCAGTCCACTCCATTAACCTTCCAGAGAGAAGTGGTCGAGAAATCTCAATCATGGGACCAGGATTCCATCCACTTCTTGGTGACAGTGTAGCCCAAATGGAGGCTCACCTCTTTAGGTGAAGGCCAGAGGTCCTGAAAACCCATACAAATTTACAAAGTAACTCACCACCTGTGTTCCCACCCCATTTTCTCCTTGTCCATCTATTCTTCCACTGGTGTCTCTCTTCCCTTAATAAGCAGAGCCTCTCTATGAGCATGTAATACGCACACCCATAAAGATGGACCTCATCCCTCTTCCTCTAGGTATTTCACCTCCAGGAAACTTCAGTCCAGTAAGATTTCACTCCAGTATGTCCTTTGGGCCTGACATTCCTAAATATCAAACATCCTATGTCCTAGGTCTTTTCATCCCTACTTGCTCTCAAAAACTAAGAGTACATAAAACTGAGCATGAGCATGATTCCTCAGGTCATGTTTCTCTTGTCGGTTCAGCAGCAGCTTTCTAACTGTGTTTCACCAAGCCTTCTAAAAAGTCACTACAGAAGAAAGGATATAGAATGGAAATGAGAAAAAGCAAGTGGACCTTCAGGAATGTTCGGGGGTCTCCATGAACTCAGACACGGAATGTCAGAGTTTGGGAGGAACTTAGAAATTATAGCCCACCTCCTGCCAATCTCACCAGCTGTGGAGTTTGTCAGGGAGCCGGACACAACATGTGCACTCTCTGAGCTGTGTTAGTGACAGAGCTGAGTAGGGGACCCAGGTTTCCTGATACCTTTATAAGGCATTTCCAATCATATTATCCAGATGTTTGTTGACTCTTGGGTATAAATGAGAAGCAGAAGCTTCGTTTCTACCTGGGATCAGCACAGTACCCTCTATTGAAAGCGTTCTCGTCTCTCATGGCTGCAGCTGTGAAGAGTCAAGTCAACTCCAGAGGCTGACTGGAGGAGAGATCCCGAAGTCCACCATCAGCTGTGAAACCACCAAGGAGCAGCAAACCTCTTGCGAGAGGTCAGCAATGACCACTAGTTCCCTTTTTCTAGAAAACCGTTTTCTCTCTCAAGGCCCCCAGCCCCAACACCCAGCCTCAGCTCTGGAGAAGTGGCTCTTCGTTGAAGAGCCAGCACTTGACCTTGCTGAATAAAAGCTAGAGGGGCATTCATTCATCACGGAAAATTTCCTAAGCTAAAGGAATGCATTTATCTTAATTCTACCCTTATGTTTATATAGTTCTTTTCCTGGGGACTTCTCTTAATTGCAAAGAGAGAAAGAGGAAGGAAAGAAAATCCTCAAAGAACACACTTTATAGAACCCTGTACTCAGGTCATGCTGATAAACCAAACCCTCTTGGTAGGCTTGAGAGCACAGTGATTAGGTTTCTATTACCTCAAATAACCAGGGTTATGTGGTCAGACCATTTCCTGAAAGTGTTCTCCTTCCCTGAAGGCCCACCCATCCCAGCCCCTTAGACTTGCCTTGAAGGTTGTCTGGGGTTTACCACCACTGACTGACCTCTAACAGTAACAATGCCATTTTCAACCCATAATCTCATTCCATCCTCACAGCCATCCTGTGAAGTGGCATAGAAACATGTTACAGGTATCTGAGGTCCCAGCTAAGGGAGTCACTTGCCTGAGATGACGCTAATAGCTTTTTCGCTCACCCAGAATAAAAACCAACCTCCTTAGCATGGCCTACAAGGGCTTACATGATCTGTTCTGTGTCTTTCTCTCTGACCTCATTTTCCACCACTTTCTGACTCTTCAGTGATATGCCTGCTTTCTGCTAAAGTATAATTTTTAAAAGTTTGAAACATTATTTTCATAAAAATATAAAATCAACACATGTCAAATATTTCATTCAACTCATTAATTAATGAGAGCACCTGTGTTAACATAGGCTCAGAAGAGAATCTGAAGAACAGACAGATATATATACACAGGCTATCAGAAATGTTGAAGTGAGGGGCACCTGGGTGGCTCAGTCGGTTAAGCATATGAAGCCAGCTCAGGTCATGATCTCGCAGTTCACGGGTTCGAGCCCCACATCAGGCTCTGTGCTGACAGCTCGGAGCCTGGAGCCTGCTTTAGACTCTGTGTCTTCCTCTCTCTCTGCCCCTCCTCTGCTCACATGTTGTCTCTCTCTTTCTATCAAAAAAATAAATAAATAAACATAAAAAATTTTTTAAAAAATAAAGGTTGAAGTGAATTTATTAGTAGATGCAAAACTGGATAATATCACACGAGACAATAAAACCCAATGTTTGGATCAATAAAACTGATACATATTTGGTTAGGCTGATCAAGAGAAAAAGGGGGGACTCAAATTACTAAAATCAAGAATGAAAGAAGACACACAATTACCAATCTGACAGAAATAAAAAGATTTATAAGTGAACACTATGAACAACGGCATACCAACAACTGGAAAACTTACACTAAATGGATACATTCCTAGAAAGAAACAAATAATAAAAATTTAATCAAGAGGTATAAAAACTAGGAATACATCTATAACAAGTAAAATAAACGGATTAGTCATTTTACAACTTACCAAACATTCAAGAAAAATGAATAGCGATCCTTAAAACTCTCCCCGAAAATATTCGAAGCAGAGAACACTTTTCAACTCCTTATGTGAGTGACATCAGTGTTACTTGGTCCTCACACACAAACACACCATAAGAAAATAATACGGGAACAGACTAATATCCCATATGAGTATAGACACCAAAAATACTCAACAAAGCACTAACAAAATGAATCAAGGAACATACAAAAAGGATTATACACCAAGACCATGTGGGACTTAACCCAGAAATGCAGGGTTAATTTCACATCTGAAAATCACTTAATGCAATACACCATATTAATTGGATAAAAGACAATGCCATATGATTATCTCAATAGCCATAGGGGGAAAAATTGACAAAAATCCAACACTCTTTATGATAAAAAACACTCATCAAACCAGGAAGAAAAGAACTTCTTTCTTTGTGGTAAAGACCATATATGGAAACACACTATCACAATAGTGAAAGGCTGGGGACACCTGGGTGGCTCAGTTGGTTGGGCATCTGACTTTGGCTCAGGTCATGGTCCCATTCCTGGGTTCAAGCCCCGCGTCAGGCTCTGTGCTCACAGCTCAGAGCCTGGAGCCTGTTTCAGATTGTGTGTCTCTCTCTCTTTCTCTCCCCCTCCCCCCCCCTTTAAAAATAAATAAAACATTTAAAAAATACAGTGAAAGGCTGAATGTTTTCACCATAAGATCAGGAACAAGACAAGAATGTCGATTCGTACAACCTCATTAACTTTGTTAGGGGGTCTAGCCAGGACAATTAGGTGAGAAAAGGAAATAAAAGGCATCCCCCCCCCCAAAAAAAGAAAAAAGTAAAACTATCTATTTGTGTATGGCATGATTTTTTATATAGAAATTTCTAAGGAATCCACTAAAACACTACTAAAACTGGTAAATGAGTTCAGCAAGGATGAAAAAATACAAGATTAATATAAAAACATCACTTGTATTTCTACCCTCTAGCAGCGAACATTTTGAAAGTTAAATAAAAAATTAAATTATATTTACAATAGTAAAATACTTAAGAATACATTTTAAAAGGAGTACAAGACATACAATGACAATTATAAATTGTCATCAAATGACAGAACATTTAAATAAGTGGATAGATATTCCATGCTCATGGATCAAATGACCTAGGATTTTTAAGATGACTTTACTCCCCAGATACAAAACTATCCATATCAAGATACCAGCTGCCTTTTTTTTCAGAGACTGATGAGCGAATCTTAAAATTCCTATAGAAATTTAAAGGACTCCAAAGAGTTAAAGCAAGCTTGAAAAAGAAGAACTAGGTTGAAAAACTGACTTCCCAATTTGAAAATTACTACAAAGCTACACTAACCAAGAAAACACAGTGCTGGCACAAAAACTGACATGTGGGTCAATGAAGCAGAATTGAGAGCCCATAAATAAACCCACACATTTATGATCAATTGATGTTCAACAAGCATGCAAAGATGATTCCATGGGGATAGAATAGTCTTTAGAAAATGGTACAGGGACAACTGGATAAGAAACAAACAGATAAACATGGGGAAAAAGAAAAGAGAAAGGCAAACCAGGAAACAGATTCTTAACTATAGAGAACAAACTGATGATTACCAGAGGGGAAGTGGGCAGGGGGGATGGGTTAAATAGGTGATAGGGATTAAGGAGGGTCCTGGATGTTGCATGCAAGTGATGAATCACTAAATCCTACACCTAAAACTAGTATTGTACTGTATGTTAAATAACTGGAATTTAAATTAAAACTTGAAGACAATCTCTCTCTCTCTCTCTCTCTCTCTCTCTCTCTCTCTCTCTCTCTCTCTCTCTCTCTCTCTCTGTATTTAAAAATTAAAAAAAAAAATTAAAAAGAGGGGACACTTGGGTGGCTCAGCTGGTTAAGTGTCCAACTCTTGATTTCAGCCCAGGTCATGATTTCACAGTTGTGAGATCAAGTCCCGCATCAGGCTCCATGCTGGGCATGAAGCTTGCTTTAGATTCTCTCTCTCCCTCTCCCTCTTCCTCTCCCCACCTCCCTCTCTCTAAAACAAACAAACTTGAAAAAAAAAATTAATGTAGACCTTTACCACATAGCACACACAAAATTAACTCAAAATGAATAGACCTAAAGGTAAGAGCGAAGACAGTAAAACCCTTAGAAGAAAACATAAAAGCCAATCTTCATGGTCTAGGGTCAGGAAATGGTTTCTTTGATATAATAGCAAAAGTACAAGCAACAAAAGAAAAAAAAATGATAAATAGGACTTAAAACTTAAAACTTTGTTTCTGCCAATAATACCATCAATAAAGGGAAGATAACCCTTATAGTGGGAGAAAACAGTTGCAAGTCATATATTTGATAAAAGACTTGTTCATAGAATATATACAGAATTCTTAAAACTGCACAGTAAAAGGCAAGTTTAAAAATTGGCAAGGCTTTAAATAGACATTGCTCCAAGAAAAATATAAATATGGCCAATAAGTGCATAAATGATGTTCAACATCATTAGTCATTAGGGAATGCAAATTAAAACCACAAGAAATCACCTCATAGCCACTAAAATGGCTGTAATCAAAATGATGGATGATAATAAGTGTTGGCAAGGATGTGGAGAAATTGGAACCCTCACACACTGCTAGAGGCAATGTAAAATGATGCAGCCACTTTGGAAAACAGTTTGGAAGTTCCCTAAAATATTAAACATGGACCTGTCATATGACCCAGCAATTCCACTCCTAGGTATATACCCAAAAGAAATTAAAACACGCATCCACGCAAAAACTGGGTCTGACTACTCATAGAAACATTAGTCACATTACCCCAGCGTAGAAATAACCCAAATGTCCACAAACCAATAAATGGAAAGACAAAATGTGATATTTCTATACAATTCAATAATATGTGGCAATAAAGAATGAAGTATTAATACATGCCACAACATGGATGAACCCTGAAAATTATGCTAAGTGAAAGAAGCCAGTCCCAAAAGCCACATAGTAGACGATTACCTCTATATGAGATTTCTAGAAGAGGCAAATCTATAATGACAAACAATAGATTAGTGATTATCTGGGACTGGTATGGGGGAGGGGATGATGGAAGGGAACCTACTAACAGATAAGGGGTTTTCTTTATGAAATGGACAGAAATTACATTGCAGTGATGTTCGCCTAACCCTGTGAATATACTGAGAAAGCATGGATTTAAGTGGATGAATTGTATGGTATAAAAATGTTATCACAATAAAGCTGCTTAAAATGTATTGTCCGGGGCCATCTCTCCTACAGGGTAGAATTCAGTTGTATATCTACTAAGCAAAATAAATTATATTGCTTTGGAAAAGAATCATTTGCACTCCTATCAGATTTCTACAAGTTGAATTCCATAACTTAGGCAATCAAAATTCAAAGAGGAATATCTCAGTATAATCAGGTAATTCCAGAAAATACCCTGGACAATGCCCAGCTCTCCACTGAAAGGATAGCTGATAATATCCTGCCCATTTCCAAATCTAGGACTATCTTTCCTTGGCATGCCTTTGAAAATTTCAAGCATGTTCCTACCAAAAAGCCTTTGCCAGTTCTATGACTTCTGCTTCAAGGATCTTCATACGTATCTTAACCTGGTTGATTTTCCTTTTTCATTCTGGTCTTTGTTCAACTATTCCCTTCACAGAGAGAACTTCCATAAAATACATATATTAGTTATCTATTACTATTTAACAAATGACTCCCAAAAGCTCTGGTTTTACATAAAAAGTATTTATCTCATAGTCGTCCTCAGTCAGGAATCTGGGGTCAGCTTATCGGGGAGGTTCGGGCTCAGGGTCTCTCATTCACCTGCAGTCAGGATATTGGCAAGACCTGCACTCATCTGAAGGTTTGTCTGGGGCTGGAGAACCAGTTTTCTAGATGGTCCCTTACAAGGTTGTTGGCAGGAGGCCTCTGTTCCCTGCCATGCGAGCCTCTTAAGCAGCTTGAGCGTCCTTATAACATGACTGTGATCTTCCCCCAGAGCAGACAATTCAACAAAACTCAGTGGAGGAAGATACAATGTTTTCATTACCCAGCTTCCAAAGTCATACCCCATGACTTCACTTCGGTTTTTGTTTCAGGATCAAGTCACTACATCTAGCCCACACTCAAGGTAAGGGGAATTAGCCTTCACCTTTTTCTTAAATTTTTTTAATGTTTATTTCTATTTTGAGAGAGAGAGAGAGAAAGATACAGAGAGACAGAGCACAAGCGGGGGAAGGGCAGAGAGAGAGGGAGACAAAATCCAAAGCAGGCTCCAGGCTCTGAGCTGTCAGCGCAGAGCCCGATGCGTGGCTCAAACTTATGAGCTGTGAGATCATGACCTAAGCCAAAGTCAGATGCTTAACCAGCTGAGCCACCCAGGCACCCCTCGGTTTCACCTTTTGAAGAAAGTATGAAAGAATGTATGGACCTATTTTAAAACCCCCTAACACACTCCACACAAACATACCCTCCTGTCGGGCACTCCCTACTGCCTTATTCAATTTTTGTTTTCTCCACAGCCTTCGATAATGTTACTTAAAGTGGCAAGTACCAACTTCCCCACTATAACGCAAGACCTATGGAGATGGGAGTTTTGCCATATCCCACACCAAATACTCAGCACCTAGAATCGTACCAGGAGTATAGTAGCTCAATGACTATTTGTTTCTTAAATATACGAATGTATGGATGAGTTACAGGAGCAAAACCAGGCTAGGAGTTATGACTCCTAACCTTGTATTTTCCCAATATTTTATCTCAGAGCAATTCTAAAGGTGGAATATAACTCAAACAGTGGTTTCGGGTGGGGGCAAAAAGGGGATCCCTCCCAGTTCTCCATGAAGTCACTCCAGTCGAAACCTCCTCCACTCTTTGCAGATGCAAGACAACACTCCTGACCAAAATTTAGGAAAGTCTCTCTCTGCTCCACACACACAAACAAAAACCCTCCCGTCTTTTAAGAGTCAATGTGGGGGCCTCAGGGGGGTGGGACTGGGGATTCATCGACAGGGCCCACGTGTCCTCCCCTACTTATGAAGAGTAAGTTGGGAAAACAGCGAGGCAAGCCTGGATCCCAGGTGAACACATGCATTACGTCTAAGTGAACACAAGCTTACGTCTAAGCTTGAGAGTAAGAGATCTTGAACACTACCTTTCACGTTCATGTTTGTTTGTTCAGGACTTAGCAGCATTTCTGAAGCCAAATGCTGATGTTCCCTGGCTCTGCGAAATCCACACCCAGTTAGGAAGTGGATTGTAAGGGGGTTGGGAGGTCTCCACTAATTTGGTGAAAGCCTTATTTTCCCTACTCGTAAAATGGCAGGTGCAGTTGGGGAGTGCATACATCACTTCACATTCTTATTCAGGTTCTAATATTTGCTAAAGTTTAGAGATGTCTTAATATCTCTTGAATAGTCTCTGCCAGCTCCTTACCAGAGTCAGCATGGGATGCAGTTGCATTCCTCTCTCCCTTCTTTAGCAGCCTCTAGAGTCTAGAAGGCTGGGACCCCACCACACGCACACACACACACACACACACACACACACTCACACACACACACAGAAAATGGAGCTTCCCAGCCTGTGATGTGCCCTGCATCTGCTTCCCTATAAAAGAAGAAAGAGGGGGGAAGAAAAACCAGTGTGGGGCAAGAAGAATGGCAGCCGCTCCAATGTGGAGATGGGGGGTGTTACTGCAGAATGACGGTGAGTTCACCAGCTCATGGCAGGTGCACGTCTCACTGCTCCCCTTGGTGTCCCCGCAAGAAAGCTTCTAAATCAAGACCAAAGGAGCCCTGGTCCTCAGGGCAACATCAAACCTGCCAAGGGACAGACTTGGGCTTAATAAGCCCAGTGTCCTGGCTGAAGGGATGATGCTGAGGGTGGGACGGGGTCAAGGAATTGATACTGACCTTGCAATTAATTTGCAGGGAGAAAATGTTTTAAAATTTTCCATCTGTGTGTCTGCCTCTGCCCCGTGGAGGAGCAGCGGCCTCAAAACAATAACAATGATGATAAAGAGGAAAACAAGGGCCACTCTGTGTCAGCCCTGGCTCCAGACCACTCCCTTCCCCGCAGAAGGAAAGGACATGGGACTGTCTCCCCGGGGAATGTCTGGGAAACCATACCCTGGCTAAAGAGTTGGGTCCTAGGGCTGGCACATTTCAATCAAAAGCTCTTTTAGCAGAGTGGAGGAGGAGGAAGAATAGAAAAGTTATCAAGAGGCAGGGCAGGAGTAAAAGGTCAGAAAACGAGGATTTTTACTCTGGGCCTGTGATATATGCAAGCTGACAAACGTGAACGCATGTTGGGGCTGGGCCTGCTCTCAGAGATGGGTCGGATGCCCTTTTACTTCAGATGAAGAAATGGCAGAGATTAAAGGCTCCTGTCGTAGTCGTGTCAGTGGGAAGGTCACATGAAGGACAGGAGGCTATTGTTAGAGCTGCGGATGGGACTGAAAAGGTCTGAAGCAACAAGCGAGAACCAAAGATGCTGGTTTTCCATGATCTCTAGAAACTGATCAACTGTATTTAGTGACTCTTCGGGAGGATGATCGAGGGCGTGGCTAAATTGTTGGCGTGGGACACCGGGTGCGTCAGTGGTGTCGTTTATTGAGACAGGAGACACAGGAGAGGGTGTGAGACTGTTTCCCATTTGAGAGGGAAATTCAAGTGCAACGTCCAATAATCCATTAGGCTTAGAGCTCCTGAGAGAGGCCAGGTCTAAGGGACGATAGTGCGCAGGTGACAATGGCAGTCTTGGGAGTGGACTCGGGGGCACTCTGTGAAAACACAGCTGTAGAAGAGGACAGAGAACAGGGCTCTTGAAGGGCACTGGTGCTTGAGAGGCAAGGACGGGAAGCAGAACTACAAAACCTAAGGAGATGCCAGAGGGTTAAGGAAGGGGTAGGGAGTGGGGGCATGAAAGCCGCAAGGTGCTGATTCCAGCATCCGGGGATTGTGAGCCCCAGTGTGCATAGCTGGGCTCCGGGAGCTTTTGCTCTTTGCTGTCTATCTGTCCTTCTGTGGTCAGGATGAGGCAGGAAAATCTCCAATCTATTTACCCTTTCGGTCCTCCTAGACCTCCCAGTATGATGAAGTTGTACAGAGGCCACACAAAGGTGTGGTTCCCAGATGTAACTGAGGGTGGGTGCCTCCAGGATGAGCCTCCCCTCAGAGAGTCCCCTGGAGGTGGCACTGACCCCACATGCTGAGGGTCTGGTGTGCAAATGCGTCTTCAGGCCAGGTGGATGCTGCGGCCATATCTACAAAATCGCAACCACCTGGACTGTTTCCTGTTAGCAGACTTAGAGAAGGGGTTGCAGAAAAGATGAGAGGAAAGGGGGAGACGAGAAACAGTAGGGAAGAGAGGAAAAGGAAGAGCAAGGAAAAATCAGTGGGAATCAACATGTAAATGGAAGTCTATGCTTTCCAAGACTTGGCTTCTCTTTGAATTCGGCAAAGGGTCATCAGTAAATACACAATAAGCTTCTACGACAATGGTGTGAATCAGGACCTCAGATGAGCTTCACAGATCAGTGAACTGGGAGTCAGATGGTGTAGGAGAAACAGCACAAGGGTAAGAGTCATGAGACTTCAGTTCTACATTCGGTTCTGCCAGCAGTGAGTTGGATGACCATGGGGTACCGCTCTTCAAGAAATGCCTCCCCAGCAAGTAGACAGTCAAGGCTCTACATCAGGTCCCACAACCAAGAGTAACGTGTAAGACATCGTCCCTACTTAGAAGCAGCTCCTTGGCGACAAAGCAAAAACAAGTCCTGCTGGGAACCAAAACAGGAAGAAAAGGTTTGAATCCCAGGGAAAGAAGAGTAGGTTTTGAAAGATGAGCATGATTTTTAGAGCCTGCAGTTACCATAAAATGGTTTATGTGACAGAAGTTTTAGGAGCGAAAACACAGAGCAGAGAAAGGATAAAGAATTGTTAGAGAGGCCTGGGCATCCATTTTCACTAAAGGATGGCTACATGCAGGAGGGAAGGGGCAGATAAGGCTGGAGGCACGGAATGGACCTGAGTAATCCACACTTGATCAGCCTGGGGCAGGGGAAGCATTGAAGGTCTTCTGTTATTTATGAGATTCCAACTGAAGTTTTGTCTCATTAAGATCAAGTCACCTTAAGTATCGCTAACTCATGAAGTGGGAGACACAGAATCTCGAAAGACAATTCAGGAAGCTGTCTCAGTCACTTGACTTCCACGAACCTCTGTGCCCTCATCTACCCAAGGGAGGACTGGGGGCAAGCTAGTATCCCAGGTCTCCAGTCTGTTCTAACATTCTGCTTCCACGTTTAATTAGATGCGGGCAAATGGAGAATAAGAAGGCAATTCTCAGGAGGGGTGAGCGCCACACGGCACGAAGGTGCTAGAGGTGACCCGAGGAAATTTGCCACTGATCGTTTGTGTGCCTGTGTTGTTATTTTAAAAAGTAATCGAATGTTCCCCAAGATTATTCAATCATTTGGTCTCGTGTGATTAGAGGCTAACTTATTATTTTTGGCATCCCTTAGGTATGGAAGCCATGCCTTATCTGTTTGTCACCTTGCCAGTGCTTGGTGTTGAGTAGGAGCTTCATGCATGCCCCACGAGTGAATGCACTCGAAGGTCCTAACACTAGCTCTATCACAAAAACAAAGCGCGAAATGCCCAAATGCTTAGTATAACAGAGTGTGAGGCCAAACATCCAGCTACTTCATGTTTCTTTTGGGAGACTATTTTCCCTGTTTATCCCCACCCTCCTTTGCACGGGCTTCTCCAAAACATTTTAGGAATGAGTACCCATTCTTAATGCTAACTGTTCCTTTTTTTTTTTTTTTTTTTTCAAAATGAAAAGTTGTACAAAGTTATGCAGGCAAGCACAGAGGTATGCATTGATCTCAAGAAATTGGGGCTGTCCCCATGTATTACCCCCATTATTTTCCACTGTGGGCTCCCAGATGGGTTGGATGGGGCTCAGTGTTCTTCAGTTTATTCCACGTCTTGCCCAGCCAGCTCCCAGGAGCTGAATCCAGTCTGGAGCCCCAGATCTGTGGGTTGTGGACTTCCCCAGCATCCAGTCTTCATCTTTAAAAGGGCCGGCTCAGCCAGGGACCCATCCTCTTGATTTCAGCTCAACAATCTTGCCTGTTTTGGCAAGACGTGCTCCCACCAAGCTTGGGTATAGTCACATGTTGGGAAGAGTATGAAATTCTTCTCTCTGTTACTTCTTGCCCTCCCTGAAATAGTCAACTGGACTCTAACACTTGGTTTGGGGAAGAATTTTATCCTGAAGCCATCTGGCGAGACAGAGGAAATATCTTTTTATATTTTGCTTTCCTCAAGCATGCTGGGCCAAGATAGATTCATGTTTGTCTCACAAACAGGACATGACTGTGGCTTCTGGGGGCACCTCACTGCAGGGCAACGGGGTCAAGGGGAAAAGAGGATAGGAAAGTCGGATGCTACTCTGCCTCTATCCGTCACCAACTTGGGGACTTGTCGAAAATCCAACCTCCGAAACCTGCCCTTCCCCGCTGATACATTGAGGGTGAGCCCCACACATCTCCCCTCAGTCTAGAGAAGCCAAAGCAAGGGAGGAATGGTGAAAGTGTGAGCAGCACTGACAACAGATGTCAGTCACGATCAGCAGATCAAGAGCAGGCTCTTGACTGAGATTTACGGGTAGATTTGTTCATCGAGTGTAGGACACTGTGCTCCATCCAAAGGACTTCTGCCCAAGTTGGACCCAAAGTGTGTAAAGCAATTCCTTCTGTGTCTCTTTTCCTCAACCTTCTAGTGTCTACAGGACACATTACATTTCAGTGTGCGACTGCACATCAAGCAAAATTGAAGTGGAGGAAAGTGGTATCTAACCACACCCGGAGTTCTTGGTCAGTTCTTGGTCACCAAGAGTCTGGCCCCACGATTCTGTATAACGCTACAGAGGAAAGTATGATAGTACCAATAAAGAATTGGGGACAACTTTTAGAGCTTCTTGTTCTGAGCCACATTCACCTGTAATGAAGAAAAACACCCATTAGTGAATGAGTGGTGACCCAAGACCCTCGTCTCTTGGTGACCAAGAGACCAGGTAATGCTTTTGCTTTCAAGCCTACGAATGGCCTCTCTGTCGGGGCTGTGGGCAGAAGCTGCCATGGCCCAGAGGAGAGTCCTGCCATCCTGAAGATGCGACCACGTCATCTCTATACACTCTTTTCCTTTTTGTAACTGTATGTCTGCTTATCTAACCGCCTCTTCTCTCTTGGTAGCAAGAGAGATTTGTCACGTGATTTGTCACGGATCCAAATGAGTCGACTGGAGCGTCCACTAAATTATCGGTGAGGTCTATGAATGGTCTGGATCGGTGTCTGATGTAGAGGAAAGGAATAATGATCCTGAGGTAGACAGAATAGGTCAGGTAGCCTGAGGCCTGGGAAACACAAACATAGTATGGATTTCTACTTTCTGCCTTTGGTACAGTTCCAAGCAAATGTGTTTTTTTCCACTTTACATCCCAAACTCAGGTAATGAGGTAGGAAAAGTTAATGTGACTGAGAGTTGAAAACAACGAGGGCTGCCAGTCTGGCCTCCCATTCTAATCACTTGCCAGACATCCATCCAGCTGAGTTGCTACAGACTGTAAAGAAAAGGTCTTGGGATGTCAAACAATCGGGTCTAGGCCTATGTCACATCTCCTCATTTTACTTACGTCTGGCTGTGTAACACAGAGCAGGTCACTGGAATTTTCCGTCTATAAAGTTAGCTTATAGCTAAGGGCCGACCTCCCAGAGGGCAAAAAAGCAGATTTCAGCACTTCAGCACCCTGGTGTTGCATTCGGGTGCTCAGCCTAAGGGTCATGATGTGTAGAACATAGATGTGTGGGTACCACTTCCTGCTGGGCCTCCAGTGCAAGGCCGAGAAATATTCTTTCTATTCTTTACTGATTTTTTTTTGTTTGCATGTGTTCTTTATTTTCTTTGTGGGTTATGAGGAGCTGGGGTAAAAGAGGGGTAGATCCTAGTGATCTAGGATCTCTATGGGAACTGGATTTCAGTTGAGTGTGAGCACTTACCTACACCAGATAGGAGTGTGGCCAGGCACTGACGGCCGGGAATTGGTGTGTCAGGCAAGGCAGGAGAGGAGCCAAAGGGGAAAGAGGATAACATAGGATGACAAGTCCAAGAATGGACGCCCCCCCCCTCAGGGTCCCAGGACCCATGCTAAGGGGCCCAGACCTGCACAGATCCCTACAGTCAGGGGCTGGCATCAGGAAATGAATTTACAAGAGGCCATCGGTCCTTCAGCCCGGGGACTTCCCTTTATGGTCTGGCAGCCAAGGTCATGGGGTTCTCCAGGTGAGGCTCTGAAGAGCTGTTATGGAAGGCATGGCTGGCAGATCCCCCAGATTCTCGAGATTTCACCACTGTCCCCGGTATGTTAGCTAGGCGTGCCTCACTCCTTCCCCGCCTTCTGACTCCCAGGAAGGGGACGCCAGCCTGTCTGTTTTGTCTGGGAGACTTCCGCTGTGTTTCTGAGAAGTGCTGGCCTTTGAGAAGAGGCCCCCAGCCCTCCTCCGGTTCAATCCAGCTACAGAAAGGACATTCATTCCCTGATTGCACCTTGACAACGAGGAGCCCACTCACCTGCTTTGCCAGGAGGAAAGTCATGCTGGCACACTCCCTTCTCTTTCGTCTCCCACGCCCTCTCGAAACTTACTCAACATAGGCTGGAGCAGCCACCTAATTTAAACCATTCTTTCTTAAAAAACGTTTTTAATATTTATTTATTCTTGAGAGAGAGAGAGAGAGAGAGAGGAGAACACAAGCAGGGAGGGACAGAGAGAGAGGGAGACACAGAATCCAAAGCAGGCTCCAGGCTCTAAGCTGTCAGCACAGAGCCCGACGCGGGGCTCGAACTCACGAACCGCGAGATCACGACCTAAGCCAAAGTCCCACGCTTAACTGACCGAGCCACCCAGCCGCCCCTAATTTAAACCATTCTACTCAGAAGCAAAGGGGATGGGTAACTTGTTTCTGACACCTTGATCTTTCTGAAGATTTCATCATGTGTTTTTGCTGAGTCCCGTCTAATTTTCCTGGTCCCCAATTTTTTCTTTCATTCACTACTCCTGCCCCCCTTCGTTGGATCCTCATTGCATTGAACTCAGACACAGCAACGCCTCCTGGGAACAGATGCACTGAGACACTGTTGCACCCCACCCAACCCCCACACACAACACCTCAGGACATCTATCTGGAAAAATAGTGGGCCTTTAACTACTGCTCAAGACACTGCCTAGTTTCTTCTTCTTTTTAAAGAAAATTTTACACCTGTAGAAAACAACACAGAGTCTTTGTTTTTAAAACTGTACAAAACAGAAGGGCACCTGAGTAGCTCAATCGGTTAAGCATCCAACTCTTGGTTTCGGCTTAGTTCATGATCTCACAGTTTGTGAGTTCAAGCCCTGCTGGTGATTTGCACTGAGGATGCAGACACAGCCTGCCTCGGATTCTCTCTCTCCCCTCTCTCTCTGCCCCTACGCCTCTCTCTCTCTCTCTCTCTCTCTCTCTCTCCATCTCTCTCTCTGTCTCTCTCTCTCAAACAAATAAGCTTAAAAGTTTTAAATTACATAAAACTGAAAAGTACCAAAAAGGTAAAACAAAAAAATCCCCTCAATGTCTGTCACTAAAATAAACCTTACCAATAGTAAGTAAAAATCAGTTCTGGCATTTCTCAATACATAGAGACAGGCATAATTTGACAAAAATGGGATCTTATTACTTTCTACTTTTTTTAAATCAAAAGTACTAACTTTGCTTGCATGTAAACGAAGAATAAAAGACTGTTAGGAAACTTAATTGTTGAATATCAGAAAAATGTTTCCTGACCACATGAGATATTAATTCTTAGAAGAGAGCTCTTTGTTTGGGGTGGGGAGGCGGCAGGCGGGCAGGGGGGGGGGGAGGAATTGCAAAGCTTTAAGATTTGGAAATCACTCCTTCTTAAAATTCTTTTTGTTTTAGACTTTGGCTTTTCAGGCCGGCGCTTGCATTTTGCATGTCGTTTTAAGCTACAGTCTTCAGAAATAAAATCAGAACTCACCAAGTGTTTGAATTATTCTTTACACTCCCGCTTCAAACTTTTGCATTGTTCTTGCTGTATAAATAGCACAAAAACTCGCCCTTGCACAGGCACGTCTATCTAGCGAGGGGGAAGGGATGGGAGAGATCCAGAGGATCTGATCTCTGCAGAAAAACCATTTGAAGGAAGCTAGTGCGGCTTTCTGCCTAATTCCCTTTTTCTTTTAACAATGGTGGTCTAGCAACTATCTTTAGCCAGGTTTCTAGAAAAGCATCTCCCCACCCAAACCTGCCCTATACCATGTGACTTAAAAAATATTAACCCTTAGTTTAATGGCACTTATGTATATGTGAATGTTCTTATAAAATTGCCTAAAAATGGGAGAAGGTAGGTATCAGAGTAAGTAAGTGTAATGCTTAGCAAGCTGTGGGACATGTTTCAGTACCAAAGCGGCACTGAGTTCAAAGCACCAAGAATACTCAGGTCTTGGAACCTTTACTCACACCTCTCTCTTAACATTTCAGGAGGTTCAACGATAGAGGTCAAGGTCGCTTCTGGAATCCTGATCTTCTCCTGGTCTTTAGCATCCCAAACCCCCTGACCCCCTCACACCTGCATGCTGGGATAGAACTTCCCCTTTCATTCCTGCCATTTTGTCCCCCATCTCGTCCTGCGTCTCAATCATCAGTCACCTGAGCACACTGGCGTCTGAGCGCGAATGCCAGTGTGCTCAGGTGATGTCATGAGGTCCTGCTGTATGCAGTCTCCTATCTCTCTCTCAAGAATGCGTTAGTCCTGTCTCTTACCAGAGTGTGTCAGGTGGGGAGAAGATGAGCAGACGACATCCAAACGTTCTGTCCTAAGAAGAGAAGGGCAGAGTCTGTGAGCCTCATGGTGTTAATGATGGGCGTCGAGTCACGCGAGCTTTGTGGCTGCGCTCTTGGGAGAGGTGGTAATAGAAGGCCGGTGGCAGATTGTTTGCAACCTTATCATCTGCCTCTGGTTGATTTCTCTGCTTCCGGAAGCAGAGAAGAGTGGGAAATTAAATATGTGACGTGATGCCACCCTGTAATTAGCCTTCCCCAATATCAGAGAAAGCTGGTTTTCCTAGCACTCGCAAGCATGGAGAAAGGGTCTTTTTTGAAGGTTATTTTCTGTCATGGACCAAGGTTTCTTTGTTAGTGATTCTGAGTTTGATTCCTGTGTGTGTGTGTGTGTGTGTGTGTGTGTGCGTGCGCGCGCGCGCGCACGCGGTGGGGCCTTGGGTGCAGATTGAATGGAGTAAAGAAAAGGAAGAGAACAATAAGAAGAAAAGCATGCATCAGGTGCTTTTTTAAAAATCAATCCAAACAAAAATAGCAAAGGGATGTCTGCGGACAGCTATGCTGGCGGAGACCAGAACAGAAAAGGAAGGCCCTGCCTGCAGGGGCTGCGTAGCAACAGGGCTCTGATTGGCCAGACCCGTGCAGAGACTAGGCCCGTAGCAGGGGCTCTGAGCTGTGCTCCTGCCTCCCGCTGAACTAGGGCAGGCCCAAGCAGGCTCTGCAAAGACATGCTCGGAATGATCCAGACTACAGCTGTTGGCTGACAGCACTTGTGAGTCCTGATGGCATTGGGCTTGCTAGCCCAACACTAAACACTGCAGCCCCCTGCCTCTGCCCCTTGCCCCCTGCCTCCCGTGGGTTGGACTTGTGCCCTCACAGACCATAAACTACTTGAGACAGGGTCTTACCAACCAAGATCATGCCGGCAGAGAAGGTCTCCGAAAGAAATCGGGCAGGGTGTGAGGAGCCCGGTCTCTAGTTCTCCATTAGGCATTAATGAGTGTGTGCATGTATGATTAACAGGAAACTTACTATCTGCTGGTCACTGTTGCATATACTCCACCATATGAATCCATAACTTAGGGAGAGAGAAGCAACTATCCCATTTTCCAGATAAGAAAAGAGAGAGGCCCAGGGATACACGTTCTGTACCTATGTGCGGCACATGTGAATGCTCAAATATCTGCTGGGTGACAGCAGCTCAATGTCAGCTGAACAGTTAAGTCGCCTTATTGGCAACAAGTCTGGCCAATTATGGCCTGAAATTAAAATATCAGGATGAGCCAATACTTCCTATTATTTAAAATAAGAAGGGGCGCCTGGGTGGCGCAGTCGGTTAAGCGTCCGACTTCAGCCAGGTCACGATCTCGCGGTCCGTGAGTTCGAGCCCCGCGTCAGGCTCTGGGCTGATGGCTCAGAGCCTGGAGCCTGTTTCCGATTCTGTGTCTCCCTCTCTCTCTGCCCCTCCCCCGTTCATGCTCTGTCTCTCTCTGTCCCAAAAATAAATAAACGTTGAAAAAAAAAATTTTTTTTAAATAAGATACCTGGGGGCGCCTGGGTGGCTCAGTCAGTTGAGCGTCCGACTCCAGCTCAGGTCATGATCTCACGGTCTGTGGGTTCGAGCCCCGCGTCGGGCTCTGTGCTGACAGCTGGGAGCCTGGAGCCTGCTTCGGATTCTGTGTCTCCCCCTCTCTCTGCCCCTCCCATGCTCATGCTCTGTCTCTCTCTGTCTCTCGATAAGAAATAAACGTTAAAAATTTTTTTTGAAAAAAGGAATAAAGTTCAAAAACACTGTTGACTGTGGAGACTGGTAGGAATCCAGGGGATACCATTTGGCTCAGTGCCCCCCTTCTCTGCTTCTACCACGAAGTCCCCCTTAACTTCCAGGCGCCGTCTGGGAGGAGTGGAGCTCGACACCACTCAGACTCTCTTTGGGATTGGTGTTATTTAGCCGAAGAGACTAAAGTATCATTGAGTGGCAAGGTTGTTTTCCCACCAGCCAGTGCTGCAGAGACGCAGATCAGTCATAGACAAAATTCTAAAAGCTACACGAGCCACATTTTCTTGGTAGATTTGAATGCAATCGGTACATAGCTCGGTTTTGTCCTCGGTCGTGAGAGTCAATATGAGTGATCATAATCGAGAGAAGCACATAGAAGGAAGACCTTTCCAGGGCTGTCTAGGAATTTAAATTCTCCACGTTTGTTCCATTACCTCTTTAAATCCTTAATTCTCATGAAAACATTACTTTTTGTTTGTTTTAAGTCAGTGCTGTGGCTTAAAAGGCAGTGGTGGAAGGTATGGAGTTTAAGTTTAGAATGGGGACTATAGTAAGTAGAAAAAGTAAACAGAAAAATTTTTTTTCGTGTGTACATGCACACACACATCCACACGCAGGGTACACAAATGAACCAGATGTACGCTCTGACACTAAGCCGCTGGGCAATTACCTGGACTATAGGATCAGCAAAAGCCCGAGTCCAAAATTCAGAAGGCAGTTAATGGGCTTAACATCCATCATCCCTGGCATCCCTGTAATTCTTTGCTGAAACGAAATATAAAATAAGGCCTAAAGAAGTTGGGCTCCAAGCAAGTAAGGTTTCCCTCACTTGCCTGGCCCCAGCGGCTCTCCCTGCAGTGACAGCAAGCCCACCCAGTTGGGATAAGTTTTGCAAATGCAAGCAGTCCTGCCCGTGGTGGGTGGGGGAGAGGAGGCTCCCTGGCTCCCTGCTGCAGGGGAGGGAAGAGGGCACCCATCTGGCCCCGCCCCCTTCTCTGAGCGGTGGGAGCTCCAGGCCGGCAGATGACCCATGGGCTGTCCCAAACTGAACTCCCCTCAACGCTACCCTTGCTGCCAGCCTGCTCCCTGCAGAGTGAGTCCGCCCCTTCCTGGCTCAGCCTTCCCTGCCTTATTTGGTTTAAATTACTTCTTTGAACTTTGGTCTCATTATTTTTGGACCGTCATTTGGTCTGGAAGATTTTCTTTCCACGGGTTCCTTCTGTTCTCCTTCCTTTCACTCTCTTGGATGCGCTGCCCAAGGTCTCTTTTTACAGTTCCTTTTGGGTAGTTTTTATTACCTTCATGCATCTTAATCTGACTAGGGGGGAAGCTCCAGGAGCGTCATCACCGCCCCCTCCCTGTGGACGGGTGCTTGTGTTGTTGCTCTGGGAGCTCCTCAGTTTAAAGGGCTGGGGGGAGCTCTTCTTCTTCAGCAGCTCCTGACCCAGTTCATGGAATGACCTTTTCTAGTTCGATCTGAGAAACCAGGTTCCACTGTCATCCTGTGCGGCCACAACTCACCCCCTGCTCTCAGGGACAAAACCATAGGTCTGGAACTGCCCTTCAATGGTCAAAGATCCCAGGCCACTATTTCTCTTTCTCCCCTAATAATAGCAAGAGCTTGACATGGCAGTTGAATTGGTTCGATGCTTTGAGCTGTGAGTCACAGAAATCGGTAGGTCTTAACCAGCTTGAACAATTAAGAAAACGCGTTACTTCCTGTAACAAAAGTCTATGGGTAGGTAAGTACCAGAGTTGGTAAATTCAGAGTTCCACGACATCAGCAAGCCCCAGGTTCCTAACATCTTTCTGCTCTGCTGCCCTTGCTGCGGACGCTAGCTAACTACTGGTTATAAGGTAGCTACTGCAGTCTTGCCCACCACGTCAAAGGAGCTGCGCGCTTATTGCGTAAGTTACTTCTGTCTTTCGGTGTCTTTCTTTTCTCACCCAAAATGGCAATAAAAGCAACTACTTACATAGGGATTACTATCTGCCAACCAGTCTTCTAAGCCTTCTCATACATCAATACATCTTATCTGCACAATAATGCAGTGAGGTAGGTACTATTACCATTCCCATTTTCAAATGAGGAAACTGAGGCACAGAGAAGTCAAGTGACCTGCCATAATCACACGGCCAGTGAGGAACAAAGCTGAGACCCAACTCTATAGAGTCCTTGACCCTAACCACTCATTTTCCTGCCTCTTACTGAAATGGCAAGTCAATAAAAACAGTGCTTACCTACCCCAAAGCTGAACATAATTAAACAAGATAACACAACTCAAGCATTTGACCGAGCGGTGTGACCAAAACAAGTGCTCACTGGATACTAGGTAGAAATTCTATGGTCACTTCAAGTGTCTAAAGATCAGCTGGTGCAGGATGAGAGAAAGAAACAGCCCCTTACTGGTCTTGCCTTGGGCCAAGACTCTCTGTACCGCATCTTCTAGAACGTCTGATTTACTTACAACTCACACCTTACACTTTCTTAGCTCCAGACAGACCACAGCAAAATCTCCCAAGAATACAAAACTACTTGATATACAGACTCATCCTGTATCTCTACCTAAGCCGTGACCTTGGAAACCCTTCCCAAGTCTTTCCTCAGATATAAGGAAATCCCGCATTGCCATCAACCCATGCCCTACTGGTTTTCATCCTGTTTCTGCAGCTGTATAGTTCTGTCTTTCAGTGTTTTTTTCCTGAAAAATCATGAGATATTTTAAATGTAGAGAAAAATCATACAGAACAACATAATGTACGCACGTACCACCACAGATGTCATTTAAATGTTAATATGATCATAGGTGTCTGGTTTTTTAAAAGCTAACTAAATATGGGGGGCCTGGTGGCTCAGTCGGTTAAGCATCTGACTGCAGCTCAGGTCATGATCTCACAGTTCAGGAGTTCAAGCCCCACATCGAGCTCTGTGCTGACAGCTCAGAGCCTGAAGCCTGCTTCAGATTCTGTGTCTCCCTCTCTCTCTGCTCCTCCCCTGCTCCCTCTCTCCCTCTCTCTCTCTCTCTTTCTCTTAAATATTTATTATTATTTTGTGAGTTTGTTAACTTTAAATATAAATGGTCTCATACTGGATGTAAGCTTCTACAATTTGCTTTTTTTTAAACCAAGGTTTATTTTCACTTGCTTTGTGTTTATTCTTCTCGTGTTTCTTTTTTTAAATCCTTATTTTTTTCTCCTTCCCTGTCTTTAGCTGTATTAACAAACCTATAGGTATTCTTCACTCCTGCCCCTCCCCCAGCACCGCCCCCACAACCTTTTGTCCACGTGACTTCTGGTTTCAAAGTCCAGATGCATTTCTGCTATTCTAATGGGTACCCGCACATTGTTTTGTGAGAGAGAGCGAGAGAGAATCCGAAGCAGGTTCCGAGCTGTCAGCACAGAACCCAACTCAGGGCCCGATTTCACACCTGTGAGATCATGACCTAAGCAGAAATCAAGAGCCAGAGTCTCAACCGACTGAACCACCCAGGTGCCCGTGCAAAATTTTAGCACACAGACTCATATTTACATTTTTCTGAGATCTAAATTTATAATCTTTAGCATCCCCTTAAAAAAGCCAAAGGTGTCGGTATGTTTTAACTTGTGAACACCTCCCCCACCACCATTGTTTGTCGTTCTGTCGTCTCAGCATCTAGCTGTCCCTGTTTTTCTAACACAAAATGTATGTTTGCTCTGTCAATAATTCACACATTTACTGAAACACCTCACAAGTACTTTTGTCTTCCTTCCAACCTTTCCCTCTAATTTCACTTTCCTCCTTCTCAAACTATGCCTGAGGGTCTGGGAGGAGTACACACCTGTATTCCTTATGTAGCTGAATGTGTCCCTATTTTGCCTTCATAACAGAATAATAATTTAGGTGGGTATGAAACTCTAGGTTAACTTTTTTTTTCCCTCAGTGCTTTGAAGATATTAACTCATTCGTATTTTGGGGGTGTTATGTGGCTGAAGATAATTCTTTTGTCAATCTAATTGTTATTCCTTTGTAGTTAAGCAGTCTTTTCTTTCCAATTGGTTTAAAAATATTTTTTAATGTTTATTTATTTATTTTGAGAGAGTGAGAGAGAGTGTATGTGTGTGTGAGCAGGGGAGGGGCAGAGAGAAAGGGAGACAGAATCCCAAGCAGAGCCTGATGCAGGGCTCGAAATCACAAACCACGAGTTCATGACTTGAGCCGAAAACAACAACGGGACACTGAATCGACTGAGTCATGCAGGCACCCCCCTGGTAGGTTTTAATATTTATTTTTTTACCATTCATGTTCTGCAGTTTCACTACAGCATAAGTAGATATTCTGTTTGCACTTTTATGTAAACTTTTAACCTAAGGATTCATGATTTCAATTCAAAGAACTTATATTGTTCTCTGCGTTTTTCCCCTGTAACTTTTGATCAGATGCATGCCTAGACTCTCAATCCATTTGCCACGCCCCTTACCTGTCCATCACATGCTGTGTGTGTGTGTGTGTGTGTGTGTGTCTGTGTGTGTGTGTGTGATTTCTCTTTCCGTCTGTATTTTGCATGTATCCCTGAGCTTTGTTTTCCCACTGTATTAGGGTTCTCCAGAGAGACAGAATCAATAGGATATTTGTGCATATAGGTCTCCCTGGCCCCAAATCTGACCTCCTACTCACAGGACTCCTCTCCCAGGTGTTCTCTGCTCTGCTCCTGGCTCCTGGTTTCCCTACCTGCCTTCGGCCCTCTCCCATTGTCCAGCTCGACTCTGTCCCACCCCAGTGAAAGAGCAGCAATCGATATGCACAAAGCCAAGTGTCGCTTCATGAAAACGTAAAGACTGCGACGTCAGATGGACAGACAGACAGAGAGGGAAAGACAGAGCCTTCTAATGAAAACAGGTCTCTAATCAACCACCACTCTCTTTTCCAGCCCAGTCCCCAGTGGGGAACAGATGGCACACTCAAATGGGGTAATTCAGGAGACTTTAATAAAGGGACAACTCGCCAGGGTGTGGTCGGAGTCAAGGGAAATCATGAAGGATGGGTCATGTTCTCAAGACCTGTAAGAGCAGGAATCCAACACCATCCCTCGGCCTAAGGAAGCAAAGATAAAGGAAGCAGTTCACAGAACCAGCAGAAAGTCAGAGCCGTGGCTGGAGAAGATGGCTGCCCGGCAGGACTTATGGCCTCTGATAGACACTCGCAGTCCACTGCCAAGCCCCGACCAGGTCAAGAATAGAAACAAGGGAGCAAATACCCCAAACTCCTTCTTCTCCCACTCTCTGATGTCCTGTAGGTACTCTCCATGGGCCAGACCCACCTGGAAGCCAGACTGCAGGGGGCCCCTAACATAGTCGTGAAAGGTCAGCCTCTCAGGGGCCCAAGCGGAAAAGCCTGGATCTGGATGTGGCAAACAGAGAACGTCCAAGATAATGCATGTCCCAAGACTATGCGTTTCTCAAGTCACTTCCATCTTAAAAACACATAAAAAAACTTTCTTCCTTTCTCGCGTCCTGGTCTTTAGCTGCTGCCTTTTCCCCCCTTCTACTGTCAACGGTCTTGAAGGAGTTGTCTAAACGCACTGTCTGCGATTTACTCTCATTCACTCCCTTCCGAAGCTCAGTTCCCAACTTTGCGAAGCCTGGAGTTTCTTTCAGATAAATTACTGATTTCCTGCTGAACCATAAGCCCAGTCCAAACGTTTCAGTTCTGACTAACCTCTTTGAGGCACTCCTTCCCTAAAGCCCTCTCCCTTCTTGGTTTCTGCCTGAGACCACTGTCTCCGCTCCTTGTCTTTCGGGAGTGCGGCGACCACACGGAGGAGGAGCAGTTCCCTGGGCTGAAGAAGCAGCACCTGTGACCAGAAGACTCCAAGGAGCGAGGCCAGCAACGGCCGGAGGTGTGGGGGAGGACACGTGTCAGCAGAAGACATAGCTTGCGCGATGGCCGTTTTCTTCTTGTTCGCCATCAGGGGCTGTGTGGTTGGCCACCGAACTGTACAAAGTCACTGTTCAGAATGGGAAAAGGTGAAGCGATCTGGAAGGAAGGCACATTTCTGCAGCAGAGACATACAGAAAACTTGATAGAGATATCTGTTTAAAAGAGTATGCAAATCTCAGCCACCCATCAACACTCTACTTGACGTGACCTCTTCGCCCAGGCCACTTCTGCCTCCTTTCACAGCCTCAGCCACCAGCACCTAGCAGGATCGGCTGACAGCGGTCGCCTTGCAGGACATCTGAACTACAGAGCCCTAAGCAAACACAGGGCCAGCACTGGGTCCTACCCTGGTAGGCGGCGCCCCATGTTACCCTTTGTTCCTCTGACAGTGGGAGAGGTGAGAAGAGAGAAGCAGAGTGGGAGGAGAAGAGGTGCTTGAAGAATGAGCGGGCAGGTGGAATTCAAAGTCCTTTTTTTTCCAAATTAAAGAGACATATTCTCTGCCAGGGCTTCTGGGCCCTGATGCAGCAATAAATCAAATGCCGACATTCATCTCCTTGCAAAGGGGATCCGCCTCCCCACCTTGGAGCACAGACAGACTGCAGTTGAGATGCCCAGTGGAAAAAGCTGAGTATGGCTCAGCAGACCCGCATAGGCCCTTCTCTCTAGATCCCCTGAGGTCCCTCCCCAGGAGTGCTTGACAAGTATGCATGGCCGCGAGGCTGTCCAAGGAATGCAGCTGTCTCAGCCATTCACTACCCAGGCTCAAAACCACCGGGCAGGAAGAGCAGACAGCGAGAGCAGGGTAGGATCTGTCTCGGATGAGGTTTGGAAACAGGAGATACCCCTGACTGGGCAGGCGGAATTGATGTGGTCTGGCCTAGGGCAAGGGAATGGGCAAAATGACCTTCCCAGCTCTCGGCCAGCCCGGTGGGTCTATGAAAAGAGACATTTTATTCATTCTCAGGCTCTACCCAAGTGACTCTGAAATATTCCTAGACAGTTGCCAGGAGAGTCAATGGTGGGTGAAACAAAGTTCCAAGAGCCAAGATTCTGGGTTTCAAGCCATTCCCTTCAGCTCCCCCACCCCATGTGTTTTCCTTTCTGTCTGTTTGCTGATTTCCCTTCTCCGACAAACTGTGAGACCCCTGAAGGCAGAGGCTCTTTTCACTCTTGCCTCCTCCTGCCAAGCCTGTGCCGGGTTGCCTTAAAAAGAAAAGTTACCATTTGACTCAAGATCACATCTCCAAGTCGCATTTTGTCAGCCACAGGCTATGGGGAAGATGAGCAGATCAGCCTTGGCGTGGCAGGAATGACAAGGAGGAAAAAACCTGGAATCACGGTTACTCATTTATAGCGTTCCTAATTTGTACACTACTCTGATTCCCACTGAAGACAAAAGGGGTAGTGGAAAAAAAATGTAGAGTTAGACAGAGATATGTCTCTTTATTTTGGGAAGAAAAAAAAAAAAAAGGACTTTGCATTGCACCTGTCCACTCAGACCCAGAAAATCTAATTTCTTACCTAAAAGAACATTTGCTCAAACAGAAAGGTTAAATGGATCCCAAATCTGATACCTACCCACATCTGGGCACATCGGGACCTTGCTGAGATAGTTCTGTGAGACAGACGAATACCTTGGAGAGATGGCTGTAGTTATTCAGGTAGGGCAAACCAGAGGTAGTAAGTCAAGAAAGCTCTCCCAAGAGACAAAGCTTTGAGGATGGATTTGTGAATGAGGGGAAAGTCGAAATGAGGAAAGGCGAGAAGAGTTCTCTGCAGGTGGTGATGGGCGAGGGATGGGAAGCACGGAGGCTGAAGGTGCAGACCAGGACCAGGAAGCATTTTAGGGGAGCCTGCAAAGAACGGGAAGTGGGTGTTATGGTGAAACTGGGCTGGGGGAGTGAGAAGGTTGGGGAGAAGCAGCCCTTAAAGCTCAAACTGAAGAGACTGGATTTAATACAAGGGGACATACGCAGCCAAGTTGAAAATTCATCCAAATATCTGTGGAGGCATGCAAGACGTTGTGGTCTCTCAAGGAGAATCGCAGGAACTCTGCTGATGCCTGAGGGTTTCCAGTGCAGGCAGATCAAGGGGAGAAAGAGAGATCCTTTCTCATAAGAGCTCAAAGTCAGGCGGAGGTGGGATTAGCAGCCAGCAAGTAGGGGCATGCACCTCTATCCAAGCTTTTAAGAGAGCTCTCCCCCATCCTAGAAGAGCAACAAAAGCTCCACTCTTTGGGTGGGGATGCATGCAAAAGGGCTTGCTTTAACATCTGTGAGTTACATCTGACACCTCAAGCGTGCCGGAAGGAACACTAGGAAGGAGGGCAGGGGAGGAAAGTCACTGCGAGAACGTCCTTCATTGTACTGGGCACCTAAGACTGACAGCTGGCATAAGGGCTGGTCCTTAGCATCTGCCCAGGGCACAGGCAACCTGTAATGTAGAAGAGCTCTTTCAAAAGCCCATCTTCTCCAGGCTGCTTTAGTTCTACAAGTGACTCGTGGGTGTGGGTCACGTCAGACAGCTTTGGGTACTGTGCCAGGATAGATGCTTCTGCCCTAAGAGAGGTGCCTGCATTCTGAAGAGCAAAACAGAAACTAAACAAGGAGACATACAAATAAGATCATTTTCATCGGTGCCAGATACTGTGAAGGAAAGAACATGTCTAGGCTGAGCAGGGAAGGAAGTGGTGAGGGACAGGCAGCAGAGGGGGGGTGGGGGCTGGGGTGCAGAGAGACCTGTCCAAGGAGTTGATATCTGTGCCGAGGCTGAAATTCCGCCAGGGACAACCAAAGGACCAAAGGCAGAGCCGTCCCTGAAGAAGGAACAGGAAGGGCAAAGACATAAGCTTTAGGATTTATAAGACCAAAAGCTGGGATTTATAAAAAGCAAATGAATAAGACGACAGTCACTGCTAAGTGTTCAGGGTTCAAAGAGGTCACATGTATGGAAACGGAGGAGGGAAAAGTAAGATATCGAATGTTTAAATGGGACTTAACAGAAGTCAAGATAAGAGAGACAAAGGGAAGCAGACAGCCGGTGAGCAGCGTGTCTCCTGTGTGCACCTTCCCTGGTTAATTAGCGTGTGCTCATGGAGCCTGCAAGAGTGTGGCCACCGAGCCCACGCCTGAATGCTGCTCTGGGGGGCTGACTTCCCAGACCCTGGACAGAAGCTGAATATGTCTCCAGGGAAGCAGTTTAGAGGTGTAAGAGAGAAAAGCACGGTGAGCCAGCGCCTGGGGCCTTCCCACTTCCCAGGGCGGTGATCACTGATGGTGCTCCACAAGATGGTCAGAGCCTCAGGGCACACGGCTGCGCTCAGCACAGATCCACAGTGTGGCCACTGTGGTCACCAGCACGGGAGTGGAGATTCTCTTCACACCCTCGACCTTTGTTATTATTGCAAATCAAAGAGTTAGGGAGATGGCTGGCAGTGAGCGCTGGACTCATTTCTAAGATTCTTGGGCTCCAGTCCTGGCTGTCCAACCAACTCTCCGTATTACTTTTCCTCGGTGCATTTTAGTGTACCATATCTAAGGTTACAAGGCTGGGGATTGGAGTCTAAGGGCTCTTCCTGCTCTGGAAGTCTCATAAAACATGGAAGGTCTATAATAAGAGGAGGAGATACGTGAGAACTCTTAGCAGCTACGACATAGCAGCATCCAAAGTCAAATGGAACAGAGAGATCAAATCCATTGGTTAGGAAAATATTTGGCCGCGAGTAACAGAAAGGTAACTAACAATAGCTTAAGTTAAAAGGGGTTTATGTTCCTCTTATAACAAGAGACTTCATTGTTATAACACAGGGTCTCTGCCGAGCAGGAAAGAAGTTAAGTTGAGTCGGAGGGGAGTGGTTATCAACTAATGCACCCGGGGGAATGATACATGGTGCCTTCCAAGACATGGCTCCAGCAGTGGAGGAAACGCAAAGGAAGACAAGTTGGGGTAGTGAGGGGTGAATGGTTTTAATGTCAGAGGAAAGGTCTGGAAGATGAGAGCACTCGCAGTGTGGTCTTGACAGGCATTGCTAAAAGCCAGTGAGGATGAAGAGGAACCTGGAGACGGCACCCCCTAGATGCTGATGGCCCTGCCCTCTCCCTCTCTTCTTTCCCCAACCACCCGCATCTAGAACACTGAAAGGGAAAGGTTGGGAAGGAATGAGAACAAAGGAGCACAACTCAGAACACAGGGTAACCCGCCCGCAGATGGCAGAGGTTCGAAGGAGAGGAGGCTGGTCCAACTGAAAGTCAGCACCTCTCGGGAGGTGGTGTTCAGGTGGCAAAATTGCAAATGGTCTGGAAACAGCAGTGAGGAGCAGTGAGAATGTACTCCACCATCTGTAGGGACCCCGGATGCTCCCTTCCTGCCAAGGGTGTCCCTGTGCTCCCGGGACCAGCCTCCTCCTCGCTGTAAGAAGCTCTTGAGCTCCTGCCCCTCATGGCTTGTCATGACTCCCATGTCATGATGGACTTAAATGGCCATTTCTCCTGTTAATGCCTTTTCTACTTTCCCTCTTTTGAGATCTTAACTGCCACTGCCCCTGCCACTGAAACTACTGAATGCCACCAATATTACAATCTTTAGAGACCTGCAAACAGAATGGCTTACTTTCAGCATTAGAGTGTCCTCAGACTATAAGGACTTAGAATGTAGATTCCGTGAACCCTCCTACATCGTTAGCCTCCAGGAACCTAAGTAGATTTTGCTGTTGGCTCACTGCCGATTCCCAGTGAAAAGATCAAGGCCTGGCACACAGGAGGTACCTAATAACCATTTCTTGAATATGAGTGGCCGTGTCACAGGGCATTTGTGTGTCACTCCGGCATTACACCTCACAATATCCTTCCCTGCCAATAACCAATCACTCTGCCAAAGGCCGGGTACTTTGACTCTCGCCTCTAGTTTCATTCCACCTGAAGTTAGGGGTAGGCTCTCTGGATCTTCATGGTCCCAATGTCCCAGACACCTTACCACTCATAGAACTTGTCCCGATCCTCCCAGGACTTCACGGGCTCTCAAGGAGCCAGTTTCCCTCTGGGACCTAGAAGACAGCCACTCTTGCCTTCTGGGGGTCAGAACAGCTTCAGAACTTTCCGGAAGCCAGCTCCTGAGTTTTTCTCCAGCCCCCTCCTCTCTGCCACTCGTTTGTGCTTCATACAAAAAGCACGTTTGGCCATGACTCATTTGTTGAGGCCGAAAGGGGTCAAGGGGAGGAGGGAGCCGTGGGTCCTAGGTCTCCAGTGGCTGGAAAACTCAGGAGGGAGTGAAGTCCAGGCAAGTACCCATCATCCCTCCCCAGCAGGCCACTTCCCCTTTTCCTCATGGAAACAAAGTTGATATGAGGTGAAACACCTGTTTTGCTTTGAGATTTTTTTTTAATGTTTATTTTTGAGAGAGAGAGAAAGAGAGAGCTAAGCACAAGTGGGGGCAGAGACAGAGGGAGAGAGAGAATCCCAAGCAGGGTCCACACCACCAGCACAGAGCCCAACGCGGGGCTCGAACTCACGAACCGTGAGACCATGACCGGAGCCAAAATCAAGAGTCAGACGCTTAACTGACTGAGCCACCCAGGCATCCCACGAGTGGAGAGGATTTTAAGAAAAAAGGCACAGTAATGACTTTAAGGGACAGAAAAGAGCTTGGGGTTTTCTAAGAATTGTATAAAAAACTACGGTGACATAAAACAGAACACCTGGAGGCTAGCGAATGAGGCAGAAGACAGTGGCACAATGAGCTCAGAAAGGCGGGCAGCCTGGACAGAAGCTTAGCTTTATGTGAGGTGCACTTGGAAGTCATTGAAGAGCTCTGAGGGAGGTCAGATCAGCTCGAGAGAAACCCCTAGGGCTGTCCTGGAGTGACCTGGAGACCCACCCCAGCCCCAGCCCCAGCCCCCACCTCCATGCCCAAACCCAGGAACCAGAGGGATTTAAGATCACATTTAATTATTTCACAAATTCTTTACTCTTCTGATAGAAATCAATAAAGAGATACAGTTCAAATCAGTCCATTTGGCAGCCTCGAAGCAACTGGAAAATTTGGTCAATGGTCAACACTCAGCAAAAACGAGAATTTTGAATTATTGTTAGAAGCTTCAATGATCCAGCCTCTCCCTGTCCCCCATGACTGTGAATAATATCAGATTTGTTATAGGACAGCACAGGCCTTCTTAGGCCAGAGGATGTTTGCCAGAAATTTCTACTCTGGGTGGTTACAAAAAAAAGATATCTAATAACAGCCCAGACCTCTCGGGGTCGGAGTCTCATGCTACACCCAGATGTGCAGAGAGAGTGCGGCTTTTTCATGTCTCTCTAACTGATATGATCCTCCCCAGATGCCTACATGTGCTGAGAAAATAAAAAAAGTAAATGTAATTCAATTGGGTAATTTCAGTCAAATGCAATAATTTAAACAGTGCTTTTAGGTGAAACGCGCATGTTCTCAGATTCTGACTTTGTAAATCTCCTGCCCTTTCCTTTCGCAGCATAGCTTCTTGGCATATGAGAGTGGCTTACTGTGTCCTCACAGCAGTGGGGAGAGAAGGGTTTCCTCAGGATCCTTGTTGACCATTACCCCCGAGCAGAACCACTTAGGAAGATTATTCTATCCTTGGGCAATCTCCTGATTTTGGCTGGCAGAACTCATGGTTCAATCTCTCTTTCAGCCCCGGAGCCCTCTCTGGTTGACCTGCTCAGTCGGTGCTCCCACTGTTCTGTGGGACTGGGACTTTTCTGGTTCCAGCCCAGGCAACCCTTTCCAAAGCTGCTCCAGAACTCCACTCCTGTCTCCTCAGTGAGCTCCTTTTCCGCCTCTTAGCCAACTTCTTACTCCTACTTGCAGGCTGGGATGTTCACATCCTGCTCGTACCACACAGACACCAGGGCAGTTTGACAGAACTGAGTCCAGCCTTCCCGTTCCCAAACCTTGGGGCACGAGCAACGTTACTTTGATGTGGCCACCTACAGGCTGGTGCTTTTCAAAGGAGCACCTCCAAGAGGCAGGGGAGATGTTTCCCTGCCTTCAAACTCCATTCTGTCTGGAGACTTTGGATGTTTTTGTCCTGGTCTCCACCCACCACCCCATCTTCTGCTCAGCACCCCCTTCCCCTTTCTCTGTCCTCATTTCTGTTTCCCATAGTCCTCTGAACAGCCAACAGGGGTGGCCTTGGGCTGGTCATTTTTCTACACTATATACTCCTTCTCCCCTTGTTATCTATCTTAGAGATAACCCAGGGTTCTTTACTTGGGTTCCACCTTTTTTTTTTTTTTATCAGCTCTTTGATCTCAATCCTTGAAGAATTTTCTCTTAAGTGGCAAAGACAACTTCTTTCTGTGCAGGTCAGCTATCAGCTACACTATCAGCTCTGGAGTAAATAATATTTTGCAAATACTGGCTATTGGTTTTTAGGATTCATATAACCATTGAAAGAGTAGAAAAGACTTATGGTTACAAGATAGCATGGAAATGCTATAAACGAATAAATTCCAAAAGGATGGCATTTTTGACAAATGCTGGATTGCAGGTTTGGGAGACATAGGAAGAAAAGAATGAACTCTGGGCCTGGCCACCAATGAGCTTACAGACTAGACTAGAGAAAGGAAGGCCTTTATGGTTTATTGTGACTAGAACACAGAAACGATATGAAAGCCCAGCACTGGGGGGGGGGGGGGGTAGTATCATGGAGATGGTGTTTCCTTGCACTAAGAAAAACGCAACCATTCTAAGACTGAGGTAGCTATAAGCGTGCTGATAACAAATGATCTCCAAAATATATGGTTAAATAAAAAAATAAGCTAAAGTGCAAAACAGTAAATATAGTAGGCTACCATTTGGGCACAAGAGAACTCATTCACTTCTCTTCCCTCCCTCAGACGTACTCTCTGTCTCACTGTGTATATATTTATATTGTCACGGAATAGCCTTGGAAGGACTCACACACACGCACACACACACTCACACATGCACACACACATCCATTTGTACCTTTTTAAGCCATAGACACGCATTTATTCTTCCAATTATTTGCTTATTATTTATTTATTATTTCTATTAAAACGTAGATCACTAAAGAACGGATGCAGAGAACAATAGAGTGTCCGACGAACTCAAGGATTCCAGACACCTCCACAGGTTGAAGCATGAGCCAAGACTTCACAGAGGAGGCAAGGGGTCCTGGATTCGGCAAGAGTGTCCATGATAGGACAACCTGGAGATCCGGCTGTTCAGTCAGGGGAGTCTCTAGGCCCAGACTAAGAATCTGGCATTTGGGGGCTAGTAAATTCAGAGCAGTTATCGCCTTCAGGATCACTGCTGTGAAGGAAAGACCTCAGATTCAAGGCGGGACCAGAGGTGGTAGGGCAGCACCCGTGGTCTGCCTGGGCAAACCGAGGCAAGGGGAGAAGGGTGTGGTTAGTAGTTCATGCTCAGAACTAAATCCTTTATGAGCCGATGTAATCAAATCCTACACTTCAGAATTACCACTGTTGGTCTGGGCTTTTATAAGAGTTCCAACCCTTTTTATTATTTTTCCAGCATTTTTTTTCTCCTTTTGCTTTTGGTTTCACAACATACTTTGGCCCACTCCCCATCTCTTTGAGCCAGTTCATTGTTTCTCAGGGGAAACGGACTAAGGAACAACTGCTCTCTGGACGTGAACTCTTCTCACGGGGTTTCCTCACTGATGACAAGTTGCCTCCTGCTTCGGCAGGAAGGGGAGAAACACTACTCGTTTTCAATGGGACTAGGAAGAAGTCCAGAATCCGGGGCATTTCAGAGATCCGCACTGTCTCTAAATGGAGTTATGACATCCACCCTCCAGGTCCTCATTGGACATTCGTGGCCCAGGAATATCAGCCTTCTGTGCTAGACAGGGAATCCTTGGAGTCACCTATCTCAGACTGTACCTAAGGAAGAGGGGAGCCAATGATGAAGCCAATTTCGTCAAATGTAGTCCCAAGCATCTGGTAGCAGTCAGATCAGGACTCATGTCCCTCGTCTAGTGCAGAGCCACATTTCCCTAAGCTGCCCCATCCCTCATTCCTTTGGAGGAAGGCACTGGAAGCAGCCATTAAATGGCCAGTGAGTTTTGCAAAGAGAGGTCACGTGAGCAAAGTCATCTTCAGTCATTTGCAGCTGACTTTCAATAAAACAAGCTCCCCCTTGGTGACAGAGGCCATCCACGGGGAAGGAGAGAAAACTGAACTGGAAGGAGCTTTCGGGATCATTTAGCTCAACCCCCTCATTTTGCATTTAAGGAAACTCATTCCCTGGGCTAGCAGCATAATTGCAAAGCTCATTACTGGTGGGGACAGGTAAACTCACTCCCACATCAGGACCTAGTCCATGGGATCAATTCATGGAACTGTGTCATTTTAGAACTCAAATACTCGGGAAGGAGTGTCTTAGGACAGAGCCAGGGATTTCAGAAAATGTGAAAGTACTTACATCTGTTGGGAAGGAAGAGGTACAGGGGGGTAACTTTTCCCGTTACTGATGTGTGACACATCACCCCAAAACTTAGTGGCTTAAAATAACAACCACACATATTTTGCTTGTGAATCTGAAATGTGAATAGGTCACGGTGAGGACAGCTCATTTATGCTCTACTGGACATCGGCTGGGGCAGCTGGAAGGTTAGGATCATCTGAAGACTTGTTTACTCTTGTGTCTAGCTGTTGATGCTGGCCATCAGCTCGACATGAGATGAGGCTGGGGCCAGAACTCTACATGTGTCCCCTTCACGCGGCTTACTCAGAACACAATGTCTAGGTTTCCAGGGTGAGTGTCCTAGGAGAGACCCAGACACAAGCCAAATCACTGTGTATAACCCAAGCCTAAGAGTCAACAGCATAACGTATGCCATATCGTATTTGTCACTGCAGCCACAGAGCCTGTCCCCTCTTCAAGAGGGCTCCCACTTTTGATAGGAGGAATGCCAAGTAACTATTTGCAGACACAGTATAAAACCACCACAATAGGTCAACTGAAAATTGACCTAATTTGGGGGTTCTTCCCAACTAATTACCAAGTAGGCCCTGGGTCAAGTTAGAAATGTAGGGGCTTCCTCAGGCCAATAGTAACCCCATAATGGAGGAATCGGATTTTTAATTCTCCTGGCTTCTGGCATTCCTGAATCATTCAGGTTAGCCCAGATTATGTAGCTTAAGACACAGGTGTCCCAAGAGTTAAAAACAAAAAATGAGTTCTCTCATGTTCATTCCCTGAAGCCGGGAATTCAGTGAAATCCAACAGATACATGAAGTAGGTAGTGGGAACGTCAATGAGGGAGGAACACAGCAGGCACCCACCAACTTCAACAAACAAGGGTGCAGTAAGAATCCTAAGGTCTTAAGAAAGCAGAAGAAAACTATAGCAAAATGGTCTCTTAATAATCATGTGGGAGGGTTGCCTGGGGGGGCTCAGGCAGTTAAGCGTCCGACTTCGGCCCAGGTTGTGATCTCACAGTTCGTGAGTTCAAGCCCTGTGTCGGGCTCTGTGCTGACAGCTCAGAGCCTGGAGCCTGCTTTGGATTCTGTGTCTCCCTCTCTCTCTGCCCCTCACCTGATTTCTCTCCCTCTCTCTCTCTCGTTCTGTCTCTAAAAAAGTAAATAAACATTACAAAATTTGTTTTAAATACTCAGTTGGGAGATTCTGGGTGGGCCTTTCCTTCTCTGGCTACCCATTGGAGATTTGTAGACACAAGAATGATTTTTGCCTCCCTGGTTTAATAAGGCAAGATGCCCTCTGAATATTTTGAGCCAAGTGTAACTAGTGATGGGCTTTCTACAGGCCCAGACTTCCCACCAGCCAGAATGCTTCTCCGGGCCTGTCTGCATTTATTAAAGCATGAAAATGCAACCCATCAACTTCTTAGTCCCCCAGTCACACCACCAAAAAAGAAAGAAGCCTTGGGACTCAGGACAGTTAAGCCCCAAAGAATGGATAAATTTTGACAAGTGAGGAGGTAGAGGTAAGTCACAACAGAAGTGGTCGAAGTGGAGGAAAAAGGAAGAGAAAGAAGGACAAGGCAAATGGGTTTAAATGAGGGGAGAAAGTCACTAAAAAGCAGGAAAAAGAGTATTAGGAAAACAGTTAAAAGGACAAAGGGCCTTGAAACGAAACATGGCTGACAAAAATTAACCTTTGGGTAGGGTTGAGGAGCTCAATTCCCTACCTCTGCGAAAATCCCTACCTCTGTGAAGATCCACATTTACCGTCCAAGGGTCTGATGTGTAGACGGGGATAAGAAGCAGAGGCAGAGTCTTGCTGCCTAACGGGAATTCTTTCTGTCTCTCTTTCTCTCCACACACACACACACACACACACACACACACACACATACATACACGCACATGCGTGCACATGCTATAGGTTTACCATTATGTAACTATTATGCAAAAAAACCGTTTCCCTAAGTTTTTCCTGATTCTGTCCCCTTAGGAAGCCAAGGCCCATCTACATCTTCCAGTAGTCTCAGAGCCAGACCCTTGTCATAAATATAGAACCATAATTTAGGTCTTGGGATTCAACAGGACTTTGGGGCCAATTGTGTAGATCTCCCATATAGCTCCCCTAACAGGAGAGGCTCCCTCGTCTCCCAGAGAGCAGACCCCTACGTGTGCTCACAGGAGCTCTCTGAGGAATGATTGGGAATGGTAGACAAAGCCAAGATGTCAGTCCATCAGATGTGAACCTTGAAACTCAAAAACAATGGAGGGAGGGGGGATATGGACAAAAGACGTGGGAGAGAGACAGAGGGGGAGAGGTAGGGAGGGGACAGGAGAAAAGAGGAGAGGAAGAAGAGAGAGAGAAAAGTGTACATGAACATGCATGTGTGAGTGTGTGTGTGTGTGTGTGTGTGTGCGCGCGCGTGTGTGTAGAAGGATGACAGAGAGAGAGAGAAAGGAAGGGAAAGAGGGAAAATGTTGACATTTGAAAAGTCTTTCCTTATGTTGAGGCCACAGTAAATCAGACAGTAATGAAATTCTGCACAGATTAAACGCCCAACAGAAAACTTGGAAGCAAATGAGGAATTATATCACAAAACCTCAGTGTCATGTAAATCTCACTGAACAGGGAAATCAAAATGTTAGCAACAATTACATTCGACTTATAACAAAATCGGTTCCGAAAATGGAAAGAAAGAATGGAAACACTTCTGCAAATGATTAAAGGGAGAGCGGGGACCTTGGAGAGGGGGGAGCTGGGAAGGGAGGGAGGGTCTGGCAGTGATAAATATAGAACCATAATTTAAGAGACAGTAGGAAACGCTTTGTGTGTGTTAATTGGAAATGCATTCTAGAGGCTGCAGTTTGTTCACCATGAATGTCGTGACCTTGGGTTCCTTAAGGGAATGTGGGCTCCACCCTGTCCCCATGGTGAAGGGAAGAAGCAAGAAACCATGTCATTCAATGGATGAAAGAGGTTCCAGTTTATATGGTGGAAGGAACCATTTTTTTTGTTTTGTTGTTTTTCTGTTTCATTCTTTGGATTAAAGAGAAAGACACTGTGGGATTACAGCAAAGCCATCTTGTTTGCCAAGGAAAGAGAGTCAGAGATGGGAGAGTTTGAGAACGGCCTCACCCCATGTTAGAGTGACAAGATGGATGCTCTTTGTTGATCCTGGTCGCCAAAGATCCCGGTTAATCAAATGAACGTTTGGCCAAGGGACAGGGAGATGTTGGGAACGGGCCTTGGGAAGATGATTCCTCGTGCTTATCTAGGGCCGTTCCTCTTCCTCCGGGGACCTGGTGTTGGCAGTAACAACAGTTCCTGGCTCTGTGTGTCAGAACAGAGGATAATGGGTCAGGCTGGCTCTGGCAAAATGCAGAATTGAGGTCTGTTATGCATTTGGGCTGAAACCCTTGGTTTTTGCATGAGCAAAATGGTAAAGGATAATCCTTCACTAAGTTTCTGCCAACTGACTTCTACTCCGTCACTTGTTTTTCAAATCACCGCCTCCTTCCATCCCTTCACATGCATCTTGCAACACAACCAGAGCATTTAAGAGCTTAGGACTCATGATGCCCTGGGGCCGTGATACCCAATTGCAAGCGCAGTACAGGAGGATCCCAGCATAAACTTTGTAAGAATCCAGGCTCTCGAGCCACCCAGACCCACCTGATAAGAATATGAGGGGGGTGGGCAGGAAATCTGCATTGGTAACAAGCTCCCAGGTAAGTCTCGGTTGCCGAACCCAGCCCCAGTCTCTAGACAAGCATCTGGGAGTCACTGAACACCGAACTCCTTATTTACAACTATGTAAACTGAGACTCGGAGAGGGAATCACCGCCAAAGGTCAAACCCAGGGACTGGAACTCAAGTATGTCACTTCTTGGTCCTGAACCTTGACACTATCCCTGCAACTCCTTCAAAGCGTTAAGACCGGAGTCTTATTTACCAGCTAAGTCAGACCTAAGCCTGTGTCTAGGAATGCCACGTTCATGATGGCTGTGACAGTGGGGAGGGTGACTATGATGACAGCAGTGGTGATGGCCAACACTTACCCAATACCTTCTATGCATTTGACCCTAGATAATTTACTTCATCCTCAAAACAATCCCGTGGAGTAGGCACCATAATTTACCCATTTTACAGCTTGGAGAATTGGGGCACAGAGAAGTCTGAGAAGTTTTGTAAGGCCACACAGCTAGAAGGAAGTGAGATCAGGATTCAAGTGCAGGACTGACAGAAGATGAAGTGTTGACTTCTCAACACACTTCTGTGTACTCTCACATTCACCTTTTTGTCACACAAAACTTTCCCAGTCTACATTACCTTTCTTGACCTTCACTCCTCCTCTTACTGCCCTCCCTATCGACTCATAAGTACAACAGAAGATGACAGAATTATCCTGGAGTGAAGGAGAAACATTCAACAGAAGCCCTATGCCAGGAGGGCCTTTTAGGAGTGGGGCCTGCAGGCCAGGCATACAGCCAATTATTGTCATGCCTTCTTTCCCCCACCCCCAGGTTCCTACAAAATTGAAACCAGGACTCAGATGAGGATCAAAGGAAGCATTAGCTTTGTTTCCCTGCCCCCAAATAGAGGAGTTCTGGTTTACTGTGTTGGAGGACGTGACTCAAACCTTCTTTGGTTCAGAAAGTTCTATAGGAAATTTCCTTTCTACAACCTTCTCCCACCCCCCATAATATACATACAAGGATCTATCTTGGGAATAGTAGAGAAGGCAGAACAAATTTTGAGCCAGTTACCATGAGAGAAGGGCCACCAAAAGCAGTGACCTTGGACATGATCTCACTAATAAATGAGTCATTCTCCCTCCTTGCTTGTCAGGAAGAGGGGACAAGCAGTAGGCGAGGGTTATGCAAAGAGGTGCTAGAAGTGTCCCTCCAATTCTGCTCCCTCCCTTAGGAGGGAGCAGAAGTCTCTTCTCTACAAAAGGAAAGCCAAGTAATGGGTGATGTTGACTTTTCCCAGGCCTTGTCTCTGATATACCTCATGACTGCCTCTGTGTACCAACTATCCCTTATGTGCCAGGGTCTTTGAACTCTATTTCCCCAATGGAGCTGATGTGCCTTGAGTCATTCATTCTTTCTTCCATTTCTTTCTTGAAGCCAAGGTAACCTTGAATCTTGGATAGAATTAGCCCATGCCTTTGACCAAGGCATGCAAGCAAGGACTTCAAGTGCATCTAGATCAGTTAGTTTAATTCTGTCCCATCACCTCAGATCAAAATGAAGAGTTCAGTAACAAACCACTTAGCCCAGAATGACATGACATGATCTTGGCTTTTCTCACTTGTTCAAAGTAAGAGCACGTACCCTCAAGTGGAAAGAGAAGTGAGACAGGGAGATGATAGAGGGCTCTTGGGGAACACTGAGAATCATCACGACCAGAACTCAGTCCATGGAAGGCACTGTTCATCTCCAGGGATGCCACATCTGTCTTCCCTGCAGCATCTCCAGCAGGAAGCTCTTAACATATGACCCGCCTCCACAGCCCCCTGGGAAAGCTGGATCATGAGCATTTGGGATCATTTCATATTTCATAAATGGGCTTAACTCACACTCATGAGGTCAACTGGAAGGCCTACTGGATTTAATTATGCTGGAAAGGGAGGCAGCCAGAAACGCCTCACATGGACAGGAGAGAAGCAGCAGGAGAGTACGAGCAAGTAAAAGGGATATTTGATGGGGTATGAGTCATGCTACTCAGGATGAGGGGCTGAGACCATGCTGCACCCCAGGGAAACGAAACACCAGTTCCTGAGCCAGATAGAATCCAAAGGAGAGTCTGGTCTCAATCCATTCCCAGGAAGACTTTGAGAAGCTAGCTGGGTTTATACCACACTGATGAGTGCAAAATAAGCTATGTAAAATGACACATACTCCTGTGCTCAGATCCTTAAAAAAAAAAACTGGTAAAGCTACAAAAAGGGTCAATACGCTTGACATCTTTCTCCTCATATTATTTGCTCCGAGTTCTGAGTCTCCAGCATAAGGTTGGCAGGTTTCATGCAAAGGTGCCTCAAGGAAGATTTTGATGGGACAAAGAATAGGAATCCACGTGAAAGCACAGGGGAGCAACGCTAACAAAAAGTCAGAGATCAAATGAATGAGGAAATGATGAAGACATCGATTCACAGAACAACGGAAAGAACACAATGACGAACCCAACACAGGGGAATAAGACAGGCAAGGACTGGACTTCTATTAACTATGGTGGCAGAGGCTGCTTGTGTTCTCTAGTCACTTTTCTTTCTTTCTTCATTAATAATAAGACGTTTAGCTGAGCATATTGGTACTCATAATAAAGATGAGCTTTCCAGCCTCCTTTACAATTAAGTGTGGCCAAGGGGCTAACTTCTTGCTGGTGGAATATAAGCTGAGTGTCATGTAACAGCCCCTTGGAACACTCCTTAGGAGACAGATGGCCTGCCCCTGTGGCCCATTCTTTACCATCCCTTTCTCCATCTGTTGCCTTGAATATGGACGATGCCATCTTGGGCCATCATGACAAGGGCCATATTCCAAGGATGGTGGAGTGATGAGCTCTTTGGAGCCCTGGTCCCCAAGAATGTTACGGAGTAGAATTATCACACTGCTCCTAGAAGGCTTACCCTCAAACTTTGTCTTCGCTCTCTGGGTGAGAGCCTATACCCTGGAATGGGCAACTACACATATTGGACCAGGTCTGGCTCCAAGTGACAAGAAAACTAAAATAACTGTCATATAAATGGAGAAGTTTCTTTCTCTCTTGCATAAAGTAAGGTCCACCTCTTGTATTTCAAAGATTTTTTTCTCTTTCTGTAGAAATAAAGATCATTATCAGGTATTATAGTCAAGTCTCTTCTCAGAAGTCAGCTATCCCAATTCAACTACTCCTCCTCGATTGTGGGCCTCTCCTCTCATTCCTGTGTCTCTTCCTCGTCCCCTCAATATCTGCTCTCCCACCCCCTCCCATATCCCTTTTGAGTTTGGGAGTGTGGAAGATTCCAGTAAGGGGCTAACAGTGCCTTAAGTCAAAGCAAAGCTGCAGGAAGCCTATAGAATCAGCCAGATGACTCGAAAGCAGGGCCAGAAAGCCAGCAGAGGGGCAGACTGGCTTCAAACCAGCTCAGTGCCCAGCTCCCCGGACATGACCCTAAAGGCAGGGTAGCCCCAAGGAGAGAGAGAGCAGGGAAGCGGGTTCCAGCACGTGAAAGCCTCCACGCCTGAGCAGCGCCCAAGGCCCAAGGCCAAGATGCAGGCCACCCCCAGCCGCCTCCCAACCCTGATGGCTTGGGATCCCCTAACCCCCCCATGTTTTTTCATTACCTAACCCGAAGACCTCCCGAGGCAAATAAAGTTCTCCATGTAGGGTGAAGTTATTGAAGCAAAAAATAATAAACTTTCAGGAGCGTGTTTCAATTTTCACTTGTGTTTATGGCCAAAGGTGTTTTCTATTTTAATAATCGCTGCTGGAACAAGGGCAAGCCACATGCTGCTAACTTGTTAAAGACATGGGGAGGGAGGGGGTAGCAAGCGAGTCCGTGAGAGAGAGATAGTCTGTACTCAGCTGTAAATTTCTCAACTGCCCTGTTCTAATCCTCCCAGTTTTGAAATCCCACCCTTAAAACCCTAATGATAAAAAAAGGGATAAAACATTATTTGGACAATGCTCTGTTGACAGTCTGCCCTGGGCTTATTTTAGCCACAATAAACAATTTTAATGTGTGTGTGTGTGTGTGTGTGTGTGTGTGTGTGTGTGTTTTAAGAGAGAAATATCAGTGTTCTGGGGTGCCATTTCATAATGGACTGTGTGTAAAAGGGAAGGAATTTGGAGGAACCAGGCTCCTTCCAGTTGGACATCAACTTGACCGTTGTTTTCAGCTCACTTTTATCTGGCAGAGTTTCTGTTTGCTTTTAAATGTCAGAAAAGGTTAAGAAGCCTTTGAAATCTGCAAGACATTTCCTAGACTTCTGGGGAAGATGCCCACATTACAATGGCATAAATTGATTACCCCTCCCCACCTTCGAAATTGCTTTTTTAGAAGGAACACATCTGAGGAATCAAATAAAAGACGAAAGGATTAGCATAAACGTTCATTTATGGCTCTGAGTATTTTACGGCAGAATGAGTGAACCCAGAAATATTCAGATGTTATATTTCTCTCTGCCTTTCTCATCTGTCCTCACTCACGTTTTTCCAAGTCACGCAGATTCAAGAGAAAATATCGTGACTAGGACACATTAACATACCCTTTCCTTGGCCCTAACTCTGAAGTTCGCTGCAGTAAAAGGGGACTCAACCCTAAGTGACTATGGAGTCTCCTCCAAGCCTGAAAAGGGCTCCAGTAAGCATCACAAGTGTTCAATAAAGACACACGGACTGAGTGGCCACCAGCTCTGCTGAATCTCAGGGCCAAGCACAGCACATTGACTCCTTTGGGGGGATAGCAACTGAATTTATGGTTTCGGGTGTTATTCTGATGTGTTTGCACACAATGCTGTCAAGAATCCTTTCCCTAAGGCAGGGACTAACTTTGGGGCTCACAGAGGACCGAGGCCCATCAGACCTCAAACCATCTATCCATATGAGCGTCTACAGAGATATACTCTTTGCATACCTGGTCACCACTGGCCATCAGTTCAAGCAGATTGCTTCTGCATTGTCTTTTGCTCCTAGTACCTGCCTATTCAGGCCCAGAGACTTCCCATTCTGCAACATGCAGATGTACCCCCTTTCTGCTGCCTGTGTGCTATACTGAGGCCTGGAAGCATCTGTAGGGCACTTGCTGCTAGATTCACAGCATAGACATTCCCAACCTGAGGTTCTGTCTCAGAAGCAGGGCTTCTCTTTCCGGCATCCAGCAAAGGTAAAAAACCTCATTACTTTCCTGTCCATTTTCTTCTCCACGTCTGCCTGGGAGGGGGATATTTTCTGATGGCAGTTCCCCCAGGAGTTTTTTTACAATGCTTTGTGTCCCCTCTTCTCCATTTCCTTAAGGTTGTGGGCTTTGTGGCGATGGGAGGTAACTAGACTTATTGTGGCTATCATTTTGCAGTGTATACAAATATTGAATCACTGAGTTGTACACCCAAAACTACTAGAATGTTATAGGTCAATTATAGCTCAATAATAAAAAAAGACTAAAGCCACAGAGAGCCTTTGTTTCTGTTCTCCGGCACTGCATTAGCCTTACCTTGCCCTGAGAACATTCCACTGGGTCAAAAAGGATGTGTGTGCCTGTACATGTGTGTACGCATGAGCGTGTGTGTGTGCATGCCCCGAACGTACATGCACATACACACGTAGGGGCCAGGGGGATGGATGGAGTACATATTGGAGGGGAGAAGTCAGTTAATATCTTGGAACGTTTCTGCTGTGTTTATAAATATCCAGAAAAAGAGGTGATGAACTTTCAATACCCCTAGCATTAAGAGAAGGACTGTAGAAAATAGCCATTTTCAGCTCTTAAAAAACAATGACAAATTAATCTGAGCGGTATAGATGCTTTGTTTCTCCGAAATTGCTCCTGCTGAGTTATGACACATCCGTGTGCTCGGTGAGCTGGAGGAAGAGCCGAGTTGGAAGGGACCCCTGACTTCCTCACACAAGCCCCAGAGGACAGCATTGGAGAGATGTGTCCTGAGGTAACCTCGGGACTGCCCCCAGGACTCCCCAGCCCTCTGCTTCAGAGGTCAGGCCACAGGGCTGTCCCGGAGTGGGAGGTAGTATGTGCAGGCTGGGTGGTCAACACAGAGAGGGCAGCGGGGAGAGGGTGCGGTAGGGCTGTGACACTAAGGAGTCACCAGTTTTCCAAACCCCAAGTCCAGCCCCAAAGCAATAGAGCTAATCTTGCAACTTGGCGTCCTGAAAGGGGAAGGCACGAGTCAGAAGAGGCTCACAAAGCCGTGAGGTGCCAATTTCCACCTCATCCCCGAGTCATAATTCTCCAGGCCTCGGATCACTCAGGAGAAGCGCTTCTGCCAGCCCCAGGCCTCCTCCCACCTCCTTAATTCCAGCACAGCCCGGAGCTCCTGCCATAACATGCATGACGGCACATCACAGCCGTGGGCCGAGGGCCACAGCCAGGTAACGTGTATTTGAGATCTATGGGCAGAGCAAGCCTTTGTAAAATATTGAGGCCCCTTAAATCTAAATATCTCTGGCTTCTCTAGTCCTTTCCCTGCTCGCCCTCGTGGTATCAATCCTCCCCATAAGGTCAGAACATTCCTGCTCTCCTCTCTCCCAGAAGATAGCTGTAGATAAGAAGTTGAACTTCAAACCCTACGACCTGCACTGGAGCCCAGCCGTGTCAATAGCGGGGAAGCTCGGTGTTGAGCACGTGGGAAGCCCCCAGTGAGTGTCCATTCCTCTGAACCCATCTGTCATCTCAGAAGGACGCTGCTGTCAATATTATGCACCTGAACACTTACTTCTTCTAGAGTGTGGCTCCCGACTTTTTCTAAGCGTGACTATCATGTTTTAAAGCCAAGAAATTTCAGAAACCAATGCCTTATGATTAAGATCTATCGATTAAGAGAGTACGTCAAAACCCAAAGCGATGTCAAGTCAGCACTTCTCTGAATACGAGCTGTATTGGTTACTCACAACGGCACCTACTGTATGTAAAAAATCTTAGTACGTATATGTGCAAAGTTGACCATCCATTCAGTCTGTGGCCACGTTTTGTTCAAAATGCAGATCCCTGGGTACAGCCCTCCCATCCTGCCAGAAACCTGTGGATTTGGAAGTAGAGTCCTGACATCTGCATTTTAACCCCAAGTGTGTTTTTTAAATGGTGGTCAGCCACTGACCACTCTTGAGAAATACTATCCCAGGGGGACTTACTCGAATTATCTGTGGTGGCTTTTAATAATTTAGCTAAATAGGGCTGTTGTTTTCGGCCTGTTAATACTTTGTAGTAGTTTTGCTCATCATCTGTTTTTAATGTTTTCTGAGGTCTGTGAAGGTAACCATGGGAAATACTGGCTTATTGGCTTGGTCACCAGATTGGGGAGGTGCTGAAGTTGGAATGTAGCGCTTTGTGAATGTCCATTAAAGCACATGATTTCCAGTATCTTTGCCTTTCACTGTAGCGACTCAAAGCTTGCAAATCATTTCTAGCCCTGCAAAGAGAAGTTGAAGAAGGTTTGTGTTACTTCTTATTGGCTCTATACCAGTTTTACAAACTCAGGTTTGGCCAGAGTTATCCCCTTAATTGTGTGTTTTCCAAATCATACAATCCAGAAATCCATAATTGGACAGTTCGTGTAGTCCTAGAAGTTTAGCTGCCCTTCTACAATAAACATGGGGATGACCATGGCGTCACTGTTCCTCATCCGGGCATAGCATTTGGCTCATCCATCCAGGAGTCCAATTCAAGACTATGGATAGTTTCAGAATCCATTTTGTGTAAAGGGAAAGAGATTTGCTCCTTTCAATAATGCCATGGAATTTCCGACCTGATTATTAAAAGCTCTGATGAGTCAAATTTAGGCTGGGTTCCTGGCTCTGCATAACTCCCACATTCCTTGAGTTTTGGATTCCTCCAGAATTCATCAGGTCTAAGTCATACACTGACTCCAGTTCCTATGTTATATTGGAGATCAGAGGAGCATAGCAAAAGTCTGCTTCCCTGGACCAAGTTTCCATTTAACTCAGAAAATAGAGCTCTTAATTTATATTTCCCTTGACAAACAATGGTTTAACTTACAGGGGGAAAGCGTCTCAGGAACTTGGACAAACTTAAGAGAACTAAATTAGGGGTTAGATAAAACTCAGCCTTCCCCCTTCAGCCAGGTTCTGCCATCTCTAGTTACTATAAACAACTGCGATTTTGAAAGTGTTGAAAAAGAAAAAAACAGACTGACAATCTCCCCCAAAGGAGAAAGGGATTACAGGACCATTTCGAGTCTCTGTCCTGGTTGGTGGTGATATGGTTATACAGGACAACTTTAGCCCTAGATGAGCAAGGACGCCTCACTGCTGTTCGACTAAGTGCTTGGAATGAGAGGTAAATGGTCCCAACCTCTGCCATTTGTCTGAGAAGTTCTATTATGAGATGCATAATGAATCCATAGAATAGTAGGCAATGTCTTCCAAGATCTCAATATCTGTATCTCCTCTCCCCACCACACACACCCCACAAGTGGGAGGGGTGGATTTTTAGCCTACTTTGAAAGCATGTGGGAAGTACCTACTTTGTGTTAGGAATCCTACAGGCAAAAATGTTGAAGATAAGGACCTGAGAAGATGTGTAACATAAGATCTGCCATCCAGAGATAGAAACTCAAGAGCATCCTTTAGTGTTTCCTACACTTGCTATGAAGGAGGAAATGGCTATCCGTTTGTTTTTCTCCAAAATACATGAACCAGAGAAGGAGCACTGATTAGCCCTGACACAGTTTCAAGTCAAGATATAGCCCTATGTTGCTTTCTGTCATTCTGCAGTGACCACAATGTACTCAGATTTTCCAACTTGAGGAAACTCACTTTCACCCTGGGAAAACCCTTGGGCAGAAACCTTCAAGGACTCCTAAAGATGGGAGTGTGCCTTTGTCACCCATGACATTGGTCAAACCTGTTTGCCTCTGGGGTCCTTGGTTTCTGCATCTACACAGAGAGGAAGTCGGACCAGACTACCAAGGCCCCTTCCAAATGAGACAGTTTACAGGTCTGGAAGTTCCCAGCCCTCGTGGCTCCCTTCCCTGCCCTGCTTTAGACCCTGACTTCTCCCTCTTTCTTCTCAACTTCCTCACCCAGGCCCCCATACTCTCAGAGGAAAAGAATTAGAAGAAACAATCTGTACTACATAATCCGTGTCTAGCTGTTACTTGGGTAACTGCCTCCTGGGTGGGGATGGGATGGTCTTTGCATTTTAACAAGGCCCCACAGGGTTTCAGCGTCAGTCCAGCTAATAGCAGAAGGGAAGGTGGAAGGGAAAGGGAGATTCCTGGACACCTTTAGCTCACCCCTCCTGTCCCAGTGCCCTGCTTTTATGAATGACATGGTCCTAGAAACGCCTATTTCATAGAAGAGGAAAGGAGCCACTGTCTAGTACAAGTAGAAGAGAAAGAAGGAGAGACAGACCAGGGGGAACTGTAGCAAGACAAAGGAATGGAGCCAAAAGGCTTCTGTTTAGAAAAAGAACGGAGATGACGGGGGATGGCAGGTATATATCCGGCAGGGTGCCATCCTGCAAGACGTGGCTCCTGCTGTAGCAAGTCACCTCTCATGCAGCCTCCAGGAGCCGCCATCATTGGTCGGTTGACGAGGGAGGTTGAGCCTACTCACCCTCCATGAGGCTACGCTCAGCAACTTCAGACTGTGGCACACCGAAGTCAGCAGAGAGCAGTACAGCAGCTCTGCCCTTCTGAGAATGATAACATCAATGGCCATCCTGGCACCTAATTACCAGAACCATCGTCAGACAGAGGGGTACGCGCACCATGTTCGTCTCAAATTCTAAGGGGCCATTTGAGGTCAACGCCACCTCGACGATGCGCCAGGTTCCCATCTAGTCTCCCCTTGAGAGCTTCCACTGGCAGAGAACTCATTACTTTTGTGTATACTTCATTGTCAGGCAGCAGGAAGGGTTTCCCTTGAGCTGAAGAAGAAGTTCCCTCTCTGTAACTTGGACCCACAAAGCCCAGCTCAGTCCTGTGGAACCACACAGGAGAAAAACATAAGCCCCCTTCTTTGTGTCAGCCCTTTACAGCCCGATGTCACCTCCCGTGTCCCCACTGTCCCCTCTTCCATGACCAGGCATGCTTGCGTCCTTCGACTGTTCTTCATACAGCCAGGTTTCAAATCTACTCTGGGCTGGTACTTCTTGCAACTCTGGAGAATTCCTCGGATTGTTTGAATTCGAGACAAAGGGTACTCTCCTCTCCCTATTTTGATTCAAAGCACTAAAACCTTTGCGACATCACGAGGCCACGTGATTGCCATGATCTTGGGTGTATCTCCTTTCTGAGCTTGAAGGAGTTTGAACTTCATAAACTCGCAGGCTCCTCCCACTTCTGCAAATATAACCAAGTATAACGTGCCATCTGCCGAGCCTGTATTCTTCAGGGCTCTCCCCCACTGCGAGCTGCAGACCACCAGCCGTCGCGGGAGAAACAGAGGATTCTGCTATGAAGCCAGCACTCTTCCATGCAGAATGGTCCTACCTTTGCTCCTCTCTTGCCACATACATCCACCTACGGTTCTTTGGCAATTTCTGTTGTCCTCTAAGACAGCTTTCCATTTTAATCTAAGTTTCATCTTGAGGCAAACATTCAGAAACATCTTAAGAAACATGGAGATTTTGTCTCCAGGACTAGCTATGATCCAAGCGTGTAAGCTTTGATAGCTAGAAACTAGGATTGCTTCTTGGTCTTTTGGCTAAGCTCAAGTGTAGTATCTGTTCTTATCAGCTTAATAGCCAGGGAGTTGGTTTTAAAAAAAATCCTATTTTGGAGTGTTTAGATCAGATCGGGGACCTGAGAGAGATACTCAGTTTACTAACTAGCCTGGGCTATTTACAGACCTATGGAGGACCCACAAGATAAGTCCCAAAGCCCAAGACAGGCTCTGGACAGGGCCAAGGAGCCAGGAATATGGAAATGACAAGACAGGGACCTGAGCAGAGCCAAAAATTTCTCAAAAACCAGGGAGATAAAAAGTAGGAAAAAAAAAGAGAGAGAGAGAGAAGTTACCTTTAGGATCATTCCTTTTATCTTCATGTGTCATTTGTTCCCAGCCTCTTCCCACTGCCTGCAACGGGGCCTGGTATATTTAGGTGTCAATAAATGTATGTGAAATAAATAAATTTCTAATCAAAACCTTGTTAATAGCTCTAGGCTTCCAACATTGGGTCATTTACACCACCAGCATTTATTAAGCACCAACAGTGTTCAAGGCACTGTTGTCTAGACACTGAAGAATTTATAAGTAAATATGACATGAGCTCAGAGCTCAAGTTCCAGTAGGGTAGTTGCGATATTTATTCAAACGGCAGTAAGGGCACAAAGACGTGGTCAAGATAAGACAGGGCGGACGCTAAACATAGGAATATAAGGGAGGTGAGCAGAAAGGCTTCATGGGAAAGGACTCACTTCAACTCGTCTCCCTCTGTTAAACCTGAAGTCCGATATCCCCTCCTCAATTACAAGAACCCAGTCTGATACTCACACTAAAATTCTTAGACACGACTTTGCAGTCGGAGCTGGAGGGAGAACTTTTCCCATGGAGGGTCCTTGTTTCTGGCTACCTCTCCACTCCCTGGCAAGACCTCAGCCGGCGCTCCTCTGGACGACCCGCCCTATTGTAAACTTCTCCCTGGCAGCTCACCTTCTCTCTGGGCTTGCAACTGGGAATCTCATACCTGGCTGCAGCCAAAAGATTTCAGGAAATGGTGCTTTGGAAACACATCTTTTGAAACGAAAACAGATAAAGCAGCTGGCAGCGGAGCCAAGGAAAACTCTACTCTTTTCGAAAAGCAAGCAGTTTGTTGGCCCTGGAAACCTACCTGCCCTAAGCCACCACCACATCCTCTAATAAACGCACCAGCACACGCAGACACACGTACACACAAACGCTCAGCGACTGGGTGGCACGGCACACCCTTGAAAACCTGAGAAACTCTCTTCCTGTGCTCTTCGTGGCTGCTAGAGCCTCCAGTCTGTCGAAATCCTAACCCACGAGGTCCGGGTCACACGCTTCCTTCTGGAGAAACCCTTATGGCTTCCTCCCCCCACAAGGCAGGCAATTTAAACAGAGTGGAGTGGAATTTTTGTAGGCATTTCTAAGTTCGACGCACTGTTGAGCAATCTTCACGCCCGAGCCATGAGGGTTTTGTTCCTAATTCAGTAAAGAGAAAAAGAAGAGAGGAGGGACCATTTCATCCACTAGGGTGGCTTTCGTAAGCTGACCCCCACTTTGGGGAAGGCAGCCGAACCCTACCAGGAAATGTCATTTAGGTGGTATCCCCTTGCCTGGCTGTACTGCACTCCAATTTCTAAAGTGCTTCCACTTGGCCGAGCCTCCCAACAGACCTGAGTAAATTGGCCAGGACGCTCCTCATGGCCCCGTGCAGATGACGACACCGATGAGCAGATGATGAGGGCCTTGCTCGAGCGCACGTGGGCAGGAAGCAGCCAACATGTCCTCCTGCCCTGCATCCAGGGCTCCGGCCGTCACCTCCTGTATCCTGCTCCTGCAGGGGCTCCTGGTGGCTCATAATTGGAACATCAGGTAACTCCACAACGTACTGAAATCCAGGCCCTCTGTATCCTGAGGCTAGCTGAGTTTCTTGGAAGCCCACCTCCGACAGTGAAAGCACCCCAAATCACAGAATTGGATTACACATGTGGTTCTTTGAGTTTCTTTAAAGCAGCAGCACAAGTGTTTTCCCCTGGAAATTCAGAGCACACAGGGAACGTCCTCTCCCCAGTGTTTGCCACTGACACTGTGGCAGGAGGAAAGAGTCTCTGTCTCTGTCTGTGTCTCTGTCTCCCCTCCTCGCCACTCTCCAGACGCTCTCATTTTCAGTTTCTCTTCATTTCTTGCTCTCTGTGTCTGAATCTCGAGGACAGCACAAACGGGAGATCCCGGCTGAGTGGAAAGCCCTGGCTAACTCTGGCACCCCATGACACGCTGGAATGACAGACGCCACACGGGGCCCCAGTTCTGGGAGCGGGTCGGCAGGTCCACACCAGAGCACAGACAGGGCTCTCTAACTAGGACCAGCCCCCATCTAGGCCTCAAAGTGAGACTCGGGTTGCAGGCAGGGGAGACATCTGACATTTGTGGAGCTGATGGCACACTAGACTTACAGCCTCTGGCCATACAAGAGACGAGATGCTGAAACTACCCCTCCCCCACGGGAAGACGAGCGAAGAGCCAAGTGGAAAAGCATGAGTATTTACTCAAGGGCAAATGGAGAGATACGCCCAGGGGAAGATGAGCCTCACATGAGTAAGAAAGGGATTAACCCCAAAGTGTCCAAGTGCCAGGGAGCCACTGAAGCTCTAAGAAGCTCTAAGAAGAGCCCCAGCGACCCATGGTCTACCCTACTGCTGGCCCAGGTGAAGGCAGGCCAAGAAGCAGAAGTGGGTATTTCTTTAGGATTAGTCTGTAAATCCCCCATTGTCCAGGCCCTTGGCCCCTGCTCGTGATAATCTGCTTCCCCTCCGTGCTGTAAGTTCTCCGAGGACAAGCTCTAAAACACCTTTGTAACCTCAGTATCTGGTATGGCACCTGGATTCTTACAAAATAAGAAATAAGTGAATAAAAGGAAGACAGGGGAAAAAAGAATGTCTCTGCTTTATGCTCCATTAGTAAAAGATGGGGAAACTTCTATCTCTCCATAAAGGTGGTCATCCCTGGTCCTTGTGATCAGTTTTAGGAAGCCATATTAGAATTGTCAGTATCTTACAATGAGTTTTTGGAACTTCGTCTCTCCTTGCTGGAGGATGGATTTGGAAGCCAGACTCAAGGAGTTGTCTGGGTTTGTAGAGTGAGGCTTGATGGGGGACTTGAGGAAAGCCATGTGACTGGCTGTAGCCTTGAAGGCACTGGATGTCCCTTCAGGGATATTATTATCCAGAAAATGATGAGTTATTAGGGTGGTGATTTGCCTGTTTGTTGTCAGATTCATTGCCAGCCCTGCTCTGTCCTGTTCTGCATCATAGGGGGCTGACCCCCCCCCACCCCGCTTGCCCCATTTCCCAAACTCCATTCCAACTGGCTTCTGAGTTAAGGCCTGCCAAGGCCTCCCACTGGCCAAGGGAAGGGAAGGGAAGGGAAAGGAAGGGAAGGGCAAGGAAGAAGCCCAGGTACTCCCCTCATTGCATGCTGCCAGCAACAGCTTACTCTCTTTTGGGGTCCCTCTTCCACCAGGAAGCCTCTCTCTCTACAATTCTAGCCTCTAAAATCGAGTAACACCACCTCCTCTCCCTGTCACCCCAGCCGTAGAGGTAGAAGTGGCATCCTGTTAATCTAGAGCTTGCTTCATCCCTGTGGCCCTTTAGTTCTATCAACCTTAATATATAGTTAATTTCCCATATTAAACTTCCTATCTTGATCTACCCGACACTGGTTATGTTTTCCTGGAGGAACCTTGACCAATACAGCTACCATTTTATATGCACCTTTCTCAGCTCCTACTACTCTGCCTAAACCATGAGGAATTAAAAACTATATATAAGTTCAGTGAGGAAGGGTCTTGGGGTTCAATCAACTTCCTAAACTGGGTGATAACCCCGCTGGAGGAGCTCAGACAGTGGTTTGCCAGTAACTGTGTAACAATGGTTTCTCCAAGAGAGAAAACCCTTGATTTATGGCCAATGTGACTGTTGCCAATTTCCGTGGTAAGTATTCCCACCATGGCTGACCTAAGCTCCTAACACAATGTCACCGGACACGGACTTGGAAAGAAGCACACAATGAGGTTGAGATGCAGTCAGTTTGCTAGACATCTGAGAAGCAACAGTGATATGAACTGAGGAAGCTGAGCGAGAAGGGCGTGTAAGCAAGTGTGAAACCGCTCTAAGTAACCCAGAGAACTTTGGGAGGCTGCAGTCAGTAGAGAGAAGACTAGGAAGGGAGAAGCAGCAGCAAAGAGTCAACAAGTGACTCGTGAAGAAACGTCAAACGGGAACTTGGGGAGTGGAGTGGTATGAAGTGGTATGCGGCTTGTAAGCTGTAGTTCCCTCCAAAGGAGCTGTGGAATCAACAGTATAAGATTCCTTGTCATTAATGTGCTGGGGAGTCGGCATCATTTGGGGGGATGCATGAAAGAGCAGAAGAAGCTGCCGAAGAAGGACCCAACCACAGGTGGGTTTCAATGGATCAGAGAGAAGTGTTGTCACCAGAGTTCTCAGAATTTCCATTCCGAAAGCATCATTTAACAGATGAGGAAACTTGAGCCAAGAGAGGCCACAGCTATCCAGGCAGACAGTGGTAGAACCCAGACTAAATCTCAGCTTTCCTGACAAGACCGTTCATTCATTCATTCATTCATTCAAACAAATATTGCTCAGCAGTGCAAGTATTGTGAGCATGCATTACAGACATGGTCCTTACCTTTAAGGACCTTACTAACCAGTGCCAGAAAGAAGGATTAAATAGCTTATCACAGTTTGTAACTACTTTTTCGTGTGATAAGGTCTTTGAAGGAAAATACAGGGCACTTTGATAGATCTTACATGAAGACCTAATTTAGGCTGAGAGGTACAGGGAAGCATCTCTGGGGACCTATGACACTGAGATAGGATGAAGAATACGAGTCGATTAGGTAACGACCAGGGGAAAGACGTTCCAGGTGGAGGGACATCACATGCATTGGTTCTGTTTCAGGGTTTGAGTCCCAAATAAACACCACTTATATAGCGGGCCTTATCTTTCATCGCCGGACAGCCCCCAAATGTGCTGAAACCTATAAGCCTATAAGTTACCTGAAGCAAGATGATAAAACTCTGTCTCAATACAGTATCTTAAATTTAAGTGTAAAGATGAGAGTACGACTGGCTTTACCATATGTTTTGGAATGAAAAGTGATGCATGAGCCTGAGCAGCGTCACCTGGAATACTTCACCTCGCCCAGTCACTGTACCCCATGAACCCACACCCAAATGAAGTCTCCGCCTCTCTCTGTGACGAAAACTAAGGGCAAAACAACATATCCACCAGACCAGTCCTTGGACTTTTACCTGCTGAAGCCCACTGGTGATGTCCCTGTGTTTTTCCTGGTTGACTGAAGTGGATAAGACTCCTGGGGAGCACACAAGTTCCTGGATCAAGGGCCCACTCCCGTATCTCCCTGCAGGGGTGAAAGCTGTGGTCCAACCTTCCTCTTGGGTTTTGGACTCCTCCCCCCCAAACGCTTTCCCCTCCAACTGGATCTTCTGAGGCTGAGAGGAGATATTCAATCTCACCCTCATTTTCATGTTGAGTGGGTCCACCATACCATACTTCCCCATCAGTTGTTCTCTTTTTTTACTTTCAAGTATCAACTTCAGCAACGTTTACCTTCAGTGTCTTCCACAACCCCTCCAGCCCTTGACTTGGGACAGAAAAACACTATCACCACTACATCTCAGACAAACTTGCTACAAAGAATTTGGATCGATTTCATTTTCTTCTTCTCTACACGGATACATACCTTTGCATGGAGGTAGCTGTAAGGAGAAACAAATAACCCGCTTGTAAATGCTCTGGATTTCTTCCTGAAGCACCATCTGGAGAGACTAGTTCTATAATCCTGGGGATAAGATTGTGACGTCTTTGTGAGAAATGCCTGCTTCCAGGAGGCCAAAATTCCAGCCCAGTGATATTTATGACTTTTGGCATGTCGCTTGAGCGCCTTCAGACTCATTTCTTTCCTTCGCAAAAGGGATAAATAATACTGCCTAGTCAACTGGCACCATAGGAACATTCCTAAAACTGTTTTGTGCGTTGTAGAAGGAAAGACATCAGGGACATCCAAGTTTTTTGTGACTTTTTTTTTTCATATTGAATTATTTCGACTAGAGGCACCGGATTTAAAAATCCAAGTGGGGAAATCAGCCAAGAGATGCGCGGAACAGCATCGTGTTTCTTTTCCGCATATGGTATGGCTGTGCACTGTGATGTCAAGGATGAGCACTTTTCATCCGCATTTTTTTAGTGTGCTGAGTCTCTTTCTCCCAAGGCTCCTGGATGCAAGAGGCTGAACAAATGGGAGTTCCTGGTGTTTCTGGAGAAGAGCTAATTTCCTTTCCCATGTCCCCCAGCCCCACCCAAGATCACTTGTCACTGAGATGAGGTGCCTTCGTGGAGATGCACCCAAGAGTGGAACCCTCTGGGAGAGCGAGAGCCTTTTCAGGATCTCAGGAAGTGAAGAGTGTGTGAGACTCAAGAACATCATACCTATCCATGTCAGAGAAGAAGGCTAAGGTTGCAGAATGTGCCCGCGAAAGGAAGAGAGCAAATGTTATGCCTTCACTACCTCTCTGTTCTGAAACCAGAAGACACTGACCCTGTCTGTCCCTCTGGGCGTTCAACATTCCACGTACAAACTCTTCTCTCTATTTCAATTGATCAGATATTCCAGAAACCAGCCCTTCCCCCACCCCAATCCATTGGACTCGCTAGTTCTCATGTGAAAGGTATTGATGCAGGAGCGCTCCTGATGGCTCCCTGCTAAACCATTGATTTTTATTAAAACACCCTACCCCAGTGCATTGGCAGGTCCCAGAATGCTGTTCTCTCATGTCCTTTCCATTGTAGGCCTCTCCTCCCTCAAATAAACCCTAACTTGGGTTTAAGACCTTCCTGGAAGATGATTCTATAGCCTTCCTTTCTAGACCTTCCCACCCTCACTCTCATTCAAATGAGGGAATCACTAAAGGCCTCCTTGTCCTTGCCCCCAGCCAGACCCTCATAAATCCACAGTGAAGTTGTTTTTTTTTAATTAAAGCGTCCAAATAATTAATGATCAACGCCATTTGTGCCATTGAAAATCCAAATGTCACACGGTTGAAAGACCCAACCAAATAATTCAGTGTACCCTATAAAGCTTTAAAAAAAGCAAAGCCCAAGAGGCCTGCATGACTGGTTTCTGTGCTGTCTGAAAAGCTTGGTTGGGTTTTTGGGCACTTGATTGGATTCCAGGAATAATGTGCCCTGAGCACAAAGGGCTCTTTTGATGTGTCTGTGCCATGGCTCCGCCCTTCCCTCCTCACTTTACCTGGGATACACATTCTCCTTGTCTCCCAAGTTGGAAAAAATAACCCATGGGAGAGAGGAAAAAACAGCAGAGGGAAAGTCAAGCATGGGGGGTTGGGAGGAAACTACAGTTCTTAGTCTGAGTTTGGTTACTAAAGTCTGGTTATTCCAGAAAGAATTGAAGAAATGGGAGTTCATACAATATCTGTGACCAGAAACTGGAAAAATGCAGTTGGTTGTGGTCCCTTGAGCTACATGTAATAAGTGAGTCTCCTAGCGAGGACCTGCTACTTTCAAAGAATCAGAAGAACGACTACCGATTACTAACCCTGGAAATCAACGTGGACTTCCACGATTAATTCAGCCGGAGAATCGCATAGTGAGTCTAGCCCGTCTATTTTTCATGGGTACTAGAATACCATGAAATAATGAATACCATGAACAGTATCTTCGAGAAAGATAGAGCGAAAGAAGACAGAGACCTCATTGCTAGTATGCCCTGCGAAAAGTGGCAGAACCAACTCAAAGCCATTATCAAGCATTAGCCCTTGGAGACAAGGAGTATGGTCCAGCCCCAGCTGCAGGGATGCCCAGATTGGTAGCAAAGGGCAGCAAACTGGTGGTAGTGGTGAGCTACTTGAGGTCTTTCTGGGCTAACTTGAATAGGCTGTTTTATCCTTCTAATCTTGTTTTCCTAGTCTGCAAAAAAAGATGACCTTGACTACATAAGCTCTGAGATTCCATTTCAGAAATCTCGTTGCCCCAAAACTAATGGCTTCCACAACCAGTCTACTTATTTAAGTCTTGTTTAGTTTCAATAATATTCTATATATGTCTATACAGAGGTTATATACTTATAGATTCATTACATTTACTCTAAGTATTTGATATTTTTATGCTATTATAAATGGTATATGTTTCTTGATTTTATTTTTTAATGATTTGTGGCTAGTATATAGAAATACAATTGATTTTTTGTATATTGACTTTGGATACAGTAACCTGATCAAATCATGTTATTAATTCTAATAATGTATCAAAAGATTCCCAGTCTGTCTTTTCCTCATCATCCGCTCTCCGCTGGTGAGATCACAAGGAAGACGTTCGACCGACATACTTGTTAAGTTTCCTGGATCCCAAGCAACAGAAATAACTGGCTAACTTAAAATAAAGTAGGATTTTCCTAAGGCTATGGGATAGTTCTGTGAGTCACTGGAAAAAAAAAAAAAAAAAAAGAACTATCAGACCTCAGAAAAGGACAGGACCCAGAATAACATCAGGGAACAAATAAACTGTCTCTTCCAGATGCTCTGTCAGGCTGAACTCTGGACTTCTTTTTTTGTCACCCTACTTATTCAAAGTCCTCAGAGCAAATCTGGTTGTTGCTATTTAGGTCGAACCATTTACTGTGTTGCCAGTTGACCGCCAGGCCCACCAAGACCGTGTGAAATTCTGGAGGAGTGGTACCCCAGGGGGAATTCACCATGCTGTCATGGGAAAAGAGAGAATCGATGCTGCAGAGACAGCCATCGCACGACCACCACATACGCTACGTCAGATCTTTTTGCTCCCCCCCCCCTCCTTTGCAGGTATAAGATTAGCACTTAAATTTGGGGGATGATAGCGGTGATGGAGAGGGTTACCACCCCAGAGAGCCCTATCTCCCGCTCTAGCCATCAAAAGCACTCGGGCTCAGTCAATGATCCGTGTTACTCATTTATACGTGAACGTGAATCCTTTGCCGAGCTTGCTTCTCTGGGCTTCACTCAACCTCCTCTCCCCAGTTGATAAGAATTATGCTGTCAGCATAGGTTTGATTAATAACCAAATAGGTGTATGTTCTTGCTTTCTTTCTGGCTCCCATCTTCTGCTCTTCCTGAGGGCGGTGGTGTATTTATTTTGCTGCGGTTACTTTGGAATAAGAGACCCAGCACTTACCTGATACAATCAGCAACTACATTGAATTCCATCTGCTTACTGAATGCCTGGCTCTGGGCTTGAGCAAGCTAAGTGTATAAAAGATGTCCGTGGGCGTCCTAGGTGTTTTTAATCCATAGGAAAATGGATGGAGGGCATCACAATCAATTTTCTTAAGTACTGAACTACAGCATAAATGAAGTGAGGTTAAAAGTCTCTTATCTTTGTCCTCACTCATCTCCACCTTTATTTATTGGCCTCTCTGGTTCTCATTAGTATGCAGACAACCGGAGCTGTAGACATTTTCATCCACACTCCAACTACCGCCCCGATTTCAGTTCCAAGTTATGAAACCGAATCTAAACCTTAGAAGGGAAGCTAGACACTGAAACTTTACATTTCAGGGTTCAGAGTCCCCCAGGATGATTCCAGGAATTGAGCGGGGAGAGGCCCTGGGAATCAGAAACCAAACTACCACCCCCCTCCCTCCCCTAAAAGGACCTGAGGACATTTGAAATAAAACTCACAAAATGCCTTTTTTACAACATCCAAACTGAGAAGAGTTGCCAGAGAACATATCCGTCCCCTCCCGGCAACTGCTCCTAACTAATCCCAGACAGAAGGAGGTGTCTCTTATCCTTCAAGATCACTTGAAGGACGTTTCACAATTTCCCTTGGTCACCTGTTTCAAAATATAAGAACTGGGCGCCAGGAAAATCTTCCTCATATTCAAACACCAGTTCTGTCTTCAATTCAGACCATTTGGATAATTAAAGTATAAAATTTCGGAACTGGAAGAGACTTTAAATACCATTTCGTCTAGAGGTTACAACTGGTGACCCGGGGATTGAGACATATTTTACTAGGGCCACAGAAAGTTTAATTTTTAAATTTTTGAATTAGCTGCCAATGCTTAGATATGGAGATACTTCCTTTTAAAAAAAAAATCATATAACTGCATCTCTAGAAAAATCAGATCTGGAAACACTGTGGACCTCATTCCCATGGCAACAATCAAATTTGGGCACTCCTCTGTTATGGGGGGGGGGCGGAATAAACCTGAGGATATCAAAGAACCAACCAGACCTGCTTATCTCCTTTATTCTAAATGGCTAGCCCTTATCGGCATTGTGACCCCTGACTGTTGCTGGCGAGAAAACGGAGAACCAGAAAAATGATTTGACCGGGGTATTCAGCTATCGGTGTGACACGAACTGAAATGAAACTTCATGCTTCTGGTCCAGTCCTTTTCTCCGGTGGAGGACTGCTTTCAGTCCGCAGCCATGCTGGCCTGGGGCAGCTCAAGACAATAATTATAGAAGATAAAAGAGGTGACATAACCGAAGTCAAAACCTACAGTTTTCATATTCCCTATCACTTTTTACGGTCCTTGGGCCAGCTCGGCAGTATGTCGACACAGGCATGCCTGTCACCATTAAGGAGAATAACTGCTGACTATCGGTGAATAGCCAAGGAAAAGTCCAATGGAAAGCTTATGAGACCCCACCCCGTTCTTATGTTGAGGAGTGTGTGTGTGTGTGTGTGCGCGCGCGCACCTGTGCGTGCGTACGTGTGTGTACGTGTGTGTGTCTGAGCGATAGTCCTCAGTGCTTTGACTCCAGAATAAAAAGAAAGGAAGCAAGGTGCAAAGTGACATGTGCATTTCCAGCTCTAGAGTACAGTCTGGAGAAGACAAAGACGATGTACACACTATAAAGGTATCACAGGGGATTTTGCCTGCCAAGAAAATAAAAACAAAAACTCCAATCGGAGTGTATGTTTAGGAGAGGCTGTTACACTCTATGGTCAATTTGGCAAAAACAAACATCGAATAGTCTGTTTCTTAGATTTCTCACACTAGATTTTTGAGACAATGTACATATAAGCTAAAAGTTTTTTGAATCTTTTCCTCCTTCAGGGATCAATGGTTAGCAGAAGAATTCTGTGTTAACCCTTCCTTGCAACAAGAAAGAAAACATTAGGTTAAACGTTAAGAAAACACGGGCAGCCCCAGAGTACCTGATCATTGCAGTCAGTTCAGGCTCTAAATAGATCATTTCTATCATTGCATGATCAAAAGAACTGAAGGATTAAGTACATCGCAACCGCCAGGTTTTTTAGCCAAGTATAAACCAGTCCTTTGAAAAGGTTTCTGGCTGTGAATGTGGCTCAACATGGGGAAAAGTGGCCAAAAGAGGCTTTCAGATTTCTTTCCTGCAGCTCTTCACTGACCACCAAGAAAGCGAGAGAAGGAGCCCTCTTCCCAAGAGCAAAGGCATGATTGAGCTTGAGACATCGGAGTTTAGTTGGAGTTTGAGGGCGTCTAAATCCCTCTATTTCCACCAAAGACATTCACAATTGGTGTTCATGTGGAGAATAGCTTTTGATGGTTGGAAAAGTGATGGGAAAAGACAGCCAAGAGTTCTTTCTCAAGATCAACTGATTTTTAATAAGCTTAGTCTTTGTGCATTACGAAACAATTGATTAACAGCCATTCCCTCCCAGAGCTCACCAGCTAGAGAGACTGCATTTGCCAGTTGACCACCTCCTCTCCTTCCCCTAAATTTCTCCTCTGGAAAATCAACAATAAATTTAAAAAGCATTCTGGAAGGACCAATTCAGTACCTAGTCGTCTTTAAACACCACTTAGAGTTGATGCGTCCTCCTTTTTGGTAGTGGTTAGATACCAGAAAGCCTCCCTAGACAGAAAATTTGTTCTGTCTCCGATGATAGAAAAATTGTTTCTAAAGAAACTAATGAAATGACATATTACAAAACACAACATAAAACGGGGATGACACTAGATCAGTGGAGGAAAGAGGGGGTGCTGAGATAACTGGTTATTAATATACAAAACAAATTTAACTAAATCTTTACATCTCTCCTTAAAAAATTGTATTAATGCTGATTAAATGCGTATAAGAGAAAGAAAACCTTAAAGCCTTTTAGAAGAAACCTTGGAGTGAGACAGAATGTTTTTAATCGATACATGCAAAAATGTTTAGAGCAACAATTTCAAAGAGGCCTGACAAATTCACCTCCATTAAAACAAACATAAAACTTTACATATGACAAAAGATACCATAAAAAGTGGAAAGATAAACAATGACTAGCAGAAGATATTTGTAAACATAAAGCTAACAAAAGATCAGTATCCAGGATATAAGTTGGACTCCAAAAATTAGTAAGTAAAAGTAAAACAACCATCAAAATGTCTAACATGCATGTCATGGAAGTCTCAGAAGGAAAGAAGAGAGAGATCAGGACAAAAGAAATATTTGAAGAAATAATGATCAAAATACTTCCTAAATTTGGTGGAAGACAAATTTAAGCAGCTCCACAAACCCCAGTCGTAAATTTGATAATTTCAGAGAAAGCCCCTCCAACACATGTTACAATCAAACTGTTGAAAACCATGAATAAAGAACAAATCTAGAAAACAGTGAGAGAAAGAGTGATACATCCCATAAAGGAGAGCAATGATTTCAGTGATAATGGATGTCTTATCAGGAACCACGGAGGCGAAAAGATAGTGGAACAACATCTTTGAAGTGTGGAAAGGAAAAAAATAACAATTATCAACCCAGAATTTTAAATTTATTTAATGTTTATTTATTTTTGAGAAAGAGAGACAGAGCACGAGCCGGGGGGGAAAGGCAGAGAGAGAGGATTCACAGAATCCGAAGCAGGCTCTAGGCTCCGAGCTGTCAGCATAGAAACTGACATGGGGCTCAAACCCACGAATCATGAGATCATGACCTGAACTGAAGTCAGACGTTCAACCGACTGAGCCACCCAGGTTCCCCTCAACTCAGAATTTTATATACAGCAATATATTCTTCAGAAATGAAAGTAAAAATACAGATATTTTCACATAAGGAAAATCTAAGGGAATCATTACTAGCAAACCTGTACTACAAAACAAAAAAAAAACAAACAAACAAAAAAAACACTGAAAGAAGTCCTTCAGCCTACAAGAATATGATGCTAGAGTATAACTTGCATCTTCTGGAAAGAACAGACTATCAAAAATGACAATTGGTAAATATCAGGTGTACAACTCATAGTTCAAACAGAGAAGTACATAGATAGGGATAGAGACAGAGGTAGAGGTACAAAAAATAAGAGAGGGGCACTTGGGTGGCTCAGTCGGTTGAGCATCCGACTCTTGATTTTAGCTCAGGTCAGGATCTCACAGTTCGTGAGATCAGGCCCTGTGTCAGGCTCTGCACTGATATGCAGAGCCTGCTTGGGATTCTATCTCCCCTCTCTCTCTGCCCCTCCCCTACTCTCTCTCTCTCTCAATCTCTCTAAATAAAAATAAATAAGAAGAAAGAAAGAAAGAAAGAAAGAAAGAAAGAAGAAAGAAAGAAAGAAAGAAGGAAAGGTGTATTACAAAGAACTGGCTCATACAGTTATGGGTCTGGCTAGGGCAGGTGATCAAGAAGGGAAGATAATTAGAAGGCTAAAACCTCAAAGGTTTGGAGTCTCTGTGCTCAGGGGAAACCTAAGCACTCTTGTAAAGGTCTAACTCAAGATAATATATCTTTTGATTAATTTAAAGTCAACTGGTTGTAATTAAGGACTTTAATTGTATTTACAAAATCCCTTCACAGCAGCACCTAGATCCAGGTTTGACTGAACACTGAGAGCTGCAGTTCAGCCCTACCCGAGTGGACAGCCTAAAAAGCCATCGCATCTGGGCAAATACAAAACACTACTTTCTTTCCCCTTAAGCTCTTTAAAATAGTAAGCTAAAAACATGTATACTGGGGTTTTCAATGTGCAAATGTAATATATGGCAACTATAATACAAAGGATGGTGAGTGTGGAGTAAAGGGACCCACTGGGTTGTTGGTTTCTATATTTTACATGAGTGGTAATATTAATTCTTTTTTAAAGTAGTTTTCTTTATTATTTTTTAATGTTTATTTATTTTTGAGAGAGAGAGAGACAGAGTATGAGTGGGGGAGGAGCAGAGAGAGAGGGAGACACAGAATCCAAAGCAAGCTCCAGGCTTTGAGCTGTCAGCACAGAGCCTGATTCAGGGCTTGAATCCATGAATGCAAGATCATGACCTGAGTGGAAGTCAGACACTCAACTGACTGAGCCACCAGGTGCCCCAATTCTTAATAGACTGTGGGTCTGTATATTTTACAGATATATAAAACAACCACTGAAAATATACAATACTGTATAACTTTAAGCCAATATTTAAATTAAGATAGAATACTAAAAATATTCAAATAACCTGAAATAAGGCAGGGAAAGGAGAACAGAGCAACAGAAGGCAAATAGTCATATAATCAAATAATAGACCTAAATTCAACCAAACCACTAATCACATTAAACGTTAATGGTCTGAGCATTAAAAGGGGGAGATTACCAGAGCCATATAAAAAACAAGACTCGGGGTGCCTGGATGGCTCAGTCCGTTAAGCGTCCGGCTTCGGCTCAGGTCATGATCTCGTGGTTCGTGAGTTCGAGCCCCACATCTGGCTCTGTGCTGACAGCTCAGAGCCTGGAGCCTGCTTCCAATTATGTGTCTCCCTCTCTCTCTGGCCCTTCCCTTCTCAGGCTCTGTCTCTCCTCTCTCTCAAAAAGAAATAAACATTTTTTAAAAAATGTAAAAACAGAAAAAGGAAGACTCAAGTACACTGCCTGCAAGAGGCCCACTTTGACTATGAAGACACATGCGGTTTGAAAGTAAATGGATGGAAAAGATATACCATGCAAACAGTAAGTATAAGAAGACTGGAATAATTATATTAAGTTCAGATTTTTAAGAGAGACTTTACAACAGAGTATAATCAAGGATAAATTTTTTCAAGGGACAATTCACCAGTAAGACTATAATTATAAATGTGTTTGTACCGAATAAGAAATCTGCATGGGGGCGCCTGGGTGGCTCAGTCGGTGAAGTGTCTGACTTCGGCTCAGGTCATGATCTCACGGCTGGTCAGTTCGAGCCCCACGTCGGGCTCTGTGCTGACAGCTCAGAGCCTGGAGCCTGCTTCAGATTCTGTGTCTGCTCCTCCCTCACTCATGCTCTGTCTGTCTCTCTCTCTCTCTCAAAAATAAATAAACATTAAAAAAAAATTTTGTTAATAAAAAAAGGAATCTGCATGAATCAATACTTGACGGAATTATAGGAAAAAAAAAAAACAGACAACCCCCTAATCATATTAGGTATTAATACCCTTCTCTGATCAAGGAAAAACAACTACAAGATGTAAAAGTCACTATTAACACCCCAATCTAATTGACATTTATAGGATTCTATCCAAATACACATTCCTTTTAAACACAGACAGTCCAGTTGCCAGGATAGACTATATTCTGTGCTATAAAATAAGGGTCAATACGTTTAAAAGCACTGAAATCATGTGGATTGTATCCAATGATCACAAGAGAATAAATCAAATAAGATATCCAGGTGAATCCAATTATTTGAAAATTACATGGGTTGTCTTTAAATAAGTATGGGTCAAATACAAAATCACAAAAGAAATCAGAAAACATGCTGAACTGAATGATGAAAAAAATAAAATAGGAAAATTTATACCATGTAGCTGAAGTAGTACTCAGAGCGAACATAGGTTTTCATGCAAAAGAGGGCAGCCTAATCTACTTTAGCAAGCTCTAATAAGAAGAGCAAAGTAAGTCTGAAGTGGAAGGAATGAAATAAAGATAAGAATAGAAATCAATGAAACTGAAAACAATTTATAAAGAAAATTAACAAAGCCAAAAGCTGGTTTTTTGAAAAACAAAACAGAGCAAAACCAAATCAGCAAACTTCTAGCTAAACTCTCCAGAGAGAGAGAGAGAGAGAGTGAGAGAGAGAGAAATCATGTCACCAGTGTCAGGAATGAAACAGGTTATCGGCACAAATCCTACAGACATTAAAAAAAATAAGTGAACTTTGAAACAACTTTATACCATTGTACTTTATAACTTAGATGAAAGGAACAATTTCTTGAAAAATGCAACTTATTCAAATGGGTATGGAAAGAAACAGAAATTGTAAATTGCCATATCTGAAATAGATTTAATGGATTACCCAAAACCTCTCCAAAAGATAAGTAATAGACAAGTGGCAAAATACATGAGCAGACAATTCACAAAAAGAAGACATTTGAATGGTTTCTCATCCTATGAAACGCTGCTTGATCTCAGCAAGAATTAGGAAAACGTAAATTAAAACTGTATGTTTCACACTTATTAAATAGGCAAAAATTAAGAGCCTGACACCCAGAATTTGTTGTCTCACAACTTCAAAGCATGAAGAGGTAGACACAAATGAGCAGCAGGCAAAGTTTATTAGATTTAAGATCAGAAAGTAAGAATAGTAGGAAAGCTCTCTTTACGGAGACAGGACATTCGAAAGTGAATGCCCCGACTCTAGGCGAGGGTCCTTATTTTATAAGGTTCTGGTCAGCTGTCCCTTCCCTTTCCCCTTATTCCTTCTCAAGTCCTACCTTTACTGGATAGCTCTAGGTGCCAGGTTGTCCATTCCTGATTGGCTCGACTCCATTGTGTGAGGACACACTGGTCATGCTGTCCCTCCTATAACAAATGTTATGGTTTACTTTTTTAGTGAGGTATTTTGATTGAAAAATTCCTGAGGGGAAACCTGAGGGGAAGTAGGTGGGGTCTGTTACATCCTTAAGAAGGACCTTACCCCCAGGGGGTTTGCTGTGGTCAACCACTCCCAACATCGTTCCATTGTGTACCCGCCCCCCCCCCCCACCCCACCGCCCCAGGGACCTCAGGTCCTAACCTTTCCCTCTCTGCCTATTTTATCCTCTTTTCCTATCATAACAGTACCAAGTACTGGCGAGAACACAATAACAGAAACCCTTCTAAACTCCTGGTGGATATGCAAAGGGGTACAAGCACTCTAGTGGACAATTCGGCAGCATCTAAAGTTTACAACACAGGTTTCCAATAAATATTAACTCCGCTTCTGGGCAACCCCTAGGGAAACTCACAGTGGGCACCGGAAATGTGTGTAAGGATGTTCATGCAAGTATCACTTGTGTTAGAAAATGTTGGGAACCAGGGGCGCTTGGGTGGCTCAGTCGGTTGGGTGTCCGACTTCGGCTCAGGTCATGATCTCACGGTTTGTGAGTTCGAGCCCCGCATCGGGCTCTGTGCTGACAGCTCAGAGCCTAGAGCCTGCTTCAGATTCTGGGTCCCCTCTCTCCCCGCCCCACCCCTGCTTGTGCTCTCTCTCTGTCTTTCAAAAATGAATAAACATATAAAAAAAATCATAAAGAAAAGAAAAGGTTGGGAACGAAATTAAATGTTCATCAAGAGGAAAATGGATTAAAAAATACATTTTGATATAGTTGTATATGGAGTTCTAAACAGCAGCTAATATGAGAAAACTAGAGATATACATTCAATATGAAAAATATCAAAAAATTAAGCAAAGAAACTTGCAGAAGGATACACAAATGAGGCCATTTATTTAACACTCAGTCCACAAAAACTATACTATATGATTTGAAGGCTACAGAGATTGAGAGAGAGAGAGAGAGAGAGAGAGAGTAGATATAGAAAGGCAGCCACGGTATGATGAATACCCAAAGTAAATACTGTTGTCTCTACTGAGAAAATAGAGGGACAGGATCAGAGATCCAAGCATATTTTCAGGTTTTCTTTTTCAGCTGCTTGGTGAATACTAGAGTAGTCACTAAGGTATGCATTGCACCTTGATGTAGGTCTGAAATATTCTGTAATTTCCAAAAATGAGAAAGGAACCGTAGTCCCAAGTATGGCTGCTTGGCAAAAGATGCAAACTTCAGTCATAATGAGGGAACAGACGCCCTTGCTGAATGCCCTCAACTGTTTTGACTTCTGGAGGGGCGGGCCGTGATTACAGCTGCGATTAGGTGACTCACCATAATTATGTTTTGTTGAAATTGAATTTATTGAAGCATGAATCATTCTGCCCAAGTCCTACCTAATTGCTCCAACACCGCGGATGGGAAGGATGGCGGAGGAGTTTTCCGTGTGGAGGTCATTATAGAATGAATGTGCGCGTGCGTGCGTGTGCATGCGCGTGCACGCCTGCACAAACTCGCGCCACACTCACCCGGAAAGGAGCCTGCAGCGCTGCCTCCCCCTCTGTGAGGATGTGAGCTTGGCGAGGAATGCCTGCAGATTTCACTGTGGTTTCTTCTGCCTCCCGCCCCCTACTCCTATTGATGAGCAACTCACAGTTTGGCTACTGGGCTCCCTGGGGGTCTCTGCTCTCTAAGACCAGGATCCCCTGTGAGTGCTGCCTGCTTTCTCAAAGCTACTGACTGGCAGGTTTTATGCAGCTTCTCCCAGCTCAGAATCACCCCCCTCCCCACCCCCACCCTCCCACTCCCCACCCTGTAATCCCCACCCCAGCTCAGCCGGGATCTCAGGGATGCCCTGGGAGCCGTGGCCCCCCTCTGCAGAGCTATGATTGAAATCAACAAGGAGTCTCTGAGGAGACAAACAGCAAACCCAGAGTGTGGTGGGAACCCCTGGAGCCTCCCCTTCTGCGGCTCAGGTACAGGGGGGAGCGGTTGTGGGGACAACTTGGGGCTCCTACCCGCTGTGGGTCACCCATGGTCTCCCAGAAGCAAAAAGCTCAGAGGCTTTCTCCTGATTCCTCCTATTGTGACGACGAGGGAGACTTGAACTCGTCTGATCCTATGATTTGTTCATATGAATTGAACAAATGAAATGGGCTTTGCCTGTAGCAGCTTGAGGGTAAGCTCAACATGAGTGAGAACAAGTGCACAGTTATTCCACCGGAGAATATGGTGCAGACAAACCATCAAAATAACAGCAGTTGAGAGTAAACAAGTTTACACCGCTTGCGAGGAACCAGACACCTTTCCACCACATTTTAACGCATTTGCCCTTGACAACTCAACGGGGTGCACGTCTTTACCGGCAGCGCTTTGCAGTTGAAGAAACTGAGTCGTGGGAAGGTTACGAAAGCGGCTCACATTCCCTTAGCTAGTAAATGGAAGAAACCAGACTCGACCTCAGGCTGTCTAGTCCCAGACTCGATTCTCTTAACCGCTCCCCTGCGTGCCTTACGGGAGGCAGCTACCACCGTGGGTGCTTTACAAAATCATCTGACTGAATCCTCGAAACAAGCCCCATTTTACAGATGAGAAAACTAAGGTTGAGAGAGGCAAAGTGACTTGTGAAGTTACCCCAGTAGCAGCACAGCCAGGATCTGGAACTTTTGGTTCAGCTGACCTGCCTGGTGCAGAAACCAAAGAAGGAGATGCACAAACAAAGTGGTCATGGCAACAGTGGATGGGGCGTAAAGCTGTATTCCATCCAACAGCTCTGGCAGGCTCCTAGACTCCCTCAACTGCCTCTGATTCAAACTTGGGTTTGAATATGGCAATCATTTTCCAGTTACTGCGTGTTTCCTACAACCATCTCCTCCATGCCATTCTTTTTCTTTTAATTTTTTTTAATGTTTATTTATTTTTGAGAGAAGGGGGGGTGGTGAAAATGTATGGCGGAGGGGCAGAGAAGGAGAACAGAATCCGAAGCAGGCTCCAGGCTCTGAGCTGCCAGCACAGAGCCCAAGGCCGGCTCAACCTCACGAACAGTGAGATCATGACCTGAGCCGAAGTCAGACGCTTACCCAAGCGAGCCCTCGGGTGCCCCTCCTCCATGCCATTCTTAAACACGGGAGTGAAGCTGGCATTTCAAAACTCCATTGGCTTATTTTTTTTTCTAATCTTTAATTTTCTACTTTTAGAGTCAACTCTGAAAGAGCAAGTGCTCCAGGGACAAGATAACATTTAAAATCATGTTGACAAACCCTTGGGAGAACCGGCTGAGTGGTAACTGACACAGGGACTTCTGGGTAGAGACTCACAATAGGCATTTAAAGAATTGAAGAGGCCACAAGGAGTGGGATGAGGTCAGAGACAGGTTCCCCCACTTCCTCACTTCCTGTCTGTCCCAGAAACACGTCTGTGTTCTTGTCCTTTTCCTTCTGGTTTGTTGCCTCTGAAACACTGCAGACTCAAAGTTGGCAGAATGAGCGGTAACTCCAGTGAACGCTGCAGATGTGAATGTCAGAGTGTCAAGGGCTCATGACACAGCTCAATGCTTTGATTTTACAGACCAGGAAATTGAGACTTGTGCGGCTACACGATCTGTCTATGGTTACACGGCCAGACAGTGTCAGAACCAGTAATAAAACCCAGAAATGGGGTCCTGAGAGAATCAACAGCCCTGAGTGGCTAAAGGAAAGGTCACACAGCCAGGCCCCTGGCTTTCCCTGTTTTCTAAAGACCCATTTTTTCTTTAGGAGTGACACAGAACTATCCTTCCCACAAAATCGTGGAAGTGATGCAAGGCAGAAAAACATGGAATGTGTGGTCATGAGCTCCACATTCCAGGTCCACCTCTAAGACTCAGGACTCGTGGTATCCTGGGCAAATCCCATCCTTTCAAAAAACCTCAGCCTCCTCAACTGTCAATTGAAAAAGATCCTAAAACCTTTTTCACTGACTTGAGATAAAATAGCACCTCACACAGCTTCTGGTCCCAGCACACACTCATCAAGCTTTGTGGGCTTCGTGAATGCTTTGCCATTGCATTTTGATCAGAGGAGGAGAATCGGGGACTCCTGGGGAAGTTAGTTTGATTTTTCACCCCAGAGGGATCACCAAGTTCTTGCCTTTCTTCTTAACTCACAGCATTTCCGATTGTGTCTTCTAGTCCCGTTACCTTTTCCCAACCTCTTAGTTTGGTAAGTTTATCATCCAGAATACAGGGATAATAACAGTCACTTTCCACCTCTGAGTTTTCTGGAAGTTCACTTATCACACCCCAGCTTTGTCCTCTCGCAGGTGGACCCCTGTTCATTGGAAAGTCATGTGTGCCACCAGGTGCGTGGCCATTTATACATCTACCCAAGACCTGAGTCCTATTTTCTATACACTATCAGTTAAAATGTTTGCTGTTGTGGTGCTCACTTCTTGATAGATATTCCATCGATCAACCATCTATATTTCTCTTTCCAGTTCTCCTCTCCTTTCTCTGGTACCCTCTGATTTCTCTGGTTCCTCTTTCTTAACTTCACCCATCCACCACCGCATTACTCGAGTTCAATACATAGCCCTCTGCTTCGATTTCTGCAACTGGGACAATGGCAGCCTTACTCCTTTCTCCGTGTTTGGAGTGGAACTTCTCATCGAGGAACTCAATCAAGTCTTATTTAAGCAGTCACTGTAAAGTGACGATTGAGTCTTTTGACCTATAAAGCTTATAGCTGAATATCAACAACACAGAATATTGTCAAACACTTTGGGTATTTAGAAGATTTTATGGAAATCCATGGATTTGGGGGGTGATAAGGTCTAATATGAACGTCTGTCATGGCTATTAAAATTAAAGGAGCATAGGGGCACCTGGGTGGCTGAGTTGGTTGAACGTCCAGCTTCGGCTCCATGATCTCGTTGTTCGTGGGTTCAAGCCCTTCGTCGGGCTCGCTGCTATTGGCTCAGACCCTGCTTCGGATCCTCTGTCTCCCTCTCTCTGCCCCTCCCCTGCTTGTGCTCTCTCTCCCAAAAATAAATAAACATCATCAACTGATGAATGGATAAAGAAGTTGTGGTTTATATATACAATGGAATACTACTTGGCAATGAGAAAGAATGAAATATGGCCTTTTGTATCAACATGGGTGGAACTGGAGAGTGTTATGCTAAGTAAAATAAGTCATACAGGGAGAGACAGATACCATATGTTTTCACTCTTATGTGGGATCCTGAGAAACTTAACAGAAGACCATGGGGGAGGGGGAGGAAGGGAAAAAAAAGTTACAGAGAGGGAAGGAGGCAAACCATAAGAGACTCTTAAAAACTGAGAATAAACTGAGGGTTGATGGGGGGTGGGAGGGAGGGGAAAGTGGGTGATGGGCATCGAGGAGAGCACCTGTAGGATGAACACTGGGTGTTGTATGGAAACCAATTTGACAATAAATTTCATATTAAAAAAGAGAAACTAAAGAAGCATAATTCCATGTTTCAGTGAACAGATAAGGACATCTCAAGGAACAAGGAGGAACAAGAATCCAGGGAAATAAAAAGTCAGCAATGGAGATGACCATTAAAATTTAAGTCGCTGAGATTTTATCTGTACGATACCCACCATACCAAGGGAGTTGTGCTTTCTTAGAAAGTGGAATAAGGATTCAGGACAGCTTCATTTATTTAGACAATTTAAATTACGACAGTTTTTAAACAGGCACAGGAATGCATACAACTCCAAAATAATATGCACTGTTGATATTGTTTTTCAAGACACTGTCTCTGTCTATCATCACCTTGTCCCCTTTCTCTGTCTCCAGTATTGACACCTCAGTCTGCCCAGTAGCAGGCTTATAACTTGGAAGCATCTTTGCTCTCCTGCACTCCCTATGCCATATCTGCTCCATATCTAAACCCTGCCAATAGCACAGCGCATAGCCGGGCATGACCACAGTGGATGTGGTCAGTGTGTTGTTGGCAATACAAGTTTAACCTGCGACAATCTAATTCCGCCTGCATAAAGAAACAATAAATCCTGTCCCTGCTTTTTTATCATGTAAATTGGCCAAAACAAATTAGATTGGTGGAACCCTTTGTTCCCATCCGGTGGCCACAGGACATGTAGACTCAGCCAAGTGCTCTTGAACTCAACTTGCCCCTAGCTCCATAGCTCTTACCCTCTCTCCCCTTTCTTCACTACCAGACGCCTGGCATAGCCTCCTTTATATATCTTTGTGCTTCCATGTTTCTCTCCCTTAAACCTCTGTAACCTGACATATTTAGATTTAGATCCGGAGAAACCAAGCCATACATTCACCACTTATCGGTCTCACCTCAAACCAACACTACCACATGTAAACAGGAGACCAAGTCAGGACTTTTGATCTAAATATGAGACACCAGTTCTTGGTCAATACAAAAGCTCTTTACCTCATGAGGATGTGTATTTGAGCAGACATGGGGTGAGGTGAGATGGCTGGAGGAAGCTTCGTCTCATATTTTGGGAAAAAGACTGCTAAAACTATCACTAGGCCATCTGGGAATTTACAGTTATCTGTACCAGAGACTTGTGATCCAGATGCTAGGCATCACCCTCTGTGACCTAGCAGCATGTGTATGTAGACAATCACTCCAGGGAAAGAGGGGACTGGGCAGCTGGCTGAATTTACTGAGACATCTTGAACTATTTTTTGAATGTTTGGGTTTGGCAAATAAATGCGTTATGCCCCAAGCACCTTTTTCCCCTCATTTAAAGCCCATGTGTATTGGAGAGGAAATTTAATCCTTATGTTCCTGAGTCACTTACACTTAACCCATCAAAATCCAACATGGTGGGCACTGTCAGATGCCCAGGAGCCTTCTGAACCTTGTGTAATAAACCACTTGGAGCTGTCTTTTCTTGAGTCTCAGAACCACAATGAGGAGCTCTTTTCAGTGGCTTTAGTTGGGGGAGCAAGATGGGATTTCAACTTTGCCCTCAGATTTCACCACAACCAAAAAGTTCTAACTTTGGTCAAACACATCGCCATGCCTCATATTTAGTTCTTGCCAACAACCAGAGACCGCCATTTTGTGAAAAATCAACAAATACGGACTGAGACCCAATTCCAACTATGCGCTAAGCACCCCCTGGGTCTCTGGCACTGAGTCCCAATGCCCTCACCAGTGCCTAGCCTCACCCTCCCCTGGATCTCTCAGTGGCTTGTTTCCCTCTGCTACAGGCTAAATGTATAGGAGAGACTGTTCATTTGTAAAGAAGAGTGGAGAATGCTGACAAAGAGAATCCTGTAGAGGCCAACAGAGCATAACACACAGAGGGCATGGATTATGGGGACACTGGCAGAATAGGACCAAAGTTCACACAGTCCATATGGTAACCCATATTGTTGTTCCTCTAGACTACTTCAAACCTAACATGAAAATTGAGATCACTTTTGGCCAACTCAATTACCTACCTCAGTCAGCGGTAGATGAAGAAAGAGTCATAGCTAATATACAAGCACTTATTACCCAAATTGGGCTTTTGATTTCTCTGTAATAATCACAGGTAAATTCAAACATATAATCCCTTTTTTGCCTGGGCCTGAATCTCACCAACATGTGGGAGACTGAGACAGAGAATAATTTATTTCTAGCCCACCTGTCCCCTGTTTTCTTGCCCAACTGGATAAACGGTAGGAGAAGAGGCCAGCCAGGTGGTCCTGACCTGTTCACAGGTAATCAGGAGTTACTTGTTCTCCCCGTAGTGCAAGTCTGGCCTTAGAATTTCCTGACTCGTGCCTACCACATTCCCAACCTGGTGTTTCATTAAGATCAGAGTGCTCATAAACATCATTCCTGGAGCTCGCATTTCCCCCACACCCCTCAAGGCACACTGTGTCTTTCCCTTGAGCCCCACAACTCACAACATATGGAGGAGAAGAAGGGCATAATGGTGTTTTTTTTCCGCCTTTCCATTGAGATCACTGTGTTATTTATGCCCCTTCATATCATCCAGAACCCTACTCTGGGCTACCTAGCTATTAAACCTTCACCATTTCAAGACTCATGAAAGTACAGTTTCCAACGGAACAGTGGTTTTGATTGTTTCTTCTCCTGGTCTCTGAGCAACTCAGTGCCATCAAGAAGAAAGGCCTGAGGTTTTTCTTGTCAGTCCAGTCCCAAAACAAGGGGAAGAAATAATATTTTGGAATCCGGAAAAAGAAATAAACATTAGAGTAAGGAAGAGAATTTCTGAGTTGGAAGAGACTATCTATCTGACTAGAACAAAAAGGGGATGCAGTGAGGCCAAGGACACGAATTCCCACCACATTGGTCCCTGGCGTGAGCTGTTCAGTCTGAATGCCTCCAGCTGAGGGAGTTGTCATGGGAGAAGTACTTAAGGCTTTTGAAGTCAGACTGACTTGGGTTCAAATCACAGCTCTGCCTTTTACTGCCTGTGCCACCCATCTTTACGAATGATAAAATAATAATACCTTCTTCAAAGGGTTATCATGAAAATTGAACGGACCATGTATTTAAAGCATCCAGTGGAGAGCTGGCACAGGGGGAACAGAGTGCAGCGGAAGCTGAAAAATATCTAACACACGCACCTACCTTGTTGTTTTTTCCAGGAATTTTCATTGATTGTCCTTTCAAGTTAAAGATTGAAAGCTATTGTTAAAAGTCAAATACGTTAGGGCGCCTGGGTGGCTCAGTGGGTGAAGCATCCAACTTCAGCTCAGGTCATGATCTCACAGTTTGTGGGTTCAAGCCCTGCGACAGGCTCCACACCAACAGGGCAGAGCCTGCTTGGGATTCTCTCTCCTCCTTCTCTCTCTCTGCCCCTCCGCCACTCACACTTTCCCTCTCTCAAAATAAATAATCTTTAAAAAAATGTCAACTATGTTACCGAGGAAAAATAACAGTAATCTCTTTCAGTGATTGCCATCTTGACATATATTAGGGGTCAGCCTAGCTTTCTGATGCTATAGGGACATGAGATAGGTAGACTTTAATGGTGAGAAGAAAAGGCGGGGGGGGGGGAGAATGGGAACATCGTATGCTGGTGTTAAAAGATAAATGGAGGCATATTAAATTTTTAAGAGTTTATTTGAGCAAAAATCAATTCTAACTGGGCAGTAGGAAGTTCGCCTGCAGGATCTAGAGGAAAAGACTTTCATAGAGAAGACACAGAAGCAAAGTAAGGAAATTATTTGATTGGCTATAGGTTAAACATATTTGGGAAAGCCTACTTGGCTATTTATGATTGGTGGTCTTTAAGTTTCCAGTTTTTAACCTTGAGGCATTACAGGCTTAGGTTTTGGTTAGCTTACATGAGCCACTAAGGCATTAAAGCCACCTCAGTCTAATGGCCTCCTTGTTTAATTAATTTAACACTGGAAAGCAAACCAAGTGGGTACTAATTGTTGTGGTTCAGAATCGCAAGTGGGGACCCAGAGCAAAGGAAAATGGCGAAAAGGGATGAGAAACTCTGCATAGCGACAAATTTCAGTTTTGCCTGAGGGCCCAGGATCAATCCTGCCACCACTAATTTATGCTTATATCACTAATATACCACTTCCTCCAGGTCTGCAGTTGCCTTCTTGTGTAATTCTGCCTAGAATCTCGTTTCTTCATGAGGTCCTCTTGTGGCATTGCACATAGTAGGAGTAGAATGAATGTGGTTGGATGTTCCAAACCCCAACAGGAGTTCTAGACATCCATGGATCGATGGACAACACTCCCAGCCCTCATCAAGTGGGGTCTTTGTATAGTTATTTTGTGACAAATACAGAGCGGTAGAGTCCCCACTCAGAAACCCTAGACTGGTCACAGATATAAAATTACTTCTTGAATTCCGCAACCTAAATGATGAACATTGTCACACACACACCTGCCTTGTCAGGAAGCAGAGAAGAGGCAGTGGGATTCTGACAGCACAGGGTGATTAAAGGGTTTGTGTAAGTGGGAACTTTGTGATTGCTTTCTGGAACCTGGTAAATTTGCAGACCACACCACAGTTCCTCTCCTCCTAAGCCAGAATTTTTCTACCCACAGACACATTGGTTTTATGAGAAAGGTATCTGATGGGGGACCCACACATTTCATAATGGCCTCCATGCCACTGAGGATAAAAGGAGAATTCTGAGACTGGATACAAAAAATGAACATATTTTAAATGGCCGGCATAGATGTCTGGAAGAGAGGGATAGTGTGCTGTCATACAGATTTTGGTTATATGTTTTTCTTTTCTCTTTCTTATGAAATCTGATCATTTGTGAGACAGAAGACGAAGGGAAGAAAAGTGTTCATTTCATCTTCCTGAAAAGGATGCTGATTTGAAAAAGGATTTCATTAGAATATAGTAAGGATATTGGATTAAGCAGCAGGTAAGAGGGCTACAAGATGTGGAAACTAGGGCCATATTGGTGTCTCAAAGACTCAAAAGATTTCTTGACCAAAATTATTTCTATAGTTCCCTTTGACTTAGAAGTATCAAAGGAGAGCTTGGATATCTTATACTGAAGCCTAGATAGGTTGCCACTGACCACTGATCTTGTATTATGTTAAACACTGACTACTGTTCTAGGGTGGGCTAACGATTTACCACTCATCCCCCCTCCATTCCATTTTCTGCCAACTATGCCCTGTCCACTGATAGGATATTAAAAGTTGGGGTGCAAGATGATGTCATCAAACTGGGATAGTAAGGACTTCCAAAAAAATTTCCATCCATATAAGCAGCCAAGAAACAAAAGTTGCAAAAGCTGTCAGAATCCATATTTTTTTCCGAACTCTGGAAGTTAATCAAAGGCTTGTAGCAACCCAGTGACTTTTATTCAAGGAAAACAATTACATCTCAGTAAGAGCAGCAACTCTTACCCTAGTCCTACCCTGACTCCCCCAGCTTAGCGGTAGCCTTGAGAAATATCCTACATTCCTCATACCTGACAGAGCAGAATGAAGCTGGAGCTCTTTCAGAAACTCATTCCCAAAGAACAATAATTACTTGACCTGTCTCCTGGTTCTCTGGTAGATGCTACTCAAGAAGCATCATTTCACTCAAAAGTCTTCATTCTCCTGCCTCAGAACGTGCGTAGTGCTGAAAGCCTTTGGGGGTAGAGGCACTTATCGGAATCATTTGTCTGCTAGTGGTTTAATATAGACACTGCTCAAGACAATGAGGAAAAACAATAGACCAAATAAAATGCTTAGAAGAAAAAGCTAGATACCATATGTTGTCACTCTTATGTGGATCCTGAGAACATAACAGAAGACCATGGGGGAGGGGAAGGGGAAAAAAAAGTTAGAGAGGGAGGGAGCCAAACCATAAGAGACTCTTAAAACTGAGGATAAACTGAGGGTTGATGGGGGGTGGGAGGGAGGGGATGGTGGGTGATGGGCATTGAGGAGGGCACCTTTTGGGATGAGCACTGGGTGTTGTATGGAACCCAATTTGACAATAAAGTTCATATTTAAAAAACGAAAAGCTAGACAGTGAGTTGTCTACAGGGGCTTGGAAAATCTAGAAGGTGACACTATGCATAGAATTAAACACTTTCTCATGAAAGACCTGAATTGGCCCAGCTGAACCTGAGGCTCTGTACAAGCAGAAAATTGGTGAAAACAGCCTAAATATCCACCAGCTGATGGATGGACAATTAAATGTGATATATCTATACAATAGAATATTGTTCATCCATAAAAGGAATGAAGTAGTGATACATACTGCAACATGGATGAACTTGAAAATATTATGCTAAGTGAAAAAGAAAGACACAAAAGGCCACATATTGTATGATTCCATTCACATGAAGAAATGTCCAGAATAGACAAATACACAGAGACAGAAATGGATTAGTAGTTGCCAGGGACTAGGAGAAGGAGACAATTTGCAGCTACTGGGTATGGATTTCTTTTGAGATGATGGAAATGTTCTGGAATTGGATAATGACGATGATTACACAACCTTGTTAATATACTAAAAAACCACTGAATTATATGCTTTAAAATGACGAGTTCTATGTTATATGACATTTTATGTAAATTACATCTCAATTTTCTTTAATGTGAAGGTGAGGAAGGTTGGGGTATTTCTTCTCCCCTCTCCTACTTTTCAGTCAGGCCTCTCTGGCATGAGGCGTGGTCTTCTTTGCCTAGATTTCCCACTGACAGTCCCTCCTCCATAGTTCCAACTCACACCAGGTGTCAGGAGCATCGTTTCTTCTCTTTGTCCCTTGGTATAAAAGTGGTAAAAGTTTCCCATTCCTGGGGTGCCTGAGTAGCTCAGTCAGTTAAATGTCAGATTCTTGATTTCATCTCAGGTCACGATCTCACAGTTCATGAGACTGAGCCCCACATTGGGCTCTGTGCTGACAGCATGGAGCCTGCTTGGGATTCTCTCCCTCTCAGTTTCTCTCTGCCCTCTCCCCAACTTGCTCTCTCTCTCTCAAAATAAACAAACATTTTTTTAAAGTGGTGATGGTTTCCCACTCTTGCTATTCTGGACTGGGTGCCCCAAATCCTGTGTTTCCTTAACTCTTCTGACACCACCAGAAGACAGACCATCTCAGTGACTTTTGTTTCCTGGTGGAACTTGACTGATGCACAGGTATTCCTAACTGACCGTGATTTACCATATTCTCTGAAGCTCTGATATGCTGGAATATGCCCTATGGAGACTGGATAGGACAATGGGATTCTCAAGGAATACACGTGTTTCCCAATGTCCTTTGCTCAGCCCCATTGTCATCCCATTCTCTACTGTGTTGGGAAATTTTATCTCCCACAATGTCTTCAGTTATGACCTAAGTCTGGAATTTCTGTCTTTAACTAGATTCCTGACTTTTAGACTAACCTTTCTAATGGTATGATGAAGATTTCCTCAGGAATGTCTTTTAGATCTCTCAACTCAGTACGTACACTTGCCAATTTCAGCGAATGTCGTTGCCATCCATCCATTCACTCAATGAAGACACATTATCTTTAAGTCCACTCTCCCTCATTGTCCAAACAAACCTCAAGTCCCACTTACACTTTAGAGATATTAGGGGTATTGGGCCTTCAATTCCCCTGATTGCATCACTTTATATTCCTACTTGTAAATATCCTCTCTAGTACCAGTTTCTTTGTAGGACATTCTCCTCCATATCCACAATGCCATGATCACAATCAAGAACCTTAACATTGATGCCATAGTATCATCTAATATACAATAAGTATTTAGACTTTCCCAATTATCCTGACAGTGCCTTTATGGTTAATTATTTTAATCATAGTTCAAATCTATTATCATAGGTTGCCGTTATTTGTCATGTCCATTCATTCTTCATTAAAAACTCACTTTTTTTTTTTCTTGTCTTTCATTGAGAATGAGTTTTTGCAACACCCAGTCAAGTTCCACAGATTAGGACTTTTCTGATTGTTTTCTCATGTTTAAGTTCTGAGTAGACATATTTAGCATAACATAGATGGCATTGGGTCTTTCTCAGTGAATCACATCAGGAAGCAATAATGTCAGATTATCCATCATGGGTAATGCTATTCGATTACTGGTTAAAGTGATGTCTAACAGATTTTTTTCAAAGTAGAAATAACTTTTTTTTAATTAGTAAGTAACTTGCAAGGTTAAACTTAAAAATGTATGAATATCTTGTTACTCCAGAAACTTTCATCAAAAGAATTTAGTAACCATTGCTATTTACTTGCCTGAATTAACCATCATATCAATGGTGACAAAATGGTCATTTTCTGTCATTCCTTCTACATTCCACTAGCGTTCTTCTGTAAAGAACCCCTCTTCACCCTCTCATCTCATTTTGTTTTGTGTGCTTGAATATCATTTTAAATTCAATTTAATAAAAGACATTATTATCATTGGTCTTGTGATATTCATTTTTTCCCTAATCTGGCCATTGGGAACTTTTTCAGTCTGACTCCTGTGTTCATTTGATATGTCCCCACTGGTTTTCAAACACTTTCTTGATTTCAGGGAATAAGATATTCCAGATCCAACTGGTACTTTTCTTTCCTCATATCCCATTGAACAGAGCTAAGAAATATGTGGTGAAATCGTGAGTTCATTCTGATACTTTCAAATCCAATACAGAGAGCTCTTCATTTTCTCCTGTCCCATATCTGTAGGTCTCTTCTCTCCTGATAAAACCCGGTTTCTAACAACACCCAATGTTAACTCATTTGCTCTATCCTACGAATTGCACAATATAGCATGGGAATGTGACGCCGGTACCACTGTGGTAGAGTCCCCTCTTTAGACGAATGGACCCCAAGATAAGGGAGGGCAACCTGGCCAGTGTGGTACATGACTTCCCTCATGACCCCATAACATGAGACCACCCAATCAGACTGCATGCCTACACATTACCCATATATGGGAGACAAAGAAATAGATGTATAAAAGACTACACCATGTGGTGTTCAGGGCTCAGTTTTTTGGGTACAAACCCATCTGAGCCAGAGCTGGCATACATAAAGTTGCTTCCTGGAAAGAAAGCCTTGGTGTCCACGACTCTGTGTGAGAAAACTGCTACACCACCACCAATAGCAAACCTACATGTAAAGCCTAAATTTCTTTGCAGTTCTTTTTTGCCCTTCAGCTCTATCCCAGTAGGCATGTGCAGCCAGAGTTTTGGTTCAATTAGTTGAGTTAATCCTTTCTTTCCGTGGGGCTCTGTTATCAGCTGGTTGTACAGCAGGGCTCATTTGTTTCTCTTTTTGTCCTATTAGGGGTTTGGGCCCTTGTTTATTTAATTTTACTTTTGAATATGCATTACGTCATGATGATTTAAAAGTAAAAGCTATATGAGAAGACAAACTCAGGAAAGTGTCACTGCTTCCTCACCCCTCTACCCTTTTCTCATTCCTGCCCTACACCTGTCATGTGTGCAACCATTTCATTAGCTTCTGATATAGCCTTCCCAAGTTTCATTTTGCAAAAACTGGTGTGGTGGTGTGTGGTGTGGTGTGTGTGTGGTGTGTGTGTGTGTATTCTTCTTTCTTCTTTCTTCTTTCCTCTCCTTTCTTATATAAAAAGTAGCTACTATACGTTCTCTTTTTTACTCTATAGTTTTTATTTGAAACCTATCCTGGAAATAACGAATAATCACTACAGCTCCTCCCCATTCTTTTTATAGTTGAATAGTCAGTCCAATGTGTGGATATACCACAGCTTATTCAAACAATATTTCATGTATTGGCACTCAGGTTGTTTCCATTATTTTACACCTACAAAGTTAATCGATGAATAACTTTGTGCATATGCTTTTGGCTTGCTTGTTTGTTTTGGAGGGTTAGCTTCAGGACAAAGTTCTGGAAGTCAGATTGCTGGGTCAAAGAGTAAATGCTGCGTAGATAATTTTTTAGATATGGCCATAACTCCTCCCAATGGATTATACCATTTAAACTTCAATCGGCAATGTATGTGCCTGTGATATGAGCTGAATTGTCACCACCTAAAATTCATATGTTGAAGCCTTAATCCCTGGTACCTTAGAATGTGACTATATTAAGGAGGTGGTTAAGTTAAAATAAGGCCATTAGGGGCACGTAGGTGGCTCAGTCGGTTAAGCATCTGACTCTTGAGTCCGGCTCGGGTCATGATCTCATGGTTCGTGAGTTTAAACCCCACCTGGGGTTCTGTGCTGATGGTGTGGAGCCTGCTTGAGATTCTCCCTGTCTCTCTGCCCCTCCCCCACTGACATTCTCTCTGTCTCTCTCAAATATATGAATACAAATTTTAAAAAAATAAAATAAAATAAAGCCATTAAAGTAAACCTTAATCCAATCTGACTGGTGTCATAGAAGAGGAAATTTGGACACACAAAATGATACCAGGGATGGGCTTGCACAGAGGAAAGACCATGTGAGGACACAGTGAGAAGACAGCTACCTGAAAGCCAAGGACAGAGACCTCAGAAGAAATCAAACTTACCAACAACCTGACCTTGGACTTCTAGCCTTCAGAACGTGAGAAAATAAATTTCTGTGTTTAAGAGTCGCCAGTTTGTGGTGGTTTTTTAAGGCAGCCCCCAGCAAACTAATACAGCCTTTTCCTCCACTGCCTCACCCAGCAGCATAAGGTCCAACTTGTGTGGTTTTTTTTTCTAGTTTGATCTGTGGAAAAAAGTACAGTTTTATCAGCATTACTTTCATTATGAGGGCAGTCGAGCACACTTTCATGTATTTAAGGATCATTTTCTTATGTCTTTGTGGAAATGGGTGATTGGGGGGTTTTTTTTCAACTTTTTTAAAAAAACTTTAGACATTATGGAGATAGTCTTTATCTCTGATATATCATATTGCAAACATTTTCTCCCTGGGATCCACTTTTCTCTTGATTTTGCTTATTTATTTATTTTTTTTTTTTTGCCAAGCAATTGTTTTCTTAACTTTATGTAGTAGAAATTATGAATCTCTCTTTTTTTTTTTTTTTTGCATATGGATTTGAGTCACATTTAGGAAACTTTTTCCCACACTCAAGTTACAAAAAACATGCATTCGTGTTTTCTTCTAGTACTTGTATGATTTGCTTATTTTGTAATTTTTACATTTAGATTTCTCAATCCTTTTAGCTTATGACACGTGGCATAAGGTATAAATCCAGTTTTATCTTTTTTCCAGGGGCTCTCCAGCTGTCCCGACACCATTTATTGAAAGTCCACCTTTTCTCCAGTCATTTGAAATGCCACCTTTACCCAATAATACATTTTGTGCATACTTGAATCCATTGCTGGACTTTCTTTCCAGCCTCTTGTCTCTCTGTGTGCCAGTGCCTCACTGTATTAACCATCAACCAGTTATAATACGTCCTACTATCGGTAAGATCACTCTCCCTCATTGTTTCTCCTTCCTCCCTGTCCAAAGTTTCCTAGCTTTTCTTGTATGTTTATTTTCGACATGACTTCAGAATCAACTTATTTATTTCAAAAAAAAAAAAAAAAAAAAAGAAGCCTGTTAGTGTTTTTTCTTGCCATTGCGTTACATTTATGTATCAACTGGAGAAGAACTGACAGCTGAATGATGTCAAGTAGTTCTCTCCAGGAGCAATGGGTGTTTTTTTATTTGCTCAAATCTACTTCCGTGTCTTTCCGAAGCATTTAAAATTTTTCTCATCGGGGCGCCTGGGTGGCGCAGTCGGTTTAAGCGTCCGACTTCAGCCAGGTCACGATCTAGCGGTCCGTGAGTTCGAGCCCCGCGTCAGGCTCTGGGCTGATGGCTCGGAGCCTGGAGCCTGTTTCAGATTCTGTGTCTCCCTCTCTCTGCCCCTCCCCCGTTCATGCTCTGTCTCTCTCTGTCCCCCAAAAAAATAAAAATAAATAAATAAATAAATAATAAAATTTTTCTCATTGAGATTTTATATTTCTTTTTTTTTTTTTTTTTATTTGAGCAGAGTTGGCACATGATACTACATTAGATTCAGGTGTACAACACAGTGATTCAACATCTCCATACGTTGTGCTATGCTCACCACAGTTATAGCTACCATCTGTCACCATACAACCCTATCACACTACCATTGGCTAGACTCCCTATGCTCCACCTTTCCGCCCCATAACCTATCATTCTGTAACCATAAGCCCATGTCTCCCACTCCCCTTCACCCATTTTGCCACCTCCCACCCCCCAAAAAGATTTTATATGTATGCATATATATGTATGCATATATATGTATGCATATATGTGTACACACACATATACACACAATGGAATATTACTCAGTCATAAAAAAGGATGATACCTTGCCATTTGCAACAACAACACGGATGGATCTAGAGAGTATAAAGCTAAGTGAAATAAGTCAGACTGTGAATAACAAATACCATATGATTTCATTCATATGTGGAATCTAAAATGCGTATTTCTTCTTAAGTTTCGCCTTCTTGTTGCAACTGTCAATGAGTTTTTCCTCTTATGTTGTACCTTGTAATTAGCTATTTTTGTGTGTATGAAGGCTATTGGTTTTTATAAGTTCATTTATGTCCTACCATTTAATTAAGTTCCTTATCTAATTTCCATTTGTTGAATCACTAATTCTTGGGTTTTCAAGGATCATTATCATTTCACCTACGGTAGAGATAGCTTTGCTTCTCAAATTTTTATACCTTTGTCTCATGGTATTGATTAGCAGTTCCAAAACAGTGTTAAACAATAATAGAGAGAAGGGGCATCTTTTCCTTATTTCTAGTCTTAGCCAGAGTGCCTCTCATGCTTCCCAATTAATTAAGATTAAGATACTAAGTTTAGGACATATGTGTGCATATATATATATATATATATACACACACACGTATATAAATATATACATATATATATACACACACACATATATATATACATATATATACACAAATCCTATATATACATGTACATATATGTAAATTATGTCAAGAAAGTATCAATTCCTATTTTACTGATTGCATTTTTCAGGAATCGGTTTCAAATATTGTTGAAAGTCTTTCTACAGCCATGAAGATAGTAATAAGGTTTCTTTCCCTTAAATCTATTAATTAGGTGAATTATATTAATGGATTTCTTCATATTGAAATTCCTCGCATTCCTGAAATTTGGTATTGATGTTTTATTTTCTTATGGTGGTTTGAGATTTTTTCGTTGCTAAAAGTTTACTTAATTTTTGTATCTATATTATAAAGGAAATTAGTCTGTAGTTTTCCTATAAACTACATCACTATTATCATTATTGCTATTATTAATCTTTATTAGGTTTAGATATCAATGTTATACTTACTTCTTAGAAGGAATTTGGAAGTTCTCCTTCATTTCTGCACTCTGGAATAATTTACAGAGCATTAAGATTATCTGATCTTGGAAGGTTTGTAGAATTCTCCTGTGCAAACAGCTGGGTCTGGTGTTTCTATATATAATTTGTTGATAACTTCCTCCATCTTTTTTCCACTCCAGAGAGTGGTCTGTTTGAGCTTTGTATATCAAATGGGGTCTGTTTTGGTAAATTAAATTTTTATAGAAAATAATCAATTTCATAGTTTTTGAATGTGTTCGAGCGGTCTTGCAAGTAGTCTACTTATGATTTATTTTCATTTTATAATGGTTGTTTCCCGCTAGTCTTAACTCATTTTGTCTGTTTGTGTTTCTTCTTTCTTGACTGGGTTGGCTATTGGTATGTCTGTTTTACTTTTTTCCCCCAAATAACCAGAATTTGATTCATTTGTTGGCTCTCCTCTTTTTACTGTTTTCCACCCCATTAATTTCTTCTTTTATCTTTATTACTTCCTTCCTTGTGTTTTCTTTTGACTTATTTTTTGAAACTTCTATATTTTTGTGTTGATAATTAAATTTGTTTATTTTAAGTGTTTTATTGATTTAAGTATTTAAGACCATGGATTTTCCTCAGATCACTGCTTTAATTGTGTCTCACAAACTCTAATGTGCATATTTTTAATTCTAATTATTGTTTCTTTCAAATTCTGCAATTTCAGTTCGTATATCCCCTTCACCCAATAGTAGTTTAATAGTTACTGTTGTTGTTTAAATTCCAGGTAAAAGGACCTTTTAAGTTGTGTTATTAACGTCTACTTCTTGGCACTTACTAGGACTTCTTTTGTGAACCGGTATGTGGTCAATTTTTATGAACACTTTGCTTGTGCTTTGAGAAGAGAGTGTATTCTCCATGAAGACATGAGATTTGCAATCTATCTGTCATGCTCATTTTAGTAATTAAGTTGATTAGGTCTTTTTATACCCTTATTTATTTTACTGTTTCCATTTTTCTGGAATATCATTATTAGTCCCTCTATTCTTTGCCTTTCTGTACCACTGTATCATAGATGTGTCTTATGTATCTCATAGAATTAAGTTTTGCAGTAAGTCAATTAGAACATAATCGATGGGGTTTTTTTGTAATTTCTTAATAAATTTAATAATAAGCTATAATGAGCTAACAAATATAATTTATTAATATGACTGATGTACTTGGCCTCAACTCATATTTTGTGCTGACTGTGCGTATTGCTTTTTCCTCTATGCGGTTTGTTTCCTGTGCCCATTTTAAATTTCTTCTGGTGTTTAGGATAGTTAGTATTTTTGCTGTGGTGGTTAGCTCTTCACCAATACCTATCATAATGCCCTTAGTCCATTTGTTCTTTTTTTTTAATTAAAAATTTTTTTAATGTTTATTTATTTTTGAGAGAGAGCATGAGCAGGGGAGGGGCAGAGAGAGAGGGAGACACGGAAACCGAAGCAGGCTCCAGGCTCCAAGCTGTCAGCACAGAGCCTGCCGCTGGAGTCGAACTCACAAGCCCTGAGATCATGACCTGAGCCAAAGTCAGACGCTCAACCGACTGAGCCACCCAGGTGCCCCAGTTCATTTGTTCTCATTACCCTCTACTTACCTGTCTGCTATAAGTAATATCCTTCACTCCCACCTTGTAACTACACAACAATGTATTGTTTTTATATTGTTTCCTTTCAGAACATGTACCTTTATACTGTTCTTCTCTTCTTGCCCCATCCTTGCTTACCTACAGATTTACAAGGAAATATGCGTGATGCTTAATTTCCATTCTCATTCACATGCCAGAGTTTCCGTGTCCTGCTCCTGTTTGGGTCAAATAATGTTTGCCCTCTAGTAGATCCGTTACAGAACAATATCAAGTGATCTCTGAGTTTTTGCACATAGAAAACTGCTTCTCACAGTCTTAATCCTTGGAGATGAGCTCACCCAGAAAGAAAATGTTCCCACTGCACTTCCTTTAATTTCTTGAAAATGCAGCTCCGTTGTTCTCTTGTTTTATATGAGAAGTCTGATGCTTACTTGATCTTCTTTCCTAAGTAAGTGATTTGGTCTTTTTGCCTAGAGACCTAGAGAATTTTTTTTTCTTTGTCTTTAAAGTCTGATATTTTCCTGGTATATGTCCCGAACTTCACCATTCCAGGTTAATTCTCCTAGGAGCACAGTGGGGCTTTTAAGCATGCAGATTGAAGTCTTCTTTTAACTCTGGAAATTTGTCTTAGCTCTCAGTGTGAAATAGTAATTGTTTTACCATGGGAATTTTTTCTTTTTCAGACTCCCCCAAGCCTATCTTCTTTCAATCACATTCTCTGTGTTCTTTTTTGCTTCATTCCTTATGTGTCATCCACTTTTCAACACTCTCCTCAGTGTCTCCTAGATTTTCAGGGAAATCTTGTGTCCTATGAGTACCTTGTAATTTAGCCTTTATTTTTAAAATGATTTCGTCTTTTCCCTCATTCTTTCCTGAGTCCGTTCAAGCCCCTGCTTCACATATTCCCTGACTTTTTTACTATTTCTGTTCCAAACCTCAAAACTTCTGATTTAGGATGTCGATTTTATATTTTTCAAATGCTGGTTTTCAGATATTTAATTCAGTTTGGATGTTGTTTTCTTCTGCTTCATGTTCGATTTTGATAGGAGCATTTGCATCTGTTGAAATGTTTGGATTCTCATATTTTGTTTCCTTATTGGCCGTGTATTGGTGTTGTTTGACATTTTCTGTTCACTCTTAAGAGTTTACATACGGTTGTATGTAGGCACAATTGCAGAGGTTGGGTGGCTGACAACGTTTCCTAGTTCAAGAGCACCCTCTTCTGTTGGTATGGAGAAGTGTAGTTTCTTTCTGCGGGAAGGGATTGGTAAGTCTCCTGATTTTTGAGAATCCCTTTTGTTTGGCAGAACATTCTCTTTTCCTTATTTCCCTTCATGAACAAGCTTCCAAAAGCACCCCTGCCCGGTGGCCTCCTCTCCTCCAGCAGTGACTCCTGTCCCCACGCTGCCAACCCCCGTTCCATGTACCACCAAGTCTTTCCATTCAACTGCCCTGCTACCTGTCTCAGAGTTGCTCTCACTAGTTTTCACTCAAGTGCAAACTTCTCTTTCTGGGGGTTATTTTGTCTGTGGATCTGCTACAACAAAGCACCCAGGCCCCCCTCTTCTTTGCCATACTCTTCCTGGCTCTTTGTTCTAGATGATATGGTCTGGAGTTGACTGTGTTGGACCTGGGAGCTCACTCTCTGATAATGTAATTTAAAGGTCAGTATTCTCTCTCTTAGTTGTAGTGTGTGTGTGTGTGTGTGTGTGTGTGTTGGAGAGGCACAGACAGACAGACAAAGAAAGAAAGAATCTGGAAGTCTTTATGGACTCAGGGAATTCTTAAAACTGCTTTGACCATAAGAAAACTAATTTTTAGGATTACCAATAAAACCTTACTAAAGTCAGGCCGCTTGGCACCCAGGCCGGTTTTACCACTAATGCTGTATGTGGCTTTGGACAAATCACTTAAATCTGGACGCCAGTTTTCTTTGAGTGAAAGAGTATCTGTAAGTGTCTTTCCATTGATATTCAATAAGCTCTAAACTCCTGCATTCCTCTTACCACCCTTGGCTCCCCTCCTCATATTATGCACGCAAGCGATATTAACTTGCATGTTACAACTCAGGCCTCAGCATCACAAAGAAAACTAGTCCCGTGTAAACTGAGTCTTGACAAAATATAAACATAAATTGACTTCCCTGGCCGGTTTAAAGAGAAGTGAGATCTCTGTTAATTCAAATTGCAGCCCTCTCAGGGGTGAGGGCTCATTTGGGAGCCGCCACGTGTCTGTGCTGGGTTTCTTTTACAAGGTCAGGATGTTCCCTCTCAAGCACACACAGTCCTCACCAGATCCAGGGAGAAGCCACCACCACAGCCTCCCTCCCTTTCCTCCATGCTTCTCTGGGCTCAGGGTCCTGCCTTTCATCCAGCTCCCGCTCTCTGAAATACCTCCAATCTTAAAGAAGACCACGACTTAAAGGAACCAAAGTAGGGAAAGAGCAGAGAACTTGCAGGGGTAAATGTGAAAACATACCAAGTCAACATAACCTCTCTTTCTCAATAGCACAAATTGATGTAGTGTTCTCAAGTTTCATATGGCTACAATGATAATACATACTCCCCACTCATGGTAGCTGAAGAGATAACATCATAGGTGATTCATCCTAGAATAGCCCTCCAGGTCATGTTGGCAATGCCCTTGCCTCCCATCAAAATGGCCCTCACCTATTATAAACAAATGCAAGTATCGAGTGGGTAGAGAGATCCTCCTATTCTTAATGCTGTCGAGGTCAAAGAGTGAGTCTGCCCCCTCAGTCACCTGCTCATGGGTTCCCACCACTTTGACATTCAGGAAACCAAGCAGAAATAGACTTCCTTTATCAGCATCCAGTCTCCAGCCCTATTCATTCCAAACTATACCCACTGTCACTTGTAGGCTTTCTATCTCTCTCCATCTGTGTCCGGGACACTGGCTGCAATGGTGACAACAATAGCAGGTCAGCACAAACATACACACACACATACACACACACACACACACACACACATGCACACAGACACACACAAGTACACATATACACACACACATAGATACGGACACACATGTGCACCCGTGTAGTTAGGTATGTCAGAAAAAAGAGGAAGATATGTTGAACTGGAACATATCCTCAGGGAAAGGACTGGGAAACCAGAGACCAGAAAGGATATAGACTCACAGGCCCCCGAGCACCCAAAAATATTGCAGTGTTACTTCATCTACTTAACTGTCTCTGCCAATTCATTCTAGAGGCCAAGAAGTCTCTTTCTGATCTCGCCCTCTGCCTGACTCTCTCTGGCCAAGCTCCTTGCATAGGAAAACAGAACAACATTCAGACATGAATCTGACCCTTATTCTGATGCTTAGATCCTTCATTGGCTTCTCATTTCTAAGCTCAGCTAAGCTAAGACAGGTCGGCACACAGCTACTTTACCAAGTGGAACGTGCCAAGTGTGATAAGAAGTTCAAGGCGGAATTCAGGGAATGGGGGCATTTCTTTCAGCTACGGACAGAGAGGAAGCTCCACTGAGAAGGTGATGTTTTACCAAGCACTGACAAAGAGATATAAGGACCTTTGGGATCAACTTCTAGGAAACACACCTGGAAAACAATGAGTGATTAAATCGGGCTATAAAGAAGCGTGAGTACAGGGAGAGAGCAGGAGATATCTGCTGTTGGAGAGGTGGGCTGGGGCCATGTCAGGGAGCTTCTGGAATGTCAAACTTCTCATGACTTTTTGGCCTCAATCCTCCCCTGATGTCTCTAGGCTTGATATCCACAAACCTCATAATGTTTGATGCATCGAGATTCACACCATTTAGAATATACTTTTTGGAGTTGGAAGATAAAAATAACAAAGAGAGTTTTACCTTTGGCAGTAGGTGGCTGATGTGTCTTATGTAACCTTGCGGTCAGCTATTCCATAAGCTTCATGTGGCCCAAGGTGTTTTCTGGCCCTAAGGAAACACAGCTAGCTCAACGAAAATGGGCATGCTAATTTTCACGTGGGGTTGGAACACGTGGGGCAGGAAGGTCCCTGTGAGAAGACAAAGAATATAGGCAAGGTGAAACGTGGCAAGCCAGTCTGCAAATGACCACCTTGTAGAAGCACTGAAGTCCAATTGTGACCTCGTTTGAATTAAAACTGGAATTAGTTGGAAATGAACAGGAGATCTAGTATAACATAATAGTCAATACCATCAACTCAAGTTCCAGGGAGAAAATGGCAGGACTAGGGCTCAAAGTCTAACTTTGCAAACTGGGTGGTAAGGTGATTTCTCCGAGTCTCTGTGTCCTTCTCTGTAAAACAGAGACATGAAGAGTAGCTACTTTAGAGTTACTTTGAGGATTAAATGTGAGAATATACACTGAGCTCTTAACATCATTCTGGTACATAGATAGGGCTCAATTAGTATTCAGTAATTGTTGTTGAGCAAATAAATACTCAATAAATATTAGTAAGAAAAAAAGGAAGCCCCATAAATATAATCAACTGATACTTAACAAAGGAGCAGAGACAATAAAATGGAGCAAAGATAGTCTCTTCAATAAATGGCATTTAAACAATCGGACATCCATGCAGAAAAATGAATCTAGACACAGATTTTACACCCTTCACAAAAAATTAATTCAAAATGGTTCGTAGACCTAAATGTAAAATGAAAAACCATAAAATTCCTAGAAAGTAATATAGGAAAGGACCCTGATAGCCTTGGGGATGGTAGTGTCTTTTTAGACACAACACCAAAGGCACAATCTATGAAAGAAATAATTGATAACCTGGACTTCATGAGAATTAAAACTTCTGCTCTGCAAAAGACAATATCAGGAGAATTAGAAGGCAAGCCACCCACTTGGAAAACACATTTGCCAAAGACAATACCTGATAAAAGACTGTCATCCAAAATACGCAAAGAACTCTTAAAACTCAACAATAAGAAAACAAACAACCTGATTTTTAAAATGGGCCAAAGACTTTAACAGACACCTCGTCAAAGATATACATACAGATGGTAAGAAAGCACGTGAAAAGATACTCCATGTCGTATGTCTTCAAGGAAAGGCAAATTAAAACTACAATGAGAAACTATTATACACGTAATTAGAATGGCCAAAATCTGGGCCACGGACAACACCAAACACTGACAAGGATGTGGGGCGACAGGAACCCTCATCATTGCTGGCGGGAATGCAAACTGGTACAACCACTTTGGAAGACAGTGGGGCAGTTTCTTACAAAACTAGACATACTCTTATCATACATTCCAGCAGTCACATTCCTTCATATTCACTGAAGGAGTTGAAAACATGTCTACACAAAAGCCTGCACACAGATGTTTACAGAAGCTTTAGTCGTAATTGGCAAAACTTAAAGGAAACCAATATGTCTTTCAGTAGGTAAATGGATAAATGAACTGTGGTACATCTAGGCAATGGAATATTATTCTGTACTCAAAAGAAATGAGCTATCAAGCCATGAAAAGATATGGAGTCAACTTAACTGCATACTACTGTGTGAAAGAAGTAGCCAATCTGAAAAGGCTACATACTGTATGTATGTATATATGTCCAACACACATGACATTCTAGAAAAGGAAAAACTACAAAAACAATAAAAGATCCGTGGTTGCTAGGGGTGAGGGAGAGACATGAACAGGCAGAGTACAGAGGATTTTTGGGCAGTGAAAATAGTGTGTAGTCATGATGGGTACATACTTTTGTCCAAATCCATAGAATGCACAATAAACTCAAAGATAAACTATGGACTATGGACTATGGCTTTTGGATGATTATGATGTGTCAATGTAGGTTCACCCTTGGTAAAAAAATGTGCCATTCCGGTGAGTGATGTTGATAAGGGAGGAGGATGTGCATGTTGGCGGGGGGGGGGGGTGCAGGAAGTATATGAGAAATCTCTAGACCTCTCAATTTTGCTCTAAGTCTAAAACCACTTTAAAAAAATAAGTGCCCATCAACAGATAAATAAATAAGATGTGTATATATATATACAAAATGGAATATTAGCAGCAGAAAGAATGAGATCTTGCTATTTGCAACAGCATGTATGGACCTAGAGGGCATTATGCTAAGTGAAATAAACCAGACAGAGAAAGACAAACACCATATGATTTCACTCATATGTGCGATCTAAAAAACAAGACAAATGAAGAAACAAACACAGAAACAGAATCATAAATTACAGAGAACAAACTGGCTGCCAGAGGGGAGGTGGGTAGAGGGGTGGATAGAATAAGCGAATAGGATTAAGAAGTACAAAGTTCCAGTTATAACGTAAGTCATGGGGATTAACAGTACAGCATGGGGGTAGTCAATAATATTGTAATAACATTGTATGGTGACAGATGGTGACCATGCTTCTGGTGAGCCCTGGGTCATGCATAGCATTGTCAAACCACTATATTGTACACATGGAGCTAATATTAACACTGTATGTCAACTCTACCTCCATAAAAAGTCTTAATTAGAAAAATTAAAAGTAAAAGGCTGAAAAGAAGAAAAGAAAAAAAGAAAAAGGAGAACATGTAGAGGATACTGCTCTGCCATGGCTCATATCCCGATCAGGGATAAGGATAGCAGTATAGAAAAGAAAAAAAAAACAAAAAAAAGCGAGAGCTCTCTCTGGAGAGCACAGCGAGGAGGTGAGGGGTGGGGGTGGATTCCACTGAATGGTCTGGGACTAGGAGGAAACACTTGTGTATCCTGGTCCAGGCTCTGATATGAATCGATGTGCAGTTTTAGACAAGCCATAACATTTCCCCAATCCTCAGATTTGGGTTTGTTTTAAAGATTTTTTTAAAGTTTATTTATTTTTGAGAGAGAGAGGACGAATGGAGGAGGAGTAGAACCCGGCGGGGGACAGAGGATACAAACGGGCTCTGTGCTGACAGCAGAGAGCCTACTGTGGGGCTCGAACTCACAAACCGTGAGATCGTGACCTGAGCCGAAGTTGGAAGCTTAACCAACTGAACCACCCAGATGCCCCCTCCAATCCTCAGGTTTTTGTTTTGTTTTCTAGTGTTGTTTAATGTTTATTCATTTTTGAAAGACAGAGAGAGAGCATGAGCAGGGGAGGGGCAGAGAGAGAAGGAGACACAGAATCTGAAGCAGGCTCTGGGCTCAGAGCTGTCAGCACAGAGCCCGATGCGGGGCTCGAACTCACAGACCTCGAGATCATGACCTGAGCTGAAGTTGGACGCTTAACTGACTGAGTCGCCCAGGCACCCCAATCCAATCCTCAGGTTTTTTAACTTTAGAACTGCCATACTGAACTGACTGGCCTCTGAGATGCTTCAGCTCTGACTTTCTCTGAGGTCATGACTTGGGGGCTGACCATGTCTAAAGACCCTTGAAACCCAATCTAAGTGCTCTGAAGGAAAAGTTTGGTGATAGCCCTACAGTTGAGGCAGGAACTGAGCTAGAGACTGAACTAGATCCAGATACACAACTTTCCATCCCAAGACTCAATGCTTCTGGAAGGACTGAAGCCATGTCTGTTTCAAGAGGGTCCAGCACAGTCAAGGCCTTCCATAGAGAGTAGAGACTCCCCTCGTGGGGTTCCTTCAACAGGAGCGACCACTTCTCACTCCTCCCCACTCTTCATCCCCCAAGTCAGATCACAGGGAAGAAAATAGGTTAAAACTGCATCTCTCCTCCTCCTCCTCACATTTCCAAAGCCTCCCAGAGATGTCCAGAAAGCAGTTTAATGTCCTTTCTAGAGACTGAAGTTCTGGTCTTCTCCCCTCAGTGCAGGGAAGTCTTCCATTTGGAGCTCTTATCTCCAAAACCTTGCAAGGGATCTGAACAGGTGATTCACAATAGTGCTCAGTGTGATTTAGATTCATAAATTGAGAGACTGTCCAGGAGTAAATTGCACAGAGCCTTAGGCCAGACGCAGCAGCCCCGTATTTAAACCATCTGGTCTAATCCCCTTGGCTGTCCCGCTCCAGGGAACGTAGGCAAGACTGCCTTGTGTGCAAGTCCCAACATCACCCGTGATTTCAGTCTATTTCTAGTGGGGTTTGGGGAGACCAGCCTCTTAAACTGCAGTCACTTAGAGCCAGTGCCTCTTCCTTCATCCAGAGAAACAAAAGCTAGCTCTGGCATCTAAGAAAATGTTCTCAAATATATCAAAATCAACTGCAGCAAATCCCTTCCATCCACTGCCCCCTTAAGGGCCTACCATCCCTGACTGGGGGAGATTTCTGGCACCAGCCACATGGATCCCCAGAACTTTGACTCAGAATCCCTCCCCTGACCCAAGCAAGCAACCTGGAGCCTGTATTTTTCAGACATGAAATTGACAAGAGCAAATGAGCTGTATTAAGTCCAGGTCCCACAGGGGGGGCAGATGAGGTGAGCCCAGCCAGTGACCTTCCCAAGGGACAGGAGTTTATAAGTCCCCTAGGATGGACTATCTGGTGGCTCCCTGATGCCAAAGCTCTTTTTAAAACTGCTCAGCAGATGCTGGCGGTTTGGAGGGGTCATGTGGCTTCTCAGAGCCCTAGGCTCGAGGGTTCATGTCTCATTTATACTTCCTGGAAAGTGTTGGGAGCTATTTCCAAATAGGCAACTGGTGGGGAAAGAGAGATGCCAAGGGCAGCATGACCACAGTCTCCTAGCCTGAGTCCTCGTGGGGTACGCAACACTAGGATGTCACTGGTGACAAGAATGCTCGCGGTGTTCGGTTTCTGTCCCGTGGTTCATCTGTCACTTCTTCTGGACACAGGCTGAGGGAGTGTCCAGCCTCTCTGTGGTGACCGTTGCAGCATCTGGAAGAGCAAACCTTCCAGACAAGATCTTCGGGAATCCTCTCTCAATCACAGTCCGGGCCCCAACTTTCCTTTCAGCCCCGCTTCACGCACACTTAATGATGAACTTCCTCTTCAAATGAAATGTGCTGTTGTCTCTGGACTGTCTGGAAAGGAATCAAGGTTTATACAATTTGGTCTGCTAGGAAGGAACAAGCTCAAGGTGGCACCTTCAACAGCTGAGTTCAGGGCTGCCATAAGGTCCAAGGATCGGATAGTCTGCGAGGCACTGAGGTGTAGGAACACGGCCAGGGAGAGTGTCTTAGTCCATTCAGGCTGCTGTAACAAAACAGCACAGACTGGATGGCTTGTAAGCAACAGACATTTATTTCTCACAGGTCTGGAAGCCGGAAGCCCACCATCAGGGAGTCAACACGGTCAGGTTCTGGTAAAGATCCTTTCCCAGGTTGCAGACTGTTGACTTCTCATGATGGCCTCCCAAGGTAGAAGGAGCAAGGAGGCTCTCCGGGACCTATTTATGAGAACATTAATCCTATTCACGAGGGCTCCTCCCTATGACTTAATCACCTCCCAAAAGCCTCACCTCCTGGTACCATCACATTGGGAATCAGGATTTCAACATATGAATGTTGGGGGATACAAACATTCATGATAGCAGAGTAAAATTAAAGACAGGGGATTGGGGCCCCATACAGGGAATATAGTCATCAAACACGCCAAAGGGCCAAACATTTTATATACATAGCTATGTAGTCCTTGCAACAGATCTATGGAGCAAGAATTAGGACATGTCTGGAAACAGGTCGAAATGTGTGAAGAAGTTTGCCCAAGGTCACACCTGATGAGTGTCAGAGACTCAATCTGACTCCAGAGCAATATGTCCCAAAGCCCATGCTCTTCTCATGACATCAGTGAAGCTACCTTCCAGGAACACCAAAGTGAGAAGGTAAGTTCTCAGGGTCCTGCGGCCTTCAGAGGGTGTATGGTATAAAACGTAAAGGAAAGTTCTAGATTGGATGGGAGAGTAGATCAGAGGTTCTCAGCCAGGGATGATGTTACTCCCCCCCTCCCCAGGAGGTATTTAGCAACATCAGGGGACATTTTCAATTGTCGCCACTTGGGGAATGATACTGGCAGCTACTGGACAGAGCCCAGAGATTCTGCTAAACATCCTGCTGTGCTCAGGAAGGGCTCCACAATGCGGACTTACCTGGTCCCAAATGTCAGCAGTGCGGAGTCTAGGAAACTCTAGACTAGTGATCGTGGGTCTCTTCCAACTCCAGAACTAAATGAGGGGCCTTAATTTTTCCCTCCAGCTGCATAAATGGAATTCAGTTCTGTAATTCCTCATTTTTCAAGGCAGGGCCAGGGAGGGGACAAGGATACCATACTTATAACACCAGACCCTTTTAGACCCTGAGTTTCTGGCACGCCAAAGGCCCCAAAGAAATTACACAAATATTCCCTCTACCTCCTAAAGACTTGGCCATTAAGTGCTCTCAATGAATCTGCATCCCTGAGAAGTCTAGCTAGTTAGAGATTTGTAGGGGCTTGGTGGGGGGAATGGGGGTTCTAGAAAAATCCAGAGGTGAGGGGTGGAAAAGGGTAGAAACTCATGGGTTCAGTACAATCCATCATTTCAATGAATGCCCAGTTGGTAAAAGCTAACTCTCTGAAAGACCAATTTGCTAAAAGCAAAGTCCCAGGAAGCCAGTTCTTAGAAAGATCAATTTGCCAAATTACCAAATCACCAAATTTTCCAAATCCACATGTTGTGAAGTTTAATGGAAATATTTATCCCCTGAAATTTCCGTGTGGACTAAGGTCATCTCCAGCATATTATAATTTTCAACTGGAACTTTTTTTTTCCAGCGAATTCTGATTTTCTTTTGAATGGTTTTGCTGTGGAATTAAATTTTAAATTATAAGTTAATGTCATCGGAAATTCAACTTTATTTTGCAGGCTGTTGAAAGTTAACTTATTTTCATTTCAATTTAATTAAAATTTTACGTCAACTTGCCAGCCGTTTACAGAAAGATACAAGAGGCAGGGGCACAGCAAAACAGTGGGAGGACTTTGAGGATGGCCAGAAGAGATTTGCCACCCTAGTCATGTGCCAAGGACCAGGCACGAGTCAAGGAAGAATCAATTCAGAAACAGCGAGAGTAAGCACTTTGCATTTTTAAATGTGGCTGATAATGACCTGAAATAATAAATCAAGGCAGAGTGGCTAAAAATATTAAAAATGCGAGAAGATCGGCGCAAATGAAAATTAACATTTAAAATATCTTTCTAGTTGCTTAGCTGATTTACCAAAAAGGGACAATGTTACTAATCCTAAGATATGGCTTATTTCTGAGAATAGCTACGAAATCAATAGACCTCAATTTCTCCTTATTGAGTGCTACATATCAACATTGTGTGGGTAATAGGTTTGTTTGTTTGTTTGTTTTTTTAACCACTTCTGATTTCTATTGTGCCATGGTGTCATTTCCCATTTTTCTAAACATCGGGCACTTTTCAGTAGTGTTCATACCTTCCTTAATTTTGGATCCCTGATAATTTGACATTTAAATTCATTACTGTATTTATATTAAAAAGCACTTTTCCAATTAAGTTCAAATGTAAACTAAACCTCCAATAAAAAGAAAAGCCAACATTTAATTTACGATTAGAAAACATGCAAGGTGAGTCAGTTTTAAACTAGACTAAATTAAATTTATAGTCCAAAGCATATGAAGAAAATCAAAAGTAGCCATCCGTTAAAACAATTGCACGTAAATACTAGCATAAACTGAACATTTCCCGTGTGATATGCTGAAATGGTATTATTAATGATAAAATATGTCCATGTGGCATCATTGGTAACAAAAATGAGATGTTTACATTAATTTTAAAACATTCCTGTTAAAGTGGCTAAACAGTCTAGTCAAATAGTACAAAGCATCTAATTTGGTAAATTTGGTACATCGGTCAATAGGTGAATCGATCGTTTGGCAAATTGGCCTTCCGATAATTGCTTTTCAGGGAATTTGCCTCAGACTCAAGAATATGTAAAAGTGGGAAAAGGGAGTAATTTACAGTGCGAGGGCTTCACGACAGTGGGGCAGGCTGTGGCTTTTTCCCCCACATACCTTTAGAGGCTGCAATCTGCCCTGGGGGCAGGGGCCAGGGAGCTGAGTCACCCCAATAACGAGCACCCTCTGGGCACTGCGGTGCCGGTGGCTATGCATAGCTCCAGAGGCTTAAGACGCGTTCCTGTCCCTCAAGACAAGCATCTTCCTTGTGAAGGAAACCTAATGCTTTAATTATTCAACACTACTAAGCCCAGCTGATGTAAGTGATCCTTGTTTTTTCATGGTGGCAAAGGATAAATACAGACTCCGCTGGAGCCAAAGCTCAGAGGAGCTGCGGGCGGACCAGTAAGTCAAAGTCAGGCCGCTGGAACTCCTGGGGAGAGAATCCATTCAGATCTCGTTCACCATCTAGGTTGAATTTATGGGTGTTTTTTTTGTTTTGTTTTGTTTTAATCTGGTAATGAAATAAGATGTTCACCAACTGGTACATTTCTGATGGCATCTTATTGGTTGCATCCAAATTTGTTGATGAATTGTTTCAACCAGGAAAGAATCGTTCCAGACTCAGGCAGATCTGACATGCAACGATGACCGGAGGTTCCAGTACAGAGGCTGGGCTGCTCCAAAGCTCCACGGAGGGACGGGGACAGGAGACAGTTGTATACTGACCCCTTTGTGTATGTAAAGCCCTTCAGGTATAGCCTTCAAGATCTTGTCTCCTTTGCTTTCCGACAACTATGAGTAGAGAGCTCATGAATTCATATCGTCCGTCTTCCTTACTCCGCACCTACATCGCCAATGTCCAGCCGGCAAATGTGTGAGCATGCCCATGCAATGCCTTCTCTCCAGGGTGGCCTTCCCATAGCCCCCCATCACAGACAGGTGCAGCGCCCGGGATCTCTGCTTCACAGACTGTACTTTCTGTGATGAGTGATTCAGCACACAGCAGATCATACGGACAGTTTCAGGGTTTACTTGCCATGAATCTCAAGCACCTAGCACAAAATCCAGTATGTAAAGAAAGAGCGGAATTAATGTTCATTGAATGGCAGAATTAATGAAAAATTGAACCTTTTATGACAAGTACGATGATCTTCATCTGAAAGAGGATAGAACGGAGGCAAAGCAAGATTAAGTCAGGAGCTAAAGTAACACTGGATCCAGTATTTGAACCCCAGTCCGCTGACCCAGGGAGGCTGCACTGTGACATTTGAAGATGAAATGAACACCTACTGTGTCTAGGGACATGTAGTTCTCGCTATAGTCCTGGGGAAGAGTTACTATTATTTGCAATTTTGAGATGAGAAAACTGAGGCTCAAAGAGGGCCCAAACTAGAGCTAGAAAGTGATGGGAGTGGAGTTTGAACCCAGCTTTGTCTGACTCCAATGCCCTTTTTCTTCTCACCACCTTGTTCTATAATAATAATAATAACAACAACAATAGCAACAGTGCTGTTATTACTGTATAACCCACGTCTATACAGCCTACAAATTATTCTAGAACCTACCACCGTCCCAAGCCAATAACCCTGTGAAACAGAAAGAGTTATCCCTCACCCTCGTTTTTTCTTTAATAGTGGGAAAGCTCAGGTTCTGAGAGACTAAATGGCCCATTCAAATTCACATCGCTCGTCAGTGGCAGACCTTAGAGATTATTAACCCATGCTGTCTAAGACAGTAGCCACTTGCCACACATTGAAGTTTCAATTAATTAAAATTAAGAAAATGTGTAAGTCACCTCCTCGGACTTACTAGCCACATTTGGAGTATTCAATACCCACTGTGGCTAGTGGTTACCGTATTAGAGAGCTCAGATAACAGGCGTTTCTAATGCTGCAGAAAGTTCTATACAACAGCACTGAAACCTTGCAGCAGAAGCATCACCTGGGAGCTTATTAGAAATGCCGAGTCTCAGCCCCCACCCCAAACCTATGGAACCAGAATCTGCATTTTAGCCAGACCCCCAGATTTGGGTAAAGTTTGAGAAGCACTGACCCAAACCACACCCCCCCTTCATTTTGCAGCTGAAAAACTGAAGTCCATAGAGATGAATTAACATGACCATCGTCACATACAAGGTTGGGAGTAGAGCTGGAGCCAGGAGCCAGGACTCAGGCATCTGCCACTCAGCCTTGGAGTAGGCACAGGGCCCTAGAGACCCAGGTGGCACCTGGCAATGGGATGGGGAAGGGCGTGCCAAAGGCTCTCTCCCTGCGGCAGCAGGCAAGAGGGCAGCAATGTTGGCCCAAAGAGGGTAGGGGGAGGCTGGCATATCTAAGAGGCCCTTGAAGGGCAGACACTTGTCTGAGATAAATGTTAACACCATAGAGCTACCAATCTGAAGAACGGGAGATGGGGGCCTCCTGACGGGCCAGGACTGCAGCCAAAGGAACACTAGGTATGCAATCTTCTCTACTACAGTGAGAGTATGGAGAGCCTCCCTTCCCTGACAGGGGCTAACCTCCATCCTGAAGTGAGCTCCCATGGTGCTGCTAAAAGTTTATCCCCTATGTTCTCCCCATCCCCAGCAAGGACCCCACAGGCAGTCAGCCAGACAAGTGCACAGACAAGTGCACAAGAGATGTGCTTTGAGCCTCTGGAGACAACATCCTAGTTCACCGCGGCTTCCCTGGGGAAAATTTCCAGGCCTGGTCAACAGAGGAGGAGGGCTCTAGACTAGGCTTCAGCTCTACCCCAGGCTAGACGGGTTGTGTGACTCTAGAACAGCATTACTGAAGAGAAATTTCCGCAACATAGAAATGCCCTATATCCGTGCTGTCCAGTACGGTAGCCACCAGCCACCTGTGGCTGTAGCGCACTTGACCAAGGAACTGAATCTTTCATTTTAATTCATTCCAATTTAAACAGCTGCGTGTGGCCTCGTGGCTACCATATTGAACCACATAGCTCTGGACAAGTCTTTCCGCCTCTTTGGGGCTCAGCCTTCTCAGCTGTAAAATGGAAGAGCTTGACTAGGTGGGCTGACTCTGAATCTGAACCACAGCCAAGGTGGAGAGATCTTTGGTTTCCTTTCAGTCAACGCCCCATAGGTGGATGGTGCCCACTCGCTCTTCTGTCCCGGGCTGACGCCCTTCCTGCTGTGTCACCATGGTGAAGAGGAAGAAGATGCCTTCAGGCAAAGGAAGGCCCAAATAGTCTCCATCTCAACCTCTTCTGTCAACTTAAAAGGAAGTAAAAGAACAATGTGACATGTCCTTTTTCCTTGGGCTCTGTTAGATCTGAAGTGTTCAACCCACTGACTGACTGACACAGAATTTTAATACATATAGTGGTTTTTAAAATGATGCCACAAATTCTTTGATAATCCTCTGTTGAGAAGTGGAGGAGTCTCTGTCCCCTCCCCTTAGCTATGAGCAAGACTGAGCCATCTTGGCCAATGGTGGATAACAGAAGGGACTAGGTGATAGCCAAGGCTAGTTATAAAGGGATGCAGCTCCCCCTTCACTGGGGGCACTTGCTCTTGGAATCTTGAGTCTCCACGTAAGAATCCCCTCTGTGCCACAACCATGATCCCAAAAGGCCACAAGTCCATGCCCCAGGTGACAGCCATCCCAGCCAAGGCACCAGATCTGAGAGTGAAGAGACCATCTTGGAAGTGAATCCCCCAGCCTAGCTATTCCAACCTGCAGTGATCTGTGCCATCCCAGCTGAGGCCCAAGACATCCTGGAAAGGGGAGAGCTGTTTTTACTGTGCCCTTTCTGAATTTCTCACCCTCAGAATGGGAGGGCCAGTCCCATGGCACCATATTTGAGGGATGGTGTGCTCTGTAGTAATAAATAACAGAACAGGATGTAACCAGGTGGGAACTCTGTCATGTGATGGGTAGGTTCTCAAAAGGAGGGGCTCTCCAACAGTCAGGTTCAAAGCACAGGTCTTAGGACTGGGGTGCTCAGGTTTCTACCCCAGCTCTGCTCCTCGGCGATCCTCTGGGTATAAGCAGATTTCTTAACCTCTTCAGCTTCTTCCACCAGACGGAATTCTGTTTGTGGTGATTAACACAAGACAATGCTCACGAAGACCCGTCAGTGAATGCATCACGAAGAGAGGCAGTGACTGTGTATGCAGTCAGCTTTGCGGTTCTAGTCCTAGGTACATGGCTATGGACAAAGAGCATGTATAAGATGTTTTCTCATGAGATCACCACTATGCAGTCTGGATTTGGGAGAGTTGAAATTATGTGAATTTAAGAGGTTAGAAAAGCATTTGAATCAGGAGCTCCGCTCTGGTGCATGCATTTGCTTCCATGGCCTGCGAGATAAAGCAGCTCGCCTAGTTAGACGACAGTGATAACACTAGAATCAAAAAGGAAGAGACACTGAGGCCAGGATGTCCTGTGCTCCACATGATGCCTTCAGGCTCTGAGGTCCTAGCTATGGCCTGTGTCCTATTTGATCTCCATTAAAGCACCCGGCCCAGAAGCTATCTCTTGAGTGCACCCCCTTCCTCTGAGTTCTCCCCTGAGCTGAGACTTCTATTAGAAGTGACCTTTTTCTTCCACCTCTAGCCCTAGTGTCATACCCCTCCCAAGCTGGAAGTTCTTTTTGGTGTCTGACTCCAGCGATCCATCTCTCTCTCTTACACACAAACACATACACCACATCTCTCATCTCAGTTCAATCCCCAGAGAAGCCGGAACAGAGATCATCAATATCTCAGAATTAAAGCACTTTTTCTCTGTTCGGCAATGGCTCCTTAGCTACTCTTTCTCTTACCACATTTCAGGCGGGAAAATGCCATGAGTGACAGATAAAGAGGAGAAATAAAGAGTAACAGGCATTTTCCAGAACTGAGCACCACGAGTGTGGCTTCTGGGCTGCCCCATGGAGCGTCTGCCATGTTGTTCTCTTGAAGGCCCCCCTCCACTCCCTTCCAAAGAAGGAAATCAGCGGGTTCCATTAGTAAGAGCCAACGGTAGGGAGAGGAAGAGAACGTTATCTCTGGCATTCCATCTTCTCAGTGGTCCAGAAAACTTAGAAAGGGCAGAGCACTCCATTTATCTCCCCAGATGGGTCTCGGGTACCTGACACGACCTGGCACCCATGTTCCTCCTCTGATTTCCTTGTCGCCAGGAGCTTGGCAAGTCGAGCAGCCAAGGCGGGGCTCCGGTTGGGACAGCAGCAGGGAGAGGGGAGGGGGGCACTCTGGCCCTGGAGTAGGGAGGTGAGCACACATCACTTCCAGCTGCAGCTAGAGGGGTGGAGTGAGGGGAAGGGGGGTGTAGCCATCAGGAATGCAGCACAGGCCTGAAGAGGGTCGGCCATGTCTGATCTCTCAGGATGGACATAGTTTAAGTCAGAAGGTAGGAGGAATGGAATAAGGCACAAGGGAAGAGCAGGGATGGTGAAGCTGGCTCCATTCTCCTCCTGACTTTGACTCATTCTTGCCCTTACTTTTCTACCCAAGAGGATGTCTTGCAGAGCAGAAACAGCCCAGCCACTGGGCCCCATTGACACCAGCATCGGCCGTGTGATCTTGAGTGTATCCCTTAGCTTCTCTGAGCCCCCCTTTGTCTGTAAATCAAGTGACACAATTCAGTAAGGAAACACAGATGAAGTGCCTTGGCAAAGTACTGCACCAGTTCAGATACCCTCCAAACATTAGTCCCCTCTCCCCATTATGCCTTCCCACCATCCACCTTCATGATAGAGAAGTAATTCTCAGCTAAAAAGTAACCAGAGAGAAGGCCACGATCACAGGGGCAGGTTGCTGCAACACTGGTTCAAGGCATGTAATCATCATGAGGTCAACCTTAATAGCCTCTATTTATTTTGCACCTGTCTTTGAAGAGCTCTGTCCCCTTCAGCCGCTGGATGAGCTCAGTCACCTTCGTGAACATCTGAGTGAGGTCAGGAGAAAAAACACATGTTATGCCCGGCTCAGGCTGGGGAGCTCAACCCAGGAAGGGATTTGCCCAATGTTGTTCAGGTGGAACAGAGACAGAACTGAGGATGGCAGGCCACGGATGGCTGTTCAATAATAAACAGCTTCTCAACATGTTCTTCTGCCTCCCGAGCAAGAACAGGGTCAAGTCCACTCTTTCCCACACCCTCAGGACATCCCAAAGGTGAGTAACCAGGGTCCCACAAGCTTTGCAAAAATATGTCTAGCTCTCAAAGCTCCATATACCTGGTGAGTCACAGAGTTTTAGGGAGAATGTGCCCCAAGGCAGAAGCTCTCCAGGGATGCAATTTTCATCCACCCAAGAACCACTTCCCTCCAGCCTAGATATTAGACAATGGCATGCATGTGGAATGCCCAAGTGTCTATAAAAGAATTATTACTAAGTAAGAGTGGATGATGATAATTAATTACCCTCCATTAAAGAGAAAGTCCCTACAGCAAAAGCATCAAAGGCAACGTTTTACGGAGTCGGCAATTTCTTTGGCTCTGGAACAAGATGACTCCTTCGTCTGCATCTTGGGTCTGTTCCTTTCTCTCGCATTCTGACTTGAAGAATATGCATTTTGACTTTAGAAAATTTCTTTTAATTCCCACCTTTCTCCCCATCCCTGATCCAGTAATCATTATCATTAAAACTTCACACTGGGGCCACAGACATATTTTATAGCTACCCTTTGATGGATTAATTCACAGTTGGCTCTCCTTCTTTACTAAAGTCTAAATCAAAGAAAATGCACTTCGAACGGAAAACAAAATCTCCCTGCCAGCCAACGAGGGAAAGCCTTGGAAAAGAGACATCCAAAGGATGCTGGCATCTATCTCCTCTTCAAAAATACGCTAACGGGGAAGAGTGGATGAAGCAGAAAGGTATGCTATAGTCCCAAAGGAACACAAGGGACCAGTCCTGATTTCCTCCAAACCCTGTCCTGTGTCAGACTCTATAGGGTATATACCCATGTCTCTTAGAAACATACTTACTTCATGATTCTTGGGAAACACCTCCTCTGCAAAAATCTGAATCAGCTCTCTTGTGACCACTAGGAAAGGTCTCTGCGTACTGGACAAAACTGACCATGGAAAGAACATCCCAGGAATCTCATGTGACTAATCTTGGAAGGAATCTTGGAATATCTGTGTATAGTGAAAAGAGTACAGAAGCTAGGGAGTCTGGGAGCTAAAAAGTCTCTGCACTTCCCGGACTTGTGACCTGGAGGCTCTCTGGAGGTCAGGCACCTAATCTGTAAGAGCAAAGAGAGGAAGAATTCTGATCTAATGCGTTCTTGAGAAATTGGAGGAGATCCTTGACGTGGTTCAGCGCCTAGCTCAGTTCCTGCATATAAGCCTTCCATCATGTTATATAATCACCATCTTGGGAGGATGGAAGCAGGGCCATGAAGGAGGTCAAATGCCACTACAAATGCCAGCTCCCAGAAGACCGTCTGGACCTTTGTAGGCACCTGGTTAAGGATTTGTTGAACGAATCAATGGAGTCGTATCCATTTGTTGTGGCCGGTGCAACAAGAATGCTGATAGACTCAGTAAGAGCTCTCTGGGCATTAAAGGAGTGTTTTCCAGTCATCAAGTTCCACAGACTTCATCAACCCAGAGATGTCCTCTGGGGACTGGTTACTACTCAAGGTTCCTACTAAAGAATCTTGCAAAAACTTGCGGAGGCTGTGCAGGACTAGACAGGAGACAGCTTTCCATCAGCCTATTCTGAAGAAGCAGTTACTTGCTAGAATACTTACCCTGGAAACAACCAGCCCAACACCGACCTATTAGGATAATTATTGCTAGTGGTTGGCACAGGCCCACTACCAATCTTGGTGTCTTCACACAACAAAAGATTTAATTCTCACTGACGAGGAGTCCAAGGTGGCTTGGTAGGGGTCTTCCTCCAACCAATGACTCAGAGATCTAATTGCCTCTCCGTCGCAGCATATTCCTTTCAAAGTTGCCCAGCAGAGGAAAAAGAAATGGAGCTGGCCCAGTGCCTCTTTACTGTGTTGGCCCAGCAGTAGCACAGATCATTCCTGATGACAGCCATTGGCCAGAACTACTCATATGGCTCCAATCCAACTACAAAGGAGCGCATGAATATTAAGTGAGTACTGAACGTCTCTACCCCTCATGGGGACCCAGTTGATGGGGACCCAGTGGATGATGACTCACCACTATGACAGCCAGGAAGCTCTGGATCCCCTCTCTCTACCATTTAACACTTCAACTAGAGGTGCAAAAGGAGACTTTTAGGCAAGATACTCAAACACAGGAGCCAGGGTCCCAGCCTTGGGAAGCATTCTCTACTGGTGATTATTCATGCTTTCCCCTCTCATTCTGATGAGTGAGTTTCAGAGCGGATGACTGAGGCAGTCATCGTGGTATCCTTGTAGCTGATTCCCTCCCCAGCAACTCAGCTGAGAGCAGAGATCACAGCAAACCTGGCACCCTTGTCGTCTCGCTCTCTCCCGGAGAACATATACTCTCCCTCTCCGGAATGTATGGAGGCCGCCAGTCACAACATAATTCTGTTCGAGTCGGTGGTGCCTACCAGCAGCAGGGACGGCTCCTGAGAGGCTGGCAGCCTGAGAGGCCTTCGTAGCTATTCGGGGGGCATGGACCAGCAGGTGAAAGTCCAGTTCCTCTCCACCAGCCAGCCTAGGACTCTCTGAAAGAGGGATTAAAGCTAGCCTGAGGCTTCCAGGGGAAAGAAACATATGCGGTTTGAGGCCCTAGAGGCTAAAAAGCTAAGACTGTATATTTCAGGCAGTGGCTTTGCCAAGTTTTTTCCCAAAGCACAAGGCTGTGGAAATTCTGAATTATCCAGTCACTGGCTATGGTCCAAGCCACACTTCTCTTTACCTTCCCAATGCACCCCTTAGCACCCCAACTCCCTGACTGCCTCCAGGAGCCTCTGCATTCTTCCCCAGCAAACACACTGACAGTCTTGTAAAAACCGAACGCGGGGAGAAGAAAAGGAGAGACCAGGCTTAGTAAACTCCCCTTCGGCTAGCTGCGTGGATTCTTTTAAGTCCACTGTTGGATTTCTTTGAGGCCTCAGTGCGTGCTGATTTGCATGGCTGGCTTAGCGGATGGGGAACGGAGGTAAGACAAGCTTTGCCCTGGACAAATAAAAACCTCTTTGTTAATTAAGGAGCCACCGACAAGGCCATGGCCTATGTCAGGCAGCCTACACAGAAGGTTGGATTCTTCTGGAACTGAAAACAAGGAAATAGAGAAACTCCCCCCGCCCCCTCCACACTGCATAACTTTGTTCAAGGGCTGCTAAGTTATTCCCTGCTACTACATCAGCTGTGAGAGCCCTGTGAAACATGCTGGGGTTAAAATAAAACTCAAGCCCCTCGAGCATATAAAGAAAAGGATGTGTGAAGCTACCTAAAACAGTTCAACATCCATCTTCTCTCTGAAAAATCGTTAATTTTCTACACAGACTTTTTATGCTCACCCGTCATGTCCAGACAGACTGATCTGAATTCAGGATTTGAATAATCCACCCAAGTTGGCCTGCGAATGTTGAGTGGAAAAATGATGCCAGGGGATTCAACCAAAACCCTGGACCCACAGGACCTTACAGACGGCTAGCCCTTCTTAAGGGTGACTTCTAGCAAAAGCTCTTTGCATGTCAAAGGGTATACCAATGACAGGACACCTGGCCACGCCTCCCTCTCCACAACCCTCCCCCTTGCTGAGCCATTTTCACCGGAGCTTCTGAAGCTGAGGGTCTAAGGTCCGACTTCCAGGCCTGTTCCTGTCAAAGACAGGTCACGCAACCTGTACTGAGGGCAAGGAGACTGGGGAGGTTACGTGTGGCCGTACGTGATGTGCCTCCGTACACCCTAGGCATCCAATAAATAACACAGCGATCATAGCATCGTAAGATCACATTGCTGCTCTCATCACTACCTCCTTCCGCCCTTTGTTCGCTTGGCCAGAACACATCCAGCTTAGCTCAAAGGGAGCTTAGCCATTTCCAGGTAATACAAGGGATTAATTGGGCTGATCAAACTTTTCCAAGAGATGTGAACAGAACAGAAAGGAATACAACAGCCCGAAGTCACTACAAGCTCAAATTAATACCCTGACTGCCTAAGAGTTGACCTATCCTCAATTACTGACATCTACTGAGCATTCTTATATGGCCAGCCCTGCACTGACTCTTTGCTTCTCTGATCTCATTGGGACATCCCAGCAGCTCTGCTGTTTATAGGGGCCCTGTGCCCTAGCTGCCACACTGCTTACAGTGTCTCCTCGAAGACTCGGCTACCATCCCACTATAAAAACCTCTTGTAGCATCTCTAACCTCCACTTGGATCACAGAGCCTCTGATCTTTGGGCAGACACCGTGCAACAAGCCCGGATTTGAATCACTCATTAGCGATTACTTGCCACTAATCCTTAACTACGCAGTTTTCACAACTAGGAACGGGAAACAATAATGTCTTCTGCGCAAGGACTCTGGGAGTGCTGGAAACACATCTGAACGCTGCCTCACAGCTCAGAGTGGTCACCGATGCATGAATTCAGGGTCTGCTGTGTGTTACGCTATTAGCCGATTCTCACCTTTGCCTTTTTATGGCCAAAATAACACCAAAGTTTATCGTCCCTACTTTACAGATGTCAATGTTCTGAGGGATTAGTTAACACGCCCAATTGTAAGCGGCAGAGCTTGGATTTAAACTCAAGCCAACAAGACTTCCAAGTCCACCCTGTGTTACACAACCCCACACCTTTCTTAATCTATCTCATCGCACAGCTCACCTACCACACGTTCTTCTTACCACGCTCATTTCCTAAGAAAACATCCTGGGCCTTCGCTCTGAAGATTGCATGGCCTCTCGCCCATGTTCCAAGTGTGTTCATCCCTCCCCATAAGGCAAAGAGCAGGAACCAAGAAGATGAAATTCAATGGTGATAAATATAAAGTTCCATATTTCAGTTCAAACCAAAAGTTATATGGAGAGATTTTAGAGCAACTTGGTTCAGACTAGTCAAGGGAAGGGGCTGTAATGGAGAGGGTAGTTGCATTTTCACCTCATCTTTGGCTCAGCAGGAGGAGTGTGACATTTGTGTTACTCTTGAACTCCACACACTTTCACGTGAGCCACGGGATGAAGCTTTTTGAGAAGCAAATGTCTCAGAACTGTAGGAACAGATGTAAAGTGTACCTTGAAGGAGGTGCTAGTCTTGCCCAGTGGCCTGACAGCTTAAGAGGGGTACTTTCAATCCCCTGCTTGTTTAAAGAAGGTTCCTGACAAGGAAGAAGGCGTTTGAGAGGGTGTGCTTCAGATGATAACAAATCCACCCATCAGCGTAAGAAATATGTATTGATCCCTTTACAAGTCAGACACTGTTGTATAAGCTGAGGATACAGCCAAGTGTCTGCCCTCTCGGGGGCCCTAAACATCTCCTTCTCATGCGTGGCTTCCAAAAGAGTCCCAAGTTTGTACCATGGTCTGCAGATCCTAGCAGCCCAGCCTCTGGCTTCCTCCGACCTTTCCCACTCTTCTCTGACGTGCCCCCGGAACATTCCCCTCCTTGCTTTTCCTTGAATACTCCAGGACTTCAGGCTTTTGCATTTGTAGTTGTCAAAGATACCCTCTGATTGTAAAAGTCTGTTGTTTTATTCCAAGATTCTTCAGAGATTATGCAGCCCATCATTCCTTTTATATTTTTTATTTTTTCCACCTTCTTTCTATGAATTTATATCAGTGTTCCTATCCTGGTTTAAAGAGTTTTAAATGGTGGGGATTGTAATTAACAAGATTTGTTTGAAGGAATTTGATATTTAGCCTAAGAAGATAATAATCATGATGACTTTGTTGTCATAGCTGTAGCCCCAGTGCCTAGGGCAGTGCCTGGGACACCATGGGACTGAATAAATCACTGGGAGATGATTGCACACTGGAAGTAACAAGAACAAAAATACAAATGATGACAACTCCTACATCTTTTTTTGTTCTCCTTGCTGTGATTTCCTCATGTCTAAACCTATTTCCCTCTGATTTTAATTACTTTAATGGTGCCAACATCTTGCCATTGGCTGCTGGTTCTAACTACATTGGTTGGAATAAAACACTGACTTGTAAAAAAAGAAAAGAAAACGAAAATAACAGCTATCCCGGCAGCCTACACTCCTCCAGATGGGTTCTGCCTTTGAATTTTATGGTCCTGATGATGCTGGTTCCAAGAGAGGTCATCTCCTATCTGGTGGCTTTACTCCAGTTTATGGATATTTTATTAAAAGCTGCATCCGGTAGACCCTCCAAAATGTCCAGCAAAAATGTCTTCCACGCAAGGTAAGGAAATGAATAACAGCATTCAGGTCTCAGAGGAGTTATTATATACAGAGCAGAAGCCAGATGTTCTCCATCTTTTCTGAAGGTGTATCAAGAGGAAATCCACTGGAATCACAGCAGGCAAGATGTAAGTTGCACAGGTAGAAGAGCACGCTTAAGATAAAGGACTGGGAAGTAATGGAAGAAGAAAAGTTGAAGGATTTCTTCCTCTAGAGAATTTGAAGTTGAATGAGGCCATGCATCCATCTGGGTTGATTTAGCCTTGCGCCACTGGGAGGACAGAACATATACTGCACAGTGACCTGACTCTCCCAAAGTGACTTTAGACACTGGACGATTTCCATCAAAACGTTAAGGATCATTTTGCACACGAAGATACGGTTTTTGTCTTTTTTCTAATAAATTGTGCATTTCAGCTCGGGAAAAGGAGCCAAAGGTAGAGGATGACATTCAATGATTATGGCAAGTTAGGATGTAACGTTCGAAAGTTGATTTTTCTTATACTAATTATAGCAAAGGGCAAATGACCAAAGAAACTCTTAAATGAAAATCCTGGACGTCTGCTAAAATTTCATTTTCCAAACATAAAGACGTTTTACAGCTGTCGTCATGAAGGGGAAAACAGTTTAGCAATCTAAATGCACAATGCTCCCTTAAAAAGGGGGTTTTGGAGGAATATTCCTCTTAGTCAAATGCAACGGCAGATAGACCCATGTGATGTGGCTAAACAGATACTGGTCTCCGACTCAAGAGTCACTCTGCGGTGGCAGGAGGCACTTTCCTGTACCCTTCTTCCATCGATGACTTTTACAAAAGGACAAAAAAAGTTGGCTTTCAGTTTCACCTCCCAGCAAACCCTAAACTATCCAGATTGTTCTAGCCCCACAATGAGTAAAGCCCCATGCCCTCTTTCTTGATAGCATTATTTGGGGAGACTGTGTAAAACTTCAGAGTGCACCAAAGGAACTTAGTCCACGTGCAGTGGGGGTCCAGCCTCCACAAAGTTTCCATGTTCTCAGTGTGACACAAACAAGCAGAGCCACCAGAATTGGACCAGCATCACTAACCAACATAGATCATTGCTCATGACTAGAAGGGCCTCCCCAGAGTTCTGGTGCTCCTAAGACCCAGGTAGCTTCCTGTCTGGGGACCGTCAGGATATCAGATTATATTTCCAAACAACCTGAAGAGATGAGGAGTCAGAGTTGTATTTTTGCTGATTTAAATAACATAAGTTCAGTATTTGTTGCACACCAGAGTTTGTGGACTAAGAGTCACGCCTGTAGTCAATAGCACGCTCAGGGGCGCATGCCCAGCCCTGCACGCGATGGGCCTGGAAATCTCCGGAGATGATGTGAAGAGGTGAAGTTATGTCTGAAAGTCTAGGAAGGCTCCAGGGAGACAGAATTCTGCAAGATGTCTGATCAGAGAAGAAAGAGTTCAGAACAGAAGGAATTGTGCCTGGGGTAGGTCTCAGGCAGAAGAAACGGGGCAAGGGGCACTGAGCTAGTCTCCATATACTTGACCTGTTTGGATGTAGCCACGAAGCAGTGACTTGTGAGAAAAGTCTCATGCTTTGTCTCTCAACTGAGCCCTGGGATTTGGGTTTTAGCCTTTCCCGCACTATTCATTACCTTTACTTTCTGTTTTATGGTGCCTTCATTTCTTCTGTCAGGGATCAGTGCGCTTGATGATATAATTCATGTCAAATTGTTAAATGATAGTGATATCAAAAAAAAAAAAATCAAGAAGTGGATAAATAAATCCATCTGGTAACGATATCTCATGCATTGGAATATCAGTAAGAAACTAATTTGGTTACACTGGGCTCCTGAAGGAGTCACCTGTATGACGTAGGAGTCTTACTTATTCCTAGACCACCCTTTGTCAAAGTGATTTGAAGATCCTCTCCATTAGAATAACTCAGGGCATTTGTTAAAACACACATCCCTGGTTCCTACCCTAAACATCCTGAATCTCTAAGACTGGAGCCCAGGCATAAAAATTTTAAATAAGCCTCCCAAGTGATCTTTATGCACGATCAACTTTGAGGACCCTTACCTGGCAAGGCAGTGAACAATGTCTCTTCCCTGATCCTTAGTATCTTGACCATATCTCTATTTGGTATATATTTCACAGCATAATAATTGATTGCATGTCTGTGTCATTCACATGAACATCACAATAGATAAGACAGCGAACATGGGACCAGGTGTAAGAACCAGAGGATCTTGAGAAGGTAATATATAAAAACATCAACAATACCTTATAGGATGTTGGTGAGAATTTAATGAATTTAATATAGTATACAAAGTACCCAACACAAGTGTTAGCTTTATTCCTTTACACTTTGCATCAATACACTAGAATATGAGTTCTTACGGGCAGGGACATTTCCTTGTCTTGTTCATCCTTGCCATCCTGGAACTTTGAGTAGGGACTGGCACATAATTGGTTCTCAGACGATCTTTGCTGCATGGTCGGCTTCATGAATGAGTTCATATAGAAGTCACAATAGGGTATACTTAGTGAAGCTACTTACCCTGGAAATGGCCTCTGCAAGAGTAATTGAATACATTAGGATAATCTGCACATGACATGTGCTTCCTCTTCGCATCGTCAATGCCAACAAAAAAAAAGTTTAAATGAATGTGTGCATACATAGAAGTGTATATATATTCTAAAACACTCATAATGGACCGCTCATTTGCTGTAACTACCCCTCTGGTGTGAATCAAAGCAAACCAAGAAATGTGGACACAGAACTCACACATAAGTTGAAATTTATGAGCCCGAGAGGTCAGCATCAAGAATTTGAACCCTCCTGGAGATACAAAGAACTCACTAGGAGAGGTACAAAGGATATAAACTGCTCAGGTAAATGACTCTGGAATTCTGTTCCACCACATCTAGTTCTACAATTCACCCAAAATCAAGAATGTAACAAGAGAGCTCTGGAGGCTGAAGGCAGGTGGCTGCCCCAGTATGAGGACGTATTTCTTTCCTCTTTGAATACAAACACTGTAGAATCTATAGAAAAAGGCAGCTGGCGAAGAAAGGACACTGAACACATTGAAAAACCCAACATACACATGCATATGAAGAAAGACACTGTGCCTAAATAAACTTAGACTGGAAATAACCCACGTGGCGGGGGA